>NC_136073.1:719049082-719649082 GCF_964261635.1 Lissotriton helveticus
TTTAAGTCATTTTCTCATGTGCAGTTTTTTGAAATTATGATTTGAAAATCGTTTTTGGGAAAAAGGAATTGTTTTTAAATGCATGAGAAGGACATAATGGTGTATGGTTTTTTATAAGGCAATTGACTGTCCCTGATGTTATTTTTGCCATTTTAATGTCAGACCTTTCTTTGTGGCGCAAATTGCTTGTAAATATGCTCCCACCTGTACATGGAAAATTTTGATTTTGAATGTTTATGTTACATAGCCATGTTAAAAGTGACCCTACCATGCAGGAAAGCCAATCAAAAAACGCTTTTATGTGTCTTAAGGACAATTTAAGTAAGGTTATGGATACATTTATGATGACTGGTGCAATGAAGTAGAAATCACTTACTTCATTGGTAGGCATTTACAATAAAATGTTCTCCTCTGTTTTGTTCATCAAGCGTAACTTTAATCTGCAATCCTGAGTAGGCCTCACCTTAAACAAACCTCTGGATAGGCCACATATTATTGTCATCCTGATTTAATCATTTATAATGCTAGGGATAGATTTATGATAGGTGTATACCTCTTTTGTGCCACTTAGAAAACATTCTCCATGGGGAAATGACTTAAAATGTCATTAAGACACATGAATGTTTTTTTTTTTTAAACGTTTGCAAATTTTTTGGGTCACTTTCAACATGGCTATGTGTCTGCAACAGTCAAAATCTAAATTTGCAATGTACAGGTGGGAGCATATTTACAAGGAATGTGCTTCATGGGGAAACGTTTGCAATTTTTTTGGGTCACTTTCAACATGGCTATGTGTCTGAAACAGTGAAAATCTAAATTTGCAATGCACAGGTGGGAGCATATTTACAAGGAATGTGCTTCATGGGGAAAGGTCTTATAATGTAATATGGGAAAAATGACATTAGAGATACTGAAATGCTTTATAGAGAAGCATACACCATTATGTAATTGTCATAATTTTGCAAACCATTACTTTTCCCCAAAAACGATTTTCAAATTATATTTTGAAAACACTGCACATGTGGAAATTACTTAAAATGTCATGTACATATGGTGGTTCATCTGTAACAAGATAAGAAGCTTAGGGATACATTTATGATGACTGGTGCAATAAAGTGGACATTACTTACTTCATTGGTAGGCCTTTACATGTATTATCTCCTCTGTATTCTTCATCAAGCGTAACTTTGATCTGCAACCCTGAGTAGGCCTCACCTTAAACAAAGCTCTGCATAGGCCACACCTTATCGTCATCCTGAATTAATCATTTAAAATGCTAGGGACAGATTTATGATAGGTGTATGCATCTTTTGCGCCACTGTGCGTCACTTTTGTGACGCAGTGGCGGTGCAAAAGATTTGCTATGAGGCGAGAAAATTACAAATTGATGCATTTAGGCAGATGTGTCATGGTGTAAAAAAAACGTGCCACATGAAACCGATGCAGCAGTGGATGTGCCAGTCATTTTGCGCCGCTGTTCCGCCACCCATGGTGTGCTGTATTTACAATGCGGCGCAGCATGGGGCAAAAATGGCACAGATGCGTGACGTATCTGTGCTGTAAAGGTGGCGCATTGCTGGAGTTGTATCGTAAGTGCGATGCAGCTCCAGCAAGGCTCAGGGGTGCCCCATCTATACAATGCTGCGTCAAGACCTATGCAAGCTTCAAGCAGGCGCAGGGTTTTGAAGCAGCTTTCTCCTATCTGATTGTAAATGCGGCACACCATGGGTGGTAAAACAGTGGTGCACATTAACTGGTGCATGCCTGGGGATCTGCCATTTAATATAAATCTGCACTTTAACATTTGAGTATGTGCAGGGAACACAGAGTCGTTGAGGCTTATCCAAGGTTAAGAACAGATGAGTCCTGTTCAGTGAAAAATTAGACATAGGCTTCACCTGCTCAGCATCGCTGGACATGGTTAAATAATAGCTGCAAAATGTTACTCTTGTTAAATAATTTTACTATTATAATCTGTGAGATTTGTCTCTTACTCTGCAACATCTCATTGTTGTTATCTTTCTTTAAAGATAAAGACAACCTCAACATGAGCGACAATCTGCAATCAGTTGATTTTGACCTCATCATTGAACTTGTAATTGAAACATCAGTGGATGTTGATCCATTGGATGATTTAAATCCTGAGGATGAAGAAGAGCGTGATGAGGATGCAGATTTGTCTGAATTATATGATATCGGATGGGAAGCTGACTTGCTTCAGCCTTTGGAATTATAAACATTTATTTTTAAAATTTATAATCAATAAAAAGTAAAAAGGTAAACCGTTTAATTTAAAAATAAAAACACCTTCAAAAACAGGTTATGTGTAGTGTTTTCAATAAAATATTAAAATATGCTCATAAAATTAGATCAGATTCACATATAAAATAGCATAGGTAACATAAATATAAATGTCATTTCTTTTCTGGTATTTCTGTATTGTAAAAATGGCAATGACTAAAAAATCTTCAAAATAAAATGTCAAGTAGTGTGTTATATTTTTGATCACTATTAATGATTTACTGTTTGATAATAATGTTTAATAACATTTTTTAGTATCTTTTTCCTCAGATTCAACTGCAGATCATTTCAAGATGCCTACAAAAATAAGAGAGATGAAGGCTGCAAAACGTCAAAGACAGCAGGAGAAAAAAAAAATGCAGCAGTCCTCTAACAAAAAGATTTCTCAAGCCATGAAGAAAGCACCGGGTAAGAGCTCTAAATATTTCATAAGAAATATTTGTAATAAAAAAAATATTAGTACAGAAAATGTTTCAATCCATAAAATGACAAGTAAATCAAATGGAAAGAAAAGGACAAATGAAAATGTTACTGCTAGAGCAAGAGATAAATCTGTGCATGATAGTAGAAGGAAACAACAGTTTACGGAGATTCGTAAACGAATGTTCCGTAACAGGATAATTGGCAATTTGTTAAAAAATATTAAGAAAGGTCAACAGAAATTAGTTTTTTATAGGAGAAAAAAAAAAGTTGAGAAAGTTATTGATCAGGCTTTTGAAATTAAACGTAAGTTATTTATTTTGATAATCAATAGAATTAGGAAGCTAAACAAGGCAATTTTTGATTTCAAAAGAAATAGTAGATGGAAGAGAATAGTTAATCGTAGTAATTTTTGTGAAGTTTTTTCTGGAGAATGGATACATAGTTCAAGCTGTGAGGCATTTTTTAATGAAGAGAGTTATTTCCAGGATAATGATTTGGTGCATGCAGTTGACATCAGTGGTCGTGCTTATGAAGTGAAAGATGGTTGTCCAGTTGAAAAAGAAAAACTTGTGACAACAGAGGCAGAAGAGTTGTTAGGTAATGAGGTTTTAGGAAGACGTGCTAAGGGTCCTGTGTACACCTGGAAGTGTAGTAGTATTTGCAGTGTGCGACAGGATTCCATCAATTTGCTTTGTGATTTTGTACGGACATTTAACAAGAAAAGTTTGAAGCAGAAAATAAGGTTGTTGCAAGAATTAGATCCTTGCAGAGTGAGAGAAGTGACAGGTTTGCATGGTCATTCACTGGCTTGTCTTTCCAGGAGAGTATGCCAGAGTGTTTTTCATCATTTCAGGATGCTAGCAGTGCATCATAACAAAGTGAGGAAGTTAGTTAGACTGTTGTATTATGCTAAGAGTCCAGCAATTATGCTGAAACAATTATGCGCTGCTCTTTTGCATGGTTCTGAAATAGATGTGAAGAATATATGTGAAGAAATTGAGTTTTGTTACTTTGGAAGTAAAGAGGAGAATGTTGAAATTGAGCAAGAAGTAGAGGGTCATTTGGAAGATAGTGTACAGGTTTCCAGTACAGATAATTTCCAGAGGGAAATTGCGACGTTTGACATGAAATCAAGTGAGAGGCCTAATTTCACTTGTGTGTGTTGTAGACGCACTTATTATAAGAATCAGACTAAGTTAGTGGATTTATATGCAAAAAGTGAAAGGGAAAATAATAGTGAATGGAAGGATTTTGCAACATACTTGATGGTAGAAAATTGTTTTGATTTGGGATTGGATCAACGTGTGTGTACTTATTGTTGTAACAAATTAAAACAAAACCAGATGCCTGCTAGAGCAGTTCATAATAATCTGGAATTGGTTGAGATTCCTTCTGAATTGAAGGATTTAAATACTTATGAATCTATTTTGATTCAAAGTATCCATCCCTTTCAGGCTATTGTAAGAATGGAGCCAAAGACAGGGAAATTGCCTCCATCAGATTTACAGAGAGGATTAAAGGGAAGAGTTGTTTATTTGCCTCTAGATTTGAAGAAAAACATTAACACAATTGGAGTAGAAAAAGTGGAAGAGGAACCTCTGGTTATCTTAGTTAATGGGGTTCCGACAAAGAATAAGAAAATATGGCAAGATTTAGTAGATGTTAGGAAAGTTAAAAAGGCAACATTGTATTTGAAAAAAAATAATAAATACTATAAGAATGTATATGTTGCAGAAGAGGAAGTAAGTGAGGAAGAGGATAGCGATTTGTGTGCTGGTCAAATTGAGAAAGTAGAACCCTCTACTAGTGAGGAAATATATGAACATTATAGTGTTCATCCTTTGCATTCAAAGGAAGTCATGGGGAATGCTATTGAGTTGTTTCAAATGAAACAAGCCAAAGGGAGTCCCATTAGTGTTTGGGAGGAAAGTTTGGAAGCTCGGTGTTTCCCACAGCTTTTTCCAACAGGTCAGGGAGGAAGATATGATGAGCGACCTCATCAAATTCCTGCTTCTGAATACCGGACTTTGCGATTGTATGCAGGAGATGCTAGGTTTCGACAATGCATTCCTTATTTGTTTCATCTCCTGTTTGAAAGTGATCTGTCTGGACTGTCATATGCAGTGAACCACATCTTGAAAAGTGGTATACACATGCAAAACATCTCAGCAAGTGATTTTATGGATAAAGTGAATGTCCAAGATAGTATTTTGGAATCTCACCTGATTAATCTCATGGCGTGTCAGCGTGGTACTAATGAGTACTGGTACCGTCGTCATGGTGATTTAAAATGTATGCTGAGGAACTTAGGTACTCCCACATGGTTCCTCACTCTGAGTTGTGCCGAGTATGGCTGGGAAGACTTACTTCAATTTCTACGAGAGGCAAATGCTAACGTAGAAAACATCGAATTCAAGACACCCGGAGAACTGTGCTCTTTGGATCCAGTCAATGTATGTAGGTACTTCAATCATAGATTTGAAGCTATGATGTCTTTCATCATGAATAAGAAGAATCCACCTCTTGGAGAGGTGTTGGATTTCTTCTGGAGAAAGGAGTACCAAGCAAGAGGAGCTCCTCATATACATATGTTGCTGTGGATCAAGGATGCACCTAAATTTGGAACGGATCCAGAAGACTCAGTGATGAGTTTCATCCAACAGTATTCTACGTGTGCTGTTCCAAACGCAAAGGAGAAGAAAAGCCTAAGAGAAAAAGTTCTGCGTTTCCAAAGCCATCGATGTGGAAAGTACTGCCGTCGTAAATTCCGAAACAAAGACAAGTTCTACACCAAATGTCGTTTCGGCTTCCCACGACCGGTGATTTCTAAAGGAAGAGTAAACAGTTTGATGTCTTCGCTGCGACATAATGTGATGAAGAAATCACCTAAAAACACTTACAATTTGAAGAGGAACGAAGAGTCCAAGTATATCAACGACTACAACCCGGTGATTTTGTCCATGTGGAATGCTAACATGGATATACAGTTTGTGGCTGATAACTGTATGGCTGTGGCTCGGTATGTGACGTCGTATATCACCAAAAAAGAGAAGACAGAATTGAAGGATATGTGGGAGGACATTTCCCATGAAAAGAGCCTCAGCAAGAAGTTGTACAGTTTCAGTCTGAAGATGTTGTCGCATCGAGAAATCGGAGCGTACGAATGTTCTGACCGGTTGTCTTCAGCAAGTCTCTATGCCAAGTCCAGGAGTATCGTTTGGGCGAGTCTTGGTCTTGCTGCAACGCGTAATCGAGTTCTCAAACCTGTGCGGGAAATTGAGTATTTGGCGGAAAAGGAGCCAAACAGTACCGACATTTTGAAGACAAACATGTTGGATACATATTATCCAAATCGAAGCAGTCACCTAGAGAATGTTTGTCTGTATGAGGTTCTGCAAAATTACATGTTCAAGAGGAACATCAAAGAAGATACTGAGAAAGGAGTGTATGCTGTAATAGGAAGTGAGGGATGTCTGGTCAAGCAAAGAAAATGCCACTTGATAAACCATCGAAAATTGAGTGGCGAATCTCCTGAAAAAAAGGAGTTTTTCTATTTAGCACTTTTGCAACTTTTCAAGCCTTGGCGTGCAGAAGAGGAACTGCTTGGAGATTTCCTCTGTTACGAAGACTCTTTCAATGCCGCCAAGGAGACCATAGAATGTCCTGCTTTTCCCAAATATGTAGAAATGTTGAATGCGGAAATTGAGCAGGAAGCAACGATTGCAGCCGAGATTGCCAGAGACAGTTCTCAGGACAGTCAGAGTTCTGCTTCATTGAGTCAGGATCCACTAGGAGGACCTCTTATTGAAAATGAAGCTGCCACTGCTATGAATGAGGTGGAAAGAGCCATGGCACATGCTCAAGAGGATGCGGTTAACTTAGAAGAGTTGGAAAGGCAACTCAACGTTGAGCAGAGGAAAATATATGACGAAGTTACCATGCAAATTGATCATGGATTAAGTCATGATAAGAAAGAGTGCTCATGTACGTCGTTGAAGCCTGTCCGACTGTACGTTAGTGGAGAAGCGGGAACTGGAAAAAGTTTCCTCATTAAAGCAATTTCATGCTATTTGCAGGAAAGGACAGAGTCATCACTGTCTTGTGTTGTCACTGCTCCAACTGGACTGGCAGCACATAATATTAAAGGGATTACTTTACATCGTTTACTGATGCTGCCAGTGGAGCATGACAACAAATTAGAATATCACAAGCTATCTGGAGATGCTTGTTTTGAAGTTTCAAGAATCTTGAGGAAAATGAAACTTCTTATCATTGACGAAGTAAGCATGGTTTCCAATGTCATGCTTGCCTTTGTGCATTTGAGGATGCAAGAAGTTCTCAAAACAGAGTATGATGTGTTATTCGGTGGCAAACACATCATTGTTTTTGGAGATCTTCTGCAGCTGACACCAGTGAAAGGGCAACCTGTGTTCAAAATGCTCACGCATGAAGATACCAGGAAGTGCCTAGGCAGCATTGGCAACGTCAATATATGGTTAAACTTCAATTATGCTGAACTGCATGAAAATATGCGTCAGGCAAAGGATGAAGTTTACAAGACTATTCTACAAGATGTTAGAATTGGAAAAGTGACCGAGCATGGGAAAGAAGCTTTACATGCACGATTACTGACAAATTTATATCCAGAACAAGATGTTGTGCCTGAGAATATTTTTCAGAAAATTACTGATAAGAAATCTGGAATATGTTTGATGCCAACTCTTGCAGAATGTGCAAAATTTAACAACAAAATGTTGCATTTAGAAAAGCAAGAGATTGTGAAAGTGGAAGCTATTGATAGAGTAGAGCATATGGGATCAACAATTATTTTGTCTGAGAATCTGAAAACAAAATTGGATTCATTAGAGAAGAGTATATCTAAAACTGCAGGTTTTGAAAAGACTCTGAATGTGTGCTTGAACTGCCGTATAATTTTAAGAAGGAATTTACATGTTGAAAGAGGTCTGGTAAATGGATCAATGGGTAATGTTGTTGATTTTGTGAAATACAGAAATAGAGATGGAATTGAATTTTTAAAAATTAAATTTGATGGCATTGAGGAAGTACAGCTAATTGCTCGTTGTTCTGCTAGATTTTTGCTTGTAAAAGACTTATATGTTCGCCGTAAGCAGTTCCCTGTTTGCTTGGCATATGCGGTGACAATTCATAAATCGCAAGGTTTAAGTGTAGACACTGCATTGGTGAATATTGGCAGTTCTGTGTTCAAGGAGGGTATGGCATATGTGGCATTGTCACGAGTTAGAACTTTATCGGGATTGTACTTGATTGACTGTGATGTCAGAAACATTTGTGCAGATCTAGATTGTGTTAAGGAATACAATAGGTTAAGAAGAGAGTATGCGCCACATTTGCCTCAGTTTCCTTTGTTTGAGAAACGTCTGGTAGGCCGGAAACGAAGAAATGAGAACAATACTGGAGAGGTTGTAGCAAAAAGACAAAAAGTGAATGAACCTAAAATTACAAGCAGAAACAAAGAGGATTCTGTTGAAGATGTTGTTGGTTTTCAGTTTGAAAACAGTTCTGGTGTCAACTGCTATGCTAATGTAGTAATTAATGTTTTGTTTTCTCTAAAAAATGTAAAAGAAGAGATTGTGGTCAATTCTGATCAAAGATTTTGCAGTTTGTTAAATTCTGTGTTAGAGAAATGTACCACTGATAGAAGAAACATAGAAAGTGTGTCTGAAATTAGAAATCTGTTAGATAGATGTTCAGGCCAAACACAATTCTCTCAAAATATTCAGCAAGATTGTCAGGAGTTTTTAATGTATATGCTTCATGTATTACATGCTGAAGGTGTAGATGTAGATCAGCTGTTTGGGCTTTCTTATCAATGGCAGCATGACTGCGAGAACTGTATGGTATCAAGTACTACTAGTGTAGACTCAGAAAGATTTGTATATTTAACTTTGCCAGACAGTAAATCAGTCTCCTTTAATAAGCTAGTAAAAGGAGCTAATCACAACATGGAGTGTAGCCAATGTAAATCTGAAATGATGTCCACATTATTTATACGAACATATGGCCAGTACATCATTTTAATGTTCCAACGATGTAGGCCTGATGGAACAAAATTGACAACTTTAATAAAAAATTTTGTAGCTTCGCAGTTGTCAATATCAGGAAGGACTTTTGTAACTACAGCAATTATATATCATGACGGCCCTTCAATATCATCAGGACATTACACAGCTTATTTAAAGTCTAGAAATGGCTGGTCATTCTGTAATGATTCTGTTGTAATTTTCAAAAAAAAATTGCCGTATGACCTTAAAAACTCTTACCTGGTGTTTTTAAAACCAAAATTTTAGGAAAATATTCTCGGGATATGATCTGTGGAATTTCAAGAAGTTCTAATGGCTCCTACACAATTTGGCCTTGAGGATAAGTGTAGTTCAGAGACATAACTTCTAATCATAGGATTGGACATCATGGACATGTATGTGCAGTTTAAATGAGTTCAGAAAAACTGTTTCTTTTCATAAGCTAATTAAAGCAGCCAATCAAAACATGGAGTAGAGGGAATGTAAGTCTGCAATGCTGTATACTGTTTTACATTACTTTGTGATTAAAAGTGATGTAGAGAATTAAATAATTGTAGTACTCATAGAGGTAGTGTAAGTCTGCTTCATATTAAGCAGTATCAGTGTCATACGAAATGTAGAACATGACTGAGCAAGAAGGGGACGATATTACTATTCCAGGATTGTGAAAATGATCTTCAACATTTTAATTCTGAAAGTTGCGGGAATACCAAATGATGGGATTGGCTAACAAGAAATCCAAGAGTTATACATGGCTCTGACAAAATTTGGCCTTGTGGAATCTTGTGGTAGAGAGCAAGAAGTCATTTATTGTATGTAACATGTTTTTAAAAACGATGGAGATTTTCTTTCAGAAACTGGTGGGCTGAAAGTAATAACAGCACAAAAGAGTATAAGCTATTCATAGGACATCCTTGGACGTCATGGAAAGTAAGTTAACTTTAAGGAGTTCTGATTTTTGATTTCTGATCTTGTATGGGTTTTTTTAAACACAATCATTTTGATTGTGTTTTTTTTTCCCCGCTGTTACATGATGAATACCTTCAAGTCACTGTTTTTAGTGAATTTTGATACATTCTGAGAACAGCAAAAATAAACCATTTAACATGTATAATTAATTCTGTAATGTTTCCATTTATGATGTATATGTAGAACTGTGTAGAAGGCATGGAGAAGGTGAGGCTTCTGTAAGTGTCAAAGTTGTTGCATGCAGTGCTGCACTTCTGCGTATTCTTTGATATGCTAGACTACATCTGCACAATGAGATACCTAAGCAAAGGAAACAGAAGTGATGTGATTGTGAAATGAGCAAAATAAATTGCATGTATTTCAATTACATCACCTGTGTTTCCTATCATTACGAATCACATTGTGCAGATCAAGTTTAGGTCTGTCCAGGGAAACATAGGAGGTTTGGACTTTGTTGAACATTGCAGTGGACATGACTCACTTCATTGGTAGACCTTCACATGTATTATGTCTTCTATTCTCTTCAACAACTCGAAATTTCATCTGCAACCCTGAGTAGGCCTCACCTGAAACAAAACTCTGGATAGTAGACATCTTATTGGCATCCTGAAGCAATTATTTTAAATTTTAGTGTCTTGCGACACTTTTCTGAGACAACAGCAATGCAAAAGATGCACCATGTTTTAAGATAGGTCTCACTTCATCTCCATCAAGATAGTGTTACTTTAAAATGTATATCTTTAGGACTGTGTAGCTTCTGTAAGTGTCAAAGTTATTGAAAAACTGTTTGTCCTTCAATCTTTGCCCTTGTCTTTTGTAATTTTTCAATACATGTTTTTATATTTTTCAAATGTTTGTTCTCTCTTTCACAGATTGAAAGTATAAAAATAAAAAGTGAGGAATTTAACGACAATTATAAGGTAAGTATTTTGTACTCTTTTCGTTACATTTCTATCACATTGAACTACTATTAGTTCCACTGCTTCATTTCTTTAATCCTCAGTTTCCTGCCTTTGCTACTTCCCTCATTCCTTTCTCTATTACCTACTTACTCAACTCCTTCCACTTTTTTTCTCAGTCCCTCTCTTCTCATAGTTCCTCACTCTTGTTCACTCACTCCGTCTCTATTACTCTTAGTGTCTTAGACTGATCACTGTATCACTATTTGTTCATAATGCTTTCTCTGTGTAGTTGAAGCACACTAAGGGTCATATTATGAATGCAGCCAATAAAATTATTGCTCTTTTTATTGGCAGAAAACTGGTGCAAAAGCGGCTTTAGCGGCAGTTTTCTGCCGCAAAAGCAGCTTTAGCGACACATTTCTGCCTATAAAAGCTGCAAAACTTTTATTGCCTATGTTGATAATATGCCCCTATGTTATTTACATTAGGGCTATATTGTCCAGTATAACAATCAAAATTGCTCTCCAAAGACACCAGGCAAAGCAGACGCTCCCTCAAACAGATCACCAAGCGCAATTTACCCTACTTACAATCTAGCCTGTTCTCTGTCGAGACTTTAGCAATCTTTAGAGCACAAGATAAGATTTTTTTACATGGAAGAGCCATACGTATTGCAATTCTACTTAAGAAACAAGCATTGGCATAGACAATAGGTCTTGCCTTTGGGACCTTATACGTGTTTAGCCATGCAACAGTTGATGTTGCTGCACCAAGGATATTATGCTGCATAACTAAAGACTTAGAAGGTCCAAAAGTCGATACCTATTGGCTATGCCAATGCTTGTTTTTCTTTCAATTCGTTATCTATTTTGTTTTTCACAATTATACCATCTTCTGTCTGTTCTTTGGTAAATAGATCTATTAAATAGTATCTCTTCTTTACTCCCTATAGCTGTCTTTCTTGAAACATCACTCTCTGTTTACTTTCCTTATACTTACTCTTTTTTTTTAAAAAGTTTTTTTTTTGGTTAGCTCCCGGTACGCGTACCGGGAAGCTAAACCGGAAGCGAACCAAAAGAAATAGAGCTTGCCAGAGTGCTAAACATTCTAGCAATTTTTTTGGAAAGGGAAGGTAGTTCTGAAAAGAACTTTTTTTTTTATATTTTTGTTGTTTTATATTTTTTTTGTATTTTTTGAACATTTTTTGTTTTTTTTTGTATTTTTTGAACGATTTTATATTTTTTTTGGGTTTTTTTGGGGGGGGGGAACAACAAAAAACAGGCGTTGAAAAGGGCTCAACAGGAGCAAAAAAAAATTACTGGGGGCGGTTAGGGCAATTATGATTGTCATAAGCCAGGTTGATGGCATTAATACTCATGTTACCACATGATATCAACGCACCACAGTGCATACAAGTATGTTTCATGTGCCCAAAATTCTCTTGGATGTTTGGCACAGTTTCCCGTGCCTCTGCTGGTGTCAATGATATTGACGATGTTGACCTGGCCACAGGAGTTGCTGTTGGGTTTTGTTCCATATCCCGTATTTCCGCCCGGCTGTAATTAAGTGGATGCTTCCTGGTCATGTGCCGATGCATGGTATAGTTCCCATAGCTATACTTTTTATCAGTCCCTCTTGATAATTTCTCTTTGCAGATGAGGCAGGTCACATACCTCGCATTCACTTTCTTTTGCCCTGGAGGGATTGAATAAAACTGCCAGATGAAACTGGCTTTCCTATGGGAAACCCGGGGCACCTCTTCCAAGAACTGTGGTTCTTCTCTCTCCTCTTCCTCTAGGTCTTCCTCTTCCTCCTCTGTGTTGGTGATCACCTGGGGAGGTGGTCCTCTCTTCCCATGAGGAGGTGGAGGTGGTGGTGGGGGTGCACCAGCTGAAGCAAGTACTGAAGTCATTTCTCAAGTATTAATAAAGGTCTTCCTCTCACAATGATGAAAGTCAGAGTGAGGAAAGAAGGAGGGGTTTTCATCATTTGGAAAAAACAATACTTCTCAACCAATGAAAAGTGTTATTTTTAGGTCACCTGACCTAGCCTTCCATAATTATGAAACTAAAAGTGAAATGAACCAATGAAAAGCTTTATTAACAAGTCACATGACTCTAACTTTCATGTTACGCGCTGCGGAACGCTCCCCGGTTAGCTTCCGGTTCGCTGCGCTTCGCGCCTCGGTCCGCGCCCGGGGACACTTCCGGGTGCGCTAACGCAGTACGTCACAAGACGCATTTCGCGGCAACGCGATACGTCGCGCTTTCGCGCCGCGGATCGCTTCCGGGGAGTTGCGTTTCGCGCCTCGGTCCGCGCCCCGGGGCACTTCCGGGTGCGCTAACGCCGTACGTCATAAGACGCATTACGCGGCAACGCGATACCGTAACTATGTTGATTTGTTACCGGTTCGCGGACCGGATCGCGGAATCGAATTGAGCTAACGGGAAGCTTCCCGGTTCGCGGACCGGGAGCGAAACAAAAAAAATATTAAAAAAAAATTATTAATAAACATATAAAATATATTTTTGGATTTAAAGAAGAATACATTTTACAGCTATAGATATTAGCTTTTAAAAAACCAATGAAATTCACTGAAAAAACCATAGGTTATAGACCATATATAGTTAGGAATTAGCATTTACAAAACCTTGAAAATTCACTGAAAAAACCATAGGTTATAGACCATATATAGTTAGGAATTAGCATTTAGAAAACCTTATTTTACTCACACAAAACCATTGAAATTCCATATATAGTTAGTTGCACTAACTATATATCGCGCACCCGCAATCCACTGCTGATGATGTCACATATTACATCATTCATGACATGGTCAGTGACATCACTGATGACATCACTGATGACATCTCAAATGACATCACTGATGACATCACTGATGACATCTCATTTGACATCAATGACCACATCACTGATGATATCATTCATGTGACAATACAATGCATCTCCTCACATTTTAATATAACCTCTGTTTCACCCAGTGTTAAAAAGAGAGTATAATTTTTGAAACCATTGACACACCAATACTAGTTACTACATACGCACTCACTGATTGCTACGTCTACACACACCTTCACTCATTCACCCATACAATCATTCATACATACAATCACTCATCTTTACAACACTATCATATGCACTCATACACCTATACAGACACTCACAGTCTGCCACTCATCCATGGAGTTACTCACACACCTAGTCAGTCCTGTAAAGAATCAATGACACTTCCATTTTCTTGTCTATACAGTTAAACATAGAGCACCTTACATTTTCAAACATATACTAACACATACTTACCTTCTTATACAATCATTGATACAAGTACAGATTGATCTGCACAGAGTCACACACCTCCCAGCTAGCCACACACACACTCAGTCTCCCATATAAATACTTGGGCAATCAATCAATAACCCATATAGTTACTCATATAGCTACTGATCAACACATGCAGCAGTTTACAGAACAACAGACATAATGATGCACAAATTAAGACAGTTTAGTCACTAACCCATGCAGTCAGTGAGACACATTTAATCACTCACTCATACAGTCAGTCATGCACCTACTAAATCCTTCGTCCAGACACTTACACATCCACTCATTCTTCAATATGTAAGACATATTTAAACTTTATAGAAACAAAAAATCACTGGATGTTGTTATCAGTGATGTCATCAGTGATGTCATTTGAGATGTCATCAGTGATGTCATCAGTGATGTCACTGACCATGTCATGAATGATGTAATATGTGACATCATCAGCAGTGGATTGCGGGTGCGCGATATATAGTTAGTGCAACTAACTATATATGGAATTTCAATGGTTTTGTGTGAGTAAAATAAGGTTTTCTAAATGCTAATTCCTAACTATATATGGTCTATAACCTATGGTTTTTTCAGTGAATATATATATATATATATATATATATATATATATGAAATCCAGATCCTGTAGTGGAGCAGCTTGAAGCAACACGACAAAGCAGGTACAGACCACTCAAGCGTTTGAGGTGAAAAGTGCTTTATTTCTCCATGTCTTGCTGCACGACGCGTTTCGACCAGGGCAACTCAGTCTTGATCACATGACGTGCCCAGAAACACGCGAGTCTTATATGCAAATAGAGATCATCAACTCCTCCCAATTCATCATGGACATAGTAGTCAAACTACTCAAGTGAACATTACTACTTGAAAAATATTTTCTTAACGCTCACAAATGAGTTATGATATATAAAGTATAAAGTGCATAATATCAGTATATAAATAGTACAATTCATACAATATATATAAAAAATATATAAAAAAGGTATCACAATTGCGGGCAAGTGCCCAATGTCACCCCATATTCAAATAGTCTTTAACAATAACAAATGTCATTATCCAGTCTGTTAGATCTGGGGGTCTCTAATTGGCAGAGGTAAGTACCTTAGACCAAGTAGGGACCCTTGCTTCTAGTCAGGGTGAAGAATGACACAAAGTAGATAACCCCTGCTCACCCTCTAGGTAGCTTGGCACGAGCAGACAGGCTTATCTCGGAGGCAATGTGTACCATAAATGCACTTAACACAACAGTAATCCCCAATCCACCACAAACTGAGACCACACAGGTAAGTATATTTTATAAAAATATATATCTTTATCTAGTTTCAGCAGGTAAATAAAGCATTTGCACGATAATCGCTTTTCCAATAATAGGTTGCACTTAATCTTAATGGTTGTAGTTAATTTTGTTAGGAAGTTCTTAAAAACAAAACAGTCTCAAGTCTCTAGAACGTGTTGGTGGTTGTAAATACGGTCAAATTGACTCTATGATCGCTTGGGCGCTAATGCCCTACACTGCCCCTCTCACGCTGTCTTACCCGCTCTGATCGGCGAGTTTCTAGTCTCCCCTGCGCTCTCAGCGCTTCCGGTCACCTTCCCCGTGCTCTCCGTTATGCCCCCACAACAGTCGGGGCTCCTTGGTGACGATTTCGCCACACGCGGGGCAGGCAACAGACACGCGAGGCTCCGGGGGCTGGCAGGAAGACTTCCCCAGCAGCAGCGCCTCTTCTCGAGGGGCACAGGCGCTTGACAAATCCGTGCGCGGCTCTCGGGACGAGCCTCCGATGACGCCGCACGCCTCTCCGGTCCTCGGCCAATAGGAGCGCGGCTCCTTCGTGTAGTCCCGGGCGGTCCTCCAATGGCAGCGCGGCCCTCCCAGGCGAGCCTCCCTGAGCGAGCCAATCTCAGCACGGCCGCTCCGATGCTGCTCACGGGTCCCGGGCCGCTGGCGGTGTATTTCCTTAGCTGTTCTGGGTCCCGGGTCGCGGCGGTGATGCGCGGATCTGGCGATTCGGGGCACAGCAGTCCCCCCCACAGGCACACGATGAATAAAGGCCGCCCTCAATGTTTTCAGCTTACGCCACCAGCAGCTCACGGGGGAAACAAAGCAGTCCCACGGCCAGCGTCGGTTGTGTGTCGATAAACACACCGATTCTCTCCCACGGCTGGCGGATGGTTTGCAGAGCGCAGGCTGAATATGAAGACGATCTCACAGCATCTAAGAGTCTCTTTAGGTACCTTTTAACCCTGGGTTCCAGGAACAGGAGGCCAGCTCTTCTCAGGCCCTTGGAAATTCAGGTTGAAGACATAGCACACAGCAAAGTCTGTTTGGGTTCAAGCAGGCAGGGTCACAGCACACAGCATAGTCCCTTTCTTCTCCTCTCCTTCAGTTGGATCAGCAGAACAGGTCAGCCCTTAGAGCACACAGCAAGGCAATCTTCCTTCAGTTCTCCAGCAGTCCTTCTTCCAGCAGAGGTTCCTCTTGATTGTAGAATCTAACTTTTCTGTAGTCAGGGGTCCTTCTCTTATACCCCTAAAAGTCTTTGAAGTCCTTTGAAGTCTTTGTGCAAGTGGGCCCTGAGCCCGGTCTAAACCAGTTCTGGGTGTTGCTGAGGCACTGGGGGTTTCCTGGCTTCCTTCTTCCTCTCAGTATCAGGGACAGAGGTGACAGTCGCCCAGCAGGGTGGTGGAGCCAGCATCATGGTCAGGCAGGCACAGCCCTGTCACTATCAGGTGTAATCTCCTCCCACTTCCCTGGCAGCAGATGCTGCCTTTCATCCACGGGCTGACTCAGACAATCCCCTGGGGGCTCTGCAGCCCCTGTCACACTCAGGCCAGACAGTCAATCCACAAACAGGCCCAGGCACACAGAAAGGTTTAGACAAGAGAACAGCCACTTTCTAAAAGTACTATTCTCAACCACAGAATTTAAAAACAACCTTCACTAAAAGATGTGTTATTAAATTCTGAGTTCAGGGATATCATTCACTCATGTCCCATCTTGTTCCTATGGGAAGATAGGCTGGTATCCATTGGGACCAGCCTCCCCCATGTTACTCTATGGAGCAAGATAGCCTTACAGCAGTGAGCACACAAAATGGCTGCCGCTCACTACCAGAGCATGTGACTTGCACTAGTACATGTTCTACCTTATCCATACACTGCACCCTGCCCAGGGGGGTACCTTGAGCCTTCCATAGGGGTGACTGATGTGCACAGACAGGGAAGGGTTAGGCCCAGCCAGTGGGGACACTGGCCAGGCGGACATGGCAGTCACTGACTGCACACAGGTCCTGCGCTGGCAGGCCTGAGACACCATTTTAGGGCTACTCATGTGGGTGGCGCAATCTGCGCTGCAGGCCCACTAGTAGCATCTGCCATCACCAGCCCTGGCAACCACAGTGCACTTTACTAGGGACTTCATGGTGATACAAATATGCCAATCAGGTATACCCAATATATATGACAATTTACAGAGGGAGCACTTACACTCTGGCACTGATTAGCAGTGGCAGAGTGTCCAAAGCATCTAAACCAGCAAAAACGAAATCCAGCACAGCATCAAAAATACATGAGTCAGAGGCAAAAAGATGGGGGAAAAAACCACGCAAAAGGTGTCAGGTCTAACACGTGTCCCCTTCAGCTGAAAGTGGGGAGAACTACCCAACCTCTTGGGAGTCCTCATCACTAAGGCGGAAGAATCTGGACAGACCATCAGCATTGGCGTGTTCTGTACCAGGGCGGTGCTCCACCGTAAAGTCCATCCCCTGTAGGGAAATGGACCACCTCAACAGTTTTGGATTCTCACCCCTCATCTGCATTAACCATCTGAGGGGCCTGTGGTCGGTCTGAACACGGAAGTGAGTCCCAAACAGGTAGGGCCTGAGCTTCTTCAGAGCCCAGACCACAGCGAAAGCTTCTCTTTCAATGGCACTCCATCTCTGTTCCCTGGGGAGTAGCCTCCTGCTAATGAAAGCCACTGGTTGGTCTCCGCCCTCATCATTGATTTGTGAGAGTACTGCTTCCACACCTTGCTCTGAAGCGTCAGTTTGCACAATGAACTCACTGGAAAAGTCAGGTGCCTTAAGCACCGGTGCTGTGCACATGGCAGCTTTGAGGGTGTCAAAAGCAGTTTGACAGGCCTCAGTCCAATTCACTTTCCTGGGCTGATTTCTAGATGTCAGCTCTGTCAAAGGGGCCACAATGGTGCCATAACCTTTGACAAACCGTCTGTAATACCCGGTGAGACCTAGAAAGGCTCTCACCTCAGTCTGGGTCTTGGGGGGCTCCCAAGCCAGAATGGTATCAATCTTTGCCTGTAGGGGCGCCACCTGGCCGCTCCCCACCTGGTGTCCCAAGTACACCACAGATCCCTGCCCTATCTGGCACTTACTGGCCTTGATAGTAAGGCCTGCCTTCTGCAGAGCCTTCAACACTGCGCAGAGGTGTTGCAGGTATTCCTCCCAAGTGGAGCTGAACACAGCAATGTCATCCAGGTATGCTGCGCTGAAATCCTCCAGCCCAGCTAATACCTGGTTGACCAGTCTCTGGAATGTGGCAGGGGCATTTTTCAACCCAAAGGGCATGACACGGAACTGGAAGTGCCCCTCTGGCGTTGAAAATGCTGACCTCTCCTTGGCCCCCTCAGTTAAGGCAATCTGCCAGTACCCTGAAGTCAAATCAAAAGTGCTCAGGTACTGGGCAGCTCCCAACCGATCCACCAGCTCATCAGCTCTGGGGATGGGGTGCGCGTCAGTCTTGGTGACCGCATTGAGCCCACGGTAGTCCACGCAGAACCGGAGTTCTGGGGCGCCACTGGGGGTAGCAGCTTTCTTAGGCACTAAGACCACTGGGCTAGCCCAGGGGCTGCTGGAGGGCTCAATAACCCCTAGTGCCAACATCTTGGAAACTTCTTCCTTGATGCTAGCTCTGACCTTGTCAGCCACCCTGTAAAACTTCTGTTTCACAGGCAGACTATCTCCAGTGTCCACATCGTGGACGCACCATTTAGTGACACCTGGGGTCAGGGTGAACTGACCCAAGACTTGGCGACAGTCCTTTTGCTGCTCTGGGGTCAGGGTGGGTGAGAGTATCACACCATCCACTGACCCATCTTGCTCCTTGGTTGCCAGGAGGTCAGGGAGAGGATCACTATCCTCCTCCCCTCCAGCATCTGTAGCCATGAGCATAGTCACTTTTGACCTCTCAAAGTGGGGTTTGAGGCGGTTCACATGTAGCACTCTCAGGGGCTGCCTGGGAGTCTTCAGGTTAACCAAGTAGGTAACCTCGCTCTTGCGCTCCAGCACCTCATATGGCCCGGTCCACTTGTCACGGAGCGCACAAGGCTCCACCGGCGCCATCACCCACACTTTCTGACCAGGGTGGAACTCAACCAGAGAAGTGTTCTGGTCATACCATCTCTTCATTTCCTCCTGGCTAGCCTCCAGGTTCTCTTGAGCGAGCTTCCTGAAGCGCTTGGTCTGGTTGCGAATGGCCAGCACATAGCTGAACACATCCTGAGGGGTTTTCCCGCTGGATTTCTCCCACCCCTCCTTCACCAGAGTGAGAGGCCCTCTGACAGGGTGGCCATACAGCAACTCAAAGGGACTGAACGCTAAGGATTTCTGAGGCACCTCCCTGTAGGCAAACAACCGGCATGGTAACAAGACGTCCCACTTCCGCCTCATGGGCTCTTCCAGGCCCATAATCATGCCCTTCAATGTGCGGTTGAATCTTTCAACCAACCCATTTCCTTGAGGGTGGTAAGGAGTGGTGAATTTGTATGTCACCCCACACTCCTCCCACAGGGACTTCATGTACTTAGAAATGAAGTTTGTCCCCCTGTCAGAGACCACCTCTCTGGGGAACCCCACACGGGAAAAGATTCCCATCAAGGCACGGCCCACCACGGGGGCTGTGACTGTCCTGAGCGGGATGGCTTCCGGGTACCGAGTGGCATGGTCCACCAAGACCAGGATAAACCTGTTGCCTAAGGCCGTCTTGGGGTCCAGGGGCCCCACGATATCAATGCCCACTCGCTCAAAAGGGGTGCTCACCACAGGAAAGGGTTGGAGGGGTGCCACGCACTTCCCTCCGCTCTTGCCACTGGCCTGACAAGTTTGGCAAGACTTACAAAAGGCAGAGAAGTGCTTCATCAACAGGGGCCAGTAGAAATGGGTGACAAGCCTGTGATAGGTATTGTCTTGCCCCAGATGTCCTGCGAGAGGCACGTCATGAGCCAGACCCAGTAGGAAGCTCCTGAAGCGCTCGGGTACTACCAGCACACGGGCTGCACCGGGCTCAGCGAACTTAGGCTCACTATAAAGTAAGTCATCCTCCCAGTAGATCAAATGTTCCTTGGACCCCAGGCCTGCTGCCTGGTCTGCAGCCTGCTGCAGCACACCAAGGAGAGAAGGGCACTCCTTCTGAGCCTGGCAGAATTCCTCCCTGGAGGGACCACCATCTTGCTGCCACTGGGACAGCTCAGGCAAATCCCCCAGTTCGGCCACCTGCTCCCCTGTAGGTTCCAGGGCATCCCCCTCAGGGTCTGCTTCCTCCTGGACCGTGGGAACGGTGGGGGCTGGTTTCCCGCGCCCTCTACCCCTTCCTCTCTTGGCAGGTCCCTGGGCCATTGTTCCAGGCTCCAGCTCTGCTAATCCGCCCTCTCTGGCTGTCATTGCACGGGTGGACACACAGATCCACGCAGGCAAACCCAACATTTCCAAGTGAGTCCTGTGCTCCACTTCTTTCCTTGGAGAGCTCTCCAGGTCATTACCTAATAGACAATCTACAGGCAAGGCATCACTTACAACAACCTCCAAAATACCGGAGACTCCTCCCCATTCAAAGGAAACATTGGCCACTTGGCAGAAGCGAACTGAACTGTCAGACGCCACCACAGGCCGGAGTACCTTGGGAATGATCTGCTCTTCAGACACCCACCGACACCTGACAGATGTCACGCTGGCCCCTGTGTCTCTCAGAGCCTCTATTTCCTGTCCATTGACGGTCACCTTCTGCCCGTATTTCTTAGTGTTTTGGGGCAGCAAGGTTTCCTGGGCCATCTCTTGGTCTCCTAAAGAGACAAGGGTCATCACTGCTAACCCCTCCTCCCCACTGGAAATCAAATCCCCTCCCAAAACTACACTGGCTAACGCCGGAGTGGGAGCACCAGTGGGTGCTGAGTTCTTCTTTGGACATTTGGGGGCAATGTGCCCCACCTCCCTACATGCATAGCAAGTAGGCGGGGACCTGTTGTCCTGCTTGCCCTTATGGGTCCCGGACTTCTTAGACTTGGGGGGTTGAGACTCCTTCTCATGGGAACTATTTTGGGGCCCTTTAGAAGACTCCT
Source organism: Lissotriton helveticus (assembly GCF_964261635.1). Lineage (NCBI taxonomy): Eukaryota > Metazoa > Chordata > Amphibia > Caudata > Salamandridae > Lissotriton > Lissotriton helveticus. Next base: position 719,070,439 of record NC_136073.1, read on the forward strand.
TTTGATTACGCGTGTTCCCCCCACTCTTCTGCTGGGGACCCTGTCCACCTTTGGCTGGGGTACTTACCACCCCCTTGTGGACCCTGGTGCTAGTCCAGCGGTCCGCCTCTTTAGCAAGCTCACTGGGATCAGTTAACTTGCTATCTAAAAGATGGTGGCGCAGCTCTGGAACACATAAACTACTTAAGTGCTCCCAACTAATCAAGTAACACAACCCCACATAATCAGTAACTTTGCTGCCCTTTATCCAACCTTCCAGTGCACGTGTGTACATACTCACACACTCCACCCAAGTACTTGAATCAAGCTTCTTGAAGTTCCTAAACTTCTGGCGGTACTGTTCTGAAGTGAGCCCATACCTGAGGCACAAAGCCTTCTTCATAGCGGGGTAGGATAAAGTACCTGCTGCTTCTAAGGGTGCTAAGACATCCCTCCCAGAGGCCTCAAAATGCTTCCACAAACCTGCCCCCCAATTCTTCTCAGGCACTTCATTCATTTTTAAGGCAAGTTCATACAATCTAAACCACGCATAAATATCCTCACCCCTCTGATAATTCTGTACCAGATCTTTTGGTAGGTATACTTTACCCGCCTGTACTGGTCGTGCGCTGCCACCATTAGAACTGGACTCCACCTTTCTGGATTTAATGTCCAGCTCCCTCATGCTCAACTCATGAGCCAATTGGAGTTTCTTCTCCTCCAAAGCGAGAGCATTTCTTCTCTCCTCCGCCTCTTTCTCAGTTTCAAGGCGCAGTCTCCTCTCTTCTGCTTGGGTTTTGAGTTTAAAAAGCTCAATCTCATGGGCCCTAGCTCTCTGATTATCCTCCAGCTCCTCTGGAGAAATAATCCTACTGGAGTGGTTGCTGCCAGCCCTAGACGCTGACCTCCTTACTGGCAAATCACTGGATACAAAAGCATTCTCCTGTGTGCCTCCCTCTCCAATAACAACTTCTGGATCACCATGTTTGGCCTCCCACCAGGCCCTCAGAGCTTTCCGTAGCTCTTCCTTGTTTGCGCTGCCCTTCGCTGGGCATCCAAGCTGTTTGCAGAACTACTTCAGTTGCCTCTTTTTGTAGTTGAACAACTCCTGAATTTCAAATTCAAGTTCCAATTCTACCCTCACGCTTGCCGCTTTCTGAGACATGATGCTTCCTAACCTTTTCAACAAAAAGGTTTCACCAAAAAGAAAAAAATCTTGCGCAACCTGTGCTGCTAAACTAGACTAGTGATGTACAAGAAATCACTGCAGGTCAAGTGCAATTATTAGTTCAAAATCCGCACCACTGTCCAACAATGTTAGATCTGGGGGTCTCTACTTGGTCTAAGGTACTTACCTCTGCCAATTAGAGACCCCCAGATCTAACACAGTCCATCGAGGAGGTCGATGTGTTCTATTGCATATCAAAAAAGTGCAATAAATAGTGTCTGTTAATTAATTAATTAAGAATGGATCATTATTATTTACATCCATACATTACATAAATATCTAATATAAGGGGTCAAGCCTGTCCGCATAAATCGTGGTTACTGCAATAAATATATTATAAATATTATAAATATATAAATATCTAAAACCACATAAATACTTATAGAAAATTGTACAAATCCTCCCCCTGATTAAGACCATTTGGAATCTTTGTGTCGAGAAGTAGAATATATTGACTTTCCAATTGTCTGAGCTTGCATTCTCTGTCACCTCCCCTCTTTGATTTAGGTACAGCATCAATGACAAAATAACTTAAATCATTTAAATTATTGGGGGGCGTGGCCTGGCGGCGACCAAGATGGCCGAATAGATCTGCGGCGCTCCGGCGGTGATCCTACTGACCCCTACTATCCGTCTTAAATCCTGCAATTCGGCGACATCCCACATTGGGACAGGAGAGATCCTACCCTCCGACGCCTGCAGCCGCCTTCCCGGTCCTGTTTCGATCCCGGGAGGCGGAGATACAGAGCTCGGTGTGCGCGGCCTGTCCGAGGGAGCTCTGTCTGTGGAGCACCGGCCTCGGGTGTGCGGTGGGCCGAGGCGGAGGGGCGAGAGGGCGGCCGCCGGCACTACTCAACCCCCCGGGGGCCCTGAGTTGGGGCCGAGTCTGATTCCCCCCCTCTTGCCCGGACTTGCGGCGGTGGGCAGGACCCCCCCCCCCTCCATCTCTTGCTGCCGGGACAGTGGGGCTGTGAAGAGTGAGCCCGTCCAGTGACGACTATAGCGGGAGACAGGGCCAGCCACGCTGGAAGGCGGGCCCATACCCGTAGAGGCCCCGGTGATATCCTGTAAGCGGACGGTGACTGAGCTGTCCCTGCTGGCCTGCCTGGAGGAGCTGCGAGAAGAGCCTGGGCCTGGGACCCCGCAGGCCGGTGATTGGTAGTTACAAGCTGGGAGCGGCCGCCATAGAGTGTGCCCCCTTGAGTGCTGTTGGCCCCGGGGCCCGAGAGAGCTGCGGTGAGCGAGCGAGGAAAAGGCAGAGAGGGTCGCTCGGCGCTGGTGAGTCCCTGGATTGTGTGATATCTGCTCTCCCCCCCGAGCGGAGGCAACGCAACCGACTGCCCCCCCCTGTTGAGAGTACGGGGAGTGAAGACCGGACTAGGCCTGGCGCAAGAAGCAGCTGCGGGACGGCGGGGCCTCCCGCTCCAGAGTGCATCCCCCCCCTCCCCTGGACATCGGGGTAGTGGACAAGACCTGAGACGGGGCGAGCGGGGGCCCAAGGATCCGAGGGATCTGCGCCTAGCTGGCCGGGGCTGTGGGCGACGTTGGCCTGAAGAAGTCTGATCTCGCTTCTCTCCGGGACGAACGGGTGTGAGCAGTTGGCGGAGGGCTAGAGGGACATGAGGGGCAAGAAACCTACAGCGACCCAATCTAACACCATGGACAACTACACGGCGGACCCGGGTGGCGGAGGTCCGCCCCACCCCGGTCCCTCTGAAGAGCCCCGGGAGCCATCTCTCTCCTCAATCATGCAGGCCATACAGTCCCTGGGCGCTACCTTGGAGTCTAAGATAGACAAAATGTCAATTGAATTGACATTACAGCGGGCGGACTTAAACAAAACATCTGAAAAAGCTACACAGAACACTGCCGCCATTGCGGACCTTCAGGGGGTCGCCAAAGAGTTGAAACAGCAGGTCCAACAGCTCACACACCAACAGAGGCAGATGGCGGCGCGGCTGGAGGATCAGGAAGGACGGGCCCGAAGGAACAACCTCAGAAAAAATGGAAGGGGCTAGTACGGAACTGTTTCTTGAAGACCTCATTTTGAACACCCTAAAACCCAAGAGATTGTCTAAGTTCTTCCTCATAGAGCGAGCTCACAGAGCGCCGATCCCACCGCTGCGTCCGGGGGTCCCACTGAGAACCATCATCGCGCGATTACTTAACTATCGGGACAGGGATGCAATCCTGCAGGCAGCGAGGCGGCACGGAGATCTGCGGGTGGAGGACGCCACGATACGCTTCTTCCCTGATTTCACGATTAAAGTCCAACAGGAGCGCCGATCGTTTGATGCGGTCAAGAGACGACTCCGAGAGCGGGGCTTCCGCTACATGATGTTCTTCCTGGCACGGCTCAAGGTAGTAGCGGAGGGAAAATCCGTCTTCTTCAATTCACCGGAAGAGGCCCATGCCTGGCTAGAAGAGCGCACCCCGCAGCGGGGGGGTTCCGGATCAGGAGGGTAGCTGGAGGAGCGCCGCCCCGCAGTCACCAACGTCATCGTTGGGATCGACGGGGAGGGCGCGACGGCAACAAGAGAGCCAGCATCATCCAACTCAGAGAAGGACTCGCAGTCTCTCGGCGTCGTCGGACCTGGAGTGAGAAGGTGGACCACATAGACTTGCACTGGCAAGATCCTGAGGAGAGACTACGATTGCGGACCCAGTAGAAGGAAGGAGAATGGGAGAAGGCATCGACTGGCTTGGGGGGGCTAGCGAGAACTGAAAGAAGGCCCGAACAGGTATTTGTAAATGTTACTAGTTCTCACTTTACTTGAGGGGCGGTGCTGGTGACGTGGGAGGATCTTCCTCCACTATGGGACAATGATGCAGAAGGGGATGATCGTCGGACTACTTATCGGACTGTGCAGTGGGGTCGGGGGGGAACCCCGGAGGCCGGACTTGGTTGCAGAGCTCACCCCTGAGTTTATCGTTGTAAGGGCTACAGGCGCTCTGCTTATTGGGGATATCTGGCATGGTTGGCCGGAGTGGCAGGGTAGCAGGGTGGGGGGTTGTTTGGGGGGAGAATGGGGGGGACTGTTGTGGTTACTGCTCTTTGTTCTTGTATTGTATGCAGGTTTTGACTCCATTGACACACACAGGGGCTAGGTGGGAGGGGGGTGAGGGGGAGAAAGGGGGGAAACTCCCCATTCGAGTCGCTGGGACAATGGCTAGGTCGCACACATCTCAGATTCAACACATAGACGTCCTATCCTGGAATGTGAACGGCCTACAGAATAAGATTAAACGCACTGTCATGTTGCAGTACTTACGCAGACACACTCCGGATGTTGTCCTCCTGCAGGAGACGCATCTGTTGGGGAACCAGTGCAGGGCCCTAGACCGATTTGGTTATACCTTCCGTGCCCATTCTAGATTCACTACTGGATCCAGGGGAGTGGGCATACTCATCAAGAACTCCCTTCCGTTGGTCCTGGGGCGCAGCTGGTTGGACCCCTTGGGTCGTTATGTGGCATTGTCTGTGCAATGGGAGGGTCGCACCATTAACTTTTGCTCGCTATACATACCCCCGAAGCTGCATGCGTCCACACTTCCTGATGTGGGGAGGCTCCTGTTAGAAATGCCCCAGGGGGTGCTGGTCATAGGAGAGGACATGAACGATGTGATGGCTAGAGAGCTGGATCGCTTACCGTCTGCATTGGGTAGGGGAGGGGTGAACCACCTCAGGGACTTTATACAGGCACTGGGGTTGATTGACCTATGGAGAACGCATAACCCACACACGAGACAGTACACTCAGATATCTGCGGCCCACGGGTCCTCCTCTAGAATTGACTATATATTCACACTAGCAGACTGCATGAATCTGTTTCGGGATGCACATCATAAGGCCAGAGGGATCTCTGATCATGCGCCAGTGGGGGTTCAGCTGCTGGGCCCCAAGCGAGATTGAAGCGTACCACCTAGGCTTGGCCCCTTTCTATTTAAGGACAGAGACTTTCAGGAGCGGTTCCGGGAGAGGGTAGATCAATACTTCGGAGACAACGTGGGTTCTGTAGACTCCCCCGGAATAGTGTGGGAGGCATATAAAACTGTAGCCAGAGATTTTGTACAGGCTGAGGTGGGGCGGAGGCAAAAGAATAAACATGCGCAGGTGGAACAATTGGAGTCGGAACTCTTGGCTCTAGATACCGGGGCGGGGCTCACCCCAGAACAGGAGCGGGACAAGCTACATAAGGCGCGCCTCCTCAACAAAGAAATACGGGATCTCCTAACAGACCAGGCGCGATCGTATGCGCTAGCCACCCAGCGGAGGGTGTACGACCTTGGGGAAAAGGCAAATAGGATGATCGCCTGGCTGGAATGGAGAGACCGAGACCGTAGTTGGGTGCCGCAGATTGAGCATCCGGATGGGTCAGTGAGCACCACCAGCGCGGCAATTGCGGAAGATTTTGCGTGCTATTATGAGGAGGTATATCGCTCGCTCACGACGAGAGACGAGCAAGAGTGTCGTGATTTCCTGGCCCCCTTGCGACTCCCGGTCTTGGACCCTGTGGACAGGGACCTGCTGGAAGCCGATATTACAGTCAAGGAAGTGGAGGAGGCCATGGGGGACCTGCAGACTGGGAAGGCCCCCGGACCCAATGGGTTCCCAGCGGAAGCATTTGGCTGTGTGGCAAGCCGCACGGCGCCCCACTTATGCAGCATGCTCTGTGAGGCGCGAGAGATTGGGCGGCTCCCGAGGGACCTCCGATCAGCCTCGATCGTTGTGATCCACAAAGAAGGGAAGCCACAAGGGGCCTGCAGTTCATACCGACCCATCTCCCTCCTTAACTACGAGGCGAAGGTCTTGGGGAAGATCCTGGCCACGCGCCTGGGGGCGGTGTTTCAGTCACTGCTCCACCCGGACCAGTCGGGCTTCATGCCCCACAGGAACACGAGACTCAAGCTACTATACAATGGGCCACTGGCGAGGGTCCGAGTCAACGGGACTCTGTCGCGAGAATTTCAGCTGGAACGCGGCACGAGACAGGCATGCCCCCTGTCTCCGACCTTGTTCGCCCTGGCGTTGGAGCCGCTGGCACACTGGGTGAGGACGGACCCGGGGGTGTGGGGCATAGACATGGGGGGCGAATGGGAAGAACGCATATCGCTATATGCCGACGACATACTGCTCTACACCCAACGACCGTCGGAGTCCATACAGCTACTGATGGTCATATTACGCACATTCGGGGAGTACTCGGGGTACCGCATTAACTGGAGGAAATCCCTGGGCTATGTTCTGACGGGACCTCGGCCACACACAGTGCTTGGCTGCGAAGGCCTCGTTTGGAGCGCAGCGTTTCGTTACCTAGGAATATGGATTACACCGTCCGACACAGAGTTTTTCCAGCTCAATGTACAGGCACAACTGAACCGACTGCACAGTGATATTCAACACTGGCGAACCCTTCCGGTCTCCCTTATGGGCAGAGCCGTGTTGTTCAAAATGATGGCCCTACCCCGTCTGCTATATGTCTTGCAGAGCGCGCCTTACCCGATCCCGGAGCATGTCTTTAGAACGGTGGAGTCGGAGCAGCGCTCATTATTATGGGGCGGTGGATGTCCGAGGATCGCTCTTCGGAAATTGCAGCGCGGTCCCTATGAGGGAGGTCTTGCTGTACCAGACATCCGCCTATACTATTGGGCGACGCAGTTGATTAACATTAATGGGTGGGTATTCGCCCCACAGGAGGAGCCGGCATATCGGGTGGATCGTATGGCCCTAGGAGCGGGCTCCTATTTAGCAGCTCTATACTCCAAGTTGCGGTACGACCGGTCCTTGCCTCCCCTGACTGCGGTAGTGGTAGGAATATGGAAGCGGGCGACGAAAATGCTTGGATGGGGGATGAAGCTCACGGCCCAAACGCCCTTATGGCAGGGGGACTTCCTTAGGGAGGTGGTGAAACTCCGCGACCTGCGACAGTGGAGCCTGATCGGTATAGATATGCTGGGGGACGTCTGGAAGAGGGGACAGGTGGTAGACTTCACGGCTCTTCAATCGGAATTCCAGATGGGTGATGGCGAATTCCTCCATTATCAACAATTCAAACACGCCCTATCCCTACATCTGACACAGGGGGACCAGGTCCCTGAGTATGCCCCACTCGAGGATAGGCTACTGTTGGACCCCATGATTGATAAGGCCATCTCACTTACCTATAAGAAGCTCATTAATAATATCCCTGATATCCTGGGGCCACTGAGGGAGAAGTGGGAATCCAACCTGGGTTTGTTAGAGGACGACGACTGGAATGAGGCCCTGCAGTGTCCCAGGGAGGTGGCGATTCGAGCCCGATTCAGGCTGGTGCAGCTGCGCATCCTTCGCAGGTCCTATACCCCTCGAACGGTACAATTCAGGATGGGATACGCAGCGTCACACTTTTGTTTGAGAGGTTGTGGGGAGGAGGGCACATTCTTTCACAACCTCTAGGACTGCCCTAAGATCCATGCGTACTGGGTCAGTCTGAAGGATATAATGGAGGAGGTGGTGAGAGCAGAGGTGCCACTGGAGGCTCGATGGCACGTGTTGGGGGTCACGGGGGACATTACGTGGCCTAAAGGGGACAAGACATGGCTGGCCTTTGCGAGCATGGTAGCTAAACGTAACATCGCAAGACTGTGGGGGAGTGACTTGATCCCAATGATAGAAGAATGGGAGCGAGATATGCACTGGTGTCAGAGAGCTGAGAAGGTCATCTATAACAGCAGGGGATGCCCCAAAAAATGGGAAAAGATATGGCAGGTTTGGAGACGATATAGAGGGGAATGGAGGGATACCCCAGAGGCCTCTCCGTAGGGGTCTCCCCTGCGGGGTTCCACTGACTGTGTATCTTTGTAACACCCACTCCCTGGGACAACAAGCGCCCCGATTGGTAGCAGTGTATGCACACACGGCAGGGGGGAGAAGGGAGGTAGGGGGGAGGATCTTGACCGGGGAGGGAGGTTAGGACAGGGGGAGGGGGCAAATTATTAGACCCACTCGTAATAGTTAGAGCATGACCTGGGGGGTAAGCTGTTCCTTTGTCCGCTACTGGCTGGTTTATTTTGCTCATTTACTATGTAATTACTAATGCACTCTCCTTGCTACCTGATGTGTCTTTTGATGGAGCTGTTATGTTTCAATAAAAAGATTTATAAAATTATTTTTTTTTTTAATTATTAGCATGTACTAACTTAAAGTGACGCGCCACAGGGTAACTACGGTCGGGGTTAACAATCGCCCGAAGATGTTGCAGGATGCGATTTTACACTTGAAGCTTAGTGCTTCCAACATATTGTAATTTGCATTAACATTGCAAAACATAAACAGCATGGTCTGTTTGGCAAGTAAACATGCCTTTAATTTTATAGTCTCTTGTTGGAAAGCATCCCTATATTCCCTACTATTGCAACCGAACTTACAAGCTCTACATGAACTATATTTATAAAAACCTGTACGGTTGGATAGCCGATTAGAAGATAAAACTACTTCTGAACTGGTCTTAACCAGAATATCCCTCATGGAGGGTGCCCTCCTAAAAGTGATGCATGGAGCTTCATCCAATAAAGGTGCCAAAGTTATATTAGTTTTCAAAATTGGCCAGTTAGATTTAAGAATGTTACCAATTTAACGTTCTTGACTACTATAAGTAGTAATCAATCTAACTTTCACCTCTTCCTTAGAAGGTATCACTTCCATACTAGAAGGAACACTTTCAATCTCTGTAGTCACAATGAGGGCTTTTGTGGTGGAAATCATTTTCTTTAATGCATTATTTAAATCAATCTCTTTGTAACCACGAATCAAGAATCTCTGAAAAGACTCAATAAGACATTTTTCCAAATCAAATTCATTGCTGCAAATGCGTTGGATCCTCAAAAACTCTCCATAGGGAATGCTTTTAATTAAATGACGGGGATGAGCACTAGAAGCATGGAGAGTAGAATTTCCAGCAGTACTTTTTCTATGGAGTCTAGTCTGAATTGTGTTATTAGATATATACCTCCACGTCCAAAAATTCCACTCTCACATTACTAATATTGGCAGTAAATTCCAAATTAAGCTCATTGCTGTTAATACTGCTCACAAACAATTCTGCGCTCTCTTTCGTCCCATGCCAGATTATGAACACATTATCTATGAAACGCCAAAGGTGGACAATCCCCGTTTCTAGACTATCGTCAACAGCTAGGGCGTGACCCAGGACACACTCCTCCCACCAGCCCAAGTGTAAAAATGCGTAGCTGGGGGAGAAGCATTCACCCATGGCCACGCCCCGCAATTGCTGATAAACCTTGTTATTAAAGAGGAAAAAATTATTCTGAAGGCAAAGTGAAATCCTTTTAACTAACATTTTGTTGTGTTCATAAAACTTGATGTCACGATTCGATAAAAAATATTCAATGGCATGCAGTCCATCCTCATGTTTAATAGAAGTATACAGAGAACAGATATCCATAACAATAAATTGGTAATCTGGACTCCAGATAACCTCTTTTAGTTTGGTTAAAAAATGGCCCATATCTCTCATATAGGATGGCAGTGATTCCATATGGCCATGGAGAAAAAAGTCTACATATTTGGAAATAGGTTCCAATAGACTATTTTGTGCTGAAATGATAGAGTGTCCTGGTATAGGGGATACTCCTTTATGAACCTTAGGCAATAAATACAAAATAGGGGTAATGGGATGGTCATTTTTCAAGAACAAATACTCATTTTTAGATATAAGGCCATCCTGTTTCCACTGAGCTAAATGTTTGTGTATAAGCTCCTTAACCTTATTTAGTTCATTATATGAAGCTTTCCTATAGCACCAAATGTCATTCAATTGTCTTTCAGCTTCCAAAATGAACATATCACATGGCCATAAAACGATATATATATATACATATTCCACAGACGGAATCTTAACCAGGTAAATGAAGATCCACGAGCCCACCGATCTGCAGTATTAGAGATGTTTATTCAGGCAGCAAAATTACACGTTTCGACTAGGTACTTATTTGTGGAGTTAGGTTTAACCTGTACAAACTTACCTTTTGATATTTTGTCCCTCGATATTCTGGTCACGGTATTTTGCCCCTTTGATATTCTGTCTTTGATGTTCTTGACCCACGCTATTTGAAACTACAGTTTCAGTCATAAAGCCATAATACATTCCTTTCCGAATTGCAAATAGGAGTGAAATGCCGCTTTCATCACCCCTCCTATTAATTACGATTCAGAAAGGATTGCAAAGTTCCTTTACAAGATGCAAACACTTTACTGACTTACATAATGGCTTTGTACATCTGGCCCAAAGTTCCTAACATGTTTTCACTTATTATTTAAAGAGTTTTATACTATGAGGAATCTAAGAGTACTGACATCATGTGCATTTTTGGAATATCAAAGGAGAGATGAAAGATAACACATAGTTAACAATGTCACACAAAGTCACATCACTATAGGGATCCGAAATAAAGGTAAAATGCTGCCTCTACTAGACCTCCCAAAATAAATACACAAAGAAAATCATATGGAATGGATAATATGCATCGATGTCCAGATGAAATATTTACTATCTGGAGCATATTTCGGCTCTGTGCAGAACACTCAACGAAGGTGGCATTATCTAACGTGAGTAGACTTTAAGTTGTCTCTTCAACTGCCAGGGGCTACAAAGCAGTGATCTTAGAAAAGCCACACTCCTAGTTTATAGTTCTCACTCCGATCATCCTTACTAGGTGAGAGAAACAGCCTGGTGGGAGTGAGAGCTCAACACTGCTCTCAATGTGTAAGCCTAAGTCATGGTGAGATCGATGTGGGGACTATGTTAAATTGATGCTTCCGCACACTGTGAAGGATGACAACGGGCCTGATTTAGATCTGCCAAACTATAAATCCCATAGGATGTAATGGGATTTTTATGTCAGGCATATGGGATATCCGTCACCATTGCGACGGAGTAACCCGTCCGCCGACATCTAAATCAGGCCTAAAGTCTTTTAATCAACACCCCAATTTTTCCAATGCGTTTTTTGATTATAATCTAGACATAGTCTTGACTAACTTCTAAAAGAACATGTTCTACATTAAACATTTGTTTAGATTTTAAATCAATTTTAGAGGTGACACCATTTGCCAGTGGCAAATAAAATACGTTTTGTTGACACACAGTAAAACATTAGGTAATGTAGTTATCTAATTAACAAAGATTTATCTAATTCCCAGCACCTTAATTGTGTACAGTTTCACAGAGTTCAAATTACGCATGGTCTATCCTAGGAGACATTTGTAGTTATTAATAATATTACTACTGATGTTGGATAGCCTTGTACATAGACAGCTTACTTCTGTACTTCATCTGCCCCCAGGACTCGTGGAGGCGGTAAGGTTAACTCTTGACGAACATCCAACTCCATGAGATGGCTTAGCTTCCAGTACCTGAATGTCCACATCTGCCTGGAGCCTGGCCTGACCTGGAATCTCTGTGGCCAATGATAATGCATATGAAGGGAGACTTTCAACGAAGGGAACCCTCCCACTTGAGATCTTCATAACATTGCCTTTTCAAAATGAAGGTCCTGCCTTGCTTCCTCTACACACTGCAGAACCTTCCCTGCTGATCCTGGCCCAATTGTTTCTTGAACTTACTGAAATAATGTGTTCCTTTTTATGAGCCAGTCGCCTGTCCCTGAATTGTGATGAATAAGTGTTGCCAGTCGAAGTGTGACAGAGCGCTCTATGTGGGCGATATCGACCCGTTTATGAGGCTGAACTGTCACTCTTGGGGCTGAACCATGTCCTTTCCCTGCTATACGATGGACCAATTCCTTGCGCCCTCCCTGCTCCCATCAGAGTGGCTCTTCAGATATGGAGGATGGCGACTCAAGTGATGGGCTAGTACAGGAAGCCCACCCAACTTACACCTCTCTGGATGGCACCCGCCTCCGCCAGGCTGCCCAATTGAGGGGTTTACTAAATGGGACAGGATTGGGATCCCATTACTGGGTGGCATCAGGCACGGTTCGGGAATGAAGTATTTTCAAGACTTACAATCACTTTTTCACTTTCTAACAGACTGTTCCACAAATAGCCCCAGCATGCTCTTGCATGATGTCCCAGAGTTCAGCCCTTTAGAAGCCAATCTCCTGATGGTTCAGTTGGGGAAGGGCAGAACGTCCCTGATTCATAAATCACTAATCCTCAACACTCCCAATAAATTTACACCTCTCAGGCACAAATGGGAGAAGTAGGTGGGCATGTCGGAAGACGCAGACTGGAGAGACGCCCGAATGGCCCCTCACGCCCTACAATCAAACTATTTACACATTACATAAAAACACCCTGCTGGCTTTGGCACGCAGATAGCAAGCCTTCCCCTGATTGCTTTCGCTGATGCAGATTTTTATCAATGGTCTGAGCATGCCTCACTATAGCGACATGCTGGCAGTCCATTGAGATGGAGAAAGATGCCCCAAAGTTGACCCCCAGGATTGCTATCCTGTAGATCCTAGAGGGTATGGGTGGCAAATGGGGCAAACGCACACTAGTGCGACTGGCCACACTTCTGGCAAACAGAAACATTGTAGGTTGCTGGAAAAACAAGCTTCCACCCAAGCTGTCCAACTGGTGAATGGCCATGGACTGGTGTGCCAAGATTCAAGAGCCAATAGACAGGGTCAGGGGTTGCACCCGAAAGCACAAAGGATTTTATAGAAGGTTGTTGGAGTACTCTGGACTGTTCAGGGGAAGCAGGGGCTTGTGATGTTCTCACAGTTGTCATTCACCCCTGCTGTTTTGTTTAAGGCTTGATATGTATGTGGAGCTAGGAAACCTTGTGTGTGGTGTTGTTTTACTGTCACACAAAACGTCAATAAAGTTTGTTATAAAAAAAATTATACTACATTTTTGATGTGATATAAGTTGTCTTCACAAGGTTGTTGCTGATAGTTTTCATATCAGGTTTGAAAATGTGCCAACGTCCTGCTAGAGCAAAGAAAACTTGAAATTAGAAGACCATGAGCCAGAGAAGATTTTGCAAGAATAGATGTGTTTGGAGGAGCTGCCTCAAAATATTTCAAATGTGCCTAATGTTCAATGGTAAGACCTACCGCAATGGTGGACCTACCGCACAAGCCCTATGGGATCCAGTGAACATTCAGCACAGTTGCTAAAGAGAGGAGTAGATTCCTCCGGCAGTTTAAACAGTGAGTTTCTGTTGCAAGAAGAACTGATCATGATTGTGGTTGTCACAGATTTTCATATGAAGGCGTTTTTTAAGCTTTGGATCTGTCCCACTGTGACTGTAAACATTTTATCTTAAAGTGGTCCTAGCCATACATTTTAATTTCTCTCCACCCTTTAGGCTGCCTGCTTTCACCAACCACTCCCACATTTATTTTCACCTGCGTGTGTTGTATAATCCATTCTAGTGTGGTTTTGAAATTTACTGGAAGGGTGTGTCCAGTAACTGTTTAAAGTTCAATACAATGATATATTCACCTTTTACACTTCTGGGAAAAGCTTTACACTCAGAGACACTGCTAATAGAGAAGAGGTTCCCAGAGTCTTGCCAATTATTGCTCTTGAGTAAAGGCTTTTTTTCCCATTCCTTCTTAACTTGCTCTTTTTTCGATGCTGGCATCCCTTTGTCATCAGATGCACCTTACTCTGCAAAGTCCTCTGTAGTCTTCCAATGAAGAACCATACTGGTAGCTAGGTTTCCCAAAATTGGTTTACTGCCATTGCCTTTAATGCATTATCCTCCGTGGACAGTCAGCAAGATAAGTGGTAATATAACACAATACTTTTTAACTCCGTGAATAATATCTAAAAATAAATGAAGGCAAGGGCATGGAATTGCCTTTTTCAGAATCTTGTGCAAGGCATTGATTCTTACCCCAAAAATCATGATTTTTTTTCTGTCGTATGTTATTCCCTCTTTCACTCACATTGTTCTGCGCTTGCTCTTTCTCGTGGTTTTCTGACATGAACCGTCTGATCTTTCTGACTCATGTTACATACATGTCAACATCCTGCATTTAAAAAGAGGTGATTTTTGTAAGTTTCGAAACCACTAATTAGCATAATGATTACAGCACCGAAATGACATCAAATGAGACTTAATCTTGACATCACAATACACTATATTACATAATGTTCAATGGACCAAGATCAGAATTAAGCTTAGCGCTCCAAGGTGTGTCAGGTTTAGTGAGTGAGGCAGCGTTCAAAAATGTGCTATGAGTGAACAAAGAAAGTGAGGCTTCATCCCACAGTGTGACACTCACATTTAATGAGTGATACTTTACCACTGCAGAAGAATAGAGGAGCAAGTGACACTGTGCTCCGAAGTGTAAGCCTCACAATGCGTTAGACTCTAACAAGCAATGTGTTGGACTTGGTCCTCTCTGCGGGGTCACTCCAAGCTTTTTGCCTTCACCTCTACTGTTTTCAGAATTTTGTTTTTGTTACCATTAGGAGTCTGTGAACTTTACCACTACTAACCAGTGGTGAAGTGTGTGTGCTCTCCCCTTAAAACACAGTAGAAATGACTTAAACCTGATTGGCATATTTAATTTACTTATACGTCCCTAGTATATGGTGCTACATATACCCAGGGCCTATAAATTAAATGCTACTAGAGGGTCTGCAGCATTCATTGTGCCACCCACTTAAGTAGTTTTGAAACCTGTCATAGGCCTGCCACTGGAGCCTGTATTGCAGTTTTAAAGCTGCCAAGCCTACCTGTCAAACTAGACCTTTTATCAGGCCTAACCTTCCTTTTTAAAACATATAAGGCACCCTTAAAGTATGCACTTTTTCTGTGCTTCAGCAGTCGGTTGCTCTGGTGCATGAACCAATGTATTCATCCCGCCTTTGATTATAGGGAGCAAACGACTTCACCATACATGCCGGCAGACCCGATTCAGGTAAGAGATATAGTGTCTTGAGATTATGCATGCTACGACCCTTGCGGTTCTTGGCGGACTCTAAACTGGAATGACGTAATCTGCTGGGAGGTATTAACGTATGATTATAAAAGTTATGACACAATACTTGCAGTGGGTGGTTGTATGTTGAAGAATAAAGATGTATATTGTAGAGCTCTGTGTGTGGCGTACTTCATTTGTTTGCTCACAAACTGGGCAGGACGCTACAACTGGTGACGAGTATGGGATACATGCACCAAAGAAACAAAGTCTGTGGGTGGTGTATGTTGAGTCAAAGCCCTGCTCCAGCTCATACAGGGCCATCGAAGACATTGAAGGCCCTACAAAGAAATACATTCGAGAAGCGTGCTAGAATCCACTGGTATGGTCAAAAGAAGAGAGATTGCACCATACCATAACACAGAACCATCATCCATACAAAGTAAATGCTAAAAGCAGTGACAACAGGGTACAAAAGCAGAAACGTACTTACCGACACAAGCTAATAAAGTGCTATACGATTTCAAAATCGGACAAGAAGGCCAGGCCCAAACAACAGAGGTGTTGCATGGAGAAGTTGTCAGTCCTACTATGCATGAATAATGCTGCCTGAGCAGAATGTACTTCTCAAGATGACCGAAGTGAGCGCAAAGTATGACGCAGCTACATTCCTGAAGCCACCACCTTTGTTTGTTTGACACCACGAACAAACAGAACATCGGTGCCAGGTATGCTGCATTTATTGTTGTGGTCGATGACTTCATAGACGCACTAGAAGAAAAAGCAATAAGAAAATCATTAAATATCTAAAAAACCTTGCTGGTTATTGAGTAAAAGAAGTGCTAAAGAAAGTTTCACAATCTGATGCAATGTTGCACCAAAAGATAAAAGAAGCATTGGAAGCCAAGTTCAATACAATGCAGAGTGTCGATTATGAAAGGTACATCTTCAATCAAGCACGACAAAAGGCTGGTGAAATGTGGGCATGTAAATTGATTCTGGCCACATATGAGGAAGGCACATGGCCATACTCTTGACCCAGATCTTCAGGATTCAGCTCCGAGGGCCTTGTTTGGCTGGCTGCCCTCATTTACCCTTCTAACTCGGCGGCTAGTTAATTCTACTACTCGGGAATCATTTTCAAAGGGTTGAGGCATCAACTATCCTACTCCTATCCTATGTAATTTAGTAAACTCACACTGTGTTGGTGGTTACACATTTCTGCACATTTTACTTTTCATCTTTCGACCTAGTGAATTTTACAAGCATAGGTACCTCCAACCTTCTTGTATGATAGTGCCTTTGCTGATGAAGACGCTGATTCACCAAAACGTGCGTAGATAGACGAAACAGAATGATCGATAATATAAGCCACACTTATTATATCCACAGAGAGCATTAGTTGCCATAATTGCAGTATAAAAAAACCCAAAGAAGACGTAGGGCTCTCTAATGAATCATATTGATGTCATCATGATGAAAACATTTGTAAATAATTTTCTTGTTATGTATCAATCACCATTACTGTATGGACTGTTTACTTATTGTTAAATTTCTAGGGGTGAGGGATACGAATGTTGTGTGAATGTTGCAACAAACTTAGAATTAATTTGCATGTCTAACTTGATTGTTTACTCCGTGACTGAAACATTGAAACTTAATGATGATCTTTGATCAAACTGTATGTTTTTAATAAACCATTTTATAAATGTAAACTTCTCACCAAATTTGATTTCACCCTAGACCAATTTCCTCTTAAACCCATAATTTTGAATTCAGAGAGGAAACTAGTTACTAACTTTAGAGTTGCCTGGTTTGTTGTGCATTATACACATGATTTCTATTACAGTGATGACAGACTGGTATTTGGAAAAACACAAAAGAAGCATGACAAGGCCCATACACAAGTGTACCAATTATTTGCTGATGCAGGTCTCACTTTGAATGTGATAAAGAGTGAGTTTCATAAAACCAAACAAATTCTTTGGGCACATATTCTCTGATGGGGTAATGGCTCCAGACCTGGATAAAGTGTAAGCATTGTCATCTATTTGCCCCACAAAATATGCAACCATGCTGTGATCCTTCTTAGGCCGACTATTTATTGTTCAAGATACGTTTGTGACTTTGCTACAGTGAGTGAGACCTAACAAAGCAAAATGTCCCATTCCAGTGGTCTGCTGAAAGAATCAATGTTTTAAAGATATAAACAGGTGATTAAATATGTAACTGAAATGGCCTACTTTGACCCCAAGTTACATACTAAGATCACAGTAGATGCAAGCCCGGAGGGGCAGGGGCAATCCTTGCTCAACAAAATGGTCATCCGAATGACCAGAGACACATTGTAACCTATACCAGTATTTTTTTTCTTAGTTTTGTATTGCGTGAACTTGACCTGAAGGTATCTGGAATCAGAGCGCTTTACATGAGCACCAGTTGCGTTATAAAAGGACACGTTCTTTTTTGTCCAGAATCACAGGATGTTGGGCGTCGTTGCTGTGACTCCAACCCAGTTCCCCAGATTTGAGGTCGACCGCCCTAGCTGTTAGGCCACATCCTCTCCCCTACCAGTAGAAACTTGTCTGAAACTGAACGCGCCTACTATCATCTGGAGAAGGAGAGTCTGGCTGTAGTGTGGACCTGCGAACATTTTCATGTGTTTTCATATGGGCAAAGTTTCACTATCATCACAGACCACCAGGCATTGCTCACTATATTCAGAAACCTAAAAGCTAAGATGCCCACTCGTATAGAGAGGTGGGGTTTGCAACTACAAGAGTACAACTATATCATTGTACACAAGCCGGGGAAAGATCAAAACCCCGCTGACTACTTTTCATGACTACGACTACATCACCACAGTTCAATGTCCAAAGCGACTGAAGAGTTTCTCAACTTCATTGTGAGGCCCAGAACACCAACAGCTCTATCCATTGAACAAATTATTGCTGCTATGAACTCAGATAAAGACATGCCCATCCTCAAAGTCATCATTACAAGGCAATCTTGGAAGAAAAGTGTTTGGCCATTTGATGAGGATGTTGAATTTAAAAAAATGGACAAGATGAGCTATCCATCACACAACAAGGTATCATACTGAGAGGCTTGAGAATCGTCATACCTTTGAGCCTGAGACAGCAAATCATTGAACTAGCCCATTAAGGACATTATGACATTGTAGCCACCAAAAGAGCCCTAAGAGACAAAGTGTGGTTTCCTCGCCTAGAAGTTACGAAAGAGCTGAAAGTGTTCCCTTTTTGTAACTGTTTATCCCCCGATGTGATGCAACATCCATTGAAAATGTCTGACCTTCCTGCACATGCCTGGGATAGAGTTGCAGTTGATTTATTTGGGGATCTAGGAAATGGACATCATCTTATTGTGGTCATTGATGAATATTTGTGTTTTCCTTTGATGGAAGACTTGTCATCGACAGCCCATCACAAAGTCACTGAGTGGCTTGATAACATCTTTTCAGAGTGGGCCATCCTCGCTGTTCACAAATCTAACAATGGCCCACCTGTGAATAGCAAAGAATTCAAGGAGTTTTTGTTTGACTCAATGTCAAGCATCAAAAGAGTACACCTCTCTGACCCCATGCTATTCGTGTTATTGAGCGATTCATGGGAACCCTCAAGAAGGCAATTCAGCGAGAATCGATATAATCGATCTGAAACCAACCAGGCCCTTCGTGCCTATTGATCAATTCCTCAGTCCACAACTGGTGAGAGTCCTGCCTCCTTGCTATTTGGGAGAGCCATCAGAACCATACTACCACAATTGGCATCAGACTGATCAATGAATGACAATGAAGTTTGTGTCACAGAGGCTTCTCTAAAGTGTAAGATGAAAACAAATGCTGATCAGCACCGACACATCCAGAAAACAGATTTCCGAAAACATGACTGGGTACTGGTCAAACAAAAAAGGAAGAAAAAAGCTGTTACTCTGTTTGATGTTGACCCTTTGAAGGTTGTAATGTGCAAAGGACACATGGTGATAGCGGATCGTACCGGAAAGTCCATCACACGGGACTCGTCACACTTTAAATATCTATCTTAATATTCATTGGCTCCTGACATCAGCGACCCTGCCTACCTGTCCAGATCGTACATCTGAACGGATGCCATCGGTGCCTAATCAAGATGCCCCTCAACTACCTCATACTACGTGACCTGGCCGACTAGTGCAAATGCTTTAACGACTCATTGAGGAACTATGATGCTAAAGCTGTTTGTACTTTTTATTTAACAAAGGGAGAGGTGTAGTGTTTTGAGTTTATGCGCTCTAGGACCCTTGTGGTACTGGACGGACTCTAAACAGGTATAACGTAAACTGCTTGGAGGTGTGAAAGTGTGGTTATAAAAGTTATGATGCAATGCGTGCAATGGATGGTTGTATGTTGAAGAAGAAAGACGTATATTGCAGAGTTCTGTGTGCAGAGTATTTCATTTGCATGCTCCCTAGCTGGAGAGGACACTACAGGACACTCACAATTTTTAAAGCTAAAAATTACTTTCTTTTAGCTCTCTCTTGCCCAAAATTGACTCTATTCTAACGTTAGTCAAAGGGGAAAATAAATTCCCCTGTTTTTTCCTTATCTCCCACTTTCCTGATTCGTAATGCTGGAATGTATGGTTCGGGGCTGCATAAGTACCATAAAGGTGTGTGGAAGAGAAGAGGAAGGAGCAAACAAATCCAGGGAGAGGGTAGAACAAGTTATGAAAAATAGATAGAATGTGAAATAACAGAGAAAGGGCACAAGGAAGTATGGGGAAACAGAGGGAAAACAATGTTAGTTAGCAAGTGAATGCAGAAAATAGGAAAATCATGTGACAAAAAATAGGAAAATCATGTGGCAGATGACCATAGGAAAGGGAGGGTAGAGGAAAACTTGACAGAGGAGAAGGAGGAGGGAGGTGAACTAAAAATGGAGGGGAGAAAATAAATAGAGCAGAGGAATAGTCGACAGACAGGGCAGTGTGACAAAGGAGAAGGTGAGTGAATGGAAACGTATACATGCCAACATTTTGAAACGAGAAAGAGGTAGATTTTGTGAGAAAAAAAATCAGGGAACTTCATTTTTCCCCATTGATGTACATTAAAGTAAAGGCACTGTCAGGTGGAGACATAAAATGAAGTCTCTTTTAACGGTATAGAAGAGCAAGAAAGGCGAGAGGAGGGGGGAGAAATAGGATAGACACCTGGACAGTTTTATATTGGCATGACCTGCATTTTTATGTCCCTGCCAGTTCAAAAGTCAAGAAAATCGCTTAAAGCTGGTATTTTTTCGGCCTTAGTAGTGCATATCTTAAACAGTAAATGTAAGAAGAAACATTCGCAAATTAGTTTTATTCAGTCATAATGATCCCTGACTAATGAATGACTGAACTAAACAAAGATAGAAAGGAAATATAAAAATGAATTTATATGATTTCATATAAAGTTGCAAAAACTTGAAACGTGAACAGAAGGGCGGTATTTTCCTAGGGACAGGATGTAAACCTAATGAGAAATGAAGAGAAGTATGAAAAGTGCACATTGAAAGGAGTGCAAGAAAGGCAAATGGAGGGAACTCCAAAAAAATTGAGATTGGACGTGAGAAAATTAGATTCAGGAAAGTTAGAGAAAGGGTAGGGAGAACAATACCAACTGCAGTACACCCAGTTGATTATGGCAGGCAAATATGTCTTTTTAAGCATTGAGATTCATATATATGTTATATCCCTGCATATTAAAAAGAGGAGCTGAAGGACTGTGGCTGTGACTGGATGTTAGAAGGTGGTTCTGACCATCTGATCTGCCCGTTTTTTTTTGCTTTTTGAACACCTAATTTTGTAGCTTTTGCTGCGGGAGAGGCTCATAAGCTGGGACTCACCCACAGTGAACTCAAGATGAAACAGGCTGCATGTGGATTGCACCGGTGTCCCCCTTGTGAGAGAAGGCCGCTGCACTGCAACCGGGATAAGGGCACCGGACTGGTTACATGTAGACACGTGTAAATATGCATGTGCACCCGTGTAAAGGCTGCGCGGGGGAGATTCCGGTCGTGTGCAGCACAGGAGCAGGTACAGATAGAAAGGTGCGGCAGGAAATATGCAGAGTTGGGTGGTGACATGGAATAGGCTTTATAATGTGGGGAGACACATGTAAGGGAAAGTCAGTGTGCTTTACTATTTATGCTGTGGGAACACTCCATTACTCTCCTATGAAGATAAGGACCACATGGGGTAGTTTCACTCCTAGATAAGGGTGTGCCGCAGGGCTCATGTCTGAGCCCCACCTTGTTTAATATCCAAATGTCTCCTTTGACTGGGATAGCAGAGCACTTTGGCTTTGATATAATCTCATACGCTCACGATATCCAGCTGATGTTTACGCCAGGCCAGAACTTGGTGACAGAAAAAGAATGGTTTTCCTCAGGCATGCTAGCCATCTCAGACTGGATGAATGAGAACTATCTCCAGCTGAATGCAGATAAGACCAAGATCCTGCTGTTCGGTAAAGCCTCTTCCATATGGGCTGATGATTGGTGGCCGCAGCAAGTGGGTGCCTCCCCTGTGCCCAATCAAGTAGTAAAGAATCTGGGGATAAAATTGGACCAAGCCTTAACTATGAGAGAGCACATTCTGGCCACCACTGGCTCATGTTACAATTACCTATGCCTATTGCGCAGAATCTTCCTTTACCTCCATTTTTATGCCCGGAAAACGTTGGTTGAGGCCATTGTAATAAGCAGACTGGACTATGGCAACACCCCCTTGGCCAATGTCAGTGGAACACTGATCTTTAAACATCAGGTTGTTCAAAATACAGCAGCAAGGCTTGTGCTTAACTGCCCTTCTGGCACCTCTTCGTGCCTCTGCTGAAAAAACTACACTGGTTGCCTGTGAAGAAACACTCCCATTTTAAACTCTGCTGCCTCACATATAATGCCTTAAAGGGCAAAGCCCCACTTTACCATCAGAAAAGAATAAAAACGTATGCCCCCTGCCATAATCTAAGATCTGGCTCAAAAGCCCTGCTGTGGGTCCCTCGCATCTGTCTAACATGTAGCGGTGGAAAGGCTTATTCCTATCTAGCCTCCGTGTACTGGAACAAGCTTCCTCCTCACATACGTTCTTGCCCAAGCTACTGTAAATTTAGGAAAAAACTCAAAGCCCACTTATTTTAAATACCCTCATCGATTCCTGTCTTTGATCCACAAGCAGCGCTGAGATGCCCTAGGGTGATTTGTGCGCTATATCAAGTCGATTTAACATAACATAACTTACCTAGGGCCTACAAATTCCAGACATGCAGCAAAGTACACTGTAAGTTGTGTAAAAATAAGTATTCTGCTGAGTCCAAAGCCATATCTGTACTGGGCCTCTGAGCAAGGAGAAGAGAGGCCCAGAAAGAGAGCCAGGTGAGAGGCTGGCGCAGGGAGCCAGTGAAGACAGCTCCTTGCAGAGTTCCCCTCCTGGAGACCAGGAGGGTGGTGAAGAGTGCTCAAGGTGGCTAGGGCGGGCCACCAGGAGCAGGAGTCAAAATGGTCGAAATTGGTCCCCTGGGGGCTGAGATATGCCCCCCAGAAGGTAGGCAACCTTTGACCTCTACACCGACCAACGACGAAGCTCGTGGGTCTCCGCAGCCGGTCTTGGATGTGCCCCCGGGTTTGATCAGGTCCCGGGGCTGCCCCAGAAAGAATTAAAGTCAGGCAGCACCATCGCGCTCCCCATGACGATCTCTGGGTCCCGGGATCCCCAACTCCGGGACCCAATGACGGTGGTGAGGAGGAGGGGGTGCCATCGCACTTCCCCCCTGGCGGGAGAATACAAGCCAGGGAGCATCGTCGCACTCCCCCCGAAGTATGCCCTGGGGCCTGGGAGCCCAACCCCGATCCCTGAAGCACAGGCAGAAGTCGGGGAGCGCCGTTGTGCTCCCAGTGAAGAGTGCCCTGGGAGGGGCCCGGGATCCCCATCTCCGGGCCCGGTGTGCTGGTGAGGTACTGGGTTTTTCAGAACCGGTACCGAACCGGTAACCCAGCGGTGTCAGGGTACACCCTAAGACCTCGAGTACTTTCCTGATTCAGACACAGAAACTCAGAATCTTCTAGGTGAAGTCAAAGATCGAATTTATTGGCTGCAACCAAGTAACAGGCGTTGTAGAAGTACAACAACACGGGGTGTATATTCTCAGGAGACTGCTCAATCTTACAAAGCCAGGCTTCTCTTTTTATACGAAATATTGTGCTTTAGGCAAACATTCTTCACATTTTAGTATACCATTCACATGCTTTCACTACAAAGGAAAAGCAGAGTCATGATGACAAGCCCACATTACAGTTCGTCCAGCCCACAACAAATTACCCGGCAAGGCCCAACATTTTCATCAGATATCGGTGTACCCCCAATAAAAACGGGCACCTCCTCATCATAAAGCAAGTGAGAGAAAAGAGCAGGGACAGGTGTGAGCAAGATTAGGCAGGGTGTGTGTGCGATGAAAAGGGTTTATGGCATGTTGTGCCTTGATGCTATCTCGTTCGGCCACTGGGAGAGGAACTGACCAAACAGGTTCGGCCTGGGGCAATGGTTTCAGCTTGCCCAGGTCAGAGAGAAGTCAATTAAGGTGTACGTGTCCTTTGGAATCGAATTTAGGTGTATTATTAGCCTATGTGAGGGCAACCCACAAAATGGCTGCCGTACACAAAATGGAAGCCAAGGGTTCAGGACGAAAATGACGATTTCGAGGTGAAAGCGTTACTGGAATATGACGAAAATGCTTGTACATAGTGTACTAGCCATTTTCGGTCTTTTGATATAAGAAATCGTCATGCTACGACGAAGTTTTATTCACGAGTTCAGAATTTTCAGAACTACAAACCCTCCTTTTGCCCTTACATAGGCAATTAACCTATCCTCATGCTAATCTGAGTCCAGGTCTATATTCCTAAAGTCATTGAGATGTTGCTGTAACATCATTCTAGTACTTAGTTCGTCTTTTGATACAGGTTTCCTTACACATGATGTAGCACAGAGGCCACATATTGCAGGAGCACACTGCACGCACAGACAGAACAGGAAAAGAATGGCTAAGACCATCCCAATGACCATCAGAATTTTCCATCCCCAGGCGGATATCAGTTCCCAGAACCATCCCATTAACTACCAATCTCCTTTATCTGCATGAATAGATTTGGAAATCTTATGCAGTTTGGAGATGGCCTGGTACACTGTTGGAGCGTTATCTGGAATGAAAACACAGCAACTCGATTGGATCAATTTACATACCCCACCTCGGTCTGCAAGTATGACATCTAATGCGACCCTGTTCTGAAGGGTCATAAGACGATCCGACTGGAGCTCAGCAGTCAAGTTACTAAGGGCACCAGCAGTTTCAATTACAGTGGACTCAACCACCCTTGTCAATTGTCTTATGTTCCTGCTGTTAACCATGGGTCCCCAGAACGGCAGAAAACCCTTTGCGAAGTCCCCAAATTCTTGTCCTGCAGTGTCTTCTTTACTCAAGACACCTCTAACTATCCTTTTCTTGTGGTAATCTGCCGCTGCTGTGTAGGTGGGAGGCAACAGGAACGAAACAAAACATGAGCCCGAAAAGTCAGGGGGCAACCATGTATAGGCTCTATCATGGCAGATGAAATATGTACCCTTAGCTGCTAAGAACGCGGGGGAAGTCTGAGACCCAAAAACATATGTTTCAGTACAGATACTCTTCCCTAACTGAGCTCTGGGATTCTTGCCAGTACCTTGCAGACACAGGTGACCCTGATGGGGTACAATCCAAATCTGGGACGATCTCTTAGCTTGCTGTTTCTCACTCAGAGTAGCTCCATATCCAGTTACGTTCCATCCTATATATGCAAGTGTCTCATCTTCCGGGGTAGTTTCATAAGAAATCTCTTTCTTAATCATGTCGACTATACCCTTAACTAGAGCACTATTCTTAGGATTGTCTTTTGCAGAACGTAGGGGGTGGACTTCACGTGCATATATGAACATTGTTCTATATGCCCACACAGAACCATTGTGGCTGAATGGCAGGACCAGATAGGGAATACCTTTATCCGTTGTGTGAGGCATAAGACCACACACCCAACAGTTAGTCGTGTTCATTACAAGTTGGTGTTGGTGCAAGAGCTGAACAAAGGAGTTATTAATAAACTCTAATCTCCTAGCGGATTCGTGTTCAGGCAGGGGTTGAAAAGAGTGTAGGGAAACAGTAGAAGGAGAAGGTATGGGCGATGTAGTGGGTGCAAATGTTACTCGAAAAGAGAATAAAACATAACCTATAAAAAATATCATCACACTGAATAACATGAAAATGCACAATATCAAAAAGCTTTTCTTAGTCATCATTTTACATATTCGGTTTTTAAAGTTCACAGTTTTGGCAGATCTCTCCATCTCGAAAAACTCCATCCTCTCTAAAATGCTGCCCGCGATGGGAGGTTGTTTCTGCTAAGGAATGCTTCTGTCAGTCTAGGGCAACTCCCTTAGACCAACCAGAACTGTCGACCTAACGTCGTCAGCTGCACCCCAAAGACTTTGGGCAATCGCGGCCCTAGCAGCGGAACCCGGATGGCGGTTCGAAAAAACAAAAATAAGCAAGTTTCTCAGATGGGAGAGCTGCGCTTTCAAAAATAGCAAAAAGGAAATTTTTATTTATTTGTCCATAGGTCTCGGCCTCAAATTATAACGTTTTCTCCCAGGTACTGTTTGGTCTTGGAAAGGGAGTTCAGGTTCTGTAGTGTCCAATCGAATTGACGGTGATACAGCAGATTGTAAAATATTGTCATTCTCCTGTTCAGTAAGTGTTCCTTTTACACGTGCATCACTGAAAGGCAGAAAACGTGGCACAGTTTCAGTCTCTGAGTCGGCGACACCCTCCTGGACCCACCGGTCGTATGGCAGAGGCAGAGGGATCCGCTTGCAGTGGATCCCGTGGATCCAGTTTTTCTTCCCCTCCACTCGAACAGCTGATCTTGTTGAGAGAAGAACGAGATGCGGTCCGGTCCACCTGGGCTGATCGTTCTTTGTCCGCTGGAAGTTTTTTACTAGAATCCAGGATCCAGGGTCGATCTGATGACCTGGAGTTTCAGAGACCGGAGGCTGGGTGTCATGGACCTGTTGGTGTAAAACACGCAATTTAGCCGTCAATTCGTACAAATAATCAAGCAAAACAGGGTGTTCGATTTCACTGAACTTTGTGGGCCTTGGCACTCCCCATATGTTGGCCGGGCGGCCAAAAACAATTTCATAGGGACTAAGTCCCACTCGCGAATGCACAGTCATTCTGGTGGATAGGAGTGCTAAGGGCAGAGCGTCAGGCCATTTAAGACCAGAGCTCGCTTGAATTTTGGCCAGTTTAAGTTTTAAAGTGCCGTTGTAGCATTCTACTAATCCAGCTGATTGGGGGTGATTTGCAGCGTGGAACTTCTGATGAATGCCCAGCCCTTCGCATACTTTCTTCATCACTCGACCCACAAATTCACTTCCATTGTCACTCCAGACCATTCTAGGCATTCCGAATCTGGGAAAGAACTCTTTCACAAGGGCTTTAGCTGTGGATAAGGCAGTGTTGTCTTTTAGGGGGTAGGCTTCCACCCATCTTGAGAATGCACAAACAACAACGAGCACGTATTTTAAATTGTTGCACCTCTCCATGTGGATGAAATCTAGCTGCAAAACCTCGAACGGATACGTAGGAGGTGCAAAATGACCAGCTGGAGTTGGGGTTCCCCTACCAGGATTGTGTTTCAGACACACCATGCAATTCTTGACCACATTCTCTGCACACTTAGGAATTCCTGAATTTTGCCATACTGGAGCCAACAACTTGCAAATCCCTTTCACGCTGATATGAGCCATTCCATGAGCCATTGTAACCACTGCAAGCACATACGCATCGGGTAGCAACCATCTCTGATGCTCTGACAATTCAATCCAGCAACCATTTGCATCCATTCTACCCGTACTTTCTCTCCACATGTTCAACTCTTTCTCTGTAGCCTCAGCTTGAATAGACTTCACACTCTCAATCGTGTCTTCACACATTCCAACATCACCAACCCATCTTGCAGGGCCTGCAACATACATTCGGCTCATCACATTCCTTGCAGTTTCTTTTGCTATTTTGTCAGCAAATGCATTTCCACGCCCAACATCATCAGTCACCTTCTTGTGAGCACTACATTTCACAATCGCAATTTGCAACGTCAAAGTCAGTGACTCAAGAAACTCATTCACCAACTGACCATGCTGAATCTTAGCTCCATGCGAAGTCAGGAACCCACGTTCTTTCCACAATCGTCCAAAACTGTGAGCCACTCCAAATGCATACTGGCTGTCGGTGTAGATGGTCACTTTCATTCCTTTCGACAACACACACGCTCTCGTAAGTGCAATCAATTCTGCTGCTTGAGCTGAATTATGTGGGATACGTGCAGCTTCAACAATTGTATGCAAAGTCGTGACAGCATATCCGGCATTCGTATCACCATTCGGAAGCTTGAAGCATGAACCATCCACCCATAATGTACCATCACACTTCACAAGAGGAGTGTCCCTAAGATCTATTCTCCCTTTCGTTTCTTCTTCTGTCCTGAGAAAACAATCATGCTGTTCTGAAGCATCTAATTCCTCTACACTCGGCAACAACGTAGCTGGGTTAAGTGTGTTACATCTTTTTATGTGCACATGACTCGCTAACAATGTCAACTAGTAACCTGACAATCGAGCACTAGTTAAGTGCTGTGTCTTGGTTCTGTTTAACAACGTGTCCACTGCATGTGGAACCATTACAATTAACGTGTTATTCATCACTAAACCAGCAGACTGTCGAATAGAAACAGCTGCTGCCGCTGTTGCTCTTAAACAACTCGGCAATGCTTTAGCTACCGGATCCAAAGTCGACGAAAAATATGCACATGGACGCTGCTTGTCTCCGAACAACTGTGTTAACACTGATAATGCACAACCTTCTTTCTCATGGACATACAATGTAAAGGGCTTACTGTAGTCGGGGGTACCCAACACAGGAGCCGAACATAATGCTGTGCGCAATTCGGAAAAACTTTTCTGACACTCTTCAGACCATGGAACGGGATTCGGTGTATCTTTACAGGTTAATGCCACCAAAGGTTTGGCCAATAACGAAAAATTTGGTATCTATTGCCTGCAATATGATGTAATGCCCAAGAAAGCACGCACTTCTCTCTGTGTTCTTGGCACACTCAATTTCGCTATTGCTTGAATTCTTTCTGGGGTCAGTTTCCTTCCCTTCTCCGATAAGAGATGACCTAAGTAGGTCACTTCTTGTCGACAATATTGCAATTTATAGAGAGACACTTTGTGATGCAAATCACACAAATGACGCAACAATGACAACGTGGCTTCTTTACAGATTTCCTCAGTATCTGCAGCAACAAGCAAATCATCAACATACTGAATAAGGGTAGCGCCATCAGGTAAAACAATCGTATCAAGCTGTGTTTTTAAAGCCTGACTATATATTGGTGGACTTTCACAGTAGCCCTGGGGAGCGCGTTTAAAGCGGAAGCTTCGACCTCCTAAACTGAAGCCAAAAATATCCCTACTCTCCTCAGCAATCGGGATGCTGAAGAAAGCGTTCTTCAAGTCAATCACCGAAAACCAGGTGGCAGAAGCTGGAATCATAGTCAAGGGGGCAGTAATGTCAGGAACAACTGGAAATTGTGGCACAACTATTTTATTGACCTCTCTAAGATCAATCACAAATCTGTAAACAGGTGGCTGGGAAGGGTCAGTTCGCTTCAAAACAGGCAGAACAGGACTATTGCAAACGTTGCCTCTTGTCTCTTCAATTACATCTTTTTCAATCAGATCGTAACTGATCGCTAGTAAAGCTTTTTCACCTTCACTAGAAATTTTGTATTGGGGAACGCGTGGCATTTTAACATTGGCTTTCAATGTTACAACATATGGCGGTATTTCCAAAAGACCTACATCATTAGGACCAGTAGCCCAAAGAATTTTAGGAAGAGATGACAATTCTATTGGAAGTTTGTCCCTTGACAAATACATTGGAGAAACCACTTTCTTACCCAGTGTAAGTTGTACTCCAGAAGGAGAACAGTACAAAGTCGCATACAATCTTTTCAGCAAATCTAATCCTAGCAAGTTTTCACCACAACCTGTTGTCAGAATAAGGGGTGCTTCGAATTCACAAGGTCCAACAGAAAGGGACAAAGGGTCAGAAATCGGATTTCTAACTGGGGCGCCAGAAAAACCTACTGATACATTCGTTTTGTCAGACAAAGGTACGCCAGGGAGTTTTGAGTGCATAACAGAACTCTTTGTAGCACCAGTATCCAACAGAAAAGGCTCTGACACACCTGATGTAATCACCTCAACGTAAGGTCCACTCTGATCTACTGGAACTGAAACAACTCCCTCTCTTTGTCTATGGCTGTCCTACCAATCATTACCTTCCATATGCTCATCTTCTGCATAGTAATCATCAGCGTAGTACTGAGCTGTCCTACCAGACGCGTTATTCTGCTGATCAAACCTATTAATTGAATTCTGAGGCGGAAAGGAACGAGCGTTCTGGGGGAAATTTCCACGTCCTCTACCTCTAGGAGCTTGCTGGACCCCTCGACCTCTTGAGCCAGAAACACCATTTGCGCGCTGTAACAAAACAGGGCAACTATACTTAAAATGACCCTCTTCCTTACAATATGAACACTGATTGGGACCTACAGGGACACGTGGTTGAGTATACTCGACTCTTTGCCTTTGAAACTGTTGAGGTTGCTGATAAGTATTCTGATAGTTACTCTGAGCACCACTATTCTGACCACCACCACGTGGCGGATACGCTTGCTGTAACAAAACCTTAGTTTTTAACTCTTTAGTTTTCTTCTCTGCTCTATCTTTCTCATGTTTGTCCCTATTTTCGTAGTACTGCACAGTAGCCAATATCTGTGCTGAAGAGGAAACTGCCCAAGAACTCTCTGAATCTTTTCACTTTTTACACAACTCGGGAAGCAGATTGTGCACAAATTTATCGACGAACAACCGTTGACCACCTTCTGTACTCATATCTTGACCACTGTGGTCGACAAATGTTTCTTCAAACCTGGTGAAGAAATCTGACACCGTTTCATCTTTCTTCTGCTTACACGCAAACAATTTATCCCAATTTACACGCATCGCAGGCATTAAAGTTTTCATGTAATCAATGATCTTACCAGGAAGTTCTGCTACTAAAGGCTCAGGTTTAGCACCACCAACTTGTCGGCCATCTGCAGCCGTAATATTAGCCCATGAGTCACCTAACTCCTGATCATGATCTGCATGACGAATCTTTCCCCATAAAGGCTGTGGAACAACGTTCCCAAACAACATGTCTATATCCGCTAAATTCATCATACATGACCCAGCAGTCTGTGACAACTCCTTGTAATACCCTGCAGGATTCTTACGGGGATCAGGCAATGTCTGCTTAAGGGCCAAAACTTCAGCTCGCTTCCATGGAACATGTACCCACACACGCTGAAAGTGTGGCAGAATAATTGGATTAGCATTCGCATCCCCTTCTCTCCAAACGGGGGGAACTTCTCTCATGGGATACTGTCTTCCCTTCTTTTTAACAGAGGAATCAGACTCAAACAATGAACGAGAGACACCTTCAGTCCTTAATTACAACAATGTTGCAACTGCTTTCTTAACACCTGAACCCACAATTGCGCCTTTTGAAAACTCGAACCGTATACGGCACAACTCATGCGGATTGGGCTCCATATCATTCTCCTCTAAATCCTCAGAAAGGAAAGTACACATTTTCTCAAAAACGTATCTCTGCTTCGATGCTTCCCACTGATGGAAGACATCCATGATAGATTCTAGATCATATTTTGTCGGGTCGGTCACCCATCTATGTGCCAAATAATTTAACGTTTCCTTCTCCCTAGAATCAGGCAGTTGGCTACGCAACTGCTTACGCTCTGTGTCAGGAGTTACACTTGTTGCACCAAAGAAAGGATACAGAAGACTAGTGACGGTACTAGCCACTCTCTGACGAACAGAAGGAGAAGTCGATGAAAAGACAAGTGGGAAAGCAGGCAAGGCAGACGTAGAGGCAGTGTCAGGAGGAGTACCAGGAGTGGTAGTCGTTATAGTAGTTAAAGTTGTAGGAAGTAAAGGCAGAGCAGATGTCAAAGTCGGTGGCCCTGGAGGAGGCTGCACCAGAAGAGCAGGAGCCAACTGAAGAACAGCTGGTGGGTGCTGTGGAGGAGCAGGAGGCAATGCAACCACGGGTTGCGCAGCTAAAGGTTGCGGAGGTGCCGTAGCATTCTGCGCATAAGGGGGTGGCGAACTTAACAAATGCGCCATTAGAGGATCTTTTTCAAGCTCTTTTGCTGCATCTTGCTGGAGAGGCGGCAAAACTGGATAGCATTTATCTATTACCATTTTACGTTGCCTGTGCAACTGCTCACTCATCTGTTCTTCTTCGTTATCTTTAAACTGCATGGCAGCTTGCATTATCGAAATACCACTTTCTCTCTTATTTTTCTTCGCTAATTTAATTTCCTTCTGTTTGGCTTCCTTATGCCATAGGCGGAAAGAGTCAAACATCGCCGGCCGGGCTTTCTTCTTGAAAAGTTTAACTTCGAGGTTATCTAAGATTTTCGTGTCAAAGCTACCATATTGGGGCCATTTTAAAACACCATCTTTTCTGGTGTAGCGGATCCACACTTCATTATATGTGATGGGGCCTACTCCATGTTTCACATACAATTCAAAAGTAAGAGTTCCAATCGGAGGAACCGGACACGAGTCCTCAAATCGGGAATCCCTATTACTACAACCAAGGCAAAACAAATTTCCAAGTCTGCTAAGACCAGGCATCTTCGCTCTCTAGTCTAGCTTCAAACGTCAAAGGATTATCGATTACGATATTCTCGTGAATACACGAGTCCTTCGGCTTTGGTACTTGCAAGTTCCAAATCAAAGATCCCGAAGGGATACCCAAACTAAGAACCAACTAAGGACTGGGAGACGCTCCACTTATACTTAACTGAGATATCGATGACGTCACCAGAAGACTCGTCTATCGTTTCGCTCTACCAAACATCAAGGGTCCAAATCAGGGCGATAGCCAGGGCAGCAGTCCTTCGTAGCCGGTGGGAAGCAAGGAACCTCGCAGCAAAGACTTTCGGACCACGTCGACATGCAGGGGTCGATGAAGTGGCGGCCTTCCTCCAGAATTTTCACACGAAGCTCCTCACGAACCTCTGGCTTGGACCGGTACCGTTGGTATCGCCCGACATTGGGCACCAGCTGAGGTACTGGGTTTTTCAGAACCGGTACCGAACCGGTGACCCAGCGGTGTCAGGGTACACCCTAAGACCTCGAGTACTTTCCTGATTCAGACACAGAAACTCAGAGTCTTCTAGGTGAAGTCAAAGATCGAATTTATTGGCTGCAACCAAGTAACAGGCGTCCTAGAAGTACAACAACACGGGGTGTATATTCTCAGGAGACTGCTCAATCTTACAAAGCCAGGCTTCTCTTTTTATACGAAATATTGTGCTTTAGGCAAACATTCTTCACATTTTAGTATACCATTCACATGTTTTCACTACAAAGGAAAAGCAGAGTCATGATGACAAGCCCACATTACAGTTCGTCCAGCCCACAACAAATTACCCGGCAAGGCCCAACATTTTCATCAGATATCGGTGTACCCCCAATAAAAACGGGCACCTCCTCATCATAAAGCAAGTGAGAGAAAAGAGCAGGGACAGGTG
The DNA here is from genome assembly GCF_964261635.1 of Lissotriton helveticus. Classification (NCBI taxonomy): domain Eukaryota; kingdom Metazoa; phylum Chordata; class Amphibia; order Caudata; family Salamandridae; genus Lissotriton; species Lissotriton helveticus. The sequence goes on from NC_136073.1 coordinate 719,103,348, forward strand.
TGAGCAAGATTAGGCAGGGTGTGTGTGCGATGAAAAGGGTTTATGGCATGTTGTGCCTTGATGCTATCTCGTTCGGCCACTGGGAGAGGAACTGACCAAACAGGTTCGGCCTGGGGCAATGGTTTCAGCTTGCCCTGCTCATAGAGAAGTCAATTAAGGTGTACGTGTCCTTTGGAATCGAATTTAGCTGTATTATAAGCCTATGTGAGGGCAACCCACAAAATGGCTGCCGTACACAAAATGGAAGCCAAGGGTTCAGGACGAAAATGACAATTTCTTTTTTTTTTTTTTTTTTTAAATGTTATTGAGATGTAGGTATATTATACAATTAGTACATTACATTCAGGCTGGTAGTTTCATAGAAGTGTGGTGTGAGGCATGATATATACATGTTATTTTCAAAAACTGCAGACTTGACTCGTTCTGTCTCTAGTACATTCAAAGTATGGTCCATCATAGTTCCCTTTTAAGATAACATACTATACCTTCATTTCCCCGTTAAATGATGCCCAACGTGGGCGTCACTACGTAATTTCTAAGAAACTCCCCCCCTTTAACTCCCAAAAATCAGGTCATCACATTTAAGTACGTTTCTCACTATTTCTCCCTATACCAATCCTATCCACCCCCTTGTCGTTTCTCAGGAAGGTTATTACAAAACGCTGCTGCGTGTAGCATGAGTAATTGGACATTCCCCACTCTGTTCGCTACTCTTCCTCTCCCTCCGAGTCCAGATCATCCCCCTCTGGTAGGGGGTCAAATATCTCACCCCTGTAGACATTCCATGCCGACCACACCATATTCCATTTGCGGGGAGATGCCCTAAGGACATATACAGTTCTCTCCGTGACCATCAGGACGTCCATGTTTCTAGTCCATCTGTTCGCAGTGGGCAAATCTGGGGCCCCCCACTTCTGCGCGATATCGCGCTTAGCTACCATAATGGCTAATGTAGCCAAGATTATTCCATACCTATTTAGGTCATTTGGGTCCCATATATTTAAAAGGCACTTGCGAGGTTCAGGTAAAATGGAACTTTTTAGCACCTGGGAGATTGTGCGCATGACTTGTTTCCAGTATTCTTGTATGTGAGTGCAGTCCCACAGTGTATGAAAAAGTGTTCCCTCCTCCCCGCAGCCTCTCAAACAGAAGGGATGGGGCGCTCTATGGATTTTGTGGAGTAGCGTCCTGGTGTAATAGATGCGGTGCAAAATTTTCAATTGCACCAGTCTGAACTTAGCCGAAATGCCTACTTCTTTCGGAGAAGCCAAAGCTTCGTTCCATTCCGATTCGTCCATTGCCCCTATGTCCTCCTCCCACCTGTCTTTGAGTTTCAGCGTGGGGTCCTCCAAGTTATTGACCAGTTTTTTGTAAGTGAGTGAAGTTGCGCTCTGGTGCATGAAATCCGTCAACAGCCTGTCCTCAAGTGGCGAGGATACCGGCAGAGCAGTGCCCGTTGGGATAGCTTGGAGCAGCGCGTGCCTAATCTGTATGTACCTAAACGTTTCCGTGGGTCTGAGGTCATACTGCCGCTGGAGTTGTGGGAATGGTATTACCGTGTCTTGGTCCCAAAGGTCCCCCACCGTGGAAATACCTATAGAGTCCCACTGTGTAAATCCTGCATATCTTCTAAGGGTACCCAGTGATTTTGTGTCCCACAACGGTGTCATTTTGGTAAGTTTCCCTTTCCAGCCCAATTTTGTCTGTGCCACATGCCAGAGGGTCACCGTATGTCGTGTCGGGCCGTTCAGATGTTTGAGTTGTGTTTTATTATATAGTGGCGCGAGCATGCAGTTTGTCCCCAGCTGTGACCAGTCTGCCCTGTAGGCTGGGTCGTCCCTCGGGGTGTGTAGCCATTGATTAACGATTTTGAGTTGGGCTGCCCAGTAATAAAGCTGAATATTGGGAAGTGCGATCCCACCCTCGTACCAACTCCTCACTAACTTGTCATACGCTATACGTGCTGGGCCATTGCTCCAGAGTAGATTGGAGACTAACGCAGCAATTTGTTTGAAATACCGTGTTGGGACAGGATATGGGGTGTTTTCTAATATGTATAGAAACCTGGGGAGCGCCATCATCTTGTATAGGGCTGCCCGACCCAGGAGGGTGAGGGGCAAGGTTGCCCAGTGCTTAACGTCCGCTCGCAAGCGGTCCAGCGGTGGTTGGAGGTTATTAGCAAAGAAATCCGCTTCAGAATGTGCGATGATAATGCCTAGGTATTTGAAGGAGGCCACAGGCTCTGCCAGGGGGCAGTCATCTCGTAACCTCGGTGCTGGACCTTTTAATATGTATATGACCGATTTGGACCAATTCAGGGCATAACCCGAAGATTGTCCATGCGTATTGCAGATTTCCAACAGAGCTGGAATGCCGTCATCAGGGTCTACCATGTAAATGAGCATGTCGTCGGCATACAGGGAAATTTTGTCTTCCCAGCCTCCCTCCCATTGGATGCCTTTGAATAAGGGCGTCGTCCTAATCAAGATCGCTAAAGGTTCAATTACTAACGCAAAGAGTAAGGGTGACAATGGGCATCCCTGTCTGGTCCCTCGGCCCAACGGGAACACTGGCGAGATGTGGCCATTAGCCACCACTTGCGCCACCGGTTTTGTGTAGAGTAGTCGTATCCAGGCTATATATTTCGGTCCAAAGCCCATACGTGCAAGCACCTCGAAGAGGTATTCCCATTCAACCAGGTCAAAAGCCATTTTTGCGTCAAGGGAGAGTATTACAGCTGTTCTGGGAGTAGGTGTGAACGAGCCAGTACCCCATGGACTCTCCGGAGATTCAGCGCTGTACTTCGATGGGGTCTAAAGCCTGATTGGTCGGGGTGGATCAGGGTGTCCAGGTGGGGCATCAGACGGGTGGCCAGAAGTTTAGCCAGCACCTTGGCCTCTACATTTAGTAGTGAGATCGGGCGATATGATGTGCAGTCAGTTGGGGGTTTACCCGGTTTCGGTATAGCCACGATAGTGGCCGTGCGCTGATCGAGTGGTAATTCTGCCCTCTCCCTACTCTCCATATACATGTTCAGCAGGGGTCTACTGAGTTCAGATGCCATTGATTTATACCATTCCACTGGCAGTCCATTAGGACCCAATGCTTTGCCCGATTGCAGCGACTGTATTGCTAGTTGAATTTCATCTTCAGACGGATCTGCTTCTAAGTCCTGTACAGCCTCAGGTGGTATGCTGGGGATGTCAACATCCGTCAGCGAGAGTGCCGCCATGTGAGCTGTGACGATGTGGTCCGGAGTGTATATGTTCTGAAAATGGTTTGCTAAAGCGTGTACAATGGCTTCTGGGTGTGTCAGTTCCCGTCCGTCCGCAGTAGTTAATCTCTGAATACCTCTTGTGCCTCCCTCTCTTTTATCTAGCCATGCCAGCATTCTCCCTGCTTTGTCGCCCACATCATAAATTCTATGTGTTGTGTTGGCGATGTGGCCCTGCACTGTCGTCTTGAGGTAGTCCTGGTACTGTTGTTGTCTGAGCTGCAGTGTATGTATCGTGTCCGGGGAGGGGTCTAGCATATGTGCCGTGTTTGCGTTGTGGAGTGTTAATTCAATTTCCGCAAGCTCTTTCTGGGAGTCCCTCTTGTGTCCCGTAATGGCCGCTATCGCATTCCCCCTAAGGACGGTCTTATAAGCTTCCCAGAGGATCGATGGTGAGGCCACCGTCCCAGTGTTTTCCGCAAAGTATTGCGTAGTCGCCAGTTTCAGTGTCTTCCGTATTTTAGGGATCTTTAAATAGTTGGGGTAGATTGGGTAAACCCTCGCGCACTTCCGCTCCCTAGTGGTGAGAGCGAGAAGCACCGGGGAGTGGTCAGATATACCTCTGGGTAGGATGTCAATGCTGTCTATAGATCCCACACCCACCCCCAGGAATAAGAAATAGTCTATGCGAGATAGGCTGTCATGCACGGCGGAGTAGAAAGTGTACTGGGTCGCCGCCGGGTGTAGATGGCGCCATATATCCACAATACCCAATGCCTCCAAAAAGTCAGGGAGTGGTGCCGTTTTTCTTGAGCTGGCTCTGAAGGGGAAAGTGTCTAGTGCAGGATCTACTATTGCATTGAGGTCGCCCCCTATGATTGTGTCACCTTCAGGGAGGTCCAGAAGGAACTCACCCAGTGCCGGGAGTGCTATGGAGTGTAGCGCCGGGGGGATGTAGACCGAAACCACATTAAGCGGTCTGCCCTCCCACCGGCCATGTATCGCTGCGAAACGTCCCTGGTTGTCCGTCGCGCTATGTGTGATTATAAAGGGCGATGTCTTTTTTAGTAGTATCCCTGTCCCCCTGGACCCAGAAGTAAAGTCGGCATGTGTCGCCATAGCGTATCCGCGCCTGTTAAGCGCTTTGCACGCCGTCCCTGTGAGGTGCGTTTCTTGGAGAAGAACCATATCCGGGCTCTGGCGTTTGATGGCTTGTAAGACCAGGCCCCTTTTTATCTTGTCTCCTAGGCCTCTGACGTTCCATGTTAATAAGCGCAATGGGGGCACCCCTGTCGTCACCGTGGTCATTTCAGTGGATGTGATATGAGGTGGGTCGGCCATAGTGTCGTCGGGATCGCGACATGAGTAGCGTGGTGGTAAGTGCTGTGCAGCAGTTGCTGTTCTCGAATAAGTATAGGAGTATGCTGATATCTAGAGTGGCAGTAGTATGTGAGTAGTGACCGATGACCAGGGATAGAAACGTAAACAACAAAACTGAACTCCCCTCCCCCCTCCCTGCTCCCCTGCTCCACGGACTAAATCCCGCCCGCGTCCCCAACATTGCAGAGTGCTTTAGTCCCTCCCCATCTATCATACTTGCTTGTGGGGTTGGTGAGTCCCCGTCAGGCACTAACTGCGCCCACCCTACTCAGCCGCATCAGGTCCGAGGTCCATTACGGCACACCCAGGTCTTCATACATAGATCGTGTTATTAGACCGGTGCCGGTCGCCCAGTGTCTAGCAGGTCTTGAGCAGTGTCAGAGTCCGCTGCTGCCGTGTCTTCATGATGTGTTGGGCGGTCAGTCTGGCTGGTCGCCTGCGTGCCGCCACGGTGAGTAGGCCGATCCCGGTGCGGACGGTGACGATGTCCCACTTGCCTCCAACCCTCCAGCCAGTCTTGTGCTGTCTCTGGTGTGTCAAAGAACCACGTCTTTCCATCGGCCACAATCCGTAATTTAGCGGGGAAAAGCATGGAGTACGGGAGTTCTCTGTCTCGTAGCGCTTTCTTCACCTCCGTGAAGGATTTGCGGCGCCTGGCCACCTCCACCGTGTAGTCCGGGAAGAAGGACAAGGTTGCATTTTGAATTTTGACCGGTGGGGAGGATCTTGCTGCTTGTAGGATTGCATCCCTGTCACGAAAGTTAAAGAGTCTAGCCAGCACCAGTCGCGGCGCCGCTCCTGGTTTCGGTGTCCTGCCCGGGACCCTGTGTGCTCTCTCCACCGAAAAGAAGCGGGATAGTCCTTTGGGTTGCAGTTTGGTCGTTATGAGATCTTCTACATAGAGGTCCATTGCCCCCTTCCCCTCCGATTCCGGAATTCCAAGGATGCGCACATTGTTCCTTCGAGAACGCCCTTCTTGGTCGTCCAACTTATCTTGCAGGACCTTGGTGACTTTCTGCATGCGCTCCATTGCTGTTTGTAGGTCCGACGTGTCATCCACAAGAGACTTCGTGACCACCTCCACTTGGGACACCCTCTCCGCCATCTTGTGGAAGTCTGCACGCAACAGTGTGACTTCAGAGGAGATGGAGCCTATCGTCGTTTTGACCTCTGTGAGGGTTCTCATGATGTCCTCCAGTGTTATTCCGTTGTTCCCGTCTGTGACGGGGGCAGCGCCCGAGGAGTTGCGCCCGTGGTTTTGTGATTGTCCGTGCTGGTTGTACGCAAATTTCTCCAGCCTAGCTTGTGTGGATCCACTCCTGGTTCCCTTGCCTGCCATGGCGGGTAGATTTGCGGAGTCTGAGGCCGCCTCCCTGCGCGTCTTGTTGAGTTCCTCCCCGGCGTGCAGGTCAGTAGGTAGCGGGCCGGAGTGCTCTTCTATGTGTGGCCTGCGCAGGTGGGGGTCTGGCTCATTCAGTCACCATTCCTCATGTGGGGCACGTCTGGCCAGTAAGCATGGAACCCGGCGCTGTCGCCGTCAAGAAGGCCGTCGCTGTGGCCGTAACGATCGTGATGTCTCGACCCCCTCTAGTCAGTGTCCAGTGCACTAATCCGCGCTCTGCCACCGGTGGTCAGGTCTATCAGGCAGGGTCAGGTCGGGCGTGGCGTTGTCAGGCAGGATAGTTGTCGGGCTCCCCCTATCTCTAATGTGTCTCCTAAGGTGGGGCCAGCGCGTGTCCGGCTGAGGACCTGTTCATGCAACACTAGCCGTGACTGCGGGGGCCGCTTCAGGCTCAGTGGGATAGGAGTGTCACCTTTGGCCTGTTTACTCAGGCGCCACCAGTATTCCTCGCCTCCACAATGGCGTCGCTGTGTTCCTTTTCCCCCGTCCCCCTGGGGCACCCGCCTCGATCTTTCCAGCCGCACCGGCCCGAGGAGCGGACGTGGTCTGCGTCCGCTGAAGCGGCTGCCAGGCGTCAGGTAAGGATGTGGAGGGCCCAACGTTCACTCCCCTGGGGGGCTTACTGTGTCGCAGCTCCCAGCCGGTCGCTCCGTCCGTCTCCCGCCTTCAAAGTCACTGGAACTGGATACGCCGTCTCCCCGTAGGTGCCGGTAGCCGAGTTTTGGTCTCACAGCTATCGGCAGTATCTCCGTGGGTGTCTTCGCCGTTCCGGTTACCGCTGTGGGTGATTTCGTGGTCCAGGCTATGCGTCGGGAAGTGCTTCTTCCGCCAGGCCGGCCCGGTCTCACTTCCGCTGGGGTCGCTGGCCCACTCGAGGCCGCTGCTTCAGTCCTGTACACAGGCCCCAGTGCGCCCGTGCGTGATGCGGAGGGTTCCGGTCACCCAATTTCGCCAGAAGTCGACCCGGTGAAACCGCTCCGGGCCCGGACCCGAATGTTGCCGCTTCGGGTGGGTAAAGTAGCGGATAAGTGTGACGAATTAATAATTAGGCCGCAGTGCCGTCAGGAGCTCTCACTTTATGCTGCCGCCATACTTGGCCGGTAGCCACGCCCCCGAAAATGACGATTTCGAGGTGAAATCGTTACTGGAATATGACGAAAGTGCTTGTACATAGTGTACTAGCCATTTTCGGTCTTTTGATATAAAAATCGTCATGCTACGACGAAGTTTTATTCACGAGTTCAGAATTTTCAGAACTACACTGGGAGGAGAGTGGGGAGAGCCGCCGAACTCCCCTGCAGCAGCGGGAAGGAGGGGGAAGTGCCATTGCACTCCCCCGATGCCCCGCTGGACCAGCGGAGTCTCCGTGTCTGCCCGCGTAGAGCGGCAAACCAGAATGGCAGTGCCAGATCCCGTGGCAGCATGCAAGGGTGCCGGCAAGGGCAGCCAGGGGGGCCTTCAATCTGCTCTCCAACGTACCTGCATAAAAGGGGTCCAGGTGGGTGTAAAGGCATAGGGATTGCTGTGTGTTTTGGGTGTGAGGTGGCCCCCAGAGGAGGGAGTCACCCCCCTTTGTTGGAAAAGGTGCAGGGGGAGCTGCAGGAGCACGCAGACTCCCCCCAGCACAGAGATTGGAAGTCCTACCCTCAGTCCTACCCTTAGTCTCTGGGGGACATAAAAGAAAGAACCCCTCAAGGGTTATCCATGGTTTGTAAAGTTACTCCAATGCTGGAACTTTTGCTCTGCAGCTGAGAGCTGAAGCTTGGGACTGCGCTGAAGGGGTGCAAGGTTAAACATGGATGATCCCTGTAGTGACACCCCCTAGAGGTGGAAAGGTGAAATTGAGCATTGGTGCATTTACATGATGTTGTTTCTTTTTGGGACTGGAAATCACATGTGAATTGTGAAATCATAAGCAAAGTGGACAAAGTAGGGTTATGGTGCTTGGTATTCCTGCTAGGGTGCCTGGTTGTAAATGCTTAATCCTGTCATTATAACTGTGATGCTTTTTTAGGGGCTGTAATTTAATTTAATTTAATTTAATTGTGGGTTTATATAGCGCTAGAATCAACTCCCGGAGGAGTATCTCCGCGCTTCGACCGCTGGGGAACCCGTCCTGGCTCACCCTGAGAGATGGTCCCTAATGGGTATCTCTAAGGTGCGACCAAGCATCCCCGGCGGTCTGGGGGGCCGTTGTGAAGATGAGGCAAGCTAATGCCCAGAGTTGCCGAGTGTGGTCCCTGACTAGAGTAGGCACCGAGGCGAGAATTATCGAGCCCGCTGACCCTGGTCCACGACCCTGCCGCGTCGGGAATTGAACCCTGGTCCCGGACCGTCCTCTGCTTACGGGTCTGCCGCCTCTAACCAGTGAGCCACACCACTCCACTTTATTGCATTACAACTGTTATCAGAGATGATGATAAGTACCTGTCATTCTAAGGGATGCGTAGACATGTATTCTTGCTACTGCATTAGTTGTGCTTCAATGTAATTCAAGTGGGAAAATAAATTCCCGATCTATTTTACAAAATCTCCCTCTTTAGTGTTGGCAGGTATGGAATATGATGGTTCCACTGAATATCAATGTTGTATCCTGCTAGACACAGTCTAGTGTTTTACCAGCCACACCCACCTACCCCTTTGACTAGCTTTCAGTGGCCCTGGCCAGGGCTAATATTGAAAGATTAGCCACGCTGCTGCCCCTGTATTGCCTGGCCCTCTCCTGCATTGACATCTGTAGTGCCCAGAGAAGCCCACAGTAGCCAGGTAACTGCCACGGTCTGAGGAGAGACTATCCAACCTGTGAGGAGTGGTGTCTTCAGCGCCACCTAGCAGTAAGTCCCTGCACCACATCCAGCAAGATGGCAATAGGAGAAGGCTGATAGTTGCAATTGGAGAAACAGGCAGCTAGGCACAACTTCACTCACAAAGTGCATCAGCACCTGAATATAGCCTTGATGAGAGGAGTACAAGGACCCAAACAAACACGATACAAGGGAGAATTGACTGGCGACGTAGCCGTGGCAGAGTTGAGTGCCGGCCTGCGCCGCAGAGAGAAAGACGAGTCCTGGATTAGCAAAGCAGGAGGCCACTCAGCAGCTGCAGAAACCAGCAGAAATTCCTGCTTTTGCTTTTCAAAAGGAAAATGCATCCTCCCCGGGGTAGAGCAGAACCAAGTCTGACAACAGGCAGGAAAGCGAGCAGGAGAGACTGTGTGATGCCCACAGTCCCCAAGGCATACTACATTAACTGAGGTCACTGCAGAAGAGGAGACAGAGTGACAGCCCCCTGCACAACCCAGGAGGCAACATTACAGGCACATTGGGACATGAGCAGCGCGCCAGAAGCCACTCGCCCAGTGCACAGCCAGCATTGAGGAGCAGTTGCTGTAGCACCACCCAGCGGTCACTCAAGACACTGCCTCCAGCCACAGTAAAGATAAAGGGAGAGTCCTGCTGCCCTGCATGACAATGAGCCTGAGATGCTCCCGGGACCTCAACATATCCAGCTGAGGCAGAATGAATATTTACTCACTGGGGCGCATAGACAATGAATGGCTGCACGAAGGAGTCTGTGCCAACCAGTCACCCCCAACATACAATGGCCACCACTGGCCCCTCATGGAGCATGTCACATGAAGTGACCAACCCTGCCAAACCTGTATGTACCTAGGCAGGAGCAAGTGCCACAAGGGCACAAACTTGAGGCGTAAACACTGCACCCTTGAGTGAAGAAGAGGCGGAAAGAGGTTGTCCGCTATTAAAGAAGCGAAGTAGCAATGAGATCCCACAGAAGCAGATCCCTGTAGAGGGGCCCATGTGGATCGAGCACAGGAAGGAGAGAGATCATGTGCACGCCTTAACTGCACCAGCACTGCTTCTCAGTAGGCCAGGGACTTTTCAGGGAGTGCCCCCAATACTGCCTTAAGACTGTATCATGAATCGGCCCATTACATGTAAGAGGAGAGTCGCACATCCCCTAGTGGCAAGCTGCCAGCACTGCAAAAGAAAGGATACCCTCACCTCTCACAGCGATCCTGGGTTGCAGCTGGAATACCTTGTCGAGAAGAAAGGTATGGCAGAAGCTGAAGAACAGATCCATCAAAGCACAACTACCTCCACTGCTGTCCATGAAATTGCTGATGCACCTGAGAAGACACCCAGTCCTACAGATAGGACCGGTGAGTGGTCCGTGAAGAGAGAGGATGCTCAGTCCATCGAACATGACAGAGCTGGCAGGAGTTCCTCTTGAGAAGAGCTGACAACGTATGGCCTGGCTCCACTTCACAGCATGTGCAGAAATGACATACAATACATGGCCTGTCGCTACTTTGCAGCATGTGCAGAGAAGACATGTGGCTGGATGCCACATTACATTGCAAGCAAGTAGGAAGAAGAGAGCATGGAACGTTGCCACATAGCGAAGAAGAAAAGGAGTTAAGAGAAAGGAGTGTGACAATCCTATCACACAGATCTTATGACCACAGATGCACAGGAGAAATTAACAAGAGGATAAGAACGAGAACTCGTACCACTACCCGAGTGCACCTGATAGAGCGCGCGAGGTCACCCAACCAATAATTTCGCCGTTTCCGGCTTCGGGCCCATATATTTCAATTCACAATCTACATTGACCGGGTGACTTCACAGGCTGCTACCAATTTGTGTGAATTCCCTACTGTTATTCCTCAGCGTACCCGACTTACCATCCACCGACACGGGTACCTATGACCTCAACGGATCAGGGAGCTAGCTGTAAAGGAAAGGCAGCAAAATACAAACTCAAAATGACATTCAATACTGTTGTAAATGACCACGGACAACTGGAAGTTTTAAAATCTTTATCTAAAGTTCGTTCTCGGTAAGCATTAAATTTACAAGAATAAGACAATCAATAATCAAGATAATGAAAAGTACATAACTATAGAAAAATTAAGTCAGGGTAATCATTGAAATGCTAATATGAGATGCAACGGAAAATGCTATGCATTTAAGGAAAAAGTTCTTTAGACAGTTTAAGTAAGGCCGTTCTAGACCATATCAGGAAATGACAAACCGCAATGCAAAATATAATTTCTAACAGGTAGGGGAACGTGGGAACACGTTATGAAAATATGCGATTGACTTTACGTTTTCAATGGTTGCGGAAAGCATGGAAAAATAACATATGCAAAGGTGTGTCTTTATTAAAGCAAAAGACAGAAAATAGAAAGGTGCAGTTTCGAGAGATTTTTAGCAATATTTACCTAGACTTGTGTGGAAACCAAACCCTGGCCACGGGTCAGTTAAGGACAGGAAACCCTTAAGGAAGGATACCCCTCAGAGGACAGCAGGTGCAGAATGGACACCCAGGACAGGACAGGAAACCCTCAGATTAGGAATCAGGACAGGACCTCAGGACAGGAACCCCTCAGGACAGGACCAGCACCCGCAGTTCGGAAGCAACGCCTGCGCTCCACCCTCTCTGCAGCTATCGATCAAGACCCCGATTGGGTCAGCGAACTCCCAGCAAAGTGCTCCGCCAGCACTTTAAGGTTCAGTAAAACCTTAGTCTATGGTCAATTTCGGACAGAGTGCTCCGCAGTACTCTGTATCTTCAGTCACCTATTGAGTGCGTTGGGTCAGTGACAGGTCAGCTAAACCAGACAAGTCGGACAATTTCCCTAGGTGAACCCAATGTAGTTATACTGTTTTGGGGCAGTGTACCACCCCCAAATGTTGCAAAGTGTCAGAAACCCTCAATTTGGATTGGTCCTAAGGTAGGATTTGGGTAACACACCAATCATAACACACTATTTGGATGCCTAATTTGCATCTCTGGGTACCGCCTAGCGAGATTGGGGTTCTCGTGAGAAAATTCAGGGAAATACAATGACAATTTACATTGTTTCAGAATAGGGACACATGACTCCGTCCTGCTGAGTTCGCAGGTCAGTTTCTCAGGAGCATCTTGCCCATCCCTGCCAGCTGGCTAAGTTCCACCAGCCAAGGTTGACTTCTCCCCAGGCGGACGGTCATGCGCAGAGAGGACCTCCAAGATGGCGTTCAGCTCAGTCAGACCCCCATTCCCCGCAGTACATGAAATGTAAGCGAGAACAAATTAATACACAGAAATAACGGTATGAAAACACATCATTGGTTTTGTACTTTCTACTTATTACTATAAAATATACTATGCAGTTTAAATGTTAGCTACATATACACAGGCACAAGAGCAACTGCACGAGCAGTACAAGCTATGTATTACGCATGCGCATTATTTTCCCTCCAAATCTGCAGACACGTCAGGACACGTGAGTGTGACTGACGCATGCGCAGTAACTAAATACAAGCGGCGGCCATTTTACGGACTCGAATTAATCGTATTAGAAATACACATATGCAAGCTTCATTTACCTCTTTTCACACATGAAATAAAGTTTAGTAAGACGTACAAATTATTAATTTATTACACATGAGCGAGGTTCATGACTGAAGCACGTCGCGATGCGAAACACTGCTTTATCAATCCCCTCTTTGATGATATTTACTATCATCACAAAAATTAATGGAACCAGATGCCAACTTATCACACTTTATACAACTCTATCTCTTCCAGCAAGCGATTCAGCTTCTCTCTTTCATTTTTGGTAGGGTGAGAATTCTTCACCCTTTTGTATATCTGATTATTCATTTCCTCCAATTCAAGCTCATCCACACTTCGTTTCACTCCTCTGGCATTCACTTGATGTTTTCTGGTGTGCTTACGGCATTTGCAACAGACAAATATGAAAAATAGGATGAGACCTATAATTCCAATTGGCATCAGTACCTTGAACAATAAGCTTTTACCTAAGCTAGCAAGCCAATGACCTACATTTGAGAGACCATCTACCAGTCTCTTCCAGGCACTGTCAACCTCGAGTGGTTTAAGTTCCTTTTCCAAATTAGTAATGTTTTTCACATATCTTTTGAGCTGTACACTTTTATCCGGAATATAAGTGCAACAATGTTGCGACTTCAACATCCGGCAGACTCCGCCCTCTTTCGCTAATAAGGTGTCAAGAGCAAGTCTGTTCTGCAAAACCATTGATCTGATCGCAACCATTTCGGTATTGACCAGCAGAAATCCATGAGCTGTGTCAGTAGACAACACATCTACTATTGTAGACAATTTGCAAATTCTGTGAGTGTTCAGAACCACTCCCACTCCAGGTATCAGTGCACTGAAAATACTACCCATTATTTCACCTACGCTTTCTCTTTTACTACGCACTAAGCCATTAGTATTTTCACTGCTTCCAGCAACTTCATTCACATGGTATATTTTCGGAAAGACAATGCCAAAGTAGCAGCTTCCATACCAGTGATCCGGCAATTTGAAATAAGCCTTGTCCCCACAAATATAATAAATTCCAGGAAACACAGGCTCTGACCCATTTTTGAAACCCCATCCTCCAATTACCTTGTAATTATGTTCGCATTCACTGGAACCAATGAAAATGTTATTATAGTAGCTAGTCTTCTCGCGGTGAAGACATAGCTTGCCTTTCTTTTCAAAATCCAGCAACAGAGCAGGTCCCGCCCCACCATTTGAGGTGCCTTCCATGTTTTCCGCCCATTTTGGCCTTTTCTGTTTTTCGTCATCTGCCTTTCTTTGTATCTTTATCCTCCTCCTCTCTGCCATGTTCAGGAACATCTTTTCCTGCTCACGCAAAGAACAGGTCAAGTTATCTCTGTGTGCGTCACCTATGTCGATATTACCTATAGTCAGAAAGTTTTCACCCATGTAGCGAGTAACGTCACTTTTGGTATGTACAGGATTCAAGTTCCCACGTATAGGAAGTTCAGAAAAGATCACGTCATTGTTAGAGTAATAGTATTGTAACGGTCCTCTTTTGTAAAATAAGCTTGCTAAAATGCTACAGGAGATTCCATATGTCAAGGGCAGGTGATGGTATGTCACGCCTTCAGCCACAGAGGTAGGTAGCTTCATGCAGACATAGCAATCTTCAATTTCCATAGTCTCTACATAGTGTATTAACAAATTTGCAAAAACATTTAAATGTGTCCTGTTCTTAACTCCATGATAATGTAGTCCTCCCTCATCTGATGCTTCTATGTCTCGTTTTGTTTGTTTCAGGGCTCTCTCATGTCTGGCTACACTCTGTGTAGTCAGCTCCTCACTGTCAGTATTTACAATTTCAGTAGAGTAAATATTAGTATTTTTGCTTACTGCAAAGGGAATGAACACTGTTAGTCCTATCCAAACTAATATCAATATCACTATACTACATACACATACCTTGCAGCATGTTTTGCAACAACTGCGACTAGGTCTACCATTCACGCTTGAATCAGACATTTTGGCTCAGAAGAAGTTTCTCGACCCCTTTTTGTGTCTTTACACAAGTAGCTTACTTTGTGCAAATTCACGGTGGCTCGTCTTCTTCTTCGGCAGAGTACTCAGGGACGGGCTCTCCGTCGCTTACGTCAGTTATATCAAGATCTTCAAGTTCTTCCAAAACGAGTGTCCATTCAGGAGACTTGTACTTTTTGTTTTGTCTCTTTATTCGATCACTCCTTCTTTTGGAGGTACCCTCTTGTTGCTCAGCTATGCGAGCACTTTTCCTTTCTTCTGCACGTTTTTCTTCCACCGTCTTTATCCTCAGCCTCAATTTCTTTACGAAGCCAGGCTCAATGTGCTTTCTTTTCTTAAGTCTTTTTGTTGGTACTTGGATTTCGTTTTCTTCTCTTGCCCTCTTGTTTTCATTAGTTTGTGGCAATTCTGCTTCAGTTTCTCCCTCTTCTATCTGACTAGTTCCAGGGCTAGCATCTATTTCTTCTGCCTGGTTTCTAATCTGGCCTTGTTCAGGACAGTTTTGTGTTTGCCTTTCAAATGTCTCTGTTTCTGTTTCCTGAACACGTTCTTCTAATCCTGTCTGATCCTGTTCAAGCACTTCGATCTCTGGATTTTCTTCTGCTCGAACTATTACGCTATGTCTAGTCTGTCCCTTCTCGACATCAGGAGTCAGTGGAGGAGTATCAATCACTTGTTCTGTCCCTGTCTGACCTTCTCCTTCCTCAGTTTTGATGTGAATCTCAAGATCCTGAGGTTCTTCGCCTGTGCCTTGCTTTTCCTCTCTAGTCCACTCTCTACCTTCCAAAAGTCGCTCTCTTGTTCTGATGGGGTCTTCGGTGAGATCAATCAATGGTATCCACTCCTCTGGCCATATGCTCGGCAGCTCGTCTTCAGCTACTTCTGGCTCAGCTTCTTGGACCCCTTCATCAGGCTGGACTCTGGGTAGTTCGTCATCAACTATTCCTGGGCCAACGTCTGCTGATCCCGCAGCTTGACTGGTACTGGGCTGTACGTCGTCAGCTACTTCCGGTCTGGCTCCTGCAGAGTCCTCTGCTGGACGCCCTTCTTCTTCAGGCTCTTCGTCTGGTAATACCTTCTGGGTGTGGCTGGCGTGTATCCAATGTGGAACCCCTGCACACTTTACTGCTGTGGTTGTTACCAGGATCACCTGACGCTTCTCTCCCCACCTTGGTTCCAGGCAGCTCTTCCGAGTATGCTTCTTTATCTTGACCCAGTCCCCAGGGACCAGTTTGTGGAGAGGAGTCGTTGGATTGAGGATGGCATCTTCTCCGATCTGGCGAGAGATATAACGCACTTGGTCACCCAATCTTTTGCAGTATTCAAGCACCAAATCATCAGTAATACTCAACAGTTTGCTTCCTGGTACCCATGCTTGTCTCATCACTCTTCCCATCAGAATTTCATGGGGGCTCAGGCCTGTCTTGCGGTCGGGAATACTTCGGAGTCCCATCAGGACCAACGGCAGGGCCTTCACCCAGGTCATGCCAGATGCATCACACAGTTTTGCTAGTCTGTTTTTGATAGTCCCGTTTACTTGTTCCACTATTCCAGAAGCCTCTGGACGATATGCACAGTGGAGTTTTTGTGTGATTCCAAAGGCCTTACAGAGTTCGTCGATTACATCATTCTGAACATGTCGGCCTCTATCTGATTCAATAGTGACTGGAACCCCGAACCTAGGTATCAGTTCTTTCAGTAAACACTTAGCTACTGTCAGTGCGTCATTTTGGGGAGTAGGGAAAGCCTCCACCCACTTTGAAAATAGACAGACCATGACAAGGACATATCGCTTCCCTTCACAACGTGGCATGGTGATGAAATCGACCTGTATTCTCACAAAGGGACCCCCTGACCTCCCAATTTTTCCCAGTTCCACCATTGTTTTCTTGCCTGGGTTCATCTTTTGACATGACAGGCACCTCTGGCAGAGGGACTCTGCTACTTTCCTGAACTTTTTACTGTACCAAGTCTGTTGGAACACCAGAATCATGGCGTCCCTACCAATGTGTGATCCTTCATGTATCAATCTCGCCATTGTGCCAAGTAAGTGTCTAGGTAACACAGGCATACCAGTTGGGCCCAAGATGACACCATCCACACGTCTTGGTCTACACCCATCTTCCTTCCACTTCTCTCTCTCTTGCCAAGGTGCCGCCTGCTGCCACTCTTTCACTTCATCCCATGTAGGCACTTCTTCAAACACTTGAAGTTGGCAGCTGGTTCCAGGCCCCCCTCGTTTTGGATTTATGATATATCGATCTCTGGCGCACCATTGGGCCACTCGATCAGCAAAATCATTTCCCAGTGATACAGTGTCAATGCCCTTCTTATGAGCAACACATTTTACCACTGCCAGTTCCTTTGGTAACTGGATTGCCTCTAAAAGGTCTTGAACAACTTTTCCATTTCGAATAGGGGTACCTGATGAAGTCAGGAACTCCCTCTGTAGCCACAACTGGCCAAAGTCATGCACAACCCCATAACAGTACTGACTGTCAGTGTACACTGTTATGCGTATGTTTTTTCCAATTTGGCAAGCTTTTATCATAGCGATCGATCAATTCGGCTACTTGTGCAGACTTTATGTTATATAGATAACCTGCCTCTTCAATTTTTGTTAAGGAGACTACCGCATAGGCAGCACTCAGACCTCCTTGCTCATGTCTTAGACATGATCCATCCACAAACAATTCCTTGTCATGTACAGGCAAAGGTGTTTCTTTAATGTCTGGGCGTGGTTTTGTGCTGAATTCTGTTAAATCAATGCAGTTATGCTCATCATCCACCCCATCTCCCATATCCATAGGGTCGGGGAGCAAAGTGGCAGCGTTCATAATACTGCAACCTGACAATGTTTACATTTGCAGCACCCACAAGAATCCTCTCGTATTTAGTCAGCCGACTAGGGGTGAGGTACTGAGTTTTCGTTCTGGTCAGTAAAATTACTACTCCATGTGGAACATACACAGTTACAGGATGTCCCATGACAATGGACTCACTCTGCTCTAAACTTGCACAGGTAGCAGCTACTGCTTTCAGACATCCTGGTAATCCAGCAGCCACTGGATCCAGGGTGGCAGAGAAATATGCCACCGGCCTTCTGGTTGTGCCATGTTCTTGTGTTAGGACTGACAATGCACAATTATCTCGAGTGTCACAGAACAGGGCAAATTCCTTGGTATAGTCTGGCATTCCCAACGCAGGGGCTGTACACAGACAATCCCGTAGTTTTGTGAAGGCTGTTAAGCTTTCATCATCCCATTGTACAATATCTGGTGTTCCTCTCTTGGTCATTTTTATCAAGGGCCTAGCTAGGACTGCAAATCCCAGAATCCATTGCCTGCAGTATCCTATCACTCCCAGGAACATTCTGATCTCTTTCTGAGTACGGGGTAACTGCATTTTTTGAATTATTCTCACTCTTTCTGACGTTACTTTCCTGACGCCTTTCTCTATCTGGTGCCCCAGATACTTCACTGATTTTGCACAGAACTGTAATTTGTCAGGGGCCACTTTATGTCCCTTCTCACTCAGGTGATTCAGTAGGGCAATGGTGTCAATCACACAATCCCTATGACTTTTGGACGCGACCAAGAGGTCGTCAATGTATTGCACTAGGACAGAGTTTCCAGGTAAGACCAAAGTTTCCAAACATTTTTTCAAGATCTGATTAAAGATAGAGGGGCTCTCTGTGTACCCTTGGGGGACCCTATTCCAGACATACACGTGGCCATTGAAGGCAAATGAGAAAAGAAATTTGCTATCTGGATGCAAGGGAATGGAAAATAATGCATGACATAGGTCTATCACAGTGAACCACTCAGCATCCCAGGGAATCTGATACAGAATCACTGCTGGGTTCGGGACAATAGGGCAGCAGGGGACCACTATCTTGTTTACTTTTCGTAGGTCCTGCACTACTCTGTACTTGCCACTAGGCTTCTTGATGCCCATAATCGGTGAATTACATGGGCTACTCATTACTTCCTGTATGATGTTTCCTTCTAGCAATTTCTGTATTTCCACGGTAACACCAGCTCTCACTTCTGCATTCATTCTGTAGGGTTTAGTATTGGGGTATACTGCATTGTCCTTTATTGCTATCTGTATGGGGTCCACGTTTTTCATTAACCCTACGTCTTTCCCAGTAAAGTCCCATACTTCTGGCTTCACTGCTTCTTGGAGTTCTTCGGGCAAATCCTGCATGGTCATTCGTTTAATTTCTGAGTCAGGTCTGATTAACATTAATTTATAAATGCCATCTTCATCTGGGGTCTGAATTTCAACTCCCTTTGGTGTGCAAAAGATGGTGCAGTTCATTTTGCACAGCAAATCACGTCCCAGTAAGTTCACTGGACTGGTGTCACAAACGACAAATCTATGCATTTCTTTAAAGTTTCCAATTGATATCTCCATGGGCTCGGTAACAGGAGTACTAATCAATTGATTAGATACTCCCACTACTTGGATGGCTTCTCCCGAGAGGGGTAGGTTTGGAACGTCCACTGTTCTCACAGTAGAACGGGTAGCGCCAGTGTCCAACAGAAAAGTGACATCATTTCCGTCAACCTTTCCTTCAATGTATGGTCCGGATTGGTCTACCGGCAAGGAGGCACCAAGTACGCACTCCTCATCCTCCCCTCTCAGGCCCCGTCAGTACTGGTCATCACAAAGGAAGGTATCATTCAACAAATACTGCGAAGTTGCTGTATTTCTGTTCTCATTGCTTTCCCAGACTTCTACCTCATCACCCTCTCCTGATTTTCCCTTGTATACTTGCTTTGGTGCTCGGGGCACCTGAATGGTTTTTACCTGTGGTTGAGTCTTTCTTGGTCTTTCTTTCTGCGTCTGTGGAGTTAAATCAGGTGTTTTGGGGTTATCATCTGGCAAGTAAGGACACTCGTTTCGCCAGTGTCCAATTTCGCCACACTGATGGCAGGGAAATTTCTTCATAGCTTCTTCCCTGCTCATTTTGGGCCGGGGCTTACCTCCCCCCCCACCCCCAGGACCTTGGTTCTGAATGTTTTTGGCCATATTACTCAACTGTTTTTCCTGCTGTTCTGCGAGCTTCACTTGAGCCCACATAACCTTCTCCTTAAGGGCCTTTTTCTTTTCTGCCATTTCGTCCTCGCAGTATTTTGCATACCGGAGGACCTCATCTATCTTTTTGGATTGCCAACAAATTTTGTTATCTTTTATCCATTGACAAATTTCAGGTCTTAAACCATTTACAAACCTGTAAATAAAATGCGTCATATCCTTCATCTCGATGTTGTCTATACCACTGTATGTTTTAAACACTTGCAACAGCCTTTCATAATAGGAGTGCACTGTCTCGTCTCTTTCCTGCGTTGTTCTATCTATCCTGGTCCAATCAGTTTCCTTTGCGGGCACCTTATTTTTCAAATGCTGAATCACTTGTTCATATTTTTTCATCACCTCAATCGATGGTTCCCCTGTATTAGAGTCCCTCGGGTACTCCTCACTAGGCCAGGCTATGGCAATTTTACACTCGGTCCACAGATCTACCGGGACCACAATGTCGAAAAACCCATCCAGGTCCTTCCACAGGCATTTTTGCACCTTTACGAACCTTTCCACCTGCCGGTACCAGTCAACTGGTTTTTCGCGCAATTTCGGGAAATCGTTAGTAAAGGACACAATATCCTGTCTGGACCATGGAACGTGCACATATCTTCCACCTGGTACTTCACGCATGGGGCATAATTGCTCAGGTTTGTCTACTTCTCTCAAAGGGAACTCAGGGGTCGCTTGTCTGGATCGAGCCTCATCTTTCTTTCGTGCCCACCTGTTTTTCCATTTTTCCACATCTCCCCATTTTTGCAGAATTGCTAACAACTCTTTAATCTGCAACTTCTTCCCTGACACATTCAGGTTCTCTATATCTTTGTCTGAGAAATCAGCTCGGTATGGTTTTTGCAAGGGCTTGGATCTTGAAATATCTACCCCCATACTAGCTGCAGTGTCTGTCAACTTCTCGTGGAGCACTCTGGTACTTCTGGTAAGGCTTTTGCACATAAACAGCAACTCTTCTTCAGAGTAGGTATTTAATCTGTCTAATCCCACATTTCCTGCCATTAATTCCTCTATTTCTATCCTCAGTTTGTAGAGGTCTAAAGGTTTCGTCTGCGGAGTCTGTTTTTCTAATTCACGACTCCAATTTTCAATTTCTTCCGGAGTTACCAGAGAGACACTCCTAGTACCTGATGCTGACTCCATTTTAATTTCTTTCGTAAAAGGATTAGGCCTCTTCTGCATTCCTTTTCCTGTCTGTTTGTTTGGCAGATCCAAGAACGCCACTTCAGACTCGCACTCACTGGACTGGTCATCTATTATTATCGGTTCCTGTCTGGGTGGTGCCATGATTGGGGTCATAACTGGAGGGTTTGGACTTCCCTGATTATTCCCATATAACGGAACCACTGGTCCTATAGTTACCGGGATAGTCAAAGCCTCAGGACTGGTGTTTAACTGGGAGATTTTCTGAATTATTTCTGTTCTCTGTCTAGCTAGAGCCTCTTGCTCCCTTTCTTCCAGTACCCTTCCTAAGGTTCTGTCAGGTATCATCTGTGGGGTCAGGTGAGGAGTAAAACTCGGGGCAGTAGGATGCGTTTCACTTGGTCCCCCACCATAATTTGGTTTTGGGAACAAAGTTCCGGTGCCAAATGACCTGCGCTCTTCCTCATATGGAGGCTGTAAAAAGGGCACTCCTGAACTTGATGGTTTTTCTTCGTTCTCATAAAGAGGTCTGGGGTAAAACACTCTCTCACTGGAATATTTTTCTTCTTTGCTCGCGGGCAGTCTAGGATATATATCTCTCATCTCCGCGGTTCCGGGTCTCTCAAAATAGGGCGGTATCTGACCACCTCCCCCCCTACTTAGGGATCTGTCCTCCTCCTTAATAGAGGGACGTTGGGGATTTTCTCCTGCACTGGAAGGTCGGGCTCCCTCATTATAAGGGGGCGGACTTCTCGTAAAGATTTCATCTAATAATTCGTCATCTGATTCCCCAGCGGGCCCCCAGTGTTTACTCTTTTCTGGCCTTTTCTCTCCCCCAGAAGGGTTACATGCTGGCATCATGGGAAACAGACCCTCAACAATCATGCTCTGTCTCCACTGTTTCATCTTTTTATCCCTGGTCTCTTGTTTCAGCCTTGGGTACCACTTGGTCAGACCTTTGTCCATTCAGGGTTTTTCTCTTTCAAAAGCCTCAATCTCCCATTCCTCTAATGCTTCATACTGCGTTAATCTCGGTCTGGGATGCAATTCATTCATTCGGGTTCTTAAATTAAATAAGATCCTACCATTGAAAGTACCATCTAACGGAAACGCCAATATTCCGTCATCTTTTGTATACTTTACCCAATTTTCCAACCACACACAGGTATTGTACCCTCGGTCAAACATCATGAAAGAGGCGGGAGTATTGGGTGGCGGAACAATAACGCCCTCTCTAGATTTAATCGGTTTGTCCGTTTTGAAATAATTCTTCACCTTACTTACAAGAGCCATTTTTCTCTTGGTTCCGTACATAATATCGTATCTATTGGCTTTCCACTGATCCCTTTCAAACCCTTGGTTTCTTGGATCGGGTCTAGTCTCTGGACAATACGAGTGCCACATACGATTTCTACGCTTAACTTTGTTTACAAAATCACCTCCAATTAAAACGCGTCTTACAATTCCGTGCGACCAATGTGTGCACGAGTTCAAATATTTTCGGCCAATGGGTGCGCGCGTGCAAATAGTTTCGGCCAATGGGTGCGCGGCCCCTTCGTGAGACAGTTCTCACGCTTCGGTGCTCACCCCTCCTTCACAATTCCAGCTCCGCTACCCGCCCGCTGCTTCTACCAATACCAGCGCGGCACAGAGTGACGTCAGAGACGCTTCGCGGCTGACTCCCTCCCTTCACAAGGTAACGGAAACTTTCTTTCTTTCTTTCTAAAGTGCTTAGTGCTTGGTTATTTTACAACAAATACACATTCGCCACAGTGCTCAAGTGTCTAGACAGGAAAGCGTTATTTTACTGCAAGTAAACTACTTCCATTTACTTTTCACACGCTGCGGGTAGATCTCTTCCGCCTACCCTTCACTCTAGCATCAGGGAACCTGTTACTTCCCTAGACCCATCCACTCTTCCGGGATATATCCGAGTCTAAGGTTTCCCAGCGGACCCCTCTGCTTTCACCCAAGCTCCGATGAACCTGCTACTCTTCCGATGTGACCCTTACTAGGTTACGCCACTATTGGAATTTTGCCAATGAACCTCGTTACTAACATTTATTCACACATGTATTCAGAAAAAACCCTAGTTAGTGCTTCCCGGTCTACTTAACCTGCACCTAACTTTCCTCGAGCCTGCGACCTCAAGGCAAATGGATTCTATTCACCACTTTGCCTTTTCAATTCCCCGGGGCGTTCTTACAACATTTAACAAGACGTTTTACAAACGCATGGATTAATACATATAACAATATAAGAACAAGAATAACAAGTTTTAAACAGTTCATAAAATCAAAAGCAACACATTTCAAGAGATTGATCAGGTCCCTCGGAATGGCCGCTCTTATAGCAGCATCAATATACTAGCAGCTACCGACTTGACTAGCCTAACTAATCCTACCTATCCTTCAACTAGTCCCTAACCATCCTCTGGCTACCAGAAAAACTGATAGAGCGCGCGAGGTCACCCAACCAATAATTTCGCCGTTTCCGGCTTCGGGCCCATATATTTCAATTCACAATCTACATTGACCGGGTGACTTCACGGGCTGCTACCAATTTGTGTGAATTCCCTACTGTTATTCCTCAGCGTACCCGACTTACCATCCACCGACACGGGTACCTATGACCTCAACGGATCAGGGAGCTAGCTGTAAAGGAAAGGCAGCAAAATACAAACTCAAAATGACATTCAATACTGTTGTAAATGACCACGGACAACTGGAAGTTTTAAAATCTTTATCTAAAGTTTGTTCTCGGTAAGCATTAAATTTACAAGAATAAGACAATCAATAATCAAGATAATGAAAAGTACATAACTATAGAAAAATAAAGTCAGGGTAATCATTGAAATGCTAATATGAGATGCAACGGAAAATGCTATGCATTTAAGGAAAAAGTTCTTTAGACAGTTTAAGTAAGGCCGTTCTAGACCATATCAGGAAATGACAAACCGCAATGCAAAATATAATTTCTAACAGGTAGGGGAACATGGGAACACGTTATGAAAATATGCGATTGACTTTACGTTTTCAATGGTTGCGGAAAGCATGGAAAAATAACATATGCAAAGGTGTGTCTTTATTAAAGCAAAAGACAGAAAATAGAAAGGTGCAGTTTCGAGAGATTTTGAGCAATATTTACCTAGACTGGTGTGGAAACCAAACCCTGGCCACGGGTCAGTTAAGGACAGGAAACCCTTAAGGAAGGATACCCCTCAGAGGACAGCAGGTGCAGAATGGACACCCAGGACAGGACAGGAAACCCTCAGATTAGGAATCAGGACAGGACCTCAGGACAGGAACCCCTCAGGACAGGACCAGCACCCGCAGTTCGGAAGCAACGCCTGTGCTCCACCCTCTCTGCAGCTATCGATCAAGACCCCGATTGGGTCAGCGAACTCCCAGCAAAGTGCTCCGCCAGCACTTTAAGGTTCAGTAAAACCTTAGTCTATGGTCAATTTCGGACAGAGTGCTCCGCAGTACTCGGTATCTTCAGTCACCTATTGAGTGCGTTGGGTCAGTGACAGGTCAGCTAAACCAGACAAGTCGGACAATTTCCCTAGGTGAACCCAGGGTAGTTATACTGTTTTGGGGCAGTGTACCACCCCCAAATGTTGCAAAGTGTCAGAAACCCTCAATTTGGATTGGTCCTAAGGTAGGATTTGGGTAACACACCAATCATAACACACTATTTGGATGCCTAATTTGCATCTCTGGGTACCGCCTAGCGAGATTGGGGTTCTCGTGAGAAAATTCAGGGAAATACAATGACAATTTACATTGTTTCAGAATAGGGACACATGACTCCGTCCTGCTGAGTTCGCAGGTCAGTTTCTCAGGAGCATCTTGCCCATCCCTGCCAGCTGGCTAAGTTCCACCAGCCAAGGTTGACTTCTCCCCAGGCGGACGGTCATGCGCAGAGAGGACCTCCAAGATGGCGTTCAGCTCAGTCAGACCCCCATTCCCCGCGGTACATGAAAAGTAAGCGAGAACAAATTAATACACAGAAATAACGGTATGAAAACACATCATTAGTTTTGTACTTTCTACTTATTACTATAAAATATACTATGCAGTTTAAATGTTAGCTACATATACACAGGCACAAGAGCAACTGCACGAGCAGTACAAGCTATGTATTACGCATGCGCATTATTTTCCCTCCAAATCTGCAGACACGTCAGGACACGTGAGTGTGACTGACGCATGCGCAGTAACTAAATACAAGCGGCGGCCATTTTACGGACTCGAATTAATCGTATTAGAAATACACATATGCAAGCTTCATTTACCTCTTTTCACACATGAAATAAAGTTTAGTAAGACGTACAAATTATTAATTTATTACACATGAGCGAGGTTCATGACTGAAGCACGTCGCGATGCGAAACACTGCTTTATCACACCTACCAACACAAACCAGCCACAGGAGTGCAGTGACGTCTCGGGAGACAGCTCAGTGGAAGTACCACACGTAAGCCGTCTGCATGCGTATGCCGTGCGTGTATCTTCCTCATGCTTCCCAGAGTGCCCATCCAGCCACGTGCTGCTTAAAAAAATGGCGTCCCTTCTTGCAGACGCACATGCCAAAGAAGAAGAGCTGCACCGAGTATGCCACAAGTTACGTGGCTGCAAAGTTTCTCCACTAACTCTTTCTCCATACAAGTCATTGCCGCCTGTCGTACAAGTCGCCTAATGGCAAGTGCTCCATCGTTTCCATGTGCATCACTACCACCCCTGGAGCATAAAGTAATAATACTGGAAGCCTGCACCATTGCCATACAAAGTGACAAGTAGCGCCAGTGACGATCTGAGGAACCAGTGAACACTTACTCAACTGGCTTGCATCCTGATCCTGGTAGAAAGAGCATGTTCTGAAGAGGACACATCCAACCGTGACTTTGCACAAGTGACTAGGCAGTGGCTCAGAGGTGGTCTTGCGGCTGACCAGACGCAGACACATATGCAACCCCAATGCAGCGCACAGACAGTCCCGTGGCAACTCAACCAAGTAGCCTCCCAAGCGTTGGAGATGGCCTTGACTTTGCCCCTCTGCTGGATTCCAGGAGGTAGCAAGGCTGTGTAACAGAGACTTCAACAGGTCACAGCTCACCAAGACTATTGTCAGTGGATCAATCAACACCATCATCAAGCGTTCAAAATGGTCACTCCCAATGCACCAAGTTTGAACTGTAAAATACAGGCTGCATCACAGCAGGAGCATGCTGGACGGATCAACATCACATAGGTGGACTGTCACCTAGCTGACGTGATGCCAAGGGATCTGGACTTCATCAGCACTACGTTTGTGTCCAGGAGTACCTGGTTAAATTATCAGACATGCCAACCCTCCCGATTCAGGCGTGAGACTACCGATTTCAAGGCTAGTCTCCCGCCAGGGCGCGGGAGGGGGGGTGGGGGTGAATGCACTGCTAGCAGCCTGCCAGGCCGTGCACACGTGCTTCACCCTCTCTCTGCCTGCCTTTGCGCTCCATGCTTCTGAAAGGTAAGAAAAAAACGTGCATTTGCGGTTCAAATGTCCAATCCTGCAGCAGCACACTTCCAAAGCCCATACATGCCAGTAACCCGATTCAAAGCCCCATTCTCCCGATTATTTTTTTTTAATCTCTCACTTTGCTCTCCTGAAATGTTGGCATGTATGAATTATGGATGAATGCAGAGATTCACTGTAGTGGTCGCTTTAAGTAGCGCATGTCATTCGCGTGGTGTGTCACGCGAATGGCACGCGCATTAAGTTGTGTTTTAAATGTGTTGACTTTCAATGTACCATCCTCGCGCAATGCCACCGTTCAATCAGTCCATCTAACGGAAGACTGACTCTCCGTTGGGATCTGAACGTGAGCAGAGGCATCGCGCATCGGGTGGAGTTATTCTGCATACTTTGGAATAAACAACCTTTAATCTAACAAACGTTTTATTGGATTATTCATCATAACATTTGGCGACGATTTGGGATTTACTACTCCACCCAACACCCACGCAAAAATTTTTGCTTCAAAGACCAGATTTAAAAGTTTGAACAAGCGTACCTTATCACCGAGGAATTAACCCATTTTCAACATTTTCTCGAGGTACACTGATCTGGTTCATGCGCATTGAATTGGAAGTAAATGCTAGGACACATCAAAATCTAAAACCTCTCGTGATTGGCTGTAGTCCTTGAACTTCCTTAAAACTAAAACCCCAGGATTGGTTTATCACAACCACGAGACAAAGACTGCTTTCTATTTGTTACCGCGTCTAACGAATCACAGAGACGCTTCACTTCGGCAAGCTTTTACTTCAAAACGGTGAACCAGAGATTGTCACCGCAGCGCGATACAACCGAAGAGAGACTGGTTGGTAGGAAGTATCGGAGGAAGACGGATCGGTAAGAAGTATCTATGCGCATTTCCTACAGCGATGCGCACGCTTTAAAATAACTTTCACCACACATTTCTTTATATCTGTATTAAACAGCGCACCGCTTCAGCGATGCGCACGCTTGGTAATTAACTCTTTGTCAGCACACCGCTTCAGCGATGCGCACGCTTGGTAATTAACTCTTTGTCAGCGCATCACTTCAGCGATGCGCACGCTTGGTAATTAACTCTTTGTCAATACTTTGTCTTCAGCGACGCGCAGCACATATTCTTATCCTCATTGAACAACACACTGCTGCAGCGAAGTATTTGAAATTGACAGTGAACTCCTGCATTTATCAGCGCGTTGCTTCAGCGACGCGCACGCTTAAAGTAATCATAAGAATAAGAATAGGGTTTTATTAGACTTTGCCTCTAACAAATCTATGTGTCATCTCAGTGACACATTCACTAATAAGCTTATTAGTTAAAAAAAAAAAGTTATAGATATTTGACATACATGTTAAGGCTATTTTAAATTGTTTGACATACAAGTCAAGGCCATTTTAAATTATATCCAATTGTATTGTGAGTTGTTTTTCAAATTAATTACAGGAATGGCAAATTTACAACTACAACACATTACACAACCACCCCATTTTTTGAGCAAACCTGGCAGTCCAGAAATAATTTGGAAAGAATGGTATTCTTTATTCGAGAATCACCTTGTCGCTATAGACGCTGTGGGATTTTCTGCTGAACGAAAATTCGCTTTACTTTTTGGTTGCCTGGGCCAAGCAGCTCAACGCATTTTCAAAAGTATTCCTCCAATTCCACCCCCCGCTGGCCAAAGTGGTGACCGTAACTGGAATGTTTATTTGGAGGCTATTGCCCGTTTAAAGAAACAGTTCTCAGAAGAACCAAATATTATGTTAGAAAGACATAATTTTTACGCCAGAAAACATAAGGAAGGGGAAAAGGTAGAGGAATATATTTCTGCGCTAAGAGTGTTAGCAACTACTTGCGAATTTGGTCCCCTGTGTGATAATTATATCAGAGACCAATTCGTATTTAGTTGTGCTTCTAGAAAGATTAAAGAAAGAATTCTAGGTTGTAAGAACCCAACTCTAAGTGAAGTTATTGAACTTTCTTTAAGCATTGAACGATCAGCAATCACAAACAAGGTCATGGATGAATCAACCAAATGTAGTGTTAATTTAGTGAATTCTTCTGAATCTAGTTTTGATAATGCTGTCTGCGCTGTAAATTTTAAGAACAAAAATGCAAGATTTGTCCAAAAGAGACAATCTTCTTCATGTTATAGATGTGGATCCAAGAACCATTTAGGTAACTTCCAAGGATGTCCAGCTATGGGTAAACGTTGTGTCATTTGCAAGAAAATAGGTCATTTTCAGAGCGTTTGCAGGAATGCTAAGAAGTCAGTTTCCGTCAACTATGTTGAATCTGAAATGTTAGATGAATGCACAAATTCTTTTAGCAATATAGTTGTGACTCTGGATGATGAGGGAAAAGTAAATGATATTAAAGGTCCCCTATGCTCTGCCATAATTGATAATGTACCCTTACAAGTCATGGCGGACTCCGGTTCTCCATATACCATCCTCAGAGATTCAACTTTCTATGATTTATGGAAGAGGAAAGTTGAATTACTGGAGTCTGATGTAAACCCGAAAGCATTTGGGGAAAAGAATATTAATATGATTGGATATTTTGAAGGCTTAGTACAATGCTTAGGGAGAGAAACAATTACCAAAATTTATGTAGCCGAGAAGGGCAAGAACATTGTAGGCTGGATGGACCTAGCTCGCATGGGATTATATTTGGTTCCAGGAGACGAAAATCCAGTTAAAGTGGGTGATTTACCAAAGAAGAAAACTGAATGTATGTCAATAGAACAACCTTTAGACACAAACCAAATGATGGAGGAGTTTAAACCTGTGTTTAAAGATACAGTGGGAACTGTAGAGGGATTTGAACATAAAATAAGGTTGATCCCAGGAGCACAACCCGTAGCTCATAGAGTCAGGTCAGTTCCCCTTAGCGTTTGTGCTGAATTAGAGAAGTCTTTGAAAAGTCTATGTGAAGAGGGGATAATCCAACCTGTAGATTCCTCTCAATGGGTCGCCCCTATTGTCGTAGCCCGTAAAAAGACTGGCGAGATTAGGCTCTGTGCGGATTTATGCGGATTAAATAAAAATATAATTGTGGATTGCCACCCACTGCCAAAGATCCACGAACTTCTGGCCAACCTGGGTGGTGCAAAGTGGTTCTCTTTGATAGATCTGAAATCGGCCTATCACCAAGTCGCTCTGTCAAAAGAATCACAAGAGTTAACCACTTTCATCACACCTTTCGGCGCATTTAAGTTTTTACGCCTCCCTTTTGGCCTAGCTTCTGCTGGAAGCGTGTTCCAGAAACTTATGGACACTCTCTTTCAAGGAGTAACAGGGGTACAAGCCTATCTAGACGACATTTTGATATATGCCAAATCATTAGAAGAACATAATGTCATTTTAAAACGTGTCCTCACTATTTTAATGGCTAGAAAAATGACTGTCCGTGGAGACAAATGTAAATTTGCAGTAAATGAATTGGATTATTTGGGGCATACAATTTCCAAGGAGGGAATCAAACCAAAATTTTCTGTAGTAAGGGCTATTGAAGACGCTAAACCTCCATCAGACAAGGATTCCCTCAGATCTTTTCTCGGCCTGGCTGAATATTACGCCAGATTTGTTCCTGCTTATTCGAATTTGGTAGAACCTTTACGTAAGTTGCTGAAAAAGGGGAATAGTTTCGTATGGACCACTGAGTTGGACAAAGTTTTCAAGGATGTGAAAAAGTTAATTGTATCTGCCAAAGCCCTCCATGCATTTAGAGATGATTGTTTCTCATCCATAACGGTGGATGCAAGTATGACTGGGTTAGGAGCAGTTTTGACACAGAGAGTGGGGACAACTGAACAGACAGTGGCTTTTGCATCACGATCATTGAAACCATTTGAGACCAGGTACAGCACAATTGAGAGAGAGACGTTAGCGTGCGTGTGGGCTGTACATAAGTTCAGGACGTACATCTGGGGTAGAAAGTTTGCACTTATCACAGATCATAAACCCCTGGTTTTCATCTTTGAGAAAGTTAATTCTTCTAGTATGTCAGCTAGACTCATGAGACTAGTCAGTAAGTTGCAAGAATTTAACTTCGAGGTTAAACATATTAGCGGGGGGAGAAATTTTAGGGCGGACTGCCTTTCCAGATTGTCTATGATTAAGGATGATGAGGAGGATACTTGTCAGGAGGATATTGAGTGTGTTACTCTAGTGGACGCTGTTGAAAGTCTGTCTCCTGTATTGTCTGAGGAAGGCTGGAAAGAGGCAAGTGACAGTGATCCTGTTCTTTTACAAGTTATACATTATGCAACACACAACTGGCCTGAAACTAGGAATCTAGAAGGGGAATTGAGAAGGTTTTCACAGATGGCTGATGAAATTTCGATTGAGAATAACATTGCTCGGCGAGGGGATAAATTTATACCTCCCTTTAAACTTAGACCTTTGATCATTAATGAAGCACATAGAGGCCATTTAGGTTCCACTAAGACAATCATGAGGATTAAGGAACATTATTGGTGGCCATCTTTAGACTCGCAAGTTAAGAGCTTAATTGACTCATGCCCTGAGTGTTTGGTGTCTGATAAACATTGGCATATGACAAAGGTTCCATTGTCCCCTACAGAATTTCCACATACTGCTTGGGAGAAAGTGGGTATTGATTTTTCAGGACCTTATTCACTTCTTGAACAAGATTGTAAATATGTCATCCTTTTGGTGGATTATTATTCTAAGTGGATGTACCACGATTTCGTTGAGGCCCCTGATTCTGATTCGACCATCTCATTTTTGAAGAGAATTTTTAATATTGAAGGAGCTCCTAAAGTCCTGGTCAGTGATAGTGGGACACATTTTGTGTCAGAAAAAATGAGAAATTTCCTCAGTGACCTGGATATTAAACAACTTAAGGTCGCATTGTATTCCCCATCTTCCAATGGGTTAGTAGAAAGGGGAAATAAAGTGATCAAAGAGGGAATTCAAACTGCGCTGGCTTGTGGAACAAATGCTATTCAGTTTGTTAAAAACAAAGTTTGGCATTACAATACTTCCCCTCATTGCACCACGGGAGTGTCTCCTTTTGTTTTACTAAGAAACAGAGGTTCACACTCCAAATTGTTTCCTTCATGGCTTGAAAAATTGTCTGGGAAGAAGAGTGTTGATGTGGAAGCTGTTCGTAATAAGGTTGTTGAGAAACAAAGGATTATGAAGGAAAAATTTGGGCATAAACGTTCCGTTCCGTCAGTGGATATTTATACTGGTGACTGGGTTTTAATCAAAAATCCTGTAAAAGGAAAGAAAGGAGAGTCAAAATTCCTCCGACCTTTAAGGGTAATCAGGGTCAGCAGAGACGCAGCCTTTGTGGATAACAAGGGTTGGTGGAACAAACGTCATTTAGTGAAAGTTTCACCTCAGCAAGCTGACATTATAAAAAAATTTAGGAAGGACGCTATTGATTGTTCTGAGTGGTGCCATTGGTTAGACAACCCAATCAGTGCTGGTAATCGTGTCAATGATCAGACACAACCAGACCTGTTACATTCAGACCGGATGCAACCAAGCACCAGCATTGTTTTACCCCCTGTTTCATACTCAAGGGATGTTTTTTCTTCACAGGCAACGTCTTCACGAGGGAGAGTTATCAAAGAACCTAAGAAATTCAACGATTTTGTAAGATACTGATTTCATGTTAACCTAATTTTATTTTCTCCATTTACTTCTGTCCATTATTATAAGGGGGAAGGTGATGTAGTGGTCGCTTTAAGTAGGGCATGTCATTCGCGTGGTGTGTCACGCGAATGGCACGCGCATTAAGTTGTGTTTTAAATGTGTTGACTTTCAATGTACCATCCTCGCGCAATGCCACCGTTCAATCAGTCCATCTAACGGAAGACTGACTCTCCGTTGGGATCTGAACGTGAGCAGAGGCATCGCGCATCGGGTGGAGTTATTCTGCATACTTTGGAATAAACAACCTTTAATCTAACAAACGTTTTATTGGATTATTCATCATAACATTCACGGATGCTCCCTACTGCACCTGTCCAATTCTGTCCAGCAGTCTGCCTCTCAAGGCTGTGAGACTAAGTGTTGTTTCAGTTATTTTTCATCCCTCCCCACAGGTTGGACTTGATTTTGTTTTTAATAAAATTTGGGAGGAATGTTGTTTCTTGCTGGACACATTCTAGTGCTTTACAAGCAGGCCCGGTTCTAGAGGGTGGGCCGGGTGGGCCAGGCCCACCCAAACATGAGCCTGGCCCACCCAAAGAGGAGCCTTGGCCCTCAGCAGTGAGGGCTAGAAGGCAGGCGCGCAGCGCTCAGGTCGTGTGTGTCAGCCCGGCCGAGGCAGCTTTCCGGGCGCACACACACAGACAGATTTAGAGATTATCGCAGCCGCACCCCGAGTACTTCACAGGTCTTTAAAGACCATTAACATGTTAACAAGGCTTTGATTACTTTTTTCACCCCTTCATCTCGGCACAGTGAAATGTGACAAATCCTTTCTTTGACACTGGTAACCTTTGGTAACCTTTGCCTATTGCCCTGCTGCGTTGATATTTCTTTTTCTATGCAGCTCAGGCGAAAATAAGTTTGTTTATTCTTAGTCACCTATCCTGACCCCTGCAGTGGCTTATCACATCAGGCTGTGACACAAAGTTTGACTAATGGAGCAGGTAAGAGAATGTGTTACTACATTTTTTTCTTTTTGAAATCTGCACAGGCCCAGCAGGACACATACTTCGTGTGAGCTTTATTTAAACAGTTTTCATCTTTATCATGGCCGATGCAGGACAGCAATAAGACGATACAAAATGCCCAGATAACGCTGGTGATTAATGATCCTTCTGGAGAGCAATCATTTGTTTGTTAGTAGTTTTTAAATGCAGATGAACTGTATTGTATCTGGATAGCTCAGTGGGTTACTGCCTTTGTCGCAGAGATCCTTGTGTTACTTGAAGTTCAGAGGTTACAATCGTATCATAGGACAGTGACCTATGAACTGTCATCTAAGAGCTGTCTACAAACATGAATGGTATAGTTAGAACTTAGCTTTTTTTGTTTTGTGATATAGTTAGAACTTCCCCAGTCTTTCATTATTCTAATGTTGCTAAAATGAGTATGTTTGGACAGATATACATTTTTATCAGTAAAGCTGACCCTCATGGAATCGTCTTTAAATCCTAAGGTTGTGTTTCCCCATACCAAACCCTTTTAAAATATACTGCCCACCAGTATGGATGACATGTGATTCATACACCTTGTAATCCTCATTGGCTTATGTGACATTCCCTATAGACTCATTTACATACTTGTATGATTCATTGTCTCTGTATAATGTGTGTGTGATGTAAAGTACTGACACACACTACACTGACATGAGTAGCGCTATACAACAAATGAAATGCATATGAGAGAAGGGCTACGTAAAGAGGAGGGGCACTGTTGGAGGGTGGCAGTGAAGGAATCCGAGGAGAAGGTAGTGGGAGGGGCTAAGGAGCGATGAGGGGCACTGGTGGAGGGTGGCATGAGGGAGCCTGAGGAGGAGGTCATGAGGGGGGCTGCAGACAGATATGGGGCACTGATGGAGGGTGGTAGTGAGAGAATCCGAGGAAGAGGTCATGGGGTGGAGGGGGAGCTAGGGAGGGATGAGGGCACTGGTGTAGGGTGGTAGTGAGGGAGTTAGACGAGAAGGTCTTGAGTGGGAGGGGCTACAGAGAGATAAGGGGTACTGGTCTCCAAGGAGGTCATGAGGGGGAGGGGCTATGGGGATATGAGGGGCACTTGTGGCGTGAGGCAGTGAGGAAATCTGAGGAGGGGGTCAATAGGGGGGGGTCATGGAGGGATGAGGGGCACTGTTGGAAGGTGTTAGTAAAGGTATTTACGGAGAAAGGTTATTGGTGTGGCACCAAAAAAGACTTTCCCATCAGCGATAAAGCCGGCCCTGTCATGGCCTTTCTGTTTTTGTTTATTTAATTAGCAGTCGGGTCATAAGGGCTACTGTGGAACATACTTTAAAGTGCGTGCTAATTACATTTACTGCTATATTCAATGTTTTAAGTTGGAAGGTGATTTTTCTAATGTTTTTACCGGGCAAAATGAAAGTGGAGCCCGATGGTGCCTGATATGGGACTGGGGCCCATGGTCAGCTGTGGCATAAGGTGCACTGGAGAGGAGTAGTGGATATTCAAGCCTGTAAGGGAGTGTGTTGCAGAGTCTGGGGTCAGGTGGAGGTAGTAATGAAGAGGGATTCTCCCTGAAGGCTCGCACTGAGGGAGCCCGAGAAGTGTCATTTGCCTGATATCCCCACCTCAGAATCCGCCTCTTCCCATCAAAGGAACATTACAAGGAAAAAGCACTTTTTGAGAGTAATAAAATTTAGAAAGAGATTTGGAAAAGAGTGCGTTTTACTGGGCCTTGCAAGAGTAAGAAGAGATAAATGAGGGCCCTGAAGCAGGCCTGCCCAGAAATATATGCGACAAATTGAGTCCCAGTGGCCCACCCAAATGCACCCTTGGCCCACCCAAATAAAAATTCCTGGAGCCGGGCCTGTTTACAAGCCACCCCCAGGAGTAATGGTTCTTACGCACACCCAAAACCCATCCAACACAGACGTCACCAAGCACGTGACCCTGCAAACAAAAGAGCCAGAGTGCACGTGCTCCTGGCCAGTTCTGAACAGTTACACTCCGTGTCTGTGTCGTTACTTTATCCATCATGTGGGGCTAGATCCCACAACATCACAATCACTAAGGGTGACACTCACAAGGTCACATATAAGGTAATGAAATGTCACGCATTAGATTTTTTTAAATGTGTAAATATCACGTGCAAACAGAAAACTAGGCGCCTATGTTATATACTGTTACGGACACTGTAATTGATAGTTGGTGTCATGTTTTCTGGTGACATACTTATTGGAATGATTTGGAATTTTTATTTTAGCTCCTGTGAATTTAGTAAAGAACGTTAATGCATAATCAGAGCTTGCGCTCGTGACATAGTTCGAGAATACAACCACTCCAAGATGGCCGCCGACCGGGACTTATTTTTTCCGGATCTGTAGAACTTTTTCCATTTGTCTCTGGGGTCGTGCGCACCTAGTCTCCTTTCTATTCTTTGAGTTGGGAGGAAACCGGAAAATGTGGATAAGGGAGGGGGCGTGACCGGAAGTGCGATAGAAAGTATGCCGTGCACTTCCTGCTCGGTTGGATGAGGAGGAGAAAAGGCATAGCACTGGACGAAGGATAGGGAGGTTAGTTACGTAGAGTTTTAATAAATTACCCACATCCGTTTGGGTCCGTGTGTCCTAAGGCAATGTCGCCTCAATAGCCCCGAGGGCGAAGGTTACAGCATGCAGGGACGGGACTTTTCTTAGTCCTTGGGGAGGCGATATCCAAGGCGAAAACAGAAGAGTCTCGATAGAGGTTTTAATCTCAACAGAGTGGCGTCGCTTTAGTCTTGTGGTAAGGAGGACCGATAACATCTGTGCCGCACGCGGTACATTTAATCCCATCCCGCGTTTATCCGTATTCTGTCAATCTCGTTGTAAGGAATGAGTAAGGTGTCATGTAACGAATCAGTGTTGGCCCACATCCTCTCTTCCTTGTACAACATCAAGAACATTGGGGTTTGGGCACGGAGTCCCTCCATTCTTCCTCCATCTCCTCAACCTACATCACGAACCCCTAGTACTACTTCTGACACTCAGGCTCCCCTACGATTTGGTGGATTTCCTGTTGCTCCTAATTAGCTTTCGTAGTTTGCTGATTTAGAGCTTACAATGTTGACACTGAACTTCACGGGAGGGGGTGGAGTAAAGTACGGCGGGCGTCCTTATTCCAATCTAAACAAATGTTTTCTTTTAGAACCTTGAATCCATTCTTACATTTTTAAGATGCGTAATATGTCTTAGTGTTAAGCGATTTTTTACAAGTTTTATGTCATTTTCATTTGTGTACCACCCTTGAATCCGTCTTGGAAGACCTGTAACATGTTTAGACTGTAAACGCGATTTTAGAGAGACTGCATGCCATTTTCACTTGTGTACATTAATGATGGGATGCTGAAGCTTAAATATCCTTGCTAAATGTACGCTTGCACCCCCTATCTTTATTTATATTTTTTGCTGCTGTTACTGTTTGTGTATATTTTTCCCCAAAAAATTACACGGACGCTGTTATGGGTTTTTTCGAGCACACGGGAGTTAATTCGTTTTGGATTTTTGAAAAATCATCTTAATATTTATATGTATATGTTACCATTCCTCGTTTCTATAAACACGATATTTTGAAAGAAACAAAACCCCTCAACTTTGTGGTTGTTGCAGTTTGCCCCGCCTCGGGGCCAACATTTTAAAGATGGGAACTTAAATATTCACCCCTTGTTTCTAAACAAATGTGAAGACGCGTAACATGTTATCATGCCACAGTAAGGACATCATTTACCTGTACATTCGCTTTACCATTTTTTTCTCCCTAAATTATGATTTTGAAATGGTAGTGTTATGTAAGAAAACTGTTTTCGTGTATCTGACACAAAGCAATTCATATGAGAATGGACAGTGTAATAATACCCCTCCCTCACACACACACCTAAATAACCCAGCTTGTATACTGCTGTCATTCACAGCAGTGCTTCAGGCAACAGTAGCAAACTTAACGGTCATGTCAGTCATTAATCATTTTCTTTCCAATTGCTGATGAACATAATGACCTTGCTCTGTGCTTGATTATTGGCTATTGCACCTAATTTTTTAGGAAACAGACTGCAGAGAGATTATCACTCCGTAGGTCTCCAGTGTTTTGCTAATAATATCATAGATCGGAGCAATGCTAACCATATTGGAGTCTGTATTTTCTTTTATTAGTTATGCTATGTCAATCTACAGGATTTTATGAGCTTGAATACTTATGTAAAGGTTGATAGTGAAACTTTTTTCCATGGTGCATGAGTCACTATATGTATATATTTTTTATTTTTTTTAAAACGTTGCTGGATTGTGTTGAACATGCTGACTTATTTGCTGCGACGTAGAGTGAGTTTTTAATGATCCAACCCTGCTAATATTCAAACAAATCATATTTTATTGCACTAAATGGAGTATGATGAGGTTTCAATGTTTTGATTTGTGACCGAATGTTTAATTGCTGCTTGTTTTCCAACTTAAGAAGCCCGTTTGTGATGAGTGTTGACAGGGCCATTTCCAATTGAAAAATTTCTTTGTTTCTAATTACTTGCCAGTAGTAGCAAAGTAAGATTTGCTGTTTATATCAATGTAGCATGTCAATATATGCTTTTGTAAAAGCTTTCATAACTATTTACGTGCGGCCTTTCTGTCTCAAGGATGGTGCTATTTATTTGTGAAATAGCTCTTTGTTTGCAATATTATCACATGTGATGGTTGTTTACAGTGTTTGAGTAATGTGACCAGGGGAACATACGCCATTAATGTGTATAAGATTTAAACTAATGTAAAATGATCATGTCTGTCCAGGAAATGATTGCTGGTTTTGTATAACCATATTTGTTAACTACAGGTGTGATCTTTGTGTATCAAGACCATCGTGACTTTATTAATTCATCTTATTACATTAGTTTGATAATGTTTACTTGCCATTTTCGCCTCCTATGTAGGTAAGGAACTAGGCAAAACTTCGTCACTACTTTTTCCTTTTTGCTCTTCTGTATTTAAGTGGAACACGATCTATTAAATTGTGCCGGCCTGACTGTAATATACTTTACTTTAGGTTCTTCTCATGACAGGCCAGGGAAGACCCTCAGTCTGAATCCTCTGTGACATTTTAGTGACTGAAGTACTTAAAGCAATCCCATCGGTTTTTAGAGATGGGCATAATCGTACAATGACCACATGTATGATACCTGGTTAGTTTGCTCCTAATTTTTTTTTTGTGCCGGGGGGGGCGCGGGGGGGGGGCGCGGGGGTGTATCATCCAGCCTGGGTGGAAAATGATGAACTACAGCTGTGGTCCTTGACCTTTTGACTTCTTGAGCCCCCCACACTTAATCATTACTGGAATCTGGGGGATCCCACTGAATTATTATTGGAATCAGGGAACCTAAATCCCTCCCACCTCCAATCGCCCTGCCCTGTCTGCGCATTGTCAGTGAATTGAACTGCAGAACAATACACACAAAATACAGAAAAATAATTCATCGAAAAAATACACAAATAATGACACATTTTAATTTGCAATCACTTGCACACCATTTTAGTAGAAAGGTTGGAGCTTTTCTAAATGAAATACAGGCCACTCTTCAATCCTACTATATTCTGTTTAATGCACCTGCACTGCCCTGCAAATCAATCTGAGGACACAAATTTAATTTTCATATTCCTTCGCATTTGCAGTATGTTTTACAATTCCTTAATTGTACATTCTGCTTCAGTTAAGTACACTTTATGAATCTGTTATTTAATTTTCTAAGTAGCCGCGGACCCCCTGAGGATGCTTCCTGCCTCCCTCAAGGTCCCCGGATCTCAGGTTGGGAACCACTGAACTACAGTTTTGGTAAGCTGAACAGCTGAGTTCATGGGGTATTTGACCTTCACTGTTTTAATTTACTGCTTAGTGAGGAATGTTGGAAATTCATAATAAAAAATATCTTTTTTCGATTCAAAGAATCATAAAAGAAAACAGGTCATAAAATATACCAACACTTCCAGTACTTAAAATATGTTCACAGTTTGTAGATTGCTAATTTGTACAATATTACATTTATGCAAATATGCAATACAAATCAGAAGAGCAATCAAATCCGTGCAAAAGAGAACACTTTCGTAAAATCCAGTATGATGATATTCACAGGAGTAGATGGCTGATTCATGGGAAATAACATTTATAAGAATACACAAGTTCCGGACTAAACTGCAATTGCCATAAAAACAAAAGATACAATTCAATGTATAAGGTGCAGTGCCTAAACTCATTTTCCGAGAATTGCTAGAAGTATATTTTATGATAAAATATAAATACTATATTCAATTAAAAAAATCAGCTAGAAGAAAGTGTATTCTCAGATCTGTTATTAAAATAAGAATCCTGTTTAAAATTTCAAACCCTTTTTCATTCTAATAAAATTAGCAGCCAATAAGAATCTCAAAACTCCAAAAACAACAAGCTGGGTATTATCAGTCTTTAGAATGCGCAACATTTCCATATATCTTCTCACACCCATCTTCCTTCCTAGCGGTGCAATCCATTTCTGTCTAGCTTTCATATAAATGGGACAAAATAAAAGGACATGGGCTATGCTTTCCTTTGTAGACAGCTTGCATATTATACACTTGTTGTCTTCCTCCCGTTGCGGGTCATTCCCCACTTGCCTGTAAAAGACCTGACTAAGAGTCCCATACCTAAATTTTAGATACAATATTTTTGCAAGTTGAGGTTCTATTTGATCAAGAAAAACCTCAAAGCAAGGGATGGATTTAACCATCAAGTAATCGTTCGTAAGTGGGTCAGCGCTACTGTTCAATGCTACTTTTAGTACAGCATGGCTCCAATAAATCTTCTTAAGTACATTTTTTGAGTTAAGAGTACATTTTTCTGGGTGGAGCCAGAACTTGCTGAGCCCCAGGTCTGTTAGCCACCTACGAGTGTTGGCCAACCACGGTAAGGATACATGTATGTCTAGTGCAATTAATTCTTTTAGTGCCTGTCTGTAGATAAAAAGTTTGTCAGTACCCCATAACCTGATCCAATACAATAGGGTCATCAAAACTGCTCTGTCCTCAATGCGTTTTAAGCCTAGGTCATATACGTACGGAATCATCAGGGTATTTTGGGGCAACTGGATTAATAAGACCCTGTTTCCCCCCCCCCCCCATACTAATTGAGGTTAGTTGCTCCCCACCCCACAATTCGGAACCATAGAGGGCCGTAGTTTGAGCCTTTGATTTATATACCTCCAATGCCGGGGTGATGGATTTAAGTAAGTGGCATGACGTTTTTTCAAGATGGGCACTGAATTTTGCGTTAAAATCATTCTTGATTTCCTAATGTGGGGGCACCACGAAAGCTTTGAATCTAGGGTCACTCCTAGATAAACAAAGTTGTCAACCCTCTCTATTACCGCACCATTAAGTGTGATATTATTTTTGAAACTTTTATGGGGCCTAATGCACATATATTTAGTTTTTGAAGGATTTATTCCCAGACCCTTTTCTATACAGTACTCGTTCAGCTTGTTAAGGAGGTTCTGGAGCCCCCTGGGAGTTTGCGAAAGCAAAATAGTATCGTCCGCCAAAGTAAGGGCACACACATGGGAACCACCTAACTTGGACGAATCGCGGTTCGAATTCACTAAGCAGTCTACCATGTCATTAATGTAGAGGAGGAACATGGTTGCGTCAGGACACACCCCTGGCGCACACCTCTCCTCACCGGGATCTCCTCGGTTAGTTCCCCAGCAAACTTTTGCATAGTTATTTTCATGGAGTCTTATCAGTTGCACCAGGATATTTTTGGGGACACTTTGTTTTAACAGATTTACCCACAGCAGATCTCTTGGGACTAGGTCAAATGCGGCCTTAAAATCAATGAAGGCCACATAC
Organism: Lissotriton helveticus; assembly: GCF_964261635.1. Lineage (NCBI taxonomy): Eukaryota > Metazoa > Chordata > Amphibia > Caudata > Salamandridae > Lissotriton > Lissotriton helveticus. Next base: position 719,144,016 of record NC_136073.1, read on the forward strand.
AAACTACCCAATCTTAATTTGGTATCTTTCCAGGCGATGGTTAGCAGCCTGAACACCTGATCTATGGTGCTGATTGCTTTTCTGAACCCAGCCTGGTAAGGGGACAGTATGTCATTTTCTGCTAACCAGTCGTTTAACCTTTCCAGGATCTGCTTGGAATATATTTTTTGGGTAATATTTATCGGGCTAATCGGACTGTAGTTGGCGGGATTGTCTCTACAACCCTTCTTATGTATAGGGACAATCACTGCCCCCTTCCATGAAACAGGAATGGGCTCACCACTACTTATTGCATTACACAGTAGATTCATGTACGGGGCCCATACATTTAGGTCGTGTCTAAAAAGGTCCCCCCGGAACATTATCGAGCCCGGGAGCTTTCGATGCCTTAATTGATACTATAGCTTTCTTAGTTTCTGTAATAGCAAAGTATAGTGGTGCGACATCATCGGATTTTAACAGCTCACTAATTATGTCTGAGTTTTGGTTTAGTATCGAATCCGCAGGTGCATATAAATGTGCAAAATGTTTAAACCAGGCGGTAGGAGCCAGGTAATAGTCCTGGGCTAATTTATTAGACTTTGTACCATGTGCAAAAATCCGCCAGAATAATGAGTGATCCCTTGCTGTGGCTAACAAATCTTCCCAGCCCGTGTCCTCCCAGCGTTTGCGTTCTATCCTTAGGATCAGACTATAGTTGTTCCCCGCTTGCCTAATTGAAGCTGGTTCTTTAGAGCGCAGTGTTTTTATTAAATCTTTTTTAGCTGTTCTACATGCTTCATTGAACCAGGGGTTAGCTAGTTTCGACTTATTATTGGGAGAAAGTTTTCCCATTGCTGCTCTAGTAAGAAAGGGTTCATTTTTTTCCACTAACATAGCGTGGATTTGCTTAATTAAAATAGGGTTTGGATCATCATTAGATAAAAATAAAAGATCATTAAAAATATTGTAAATAGAAGTCAACGGTTCAATTTTCCCTAAGATTGTTGGCCATCTAACAGCTCGCCTATTATTACACAGCATAGGTTGTGGTCCCTGCGTGCCTAGACTAATCTGGACCTGGAAGTGTTTGGCTTCTAACAGTAGGCATGGGGGAAGTGGTCACTTTCCCTCCTTTCCTCTACTCTAAAATCAATCACATACCCCCAGTGTATAGTGCTTATCATAATATAATCTATTGGTGAAAGCGCCTGACCCCTAGTAAAGTTCTTTATTCGCTCCGTATCAGATGGGCACCTACCATTACACGCCCGTAGGCCTTTTTATATGGTAATATTAAAAATCTGAAGTAGTACACCTTGCTAATTTATCAGTGCTTAGCTGTGGGATACCTAATGCATGATCTTCTTCCTCAGTTATTGTTACCATGCCCGTAGGGGTTCGTAACAGCAATTAAAATCGCCGCCAATTAGGATAGGACCCACATTGGTAATAGCATCAATAATCCCAGTTAATTGTGAAATTTGATTAATTAAGTTACATGGGGTTCTCTTACATCCTATGCGTACGATACGCAGATGGTGTTATCAGCCTCCAATAATGCCAACCACATTCATCTACGCGTCCATGTCTGTATGAAACTCTTAAATAACTGGATGAACAAATGCCGACTTAAGCTCAATGCTGGAAAGACCAAGGTGATTCTACTCTTCAATAATCCCAAATTTCTGGACTGCCTCTTGCTGGCCAGGTGACATGGGACCCCTTCCTGTTCCCACCAGGATAGCCAAGAGCCTGGGTGTCATAATTGATGATCAATTACTCTTGGGCAATCAAGTCAACGCAGTGGTCTCTGCCTCGTACAATATCTTGAGAATACTCCCAAAAAATCTAGGAAGTCAGTTATCTCCACTTTGGTACTGTCCAAGATTGACTACTGTAACGACCTCTCCATCAGCCTACAAGCCCAAGATTACTAATATTGTGCTCCACTCCGCTGAAGCAGAAGAGCTTGAATTGAAGTTTTGGAATATTTTTGTGGTGAGATTGGCTTTGGTTGAACCTATTGATAGAAGTGTGAACTTTATGGTATGCATCTAGAGGTACACAGGGTTTTACACAGGTTATATAGATCAGTGATTGAGCAGTTTTACTGGACTTTAAACTTGAAATGTGTTTATTGGTACAAACATTTCAGTGGTTCCCTATTTTACCATACACAGGGTGACTTCAAAGTGGGCAGTGTGTGATGGTGAGTAGGTGTGTTTCATTTCCACAGACCCGGTCAAAGGTTCAATCTGAATCGTTGAGGGACATGGCTTATTCTCAGTTGCAATTGTTAAACTTCGAGAGTATGAATGGAATAGTCCAATCTGGTTATCCAGCTTAACATGCAAAGACATTTTTTTTAATTTCTGTAATTTTTTTATAAACTATACATTTGTAATCCAGGTTTTAAATGTTTATTGTTTTTAGAAAGTATCACTTCATATTTTGAGCTTTTAACAAAAGGATAATGGCTAATTCTATGTCTAAAAGTCATTTACACTAAGTACAGTAGACTTTTGAGTTTGGCGAATCAATGCTTGGTTCCTACAATTTAGAAAAGTATGGCATGCAAAGCAATGAATGTATATTTAGGAGAGGATTCATTGGTAATATTGTTCTCATCTAGTTAAGTAACTTTCAGGATTACTCAAGCAGTTTTTTCAAGCTTGCTCCTTTTTATAAAAAAAGTTGCTAGTTTATTTCTAGATGGTACAATGACAAAGGATAGGCTAAGATAAAATGTCTCTTGGCTTTTCCATGGAAAGAAAATCTAAATCATTCTGAAAGTCATTTTCTCTTCTGATTAAAGAAAAGTCTCTAATTTTATATGCTGTGGGCCTAAGGATAAGAGATGAGTTTGGCTCTTGTTGCTAATTGGTTTAAAAATCAACATGGGGTGACAGATTTTCAGATTTTTAAAAATGTGTATATCTAATATAAAACTAACTTGTGTTGGCAGTCAGTCAGCTCAACTCACTGGCACATTCAGTTAATCAGGATATATAAAGCGTGGCTAATCACCCGATAGGCTGTCCTGGCATTTGCAGGTCCTGCAGACTTCGAACAGCTAGGTCTTGAGGGCCATTTGGAATTCATGAAGTAAGATGATGTTCCGGCGGTGCGTGGGGGGGGCTGTTACAGGTCTTTGCAGCGATGTGGGAGAAGGATCGTCCTCCACTTCTTTGGTAGGTGCGTGGATTATGGGCAACTGAAAGGGAGGCAGAGCTTAGTCTTCTCGACGATTGGTGGTAGTTCAGAAAGTGGTTAATGTAGACGAGTGTAGAGCCTAGTGTGCATGGGTCAGTAGCTTGAATTGGCACCTCTTTTGTATGGGGAGCCAGTGGAGTTGACTGAGGTGGGGGTGTGGGTTAGTCGGGGAAAGCCTAGGATGAGCCCGGCTGCGGCTTTCTGTGTGATCTGAAGACTCTGTAGGAGGTGTGTGGCAATTCCTGCTTAAGGAGTGTTGCCGCAGTCCAGTTGGCTGGTGATTGTGCGTCTAGTCTGTAGGGGTAGCCACTTGAAGATCTTTCATAGTATGCGCAGAGTGAGGAAGCAGGCAGAGGAGACCGCATTGATCTGTGATTTAATGGTAAGCTTGCTAATGATGATTCTGAGGATTCTGGTGTGGTTTGAGAGAGTGAGTGAGGGTCCTAGGTCTGATGACCACCAGGAGTCTTTCCATGTGTTGCTGCTGTTGACAAAAGATCAGTGCTTCCGTCTTGTTTGTGTTGCAGCTGCAGTCAATTCTTCTGTGTGGTTTGTGTCGGTTACGGTGGTGGCGTATCTGTCAGAAGTCTGTAGGTGTGTTTTTGGGGTTCAAAGTATCTGTATATGGTGGCAAGGTTCTCGCACAGCTCCTGTGAGGGTGTAATGTTGTTTTCGCTGGCAGCCCTGTTGGAGAATTCCTTAATGATGTTCCAAAAGTTCCTTGTTGTTGGCGCTGGTTTCGATGGGAGCGGCAAGGGCTGTCTACTTTGTTGCCCACAGCAGGCAGTGGTAGAATTTGAGGGAGATCTTGAAGGCTGCTCTGCCTGAGGTGTCCTTCCTTGTGCACCATCTCATCTGTTTGCTGTCTCATTTCGCTGTTCTGAGTTCTTGGGGGTACCAGGCGATGCTGTCTACGCAGTTGGTGATCCAGGGGTTGAAGTATTTCACACCCTGTTGGAGGTTAGTAGTGGGGTTAGGTTAGTTGAGGGTGTACACCTAGCTTGTCTTAACTCTTTCCATGCTCATGACGGAACCGCTCCGTCATCAGCCGCGGTGGCGCTGTGCTGATGACGGAGCGGATTCCGCGCCTGCGCTGGGCGTTCCATTGAGCAGATGGGGCCATGACGGAACTGCTCCGCCATGAGCACAGCTCAACCGCGGCTAGTGACGGAGCGGTTCCGTCACCAGCATGGGCCCGCCGCGCACCCTTAGCGCTGCGGCTGAATAGCCGCCGCAGCAATGTGGTTAAGATTTTGTTCCACCTCCGGCGAGGCATGTTTGTCATATTGGGGGTGGTGGTGCTGAAGTGGATTGATTGGTCCATGTGAGTTCTGTGACTTGGATGTATTTGACGCGGTTGCTGGAGGTGAAAATTGTGTCCAGTGTGTGTCCTGCAGTGTGTGTTTAGGGACGTGGATCATCTGGTCAATCCGAGGCTGCTCGTACTGTCTGGGAGGTTTGCAATGTTTTTGTTGTTTGGGTCGTGGGTGTAGAAATTTAGGTTGCAGAGGAAGATGTAATCTAAGGCTAGGGCGTAATGAATTCTACTATGGTGTTGTAGAAGCTGCAGCGTGGGCCAGGGAGTCTGTATGCAATAGTGCCTCTGATGGTTGTCTTGTTCGCCTGGAGCTTGAAGTTGAGATGTTCCATGGAGGTGGTTGTGGTACGCTGTATGATCTGATTGTGGATGATGGCTGTTCCTCCTCCCAGCTTGTTGCGGTCCTGGTGAGTGATTTTTATATCCATTGGGGATCGTTTTGGCAGTGTCTGGGGCGGATGTGGGGTTGTGCCAGGTCTCTGTGAAGAAGACTGTGTGGGGTGCGAGAGTGGCGATGAAATCCCATAATTAAGTGGAATGCTTGCATAGTGAGTGTGTATTGAGAAAGGCGCTTGTGAGTAGGTGTTTTTGTTCGGGTGGTGTCTGTGGGGTATTCCAGGTTGGGTGCAGGTGAAAAGTCCTACAGGGAGCGCGGCGGCGCGTCCGCTGCACACTGTCGCGATGCAGTCTGCATTTAGTAGACCCTGGGGTGGACGGGCTTCTGTTGGTGGGAAGAACGGTGATTGGGAAAACCCCAGCGGGAACACCCGGTCAGCTGCAGTGTCTCTGGAACAAGCAGGAACTGGAGCCCACAGACAATAGGTGTTCATGTGCCTATATTTGGCTGTAGGTGACTTTTTTTGTGTTATACGGCCAGATGCCTGAATGCTGAGGCCAAAAGGTATATTCAACATGCATGTCAAATGTTGAGTCAGAAGTTTATTGCTGTGTTGTTCACTACTTCGCATTTGCTTAATATACCAGGACTAGCTGAATACTAAGACTATGCGATTATGTATAGATTCCCTCCTATTGATAATGATTGTGGCATTAGTCTCCAGTACCAGAGTTTGAATTAAGGTAGGGGAGTGTGGTGCCTCGTTTAAGAAAATATCAGTGTTTAATTACACCAGGGTTGGGCTCTAGCCCTTGATATAATGTAAATCTCGAGTAACCAACATGGCTGAGACACATGAGACTCATGTGTACTTACCTAAACTAGGAAGCGTGGTCACTACATGTCTAGTGTTTTTTAACTGAACGCCTATTGGCCATCAGAGCTTGGTAGTGCATTTGAATAGCACAGTAGTAACATTGGCTCTTAAATGAAGTCTAATCTAAATTGTTGGTATTTGGCTTAAGTCTAAATAACTTATGCTATGCCTGGAGGGTAAAGACAATAAGGTTGAAAAAAAATCTGGCTGTTTATCTGTTGCATCGTTTTAAAATCTGCATTTAGTCAGCTTATTTGATCCTCCAGTAGAATAATACATGTCTAGCTAATCTCTACAGTTTTTACCTCCTTCATTTGGACGTTTAACACTGCCAGTTTTAAGTAAGATAAAACTAATGATAAATACTCTGGTTGGGTTAGATATTAATAGTTAAATTAAGTGTAAGAAACACTTCACTGTTCTTTAATGCTAAGACTTGTGTAAGCTAATGAATTAATGTAAAGTACAATCTAATGCATTCCTGTTTTTTGATGTACCTTGGAAATGAAGAGTTTTAGAGAAATTTGAAGAATAAAAATAACTTTCATTTACCCTTGCATCTAGAAACCTCATTGGGTTTATGAACTACTTGTACTGGACTCTTATATCTAGTAGAGGTAGATGCTCCCTTTGTGCTAATCATTTGGCAGCATCCGTTTTTTTTATTTTGAATACCATGCGAAATAAAATGTGAACAGGGTAAATGACGCACTTTCTCTCCACTGCTTACAAAGGGATAACTAAACATCTTTAAGCCATGCATGCTTAATGTTCATTTACCGGATTTAAGAAGGGGGAAACGTAAAGAAATATAGATCAGAATACATCACCATTATCTACCACTGTTAGGTAAATATAGTTGTAATCTCTGCCTGATCAGGCTGACCGATTAGGCCCAGATTACGATCTCGTTACGAAGACCTCCTGACGGGTACTGGAACTTGCAAATCTGATTTGGGCCCTATGTTTCCGACCGAGTCGTCACGCGCTCTGAACGACCAAGTACGATGCGAAGAACTTGTCCGCGTCGGCTAAATCGTTTCTGGAGCCCAATCCTGTCCGGCCGACAAGTACGCAGACTAATCACGCCGCGCAATGGAGCCGGATTCTGAGCGAGTACGATGCACGATTCGGTTAGCTGTCTCGCCTCGGTCTCAGCGAGACAAAACGGCTGTTGGAATCGGACCTCGTGCCGTAGTAGGCCCCCCTTCACCTGGAGCCCTTCGAATCGGTCACAGGGGGTACCCATGGCCCCCCCCGATCCTTGCATGCACAGTGTGGCGGGCAACATGGGGAGCCCACCACAGGGTGAACGCTTTTCCCCGCCACTCCCTTTTTGCTAGGGGAGCCTGTGTACGCATAGGCACACAGGCTCCCATACAGTTCAATGGGAGTCCAAGCAAACCGAGTGCGCCAGCATACGGCTGCATCTTACTCGTTCGGGCGGACTCGCACTGCGCAAATCGCTTGGAAAGCCCTCCGGATCAGTCGTACGGAGGGCTCTCCTAACGAGATCATAATCTGGCCCATACTGTTATTGGAACGTGTTCCAATATGGTCTATTGAAAGACATGGGAATTGTGTAACCTGGGTACACAACCAGTATCTCATATTAAATATCTTCATCATCGATAACTTTATTCAGGAAATACATAAGACATAAAAGTACAAAATAAAAATACCAATTAAAAACGCATATATAACCGATACAAACGGTGGTCTTCAAACCTTTTAGATTCCGCGCAGCCCCCCCCCCCCCCCCCCCCCCCCCCCCAGTGTAGAAAAACAATTCACCAGGCCCCCCCTAAAAATATTTCACAATTATTCTATTTAACTGACAATGTTTAAATATGTTAGGAGAAAGAATAGTGTATTAAGCCACATACATTCATACTAGACACATTAATTAATTTGTTTTAAATATCATCTATGCCCAGGCCTATTCTAGATTAGGGTGACCACTAAGAACATTTTCTGGAACGAAATGAGAATAATGTTGGTATCAATTTAGAAGGTTTGTTTTGACATTTTCTGTATAAAGCTTTCTCAAAATACGGTAACTGTCCACATCGATGTTGTTTTCCAACTCTTAAATTACTCCGCCCCCCCCACCCACCCACTCATCAAAATTCTCACTGTGAGCCGCATGTTGGGGTAGAAAAATTGTGCCTGCATTTATATAGCACTTCCTGCACCCAGAAGAGGTGGCAAAGCGCTTTTCAGCCAGTAGCACAATACTGCGGAACCCAATAATTCGTTGTGAATTAGAATAGGAAAATATCAAATTAATTTGAACGGTTGGCATGTGAGTCTGCTAGTTGAATTGAAAAGGATAGCTGAGGCGTAGAAGAGGGGTCTATAAAGTGTTTATTTACAGATCATAGCAGTAGGAGGAGGTTCGGGATGAGTAAGGGAGAGAAGTGTCCCTAGAAGTTGATTAGGGAGAAAGATGAAGTGTTTGCGTCTAGAAGAAATACACGAGGGGAAAGGTTTAGGAAGGCTTGTTTGGGAGATCTGAATAGTAAAAGAGGTTTGAGAAGATGCAAGGAAAAGTAGAGGGGGGACGAATTTAGAAAGGGTTATTTTGGGGATCAGCGTAGAAAAATAGGGTTTGGGATGAGTCGGACTGGAGCAAGAGGATACATTTAGAGAGGTATGGTGGGATTTTGAGGCGAGGTGCCAGGCTAGAGTGAAGGTTCCTTTGTTGAATGTATTTGTTTTTGTTGATTTTTATTCCTTTAAGGTGATGCACAGTGTGGGGCCTGAGTGCCTTAAACACCTCTCCCACTGGTACACTCCCAGTAGATCACTTAGATCTTTGTCAGCTCGAAATCTAATTGTACCCAAATTTAAAAGATCTAACTGGGCAGGAGCTTCATCGCCAGTACTGCTAAGCTTTGGAGTCCATGCCCTCAGATCTTAAGAAGAAAACAACTGTTTTCTTTCCGGAAAGCTCTTAAAACATGGCTTTTCAACAATTTGATCTCTGTTTCTTGCTCATCCTCTAAGTGGTCAGTTTTGACTTGTGATCTGACTAGGCGCCCAGACATTTCACAAGTCTAGCCACCCCAGGGTATTAAAGCGTTCTATATATTTAATTTTTAATTCATGAAGAGCTGCCCTGTTCCATGTATTGCTTTGTATGTGAAACAAAGTAGCTTGAATGTGGATCTTCTGGTAACCAATGTAGGGCCTTCAAGGCAGGGGAGATGTGGCATGTGGCTTTACATGTAGGAGTAGCGTGGCAGCAGAGTTCTGAATCCATTGCAGGCTTTTCATAGTTGTTAAAGATGATTCATGGTAGATGGCATAATCAAGTTTAGACCATACAAGAGATAGTATCCTGGACCTTGTGTGGAAATCTCAGGTGGGGGAAGATGCATTGCCGAGTTTTTATTGTAATCCAGGTTTCTCCACTTGCACATTCATTGACAGCTTGGTGTCCATGGTAATTCTGAGGTTTCTTACTTCCTTAGATACTTTAGGCAGTGTTCCCAGATCGCCGTGCCAGGTAGTGAGTAGGTTATATTTTATTCCAGTCACAACATGCGAGTATTTCCATTTTGGGAGCATTCTATTTGAGATTGCCCCATGTCTTCTACTGATCAACAGCTCCAAGGAAATTGAAAATGTGAGTTTCCAATGTCTTTGGGACTTTCCAGTTTAAGAAGTATTTGTGTGTCATCTGCATAGTTATAGTGTGTGGTGAAATTGATTGATCATTGCCGGTAATGACTTCATGTAGATGTTGAAAAGCATGGGTGAGATGATAGAACCTTGAGGGAGCTCTACTTTTGTAAAGTACGGTTTGGATAAGAAAGGGGGCATAAGGATGACATTAGCTCTGTTTTAACGGTATGATGTGATCCAGTTGAGAGCTGTCCCCTCTGTCTGCTTCGTAGAGTCTTTGTATTAGAGTGTCATGGTCAGCTATGTCAAAGGCAGCTGAAAAGTCCAAGAGAAGTAGTGCAGCAACCTTGTTCCGGTCACCTGTGTTAAAAAGTCATCCCAGATTGCAATGAGGGCAGATTCTGTGTCGCTTCCTGGACGGAATTGTGTTTGCAAGTCTGAAAGTAGTGACTTTTCTTCAATGAATTGTGACATCTGGGCGAATGCTGCTCTTTCTATCAGTTTGTCCAGGAAAGTTGCATTTATAATTGGTCTGTAGTTGTCTGGGTTAAGTGGGTCCAGGTTTGTTTCCTTTAGTAAAGGGCGTATATTTGACTTTTTTAGGTCTTCTGGAAATATTCCCATACTTAATGAATTGTTGATGATTCTTCTTCTAGTGTGGCAGCCGAGGTCGTTAGAAGAATTTGCTTGAAGGTTATGACTGCTGCCACCATTCATGGGTGCTAGACCCATCTCACCCCTTTCTTTTTTTATGGCCAGGGTTTTGGCTTCCCTGACTACTCCTTTTTTCTAGTCTCCAAAGCTTAAGTCTTCACCTTCTACTACTACTACTTGGGTAATGAATGGTAGCTGAGCAATCCGTAAGATTATTTGATGGTGTCGTCATCACTGACTGGGTCATCGTATTCATTGTCATTATTTTCTTCTAATGGAAGGGCTCTATCCTGCTTGGCAAGCAACTCCTGGTGTTGTGTCCTAGTTGGTGTAGGCCCAGTGGCAGTATTGCAAACGTAGCCGAGGTTCCTGTAGGGAGCCAAGATGAGCTCCTCGCTAGTACCCTCTGAATCAGACATGCTTGTTTATAACAGGTGGGATCTTATTAGAAATTTGACAAACTTATAATAGACTTTTTTTTAAGGCTCAACTGATTAGTACACTTTTTAATCTAATACAACAGGGGCTCGCTTCAACAATACCAAAGTGCTCTACCAGTGGCAGTGTGGGCAAGCAGCTCTAAGCCCACCAGAGGGGAGCGCTGAACACAAGTCAACACATTTTCCAAACACTCAGCAAAGAATTCCTACACCAATTTACAAAAATAACAGTTCTTCATATCATTTTATGCACCAAGATCTTCGTGATCGGGTAAGTGCTGTTTAACATAGGTTTTTAGCATTTAAATAGACAATACTTTATTTGCGGTAATATTAACGTATGAGAGAAACCCACTCATACCGCCTGTGCGGAGAGTGGAGGCAGAGTGCGGAGAGTGGAGGCAGAGTGCGGAGAGTGGAGGCAGAGTGCGGAGAGTGGAGGCAGAGTGCGGAGAGGGCGCGCAAGCAAAGCGGGTGCTAGAGATTAAGCTAATGGCAATGTAAATGACAATGCCATTTATTTATCTGTTTTCAAAACCAACACATAAATACAAATTTTGTCATTTACAATGCCAATAGCTCTAACTTTTCCAAAGGCGAAACCATTGCATTGTAAATGCTTGTTTCTTATTATTGTGACTCTCTACTTTCCAAAACAAATGTCAGTTTGAGAACCTGTTGCTTAGTTGTGTGAAGGTGAGTGTCCTCTGATACACATACTGGGCCAGAAAAGTAGGAATTAGAAAGGGAAACGCTGAGCATGTCAAGTCTAAAACATAGATGCACTGAACACACTCAAAGATGTCTTGGTGTAAGGTCTCAATCTGTAGCCCTCTACAGAGAACCCCACAATAGGAAACACCTTTAATCAGCACACAAACGTGCACGCTGTGGCAGTTAAAATCATATGTAGAGCTTTGCATTTCAAACGCATTTGATAGTAGTATATGCACCGAGCACTAGATGGAAACTTAATATGCAGCATTTCATTGGGAATATAGCATCTGTTTTGGTCTGAGTATTTCCACAGAGCAATGCTTTATCAGCCCGCACCCTATGTAAAACATTTTTATCTGTGTATAAATTACCCTATTTGTATGTTGTTCTGAGTTATAGAGAACGTTGGTTGTAATTTGTTGGATTTCCTTTCATAGGAGTAGAGTTTTTATATTCATAAATGACTGTTCTTTATTTCAGAAGGACTTTCCACGTACTGATAGAGACATTAGTCGTGGTCGTGTATGCCGGTATTCGCACAGCTGGGACCCAGTCTGTGCTTGGCTTTTTTTTTTATATATAAATGTTTGCTTGCCGGCTGCCAACGCTGAAGTTGCTGTTGTGTGACATGCGACTTCTGCCATTCATCATACTGCCACCCGGTTCACAGCCACTATCGCCTGGTGAACAGTAGCTGGGAGCCATTGCACAAACCTGTTAGTGTGTGCAGCCAGAGACCTGCTGGAATGCATTAAACCCTATAGGGCATAAGAAATCTCTCCTGGATACGTTGGTTTTGCTATGGTAGCGGCTGTTCCAAGAGTGCAGGTGCCCAAAGCCTTTTCCCATCTCCATGGATGTGCAAACTTCACACCCCGACACACACACACGCCTACCTTACCCATACAGTTGTACTGTAGAAACGATTCCAAATGTGGCAGGTATGTGGTATGGTGATATAACATTCAAATATTGTTTCAAATTGTTAGTTCTGTTAGTATAGAAAGCGGATGCACTCCAAGGTACATGTTAGTGCTAACATGTGTGTGAAAATAATGTGCATCTTTGTTACATTAGATAGTCTTTCGAAGCCTTATCTCTGTGTTCTAGTGACACTTCATTAACTCAAACAAAACATTTTAATTCAGTGTGAAATTAGATTTTATTTTGTATTTAGCATTTTCTTCTGGAAATTGAATGATTTTCGATTGCCACTGAATTACATAAATGGCCACCGGAAGCAATCAAACGTGGTGACACCCTCCAAAGGCTCTTGATCCCAATTTACCACTGTTTAGCTTGGTCGTTTAGGCTGCTATATTCCGAGATTGCTTTTTTTTTTTTTTTAAGTTCAACACATTTTTAGCAGAGGGCACGTTTTTTACGTAATTGAATCAACAGATCCATCATTTCCCCGTTAGTGGGGCCATCCGGTCATTTGTGCCGCAGCCTGTCTCAAACCCCAGTCAGACATCAACAAACAAAGGCACGTTGTCAAATTCCTGTTTTAAAGGCGATGCGTGCTGCAAGACTGGTTAGGTAGAGTTATGTTTCTGCTCCATTGGAAGACAACGTTAAAAATGTGTTTCCGGTGTCAAAAAATAACCCTTTTTAAAATGGCAGTAAAACCCAGAGATTTGATCGGTTTAAGAATTGGAGAAGTGTACTCCTGCCATGGCAACCCATGCTTGCTGCAGGATGTCTGTGTTTGTGCTGTGATCATGTGGGCTTGAAAAGTAGAGGCATGCTAACATTGTGTCTCCTCCGTGGGAGTGAAGCCGTTGTCGGTATTGAATCTATTTAAGCGTGTGGGGTGCAGTGCACGGTCGAGGCAGTCCCTTTTCTTTCACAGAGGACATGGTATACGCGATCGCTTGTGCCCTGTGTTTATTTATGGAAGGATGTGTGACTTCTGGCTAACAATGGCTCATGTTCCTGTTGTGAATATCATCCACACATGGCACTTCTAACAAGCTAGCGGGGCTCGTCGTGTACATTTTTCGTCATCTCGTGATTTTTGGTTTGGAGCAGGCGTCCAGCGAGGCTTAGGAATTTGCCTGTGTCTTGTGCACCAAATTTCAGAAGCACAACAGCCCAAACACAGTTGCATATGTGATGTTGTCACGTGCACATCCGGTAGCCATCTACTTTAGTATATACAGTGCAGTAATACCACCGCTGTACATTTTATTGACACTTCAAATAAAGCACAGAGGGTCACGCCTGCGGCGTTCGTGCAGTGCCATTGTAGGGTAAGAGACTTCCACAGACCAGGATCTCCTGTTTGTATCCGCCTGTGCTGCATAACTAAAAGCTAGCGGTGGATTTAGCTCAGATGTTTGCCAGCTCGGAGCTCTTTGTGATCGGAATTCCCCTTTTTTTTGCTCACCGCTTTCAAACTATTCACTCGCTGACCACCGATACAAAGAGTCTCCCGTGCTTTAGAATAATATAATACAGAGCATGCACAAATGCAAGGACTCTCAATGTCCACATTCCTGCACAATTATTATTTATTTCTTCGGTCCTTTGGTTTGACCCGCCAATTATACCTTTTTATCTCGTTTAACCCCCTGTCCGTCAGCAGTGGATTGTCGAATTCCTAATTTGTCAGCTGTGCATTTAAGGAAACATAAACACAGAACCTACAGGGGCGACGAGGTTTCTGGCTTGCTCCTGTAGAATGTGAGTAATTGGGCGCATGATGCCTTTGATGTTGTTCAAGAGAATGGAAATTCCTGATAAACAATGCAAGTGTGAAATTTGAAAGCTTGCAACGTAGGTGCTTGTGGCTTATGGGAATCTGAAATATCTAGTAGCCTCCAAGTGTGCATTTTGGTGTGTGATAAACCAGTTATGTAGGTGCCTGCTCTGCTTTGAATTTTTCCCTTTCGTACATAATTGCATACCGCCTTGACGTCTTGGCTCCAGTGGCCAGACCGTGAATGCACAGCTTGACACGTCCTTTATTAACTGTCTCATCTTAGTGCTTCAAGCGTTGTAAGGTCAGTGGCCTCATTCTTGGTTAGAATGAGCACCAGTGTACCTGCAGTCTGTCTTTCGTTGAGACGCCTGGATCGTCAAAGGTATGTAAGTGTTGCTTTTATTGCGGATGGTCAGCTGCCGTTAAGACGTTTTGTGGAGGGATGAGTTGAGAATGGAGCTGACATTTTTTTTTGCATGGCTGGACCAAGCAGTGGAATTCTCTTCTTCGAGTCCAGGAAATGTCTTAGAATTTCACTTAAGGACTATTGAGGTTTGACTAAAGTCCATTTCTGCACAGAGTTCTAAACTTGGCTTTGTTTCACAATTTTTTTTTTTTTTGCTGAGGTTTAGAATTCTTTTGATGTTTTGGTATAGCAGGTGGGCCTTTATATAGGTAGGCTGGGATGCCGCACTCGCCAGTTAATTTCCTCCATATGGCTTGCTGGATGGATCTCCCACTGCAGAAGTTAGGCCAAATTAACAAACATTAGGAATGATATTTCCTAATTGTGATTATCTCTGAATTATAAATGTGAAATCGGTATTCCTAGTTTAAGAATGTGCTCTATTCCCAGATAATTCTTCCTAGTAGTTTGCAAATCTAACTACCTCATGAATATTTGTGGTTGGTTGGAATTTGTGACCCATTAGGAATCTCTGCCATCACAGGGGGTGGTGCCCTGTGTAGTCCTCAAGCCACCATGTCTGTTATTGATTTTTTAATACATTGATCTATATATATATTTTTAATTAAATGTAGCATGTTGTCCTTAAAAGTAAAGGGGTTGTGTTTTTTTTTTTTTGTTCAAAACTGTTTTATTGTGAACACAGCGATAAGCCTACAACCCCAAGTCGGGGCCGGCCGCGCAAAAAAGGAGTGTGTAAACTCACGTTGCCAGGGGAGGATGGAGCATTAACACAGCGCCCTGCCTACAACCCCTGGAGGGGGCCGGCTGCGTGGCTTTAGGGGCAATGGCGGCAGGAGGCAACCATACGCTGGCGATGCATCGTTGTGCGGGGGAGGCGCGTATAGGAGAGGGAGCAGTGATGTCACATTTTCAAAAGGCCCAACGGGGCCCAAACTGCCCCAAAGAGGGGCGGAAGCCAGAGAGGCAAGTAGGAAAGAAGAAAAAGTCGGAAGAGGACTGAGCAGTAGCGAGGCGGAGAGGGGTCTAGGGGGAGAAACTGCAGTCGCCGGTCGGGGATAGGAGACGCAAGCCTGCACCGGGGGAAGCGACTAAGAGCCTAGTCTGCTCGGGTCAGCAGGGATGAGGGCGTCCTCAAATAACTGCAGGGCGCGAAGTCTGGGAGGCATATGGCGGGCATAGCTGATGGAGCACAGATGGCGCACAAGAGGTTCCCACACCGCCTTGAAGCGTACCCCCTTCGATTGTATCCGCGCCGTGAGCAGCTCCATAGTCAGGACCTGCCAGAGGCGCACGAACCAGGACGCTATCGGCGGTGCCTCAGCCCGCTTCCAGTACAGAGCAATGAGTTGTTTGGCAGCGCCTAACATGTGAAGGGTGAGGATCCAGTCGCTGCGCGTGAGGGCCCTGAGTGTGGGGGGTCGAATGCCCAGCAGGAGTGTGCATACCTCCTCGGGGAGGGGGAAACCCAACACCTTCTTGATGTGACTAAGGACCTCTTTCCAGAAGACAGCCAGGGTAGAGCACGACCACCAGATGTGTACGAAGTCGCCAGTCGCAGTGCCACACCTCCAGCACAGTGGGGAGGAAGTGGGGAACATTTTGCTGAGTCGCAGGGGGGTGTAGTACCATTGCGTAAGCATCTTGTATGCGTTTTCCCTCTGCGGAATGCTGCGATAGGTTTTGGGAATGTCAGTCCACAGCCTAGCCCACTGAGAAGGTGTGATATCGGCGCCAGTCGCCGACTGCCATTGCCTTTGGTAGGGGTGTGCGGGCGGATTGGTGGGGTGTTGCAGGATGTTGTAGATCTGGGAGATGAGCCGCTTCAGTCCCCCTAGGGAGCGTGCCAACTTCTCGAATGGAGTGTATGCCCTGGTAGCAGCCCGAAACATGTCGTCTCCCGAAGTCCAGTGGCGCAGCTGCGCATATTGTAAGCTGGCGGTTAAGGGGAGGTTAAATTCGTCCCTGCAGTCTGGCCACGATTTAGGCGACCCCCCAAGAAAGAGGTCCCCCACAACCCTGCAGTCTCCCTGTGTCCAGCTCTCAAAAGCCCGGGTCCGGGCGGCAGGAGGGAAGTGCGGATTACCTGCAATGGGGGTGTGTGGTGAGGGGAACGTCGTTAGTCCCTTGGGCACTGCCACTCTGTCCCACACTTCAAGAACCGTCTTCGTTGGGACCGCCATGTAAGCACTTCTGGAGCGCGCCACACGCGGCAGCCAAGGGAGATCCCATATGGTGCGCCCCGTGACTACTCGGTCCATGTGGAACCAGTGCTTGTCGCTTTCGCGTGCACCCCATTCTATCACGAACCGAAGATGCGCCGCCCAGTAGTAGTGGAGGAGATTTGGGCAGGCGAGACCGCCCCTGTCTCTCGGTTCCATGAGAACCTTCTGCGAGAACCGGGGTCGCTTGCCACCCCATATGAAGGACGTGAGGTCACGTTGGAGATTCCTGATGCAGTGGAGCGGGATCGGGGTGGGTAGGCACTGGAAAACATATAGAATACGGGGGAGGACCGACATCTTGACCGCATTCAATCGCCCCAGCCAAGAAATCATCAAGGGCTTCCATTTCCGCAGGTCCGCCAGAACCTCCTTGCGGCAGGAGGCCCAGTTCCTCGTGGACCACGAGTCGAGGTGGGGCGTGAGGTCCAGGCCCAGGTATTTAATGTGGTCTTCCGCCCAACGATAGGGCGCGACCCCCTTCAGGAGAGAGACCTCCTCCTCGGGGATGGTAAGGTTCAGAGCCCAAGATTTGGTGTGGTTAATCTTAAGGCCGGACGCTTGTTCAAACAGTGTGAGGGCGTTATGCACCGCTGGGAGAGAGTCCCGAGGGTGCGTAAGAGTAAGGATCAGATCGTCCGCGAACAGTGCTACCTTGTTGGAGCGCCCCCCGTGGGGGATCCCGTGAATGTCAGGAGTGCGCCTAATCAGCTCCGCCAGGGGTTCCACCGCTAGGGCGAACAGGAGCGGGGAAAGCGGGCATCCTTGCCTCGTGCCCCTGTGGATCGAGAGTGGCGATGTCAGTTGGCCGTTGACCCGAATTCTGGCCTGCGGCCCGAGGTACGGGGCCATGCACCTAGAAATCATGGTAGGGCCTAGGCCTAGTTTCCGGAGGACCGCCCGCAGGAAGGACCAATCCACCCGGTCGAAGGCCTTTTCCGCGTCTAGTGAAAGGAGGCAAGCCGGGATATCCCAATGCTGCACCTTCCCCACCAAATGTGCCAACCTGCGAACATTGTCGGCCCCCTGACGGTCCCGTATAAAACCCACCTGATCCGGGTTTACCAATCCCGGCATGTACGGGTCCAGCCGTTTGGCCAGGATCTTAGTGTAGATCTTAAGGTCAGTGTTCAGGAGGGCAATGGGGCGGTAGGAGGCACATAAGGTGGGGTCCTTCCCCGGCTTGGGGATCAGGGCGATTTCCGCCAGGCCCATGTCAGGGGACGGGCCGGTGGTGTCCGAGAAGGAACCGTATAGCCGCAGCAGGTGCGGGCGGAGCTGGGTCAGGAATAGGCGATAGAAGGCCAACGGCAGGCCGTCCGGCCCCGGGGTCTTTCCAGTGGGAAGGTCTTTAACAGCTTCCGTTACTTCCTCCTCCTGCAGGGGGCCCTCTAGTGTAGCTGCACACGCCGGAGACAGTGGAGACCCCTCGAAATCCGCAAGAACGGCCTCCCGCGCCTCCGCGGAGGTAGGCTCCTCAGCATATAGAGAAGTGTAGTAAGCGACAAATGCGGCCTGCTTGGCTTTCTCAGTGGTGGCGCAGGTGCCGTCCAGCCGCTTGACGTTGGCGATGTGGGCCCTAGCGGCACGTGCCCGCAGCCTGCCGGCCAGCAGGCGGCCAACTTTGTCCCCGCCCTCGTAGTAGCGTTGTTTGAGCGCCAGTAGGGAGTGTTCCGCCTTGTTGGTGCGCAGAGCGCGGAGTTGCCCCCTGAGGTTGGCGAGAATTCTCTTCGACGCCCGTGAAGGGGAGTCCCGGTCCCGGGCCTCCGCTTGTTTGATCTCGTTAGCCAGGTCGGTTTCCATCTTGAACTCCTCCTTCCTCCGCGCCACCGCCAGGGAGGTGATATGGCCCCGAATGGTGGCCTTAAAGGCATCCCAGATCGTATGAAAGGGCAAGTCAGGGGTGTCGTTGACAGCGAAATACGAGTCTATGGCGTCACGGATGCTGGCGACGTCCTCCGGGTCCCGAAGGACTCTCGGCGGGAGCACCCATCGGCGTTCACGAGTGGCGTGGGCCAGGGGGTCCTGCAGCAAAAGTTCCACGTGGGCGTGGTCTGACAGGGAGATGTCGGATATAGCGGCAGCCAAGGAGTCTCGGGCCAATGCAAGGGATGTGAAGAGATAGTCGATTCGGGAGTATGTCCGATGGGAGTGTGAATAAAAGGAGTAGTCCCGGGTCCCCGGGTTGTGGTAGCGCCACACATCCACGAGTCCCAGGTCTGTAAGCTGCGTTCTAAGGGTAGCGGACATCGCTCCCGTGCCATTGAAGGAGGCCCCCGCACGATCCAGCTCAGGGTCCCAGACAAGGTTGAAGTCCCCACCCAGGATCACGTTAGGGTCACCCGATGGGAACTGATCCCGCAGGAGTGCCTGGAGGTATTTGTCCTGCGACTGGTTGGGCGCATATACACATCCGAGGGTGAGCTGTATACGACCCACCTGCACCGTGGCTCGGAGGAAACGCCCGTCAGCACTCTTGAAGGGTTTCGTGGGTCCCCGCCTAATGCCAGCCCTGCAGAGGATTGCCACCCCCGCTGTCTTGGTGTCGGAGGATGCCCAGAACTGTGTGGGGTATCTAGGGTGCGCCATGCGTGTGGTGTCTCCCCTGAGAAGGTGCGTCTCCTGGAGGAGGATAATGTCAGGGGAGTGGTGTAGGAGGTAGCGCCATATCTGATTTCTCTTGTTGGGGGAGTTGAGCCCCTTGACATTGAGTGAGAGGACCTTCAAGGGTGCAGGGACGTTCGCTGTCATAGTACCAAGGGGGAGTGGAGCAGCGCAAGACCCAGTGTAGCAAATCTCCCCTCAGCCAGGGCAGCGGCAGCCTCAACTCGCCTCCAGCGTGTCAACCCCTGTAGGACCCACCACGCCACCCCTCCGCAGGCGCGGGGAGAGAACAGTAAGAGAAGGCAGAGCAAGAGAAAAGGAGGAAGAGATGAGAGAGAAGAAATATAAAGGGCGCAAAGAAGAGATATAACCAAAACAGGCCAACTGGGCCAGTGTACATTGTCCCAGGTACCAGACATCCTTTACCCAAGGGTTCGGATGAACTCAGGAATGTCACTTCCTATGGGACAAAGGGGGGGAGCGGAGATCTAGGTAGATGAAGTGGAATCCAGTCGTCTCGCAGCTCGTCCACCCCGCTGCCGCTAGGTAGTCCGGGGGTGAGTCATGGGTCCGCATGCGCGGACCAGTCGCCAACAGGGCATCGAAGCTCAGTGGAGTGGAGCAGGACCCAGGAGAGGTGTCGGCCAGAGTCAGATGTTCCCGATCCCCACAGGGGGGGAAGCCGCAGGGGCGACCCGCTAGAGAGATGGGGGAGGTCCCCCTCCAAGAGCAGTAGGAACAGGCCGCCGTGACACGATAGGATAAGTCCGTGTGTCCGATGGGCGAGTGGAGGCAGAAGGCAGCTCGGGTCTCAGTGGTCACAATCAGTGGCCTTCCGGTGTCGTAGGACGGTCCCCGCCCTCAGCGCCAGAAGCGGGAAGCTGTGAGTCCTGCTCCCCGCGGTCGCCCTCGAGGGAGCGGATGTGGGCAATAATGTCCTGCTTGGTCTGCGAGGCAGAGAGGGCGTCCACAGGGGGGGACCGGCGACGTGTACGTACAGTGGACCAGTCGGGGCGCGGAGGAGCCTTCTCTGTGTGGTGAGAGCGGGCCGGGCTGTGATCCGGGGACCCCGGCATTTCAAGCAATTGCGCCGCTTCCTGGTAGGACCGGAGGGCCCTTCGCTTGCCCTCCCACTTAAAGATGAGAGCAAAAGGGTGGCCCCATTGATAAGAAATGTTGAGGGTCCGGAGCTTCTCCGTGATCGGTCGGAAGACCCTCCTCCTGTGGAGCGTGGTGGGGGCCAGGTCCTGAAAGATCTGGATTCTGTGGCCTTCGTACCGCAGGTCCGGGGCATCCCTAGCCGCCTTGAGTATGGCCTCCTTCTCCGTGAAGTAATGAAGTCTGACGACAATGTCTGGGAGGAGGCCAGCTTTGCCCCCCGCTCCAAAGACGCGGTGTGCGCGGTCAAGACGCGGTGGGGGAGCATCCTCTTCGCCCCACACCGCTTGCAGGAGTAGCGCCACATAGGCCATGGTGTTAGTCCCCTCTTCTCCGAGTGGCACACCCCGTATGCGGAGGTTGTTGCGGCGCCCCCTGTTTTCCAAATCCTCCTGCTTGATCTGGAGCTGGATGTGCTGCTCTTCGAGGGTCGCCACTCTCTGCCAGAGCTGCTCGAGGTCGTCGGTGCGGGAGTCGACCGTCTTCTCCAGGCCATCTACCCGGTCGCCGAGGTCGGTGACCTCCTTGCGTAGTTCCTTGACGCATGTGTGGACCTCCGTCCTGAGGGACCCAATTTCGGACTTAAGATCTGCCATGAAGGAGGACATGAAGGCCTGAGTCACCGGAGGGGAGTCGGCCGGCGGTAGAGGCTTCTCCCCCGTTGGCGGGGGACCCCCAGAAGATGGCGACGAACCCGCCTTACCCCACATGGAAGCCACGGATGTACCCCTGGTCGTCGCTGGGGGGGGGTCCGGCTTGGTCCCTCTGCCCCGAGTCATGACCAACTCGGAGTGACCAAGGATAGTGAGAAGCAGGGCAGGCTGTTGCGTGGATCCTCCGGGTCGTGGTGAGGAAAAGATCGAGGGAGGTCGCACCAGCGCCCCGGTGGTCGAGCAGCCCTGGTCCTGCGATCAGGGGTTCAAGGCCGGGGATCAGGAGGCGGCGCGGGACAACTTCCACAAGCCCGAGGTAGGGCAGTCCCGGCCCGTTGGTGGCAGGTGAGGCTCGCCCGGGCAGCAGGGGTCCAGTACGCTGTGGGGTCGCTTGTGCAGTCGAGGTGGCAAGCAACAGCACTCCAAGGCCTGTCCAGGATAGCGGGCAGCTCCTCCGGCGCTCTCAGTCACTGCGCGGCAGCTCCAGGCGCCGCCATAGCTCCAGGCAGCCGGTCAGCCCAAAGCCCCCCCCAGGTGTCGTGGGGCAGAAGTGCAGATGAGGGTCCAGCGCGGGCACCGGAGCTTGACCAGTGGGGCCCGACCCTCTCTAACGCCTCCCAGAGGGTCCCCAAGGGTAGCGGAGTCAAGCAGAGGCACTGATGCAGGGGCCCAAAATGGCGGCTCAGTTCCAGGATATGGAGGCAAGCCGGCCGGGAAGGTAATCAGCGTGACCGGTCTCAGCGCCTCAGCCCAGAGCGCCGGCAGAGCAGCAGTCCGCAGGTCAGGAGGGGGGCGCCAAGGACAGTCCAGCAAGGGTCAGGGGGAGCGAGACGATACCCCACCAGGGGAGCCGGCAGTCGTCCCGCACCCAGAGCGGCCTCACCCCTTCACTGAAGCCGGGTCCCGGAGTAGGACCGGCGGCCGTGCAGTCACTCCGCCTCAGTCCGGGGAGCGCGCCGCCACCCGCAGCTCCACCACCCCGCTCCGCTGGCTATTCAAAGGCGGGACAGGGACCCGCTGTGGCTCACAAAGCAAAGGCCGGTTCCCTCAACCCCAGTGGCAGCGCGGTGCAGGGAGGGCCTTCTCCGCAGCGCCCGGCCCCGCTCTAGCAGGCGGGCACCACCCGACGGGGCCCGCAGTGTCCAGCCAGGTCGCGGGAGGGCAGGGGGGAGTGAGCGTAGGTGTCCAGCAGTGTCCAGCCGGGAGCGCGGGAGGGCAGGCACCCGGGCGGCGGGGGCCGGTAGGGGAGGCAAGATGGCGGACAGTACCTTGAAGGAGCCCGGTCGCGGCTCAAGGGACCAGGGCTCAGCCGTCAGCAGGCAGGCGGCGGGCACAACGGGAACTGCACTCCAGGATTCCTCAGCAACCGATCGTGGTCCCGCAGCAGGGCGTCGCAGCAGCAGTTCTGTCGGCCGTCTCCCCGCGCCAGTCGCGGCCTTGCGCCTCAGCAGAAGCCGGGGTCTCGCGTGATGTCCGCAGCCGGGCTCCAGCAACACCCCCGCCAGGGGGCCGCCTCTAAGTCGGCTGCAGCTTTCCCTCCGGTCTCTGGTCTCCCGACGTGTAGTCGGCAGCTGGGGAATCCGCCTCCGGAGACCGCTCGCTCCTCCAGGTACCTCTGCAGCTCAAGGGGACGCCTGCTATGAAGGCGCGCTCAGGGCGCCAGTCGCCGGGCTCGGCGGCAAAATGGCGGGAGCACCCTGGCCGGTAATCGTTCTGGGCACTGGCTGGCCCCCACTGGGTCTCTCGCACCGGGGCGATTTCCCCGGAGGTCACCCCTTGTCCAGGGAGCAGTTGGCAGGCAGATTTCCCCTGAAAGCCCCCCGGGTTCCGCTTATGATGGCTAGTTGGGGCAGCGGGGCGACGGAGCTCGCCCGAGATGTGTCTGTTCACATCGCCGCCTTGGCCACGCCCCCTCAAGGGGTTGTGTTTTGAAAAAGAAAATGAAAGGTTTCATTTTGTAAGATCAGGCAGTGGTCCCTTGACCTCTGTCTACTCTTATTTTTTTTTTTTTAACCTTCTCAATTCCCATGGGGGCCCCATCCCATTTGCAAATCGGTTACCGCCACTTTTAAACTGGTGGTTAAGTATTACTGCTTTGCGACCGGAATTCGTTCGCAAATTATGAATACATACCATAATGATTTGGTGTTTAGAAGGGACGTCCTAAACACGTCCCTTCCAAAGACTGAATCGCATATAAAAACTGTGATTCGGAAACAAGTTGCTGATTCACATTCTGCCTTTCGTACATTTGAAAAGGCATTTTTGCAGTCGCAAAGGGCCCAATTCTGCAAATCTGGCCTTTTGTGACTGCAAAAATGCTTTGTACATCTGGCCCTTAGTGAGCTGCATTATTTAATGGGGTGGCAACAGGGGATTAGTCGTAGGTCAAATTGATTTGCGTTGCCATCATCAAAGTTCAAGTTTCTTTACTGTGACCTGTCCCTGACTGCAGGGCCAGTCGCTCCACACACCGCGCGGCTCCCCCCGTGAGTGACCCCTCCGCTGCTGCCTCGCTACAGCCGTTTGCCTGCGCCTTAGCCTGTGCCCCTGTGTTTAGTAAAGTATTTTGTATTTCTGTGTGCCATAGCCTGTGCCCCTGTTTCTGCCAATCTACTGTTCTGTTTTCGCCGTCTCTGTGTTTCTTCCCGCCGCTTCTCCCCCTTCCCGCTCCCCGCCGCTGCTCCCCTGCGGCCCGCCCACTTTTCTTTTTGTATCTCGCCCATTGGACACCCCGCTCCTGCCTCCCAGCTGCTCCTCCCTCCCACTTGGCCATTTATGGAGGTCGCCGCACTATGGTGAGCTGTGACCTGTCCCTGACTGCAGGGCCGGTCGCTTCACACACCGCGCGGCTCCCCCCCGTGAGTGACCCCTCCTCTGCTGCCTCGCTACAGCCGTTTGCCTGGAGAGCTGCTGCCAGTATCTTTAGCCTGCGCCTTTGCCTGTGCCCCTGTGTTTAGTAAAGTATTTTGTATTTTGTATTTCTGTGTGCCATAGCCTGTGCCCCTGTTTCTGCCAATCTACTGTTCTGTTTTCGCCGTCTGTGTTTCTTCCCGCTGCTTCTCCCCCTCCCCGCTGCTGCTCCCCTGCGGCCCTGCCCACTTTATTTTTGTATCCCCCCCCATTGGACACCCCGCTCCCGCCTCCCAGCTGCTCCTCCCTCCCACTTTGCCATTTATGGAGGTCGCCGCTCTGGAGCGCGCACTTTGGCGCGCCAAAGGCAAGCCCGTCTGCGCCTGGACCGCGCCCAGCGCCAGGAGCCCTGGCCCCCGACGACGCCAGCCCACACGATGGACCTATGACGCCGCCACCCTCAACGCACTTAAACCTGTCCGGAACCCCGCCTGCTACAGAGCCACCCCGAAACGCACCCACGGACCCTTCACCTGCCAAGCCTGCAAGTTCACCTGCACCGCACCCGACAAGCCAAGTACCAGCAGAAACCACCTCAAGTGCATCCTGCTCAACGCCCGCTCCGTCAACACACGCCATCGAACTCTGGAACCTGCTCGACACAACATCACCAGGCGTCGCCTTCCTTACAGAAACCTGGATGAACGCCTCCTCAGCGCCTGACATCGCCATAGCCATCCCGGACGGATACAAGATCACCCGGAAGGACCGCGTCAACCAGACTGGAGGAGGCATCGCCATCGTACACAAGAACACCATCCATATCATGACCAACCCCGACGACCCCTTCACCGCTGCCGAACACCTCCACTTCCAGATACACACCGATCCCAAGACCACCCTCATCTACAGACTCCCGGGACCATGCACACAATTCAGCGAAGACATTGCAGACTTCATCAGCCCGTACGCACTCCCCTCCGCTGACTACATCCTCCTAGGGGACCTCAACTTCCACCTGGAGAACAACAAGGACAGCAACACCACCACCCTACTGGACAACCTCACCAACCTCGGACTCAAGCAACTGGTGAACACCCCCACCCACTACGCCGGCCACACGCTTGACCCCGTCTTCTCCTCCAGCGAGCACATCTCCTTCAGCCACTCCACCGGACTCCACTGGACTGACCACTGCTGCATCCACTTAAGCTTCAGAAGAACAACGACCCACCACCACCCACAACAGATTCCTCGCACAAGCTGGAGCAAGATCACCACCGAGCAGCTCACCACCTCCCTCTGCCAGGACCCTCCCGCCAGCACAACGGACCCCAACGAAGCAGCCAGCAACCTCACACAGTGGCTCACCAACTGCGCAAATGACCTCGCACCACTGAAGAATCCTCCCAGCAGACCCGGCAGCAGGAAAGCCTCCTGGTTCACCGACGAAATCAAGAACTCCAAGAAGAACTGCCGCACCCTCGAGAAAGCCTGGCGCCACGACCAGACCACAGACATGACTGCCCTCAAGCACGCCACCCGCAAACACCACCAGCTGATCCACACCACCAAGAAGACAGCATCCACAGAACGACTGGACAACAACGCCCACAACAGCAAGGAACGCTTCAGCATCGTCAAAGAGTTCTCCAACCCCAGCGCCGGAAACAACGACATCCCCCCCTTGCAAGACCTCTGCGACTCACTCGCCTCGTTCTTCCACCGCAAGATCGCCGATATACACAACCGCTTCGGCGCACCTACCACGCACCGAACCAACGCCCCCCCACCACCACCCTCTGCGCCTGGACCCCGGTCAGCACCGAAGACACCACCCGCATGATGAACACCATCCACTCCGGATCACCAACCGACCCCTGCCCCCACCACGTCTTCAACAAGGCCGACTCCATCATCGCACCCCAACTCCGGGACGTCATCAACACCTCCTTCAACACCGCCACCTTCCCGGAGACCTGGAAGCACGCCGAGCTCAGCGCCCCCCGAAGAAACCAACTGCAGACCCCACCGACCTCAAGAATTACCGCCCCATCTCGCTCCTCCCTTTACCTGCCAAAGTCGTCGAGAAGACCGTCAACAGACAGCTTGCCGCCTTCCTCGAGACTAACGGATCCCTCGACCCCCCCCCCTCGCAGTCCGGGTTCCGAGCCAACCACAGCACCGAGACCGCCCTCATCGCAGCCACTGACGACTTCAGATCCCTGCTCGACAACGGGGAAACAGCAGCCCTCATCCTCTTTAATCCTCCTGGACCTCTGCAGCGTTCAACACGGTCTGCCACCGCACCCTAGTGCAGCGCCTCAGCAACATCGGAGTCCAAGAGAAGGCACTGGAGTGGATCATCTCGTTCCTCGCCGGAAGAACCCAGAGAGTCCGCCTCCCCCCGTTCAGATCCGAGGCCACCGAAGTCATCTGCGGCGAACCACAAGGATCATCACTCAGCCCAACCCTCTTCAACGTCTACATGAGCCCTTGCAGCCATCGCACGCAAACACAACCTCAACATCATCTCCTACGCCGACGACACCCAGCTGATCCTCTCCCTCACCAACGACACCGCCAGAACCAGCCTGCACGAAGGGATGAAAGACGTCACTGAGTGGATGAAGAACAGCCGCCTGAAACTGAACTCAGACAAGACGGAAGTCCTCATCCTGGGATCATCGCCCTCCGCCTGGGACGACTCCTGGTGGCCCCCTGCCCTGGGCACCACTCCCAAACCAACGGAGCACGCACGCAACCTGGGCTTTGTCCTGGACTTCTCCCTCTCGATGACCAGACAAGTCAACGCCGTCTCATCATCATGTTTCAACACCCTGCGCATGCTCCGTAAGATCTTCCGATGGATCCCCACTGAAACCAGGAACACGGTCACCCAGGCACTCGTCACCAGCCGACTGGACTACGGAAACACCCTCGACGCCGGAACCACAGCCAAACTTCAGAAAAGACTCCAGCGCATCCAGAATGGCTCCGCACGACTCGTCCTGGACGTCCCCCGACACAGCCACATCTCAGGCCACCTGAGAGACCTGCACTGGCTCCCCGTCAGCAAAAGGATCACGTTCAGGCTCCTCACCCACGCACACAAGGCCCTCCACGACCTGGGCCCCAAGTACCTCAACAACCGCCTGACCTTCTACGCGCCCACCCGCCAGCTACGATCGACCAGCCACGTCCTCGCCGCATTACCACGCATCCGCAAAGCCACCGCCGGGGGAAGATCCTTCTCCTACCTGGCAGCCAAGACATGGAACTCCCTCCCCATCCACCTTCGACTGACCCAGGATCACCTTTCCTTCAGGAAGCTCCTCAAGACCTGGCTCTTCGAGCAGTAGCGGACCCCTCCCCCCCCCCCCCCCCCCCCCCCCCCCCCCAGGGCCTTGAGACCCTACCGGGTGAGTAGCGCGCTATACAAATGTCCATGATTGATTGATATCAAAGTATGATTCAATTTACATTTTGGTGGGGCTTAATCATATAGATGTATTGGATACGGCAACACTGACTATCCTTCCTCTGTAGTGAGTATTTTATTTCATTATTATTTATGTATTTATTTTAGAAGTTTTTCTATTGCGCTGACCAGACCCGAGGGTATCGGAGCGCTTTAGAACAGGAGGGGAAGAATCATAAGCATATACAGTTAGGGAGAAGGATAAGTGAGTTCATAAGTGTTCACGAAGGTGCCCCGTAGAGGCAAAGAGGTCTAGTGGTCCAGGGTGTGCCTTTGAGGTATAGAGGGAATGAGGTAGACTCGATACAAAGAAAACATTTTCTTGGAGGATAAGCGTGATCATAAGTGGTCGAAAGAACACTATAGTGGGGAGTGTCCTTGAGGTCAAGAGGTCTGGGGGGTCCAAGGTGTGCCGTTGGGGTGGAGATGATTAAAGGTAAGTTTGATCCATGGACGCAGGATAGGTCTAGAAGATATCCCTGAGCGGCGATGGAACAAACCGAGCGGGAAGAGAGAGGGGGAGAGGTAGGTAGTGGATGTGTATTCGTCAGGTGACCGATGTTTGAAGGCTTGAGAGTCATGGCTTTCAGTACGGGAAGGCCCGGTTAGGTAGAGGACTTTTAGGAGACTTTTGAATTTCTCAAAGGAGGGTGTAGTTCTAATGGGCACAGGATTGGAGTTCCAGATTTTGGGTGAGTTTCCTGCAAAAGAGCGGGCTGCGGTTTTTTGTTTGCGTGTTTTCAGGGGAATGAGTAGGAGGGAGTTGTAACTCCTGAGACTTCTAGACTGGCCAGCTTTAAGTTTGGAGGCTAGGTATTCTGGTTTCGCTGTGTGCAGGGCTTTGTGCGTAAGACATGCAGTTCTGAAGCTGGCACGTAGTTCTACAGGAAGCTATTTTAGATTTCTGAGAGGGGGAGAAATGTGGTCATATTTTATGACTCCGGTGACCATTCTGGCAACAGCATTGAGTGTTGTTTTGAGTGGCGCTAGGTGAGCGAGGGCTGTCCCGGAGAGGACTGCTTTCCCGTAATCGAGTCTGGATAACACAAGTGATTGGGTGGCTTGTTTTAGGTCCCAGGATGATATATGAGGTTTTATTTTGTTGAGAAGCTTCCGGTTGAGAGAGGCACTTTTTGCGGAGTTCTTGAAGTGATTGTTCATGGTTAGCTTGCGATCAAGGGTGATTCCAAGTGATTTTACCGAGCTTGCCACGGTGAGGTTACCGTTGAGAGCGTCGCTAGCTTTCAGCCATTCAGTGATTTGCGGGTTTTCATCCTTGTTGGAAATGAGGAGGAATTCGGTTTTCCCCTGATTGAGTTTAAGGTGATTGGTTGATAGCCATTCTTGAACCTCTCTGAGAGTATTGAGTCTTAGAATGTCATTGAGGGAGGAAGTTTCCAAGTAGATCTGGGTGTCGTCTGCATATAGATGGGATGGAAGAGGATGTTGGCTTTTTTTTTAGAATGGAGGTGAGGGGTTCCATATAGATGTTGAACAATTGAGGGGAGAGGACGGATCCCTGGGGGACACCTCTGTTGACGGGTAGAAGGTCGGATGAAAAGGATTTGATTTTTACCCCTTGGGAGCGATTTTGAAAGAAGGAGGAGAACCATTGAAGGACCACCTCATCTGCCCCTACGCGGTCTTTGAGAGCCTTGAGGAGATGATTGTGACCCACAGTGTCAAAGGCCGCCGAAAGATCCAGGAGGATGAGGAGGCAGCAATGGTCCGAGTCGAGGGAGTTGAGGATGTCATCCACTATGTTAAGGATTGCAGTTTCGGTGCTGCAGCCTTTTCTAAAGCCTGATTGGTGTTGGTCTAGGAGATTAATCTTGTCGATGTGTTGGTTCAGTTGGCAAAGGACGCATTTTTCAAGGATTTTGGCTAGGAAGGGAAGGTTGGAGACGGGTCTGAAGTTGTTTAAGTCATTCGTGTCTAGGCCTGGTTTCTTCAGAAGTGGAATGACTTGGCCCACTTTGAGGCAATCTGGGATGATGCAGTTTTTAGAGAGCTGTTTATGATTTCGCACCAGAGTGGAGCTAGGGAGAGTTTCAGATTTTTTGCCAAATGTGAGGGTAAGGGATCGAGGGCATGGGATGAGGGCTTGGAGGTGGAGATTAAATTGAGGATCTCGACTTCCGGTATAGGGTCGAAGTGGCTCCAGGTACTGTTTGATTGATCTCTCACCATGGTTTCGTCTGCTGGGCACCAGTTTTCGCTGTTAGGTTGGAGGTTGATGTCGAGAGAGAGAGTTCGATCTTGGAGATTTTTTCGTTAAAGAAGTTGGCAAAGCTGTCACAAGACTCTTTGGAGGCCTGGACGTGAGTCGTGGAGTGCTTGGATGTTTGGTTTTTGATGTTAAATAGCTCTTTTGGTCTGTTTTTGGCCTTGTCCAGTGCATTGGAGAAAAAGTTGTTTTTTTTTTGTTGACTTTCTTAACCACATTAGATGTTCCCTTGTACGTAGCTGCATTGCTAAATTATCTGGGCTTTTTAAATGAAGAACACTGGACATATTAAATGCAAAATTCGGACTCTTAACAATAACTGGGTTTGGAAGTTGAAACTTAATATGGAGAGGGGGGGGATTAGATATTTGTTTTTGTATCCCTCCTGAGGATTAGAAGTTGTATTTAAAATATGTTTTGTAGTATTAGTGGCCTCTCATGCCCATCCATTTTTACTAGTGCCAAGACTCTCCATGCCTCCTGAATAATTTCAGGTGCCTATGGTGCAAGAGGTGTGTGTGTGTCCGTCCCATCCCTAGTTTGAAGTGCCAGCTAGAATCAGAACCCACAGTGCCAGAAATGCCTCGAGTTCATAGTGTTAGTGCCTGGTCATTTGCACTCCCGTAAGCCATTAGTGGAGTGTGACTTTCTTAAAGGGGAACCACACACTTGGTTAGGGTCTGTAAACAAGTACTTCTAAGTCTTGTATTATTATTTGGCTGCAGAAATATTTATTTCCTGGGTAAGTATTACAGACCGTATACCCATAAAGGCTGCAAGTGTCACTGCCTCACCTATTTTTTTCTTCTCACTATGAGTTCATTAATGCTATTAGCAGGGGCAAGTGATTGTTAAATACAATGTGGTAGTCCTGGTGAGGTTAACCTCTGCACTGTCACTTTTCCAAAGGCTGATTATGGGCCTTGAAAAACTGCCCCGACAGGACTGACAGTTCAGTATCATGCCATCAGTAATGACCTGCTAGTGTCATTTTTCTGTACAAAGCTGTGCACTTTCGAAGTGAAAATAAACAAAGAGAAGGTTATTATTCAAATTTAGGAACCGGATTGCTAGACACCAAAAGAATGCAACATGACAAAACGGGAAAACTGGCGTTCTCCTTGGACACTCTGGGCCCAGTCTTTCTTCTTGTGCTTCTGGCACTCACGGACCATTTTTAGGTCTCTTCTAGACCATGCATGATCGGTCTGTTGCATGGCATATTCTTAGAGCCTGCCCATTACTTTCTATTGGTCATTTTTATTGTCCCTCTCATTTGTTTGCTTCTTAGTAGTTAGCTTCTTTGTGCTTTTCTTGCTCTTCCTGCGTTTGTCCTGCCCACATCCATTCAGTGCTCTCTCTTCAGGTGTTACTTTTTTCTTTTCGTTTACCCTTGTTTTCCAGCTGTTGTCTTCATCTACCCATCTGCCTTGCTCGCATGTGTTGCTCTGTGAGTGCTAGTGTGCTTCTACTACGCCCTCCTCTGTGGTGCCCATGTGTGCTAATCTCCCCTTCCGCTGTTTTTTCACCTGGGCTCTTCTCTCCTCGTGTGCATGTTGCACACTTCTGGTCCGTGCACTACCCAGTGTTTCTCTCTGTTTTCTCCCCTATGCTCTCTGTGTTCCTTTCCCGTCTACCTTACTTGCGCATTGCTTCCCCCAACCCTGAACGCATGTTGTTTTCTTCCAACATCCTGTTGCTTCGCCAGCCCTCCAGGATTCCGCCACCTCCATCTTTGATTCCGCCACCTCCCTCTTTGATTCCGCCACCTCCCTCTTTGATTCCGCCACCTCCCTCTGTGTGGCTCCACCCCCATGCTACTTCTCTGCAATAGCGCTACCGTTTTGTTTACCAAGTCACCTTGAACCTGTTAACTAAGACAAAAGATGGCACTTGCACCGTTTTGAAGGTGCGCACATGCTTCGTGTGCATTTCTACAAAATAACAGCCAGTTGTGTCTTGGGCTTTTAAAAACAAGCATTTGCAATGCAATAGGTCTCGCATTTTATGCGAGTTTGAGCTATTGACATTGCAAATAACAATGCCTTTTATTTTTGTTTGCGTTATTAAAACATAAATACAAAAAGAAAACTAAAAGCCATTGCCATTTACAATGCCAATAGCTCAAACTCGCGTAACTGCGAGACCTATTGGCTATGCCAGTGCTAGTTTTATGTTTGAGACGGACCAGAGAGGTTTTGACCAGAGAAACAGTGCATTGGCGAAGTAGGAGGAGATGGTACAATCCGTTGTAAATCTGCCACGCGGTAAAGATTGTGTTGAAAGAAGCATCTGTGTTTTTTATTGCACCGTGACCATGTATTCGTAAATGTTCCCATTAGAAAGTGCTCGCATACGGGTGGGGTGGGAGGCATGGGGGTTGGAGGTTAGAGGAGGGCTGTTTAACCATGTTCGGGGACTGCAAATTGACTCTTGTAGCGTTTTTTCTTTGAAAAAATGAAGGTGTAAGCACAGTAGAAGGTCCTTTAGCCTAAAAGCGTTTGAATACTAAATTAGCTTTGCAACGAAACTTAGGAACCTTTGGTTGCAAAGATAGTAAATTAGCAAAACAAAAAGGGTGGAGCAGCGGGAACAGGTAGAATGCTTTGTAGTTGTGCAAAGCTATAAAGACTGATGTTGTCCTTCTAAGAAGCATGTCTGTGTTTTGTCGAACCAAAAACAGTTGTCTCTGAAAGGAATCAATCGGAAAACACATGGTGGGGGCTGGTGGGTACGCAGGGGAGTGGGGTTAGGGGACTTTCTGTATTAACTATGTTGGGGTCATTGAACACGGTGTGCTGAATACATTACGTGCACTTCATTTATGTGCAAACAGGAAAACAAAATCCCTTCCATCTGAAATAAAAACAATTTAAGCCAAAGAACACAAAACAAATTGTAAAATAAAGCAAAGCCCTTTGGAAGAAAAAAAACACACGTCCGTTCCAAACAGGGAACAAGGAGAAACACGAGAGACGGCCTGCGGCCGTCAAAGTGAAAGTACGGCCGGCGGAGGGCATTGCTGTGGGGAGGGGGGAGGAGAAATGCGACACGGCGGGCAGGGGAGGGGGCGGAGCGGGGAGAGCGGCATGAGGGTGTGAAGCAGCAGGGCCTTTGAAGTGAAGCTAAGCTTCACTTCAAAGGTGTGGGAGGAGTGCTGCTGGTGATTGACTGGCGATTTGATGATGTGCACACGCACTTTAGGTCAATGCGCTTGCGCATTGACCTAAAAGCGCACAGGCACAGCATCAAATCGCCAGTGGAATCGCCAGTTAGGTAAACTCTCGATAAGCCCCTTTAGTCTCGCTCCGCTCAATGCTCATGCGCATGGACAGGTCGCGAGACCTAAAAAATGGGGATACCATTAGCAAAGCCAATAGATCAGAAAAGTGAAACCCTGAGGCTTTTTGGTTATCGCCCTTTCGCGATGGCCCATCCACACTGGATCATTTGCTTCATGGGTGTTGTGAAGCAATTTCTTATCTAAAGTAGGCGTGTTATCTAAACAAGCCGTGAAGCAAAGGATCCAGTCCGGATGGGCCGTCCCAAAAGTAGGAAGGGCTACAGGCAGGCACAACGCACACAAAGCTTTAAGCTTTCCTTCCACGCAGGCCTGCCTTGGGTTTTTTCTTTCAAGTGTGACTTTTTTTCACTTTACATACTTCGTTATAAACGCCCTACCCAGCTCCCAACCCGCATTGAGCGGCGAAACCCGTGGCCATTTTGTTCTTTTTTTGTTGACTTGAAAGCGCGCGCCTGTGTCTAATTTTGCCTCCACGGTGAATTGCTCGGAATCGGCGTTGCTGGTGTCCGCTGCCCTGTCGCACAGTTCTGCACCCGCCCGTCTGCCGCTCACATCTAGCCTACTATGCGGTTGCAGGAGTCCTCTGCGCAGCTTGAGGGCGAGCTGTATCACAGTGCGGACTGCAGGGCACCACTTCGTGGAAGCGGTTTCCAACATGTTGAAATAATTATCCGCTCCTTTACTTTGGAGAATGAAAGTGTAGCAAATTCACGTGTCCCTCCAGCAATCCCTCCCCCTCCGCCCAGGAGCGGTCATAAAATGTTTATTTCACGGTTCGAGTTCTACTTGTTGTTTTTAAAGGTGCCCTAATATGTCCACTTGATCTCTAACATGTGTCGACTGACGGACACGCATGCAGCGGGCACAGCTCGCAGCCTGGAGTTGTGCCCTCGTGTTCAGAGCTGTGAAGTGCTGGCGAGTTCCTTAAACTGAGCCCCGGCCTGCCCATTATAAGCGATTTTACAAAGAAAACGGGGGATGTCCGGGAATAGGAGCCTTTTTAATACTGTTTTTATAGTTACGATTTTGTTTTTACAAAAGTTGAGAATACAGGTTGCTGGCCGTTCCCCTCTTAAACGTTTAGAACAAACTTTAGGATGCACGGGTGTGGGTGGGGGTGTTGGTAGGGGTGAGGGAAGAGGCAAGAGCTGTTGGCACAGTGCCCCTCACAAAACTACAGCAGTGTCTGTCCGAGCAGTGACCGCGAACTGCTACTGCAGACCTGTCGACCAACAAATATGAACTGGGCTACTGCTGCCCAGGAAAATGACGACTATTGTGTCGTACTGTAAAGGAACAGCAAATAAGCAAGTCCTTCTTTGGATTCAACGGTGTCGCACACAGATCACAGCAGCATGTGCATACGCCCCGTACAGCTGGGACAAACGTGATCCAAGAACGTGGACGCTGATTCGTGGTTTTGACTGTCATGCACTCGCCTCCTCGGCTGCTATCAGTGTGGTTTTTACGAATGTCTGAACCCAGATCCACTGAGTCCTGGTCCAGTTCGTGAGGGCTTCAGACTTGCGACAGCGGAAGTTAGCGAGGCGGCTAGTCGCTGGAGTGCTCTAGCCAAATGACAAACCCCAGCCGAATGAGCCGCTCCGTTGAGCCCACTCTACATTGCTGCGTTCCCCGACCACCCTTTGGAGTGGCAGTGCATCTGGTGTGCCTCGGTGAATACCCCGGAGTGAGGTGTGGATGAAGTAGGACGCAGATGGCTCATTCTGGGCAGCAGGGGGGTGCAGGGTGAAGCTGTGTACCTGTTGTGCAGTGTTGCCAGATTTTGAGACCTTCCTCGTACTGTCTTCTCCGTGTCTTATTTCCCCATCTCACATGTCTCGTCATTTCTTCTTGTCTCTCTCCCCCCACCCAAACCTTTTTTTTTTTTTTTTTTACTTTAATAAGCGCAGCGCCGTCTTCAAGGACACTGCGCTATGCAATGCAATGGGTGTTGCTTTTGGTATTGTAACTAACAATGCCTTTAATTTTTTTAAAGGCTTTGGCATGTACAATGTCAGTAGCTCAAAATAATGTCATTGCGAGACCTATTGCATTGTAAATACTTGTTCTGCCTTGTCTGGGGGGTGGTAGCGGGATCCATGAATCCGCTTTGTGGTCCGTATAACACAAGATGGCACTCCATTCCAAACCTGCAAGCTGTGATGTCAACCATCTGATGCCAGCCACCTGGATCTTGAATTGGGCCTTTTTGTGTTGTGGTGGTGGATACGGTCCCTCACTGCTACCTCCCACCCACTTCCCAAGCATGTACAAAATCCTTCAGGGCCGGATGATGGTACTTGAGAGCTTTTTTAACTGATTGGAGACACCTCGTGAATCTATAAAACACCTTGTACGCCTGTGTACTAGGAAATAGTAATATTTTTGTTGCTTGTAGAGTTCTTGGCATCAGTGTGGTGATTTTTCTTCAGACACCCATACACATTTTGATTGCATGGTTACAATGTGTTTCCGTTGATGGTGCCTGTAATGTTTGGCATGATGCAAGTCCTGGGTTGATTATGAAAAGAGAATTCTGAGACTAACATCTGGGAATGACAAAGTATGTTTGTAAAAACTTGAGTTCTGCTTACAGAAACTGCTGAAAAATGCCCTAGCGATCTTGACACTATATCAAATTGAAATTCTTTGTCTCCGTGAGATATCCCTTATGGGGGAGGGGGGGGGGGTTGGACGATAGATGTGCTGTGGTTGCCCCTATATGCAATTAGTTATTATAATAAATACTCAAAACAATAAACAAGTACCTGCAGAGCCAATGGGTTTGATATTGAAAGCTGGTGCAGCACTTAATTATTTATGTGTGGTTCATCTATGTAACGCAACAATACAGAGATGTCATCACTTTAAAGTTGCAGCCATATCCTTGCTATGATGAATTCAGATGAAAAAATTGCAACCATTGTATGTAATGTAAGTTACTTCCTAATGGGCAAACGTTTTACCCAGTGTAGTACCCATTTTCTTTCTTTAAGATCTTTGTTTTCATGAAAAATTAACACACAATTTCACAGTACATAAAATTAGGAGCATCTATAGCACATTTTACAGCTTGACACTGGCGTTCGGCTATATCAATCTTTGTCTCAAGGAGAGCCGATAGAGGAACGTATATTTTAACGATGCCAACTACACTAAAACTCACTGACGAACCATTTCCAGTTTCACAATAACAATCCGCTAGTCGTTCCAACGGGATGGGAGTGCTATCACTAAGAACTAACTCTTGTTAGTGGTAATGTACTTCACTAGAAATATTTGTTCTGATTGCCACAAAAGTTATTATTGTTTTTTAATTCTTGTAACCTGAAGACCAGGATTAAACACCCAAGGATGATTAAACAAAAAATGATAAGACCTGGTACTTCAGTACACTAACTTTAAGGCGTTATGCATATGTGGTTATGGGTGCTAAAAGGCAAAGAGAGCCAATAGCTGAAGTTGACTGGCCCGTACAACGTACTGTATGCGGTGGTGAGTGGAAGCAAAATGTGACTGTTCTATGAAGAGACCAGTGGACGAAGAAGTCTCAGCCAAAGCCCATGTATACAACATTTTTATTTATGCTTTATTTTTTAATATGAGGCTGTCACAACAGCAAAACTTGTCTCAAGGCATAACTGAAAAACGTTGTGGTACAGTATAGATAGATAGATAGATAGATAGATAGATAGATAGATAGATAGATAGATAGATAGTAGAGTGGTCCAGTAAACAAAGCGACAAGTAAGATGATCGCATAAAAACACAACAGTTCATGTGCCATAACTGCATTTTGTCACTGCTCCGATATGATTTGTGCTTCATCAAATATATTGTGTATCTTTGCTTTACTGGACCTTCACAATACAACTGGCATGTTGGACCACTGAGCAAATATTAATTTTGCGTAAAGTATTTCCGATGAAACCATCGGTTTTTGATTCATTATTGCTCAGGTTTCTGGGAATACGGGGTTACCATATTTTATTTAATGACATAAACTGTATGCCTTTCTTCTCAGAAAAGAACCTACACATTTATGCCAACACCCATTTATGCCAAAAAGTTTAGTCTAGGTGCCTCTGCACTAAAAGGTGAAAGTAGACATCAACCGTAAGTGATAATTTTCGGTGAACAACCTTTACAACGAAACTTTTACAACGCACTACCATTACAACGCAGTCATTACAACGCAAACTATTACAACACATTGAGCTGGGGGGCGCTCTAGGATAGGGAATAAGTTTAATTTTCTATCCAACACCTTCACTAGTGTCCACGGGGACTGGAGTTGGAATAGAAAATTAAACTTATCACTATCCAGCACCTCTAAGCGTTATGCGTTGTAAAGGTTTGCGATGTAAAAACCGCGTTGTAAAGGCAGGCGTTGTAATAGCCTGCGTTGTAACGTCATACATCCATAATTTTCCACTAATCGAAGGCGCTGGGACTTTTTTGGGTGTCTCAATGGGCGCCTCTTAAAACCATTGCTTATGGTTTTTGTTAGACAATTTGCAGTAACAGAATTCTGCTATTCAGTTTACGCTACACAATATTCTTCTAAACAATTTTTCCATTGAGAATTCCCGTTTCTAGCTAGACCATGTAGTTGATCCAAGGCTCATTTTGGTAACACAATGTCATAAGTGAGGTAAGCCGAACTACTACATGAATTGATGTTTATATTATGGGCGATGCTCCTTATGCATTGCCAATATCTGCTTCGGGATGAATGTAAGGACTTCACTGTTTTCACAAACAATCAACAGTATCTGCGGTCAGGTTTGTGTTCTCTCCAACCTTTGATAAACACTAAATTCTCAGTGTCTCCTTCAGGACTTGCCTGCAAAGTTAGGGACTGTGGCTGAATGTTGTGTGCTGACACCTATTCCCTGAGATTTTATCTTTCGTGTGTGTGTGTGTGTGTGTGTGTGTGTGTGTGTGTGTGTGTGTGTGTGTGTGTTGCCTTGCACCTCTATTTTACTGTTTTTTGTGTTTTGTCCCTGCACCAATTTGTGAAGCTGTTGAAGAAAGTAATCTGTGATAGGTATGCTTAAGCATTAGCACCCTAGGATGTGGATGGATATAAGGTATGCGACTGCAGCTTTACTTGCGTGGGGAGTGTTTTGATGTTGTGAATTTATGGCACACATAATGCTCTAACCATGTTCCAGCATGCTTGTAACTGCCTAAGTGTAGTATAAAAGTGTGAGAAAATGCATGGTCCTGTATACATGTGAGCACCTTCTTTTGTGTAATGGGCTTTATCATACAAACCACATGGTATGTGATCAAATAAAGAGCTTAGAGGTGATAAAATGACTCCTTTGGTTGGAGGAAGGGTTGGTGCAGTTGTGCATCAACCACTGCAGATTCTCTTGAGCCCGCATAGGAGCAACTCTTGGCAAAGATGTGTGCTCTAACTTCTTCTGTTATTGGTGTGGAGCGCCCATTAGTAAACAAGCCTAGTTCCACCAAATATTGTATTTGCTTGGATGGAGCCATGATGTGATGCCCGAGAGGTAACGTAACTATTAAGTAATCATCTGTGGTATATGCCTGAGGAGTCCACCCAGTTGTGTCGGGGAGCAACTCGTAAGACTTCAAATATACAGCCAGACATGGTACTTGCTTTGAGGTGTTTGTCCAGAAGCAACAGGAAGCCTCCCCGGGGAATGGACATTGTACAGCTAGTCAACTTTATATCCTATGTTTGGCCCACTGTGTCTCTTGGGAAGTTAGTAAACCTTGTATACACAGACAATGTGCTGTGCTTGACATGAGTGAAACGAGGATGGCATTTGCTTCCACTGTGTTACAATGCAATACGAAGTTTAGGAGTAGACTGAGATTGTAGCCTCTCTTACCCGAGTAAAGAGTGGGGGCTGTCAAGATTTTATGTAGATCTTAAAAATTTGGTGTCTGGCACAAATCAACATTTGTGCTCATGTGAAGCTTCACATTTCAATAGTATACATTCATTTAGCTTTGAATACTTGGGGAAACTCTCTACTTCGGCAGCTAAGTTCCTGGATCTGTTTTCTCCACGTGATCCATGCCACAGTTCTTGACCTTTCATAACAGCTCATTTTATTGGGACAGAAGAATTTATGCACACTGCTTTCCGTTTCTGAATGTAGGCTTTGTTTCCGAAGTTTCCAGCTCTGACAGTCTACTGAATAATGTTTCCTGTTAAATTTTACTTGCAGTTGTTAAAAAAAGCGCATTCCAGTCGCACTATATGCAATTTGACCTTTGATCTTGTAATTTTTGATAGTGAAGGAATCTGGGTAGTCCTAGCAGCCATATGTTCGTCACATGCTCATATGAATGTTTTATGGCACCATGCCCAAGGATAGGCCACGTTTGCACAAGTTCTTAAGCGATCTTGATTTATCACCGGTTTGAACTTGAAAGTAACCACTTCCTGATAAAGGCAATTGTTTGATTAATACTTCACGTTGAAGTTTTTAGGAATTACAAAATACAGCAGTAGAACCGAACTCTTGCTGAAAATAAAAAACAATACAGTATCACTGCATTTGCTCACTCGTATTTTCCTAAAGGACATGACTGTTTTGTCCACATGAAGGGTGGTGTAGGAGTAGCACGAGTTAAGTTTTCAAATTTAGAAAACCGAATTCCAATGTTAACTCTGTTTAAATTGACCTTTATTCCTTCCAGCCACCACTAAAACATTTTTTTTAATCTGTCATGTAACCACATAAGCGTATTGGGCAGCCTTTATATATTAAATACAGCATGAAGTTCATGTAAAGTAATGCTTCTGGTCAGTTCGGCACATACCAGCACCTCGGCAGAACACTTGAGACAGCCCACCTACACTCCATAACTGCATGGCCATGTAGCTGGTAAAGCAATGCCTGCACAACAGCACGCCAACCGATCACCGAATCATTCTTCATAGAACCTATATCAGTCACTGGTGCGGCCAAATGATTCCTACACACAGGAACAGAACTAGATCTGTTGCGATTAGTTTAGGAACCAGGGCGAGGTGAAATGATAAATCCCTTCCTTAGCCTGGTTGTTACCTTTTACTTACATTTCCTACTACCCCTTTCCAGCTACCTTCTTCCCCACTAATGGCTGATCCAACCCCCGTTTATCAAAGTCTTAAAAATCAGTGAAGGAGGTCTAACCCTGAACACCGCCAGCACATAACACTCTTACCCAACCGTCTATTCAAATGCTATACCCTACTTTGGCCTGAGGTGGAAAAGTCAAACGTGTTAAATGTGTTAATGTTAAACTTACAAAATTGCTACTGGCCATACCAGAGACAGAACTTGTGCTACACAAATGGCATTTACTGAACCTACCATTCTCTCTCCTCTCTGCCTCCAGACTGAACAGTATTGTGCATGTGGGTACTTGCCTGGTTTACCATTGAACTCAATTAATGTAGTGGGAGAATGTGCTTGTCTCTGTAGGGTTAAAAACACTGTCACTGATAGATGGAGTATGCAGATTATTTAACCTGTCGCCATTTGAAGTATTTCAATACGTTTTTTTTCTTTTGTAAATTTGGGTCTAAAGCAGTACTGCTGCGATCAGTTTGGCACCAGCAGGCGTATTGTTGGGCATCCTTTCTAAACCAATGTGTCATTCTTCAGTCCAGAGACTGGTCCTGTGTGCCATTAACCACAGTTTCTTATAGAAACTTTGGGGAGTTTTTCTTTTTAAGAGATAGGGTGTTTCTTTAAGCATTCTTTTCTCCATTTAGCCTTTTTCCGTAACATAAAAAAAATTAGAAAAAGGGACAAAAGGTATTCATGAAAAAGTATTAATGTGTTTTTAGATTTGATTAATTTGTATTATTATGTTTATAATGTACACTCGATTGGCTGGGTGGTCTTGTGTTACCATTTGCATTACTTTGACCTCACGCAGCATTGCGGGAGGTGGTACTGATCCCTGTCGAAGAAGCAGAGGGCGTTTGAACACTTTAGTACATGAATATGGGAGGCAGTTTGAATGGAGTGTAATTTGCGCAGTTCCTTTTGGTTGGCACAAGCATTAAATTTTAATATTCATATGTATATATATTTTTTTTTAATTCGTTTTTACTGGCCTTGCATGTTATTGGAATGTATTCTCTCTCCAGAAAGGAAAAGTACTGGGTTTTATTTCAGAAGATTAAAAGCAGTTCTAACCAGCTGTAAACGTTTTTGAGTGTCGGGCACTATGGACAAATAAAAGCCTGATTGAATTCAGTGGCTAGAAATTTTTTTTTTTTGCGGAGACTTTAACTCGTTTAGTTTTAGCAAATATAATCAGTTTAATTACTCAGTTAACATGCCATGGTCATGCACGCAAAATAGTTTCTAAATGACTTCTCAATAATGTGAATTAAACATTAGTTATTGTAGCAGAATGACTTTCCCCTGGGATCTTAGTGCTAACATCAAGGACTTCAATCATCAGCAGCAACGCCAGTAGTCCTTGTTGAACAACTTACATTAATGCCTACTATTGCTTCTATTGACATGCCACTAACATCCTACATCCCTCGAGCAGCATTCCACCTAAAAAAATAATAATCCAGAAACGGCTGCAGCTCGTGGAGTTTAGTGACCGATACCCAACCTTTTGGACATCTCCAAAATAGAACAGGGTCTTTACCAGACTACCGTTTAAGGATCACTGTGAGGTAAAGTGTCTTCTAGACTGCAACCATTCGCATTGCTGACTAATATACAGCACTAAACTGCTTGACTTCATGACAAAACAATTTGTAATCCCTGGCTGTAAGAGGCACCCTGTTTGAATTTTTGAGGAACTTTAATATCCTAGATTATGAGAACCCGGTCCAGTTTTGGAAACCAAAATATGGTGTCTGTCGTTCTTCTTTAATAGTACTCAACAATTAAAAAGGCACTGATTTATCCCATCGCTCAATCCACAAAAGATTTGGAATATCCAATGATGAACCGGTAGGGTGATTATTGACTATCTGTCCCGAAACAGTGCCACTGGAATTGTGTGGCAGTGGAGGGCCAAATTATGCGGCAGTGGAGGGCCAAATTATGCGCCACTGACAAAATTATGCTTCTAGAAAAGGTACATTATGCAGAGTATTGCCACACATTTTGTGATAGTATTACATCCTTGTTTTTACATTTTTAATTAGGGTAGTTAATTCTCTCTGGGCAAAGGTTTCTGATTATTAGTACCAGTTCAACACCTAAATATATAATGACCAACAGAAAGAGGACCAGTCAATTCAAAAGCTTTATTCGATCATTTAAAAAACATTCATAAAAGCACACAAGAAATTACACCAAAATTGCATAGCAACTATAAAAAAAATTAAAAAAGGGGGATTCAGTACAATCACAGAAAAGGGAGAGGTAGCAAGTCCGCAATAGCAGCTAATTTATGGAAAAACATTACATTCACAGTTGGGTTATAAATTCCATACTTTTCCTAGCGTACACGGATTTCATAATATATGTCGCAGTAAAAAAACATACATCCGGTACATCCAGTGCAAATAAAAGCCTCATGGCAGTTTTAACAGTAGACACAGAGTATTTTTTAAAAAGGGGTTTAAGGTAGGCAGTACGGAGATACAGACACAAAGGACATATAAGCAAAAAGTGCACAATGCTCTGCTTAGAAGTCCAGTCGCATGGACAGGGGATTGACGTATGCTTTTTTTTATCAGGGGGAAAGCCACCAGATTATGAACGATGCCTAAACTTAGTCTGGTGCGGACATATTGGTGAGATTGCTTAGGGACTACTTTTAAATATTTCGAAAAGCCATAGCCTGCCAAGTTATTAGAATGGTAAAATTGGTGTGTTACAAATTGGTGGCTCGCTTCACTACGCAATTTTGCTTTAGCCCCCCAGATAGACATGTTTTAGCTCCTGTTTGGAAATATCAGTGGCGCTAGCTGGATCCGCAAAAACATCCATATCAAACATGTCTCTATATGATGTTATAACGTATTTAAGCCATGGGATCAAACTGTATTTATCCAAACGGAGGCAGTCATTAATGATTCTCCTAGTGAAACCAGTTTCATCCTTGGCCCAGATAGATCTCCAGGCCAATAATGGTCTCAACCCTATTAGATCAGTCAAAAATTCCAACCCAACTTCTTGATGAACCATCTCATTAGAGGCTGAGGTTGGGAGACAAAGAAGCCTCTTTAAAAAGTCATTTTCCGCCACTTGCAGATCCCCATGACGACAGTGTCCCCAGACACCCGACCCATAGAGTGCCACTGGAGCACATCTATGTCGGTATACATACAACATGTCATATATATGACGACTTCCAATTTTAGAAGCAAATTTAAAAACACCAGATGCACCCTTACCCATCTTAGCCTTAATATTAAGTATCTC
Source organism: Lissotriton helveticus (assembly GCF_964261635.1). Taxonomy (NCBI): domain Eukaryota; kingdom Metazoa; phylum Chordata; class Amphibia; order Caudata; family Salamandridae; genus Lissotriton; species Lissotriton helveticus. The sequence goes on from NC_136073.1 coordinate 719,187,202, forward strand.
CGGTGCCCACACGCCACTGCTACTAAAAGTAATCCCTAAGTAACAGAATGTATCCACCTTTTCAATTTTTTTATCCTTGCACTGGAATGATCTTAACTTCTTTACCTTCTTCCCGCAAGCCATGATAAAAGTTTTCGAGTTATTAATTTTTAGGTTCCTCCCCTTTATAAAATCAAAAAAACTGTCCATTAATCTCTGCAGACCGACAGGTGTTCTTGATAATAGAACAGTGTCGTCTGCATAGAGCAGTATGGGGATCGCTTGGCCCTCCACAAGTGGTGCATCAGCATTAACCAGTTTCAACTCGGAATCCATGGCATTAATAAAGACGGAGAAAAGAAGTAGGGCAAGGACACAACCTTGTCTAATACCCGATTTGACCTTGATGTTATTGGTGCATTCCCCCGCTTGGCCAAATCAAATCTGGGCCGACAACTTACTATACAATCTGGCCAAAAAATAAATAATTGCGGCAGGGGCGCCCAGATCAAGTAGTGTGGTCCACAATAAAGCATGATCCACCAAATCAAATGCGCTGGTAAGATCCGCAAAACAGAGGAATAACGAGCCCTGCTTGGCTCGGGTGTATTTACCAATAATTAAATCTAAATTAATACACTGCTCGATGGTACCCAGACCCTTGCGGAACCCAAATTGGGAATCCGCAAGGATGCCATTAGCCTCTGCCCACTCTTCCAGTCGCAGCAAGAGCACCCTGCTCCTTATTTTCAGGGATGAGTCTAGAAGGGAGATAGGGCGATAGTTCTTAGCCTCGCCTCGATCTCCCTTCTTATAAATAGGTATAATTATGGACTCGTCCCATGGAAATGGAGTGGATTCCTTAACTGCCGCATTGAAAACCTGGGTCAGGAGAGGGCCCCATAACATTAAATCCGCTTTATAAAGATCTACCGGCACCCCGTCCGGTCCGGGGGCCTTCCCACCCTTACTATTCCGAATAGTGTTATCTACCTCTAGGGTTGTGATATTAAGGGGTAAATTTGGGCCAAGGGCTACAGCCCTAGAACATGTAAAATCTTCCCCGCCCGGGTTGAAGATACCAGTGAAGTACAAAACCCAACTTTCCTCACTAACCTGGGCAGATAGTACAGGGAATTCCTCTTTCTGGAGAAAAGGGCTATTTACAGTATTCCAAAAAAGCTTACTGTCCCGGAGCTCTGCCGCTTTAGAGAGGTTGTCCCAAGCTTCCTCCCTTAACTCCTGCTTCCTACAATTCAGATGGTGTTTATAGGTTGCCCTAAGAGATTTAACAACTTCCCTATTCCTAGGACAGTTTGAGAGAGCTCTCTTTAATTCTTGTAAGGACTTGGTACAGGCCCCGTCAAACCAGCCTACGGTCACCCTAGTACTACTGGCCTTGGTAATAGTTAAAGTCCTTTTGATAATATCATTTAATTTCTCAAATTCGGCAAGGATACCTAATCCACCTGTATTAACGTCTAAACAGCGTTGCAACTCTTGGAGACTAGCTACCACAATTTTAATCAGCAATTTTTCTGAGTTATCCCCGCGCCATTTAATCCTGATGCTGTTCTGTCTGCAGGGAGGTATTTCAGCAACAGTCCTTCGGGCGATTTCAGCCTTCCTTCCCCAGATTAACGTGTCCATAGTAATGCCGTTATGGTCACTAAGACCCAAATCGTCAATTTCCGGAATCGCGCAGAAGGTGCTGATATTAACTGATACCAACAGATAGTCAATGACAGAGGCTGAATTCCTCCCTACGAAGGTAGGGACAGTATTGCCCTCGCTGTCATTTGCCGGTTGATGAATTAACAGATCTAATTTCAGCATAAATGTATTGAGAGACTCTCCATATGGGGTATGGACAAAGTGAGCCCGGTCCTCCCCACTTGCCCCATCAAAGCCGCAGACATTCATAAACGAAAAGGGACATGTACGAATATTAAAATCCCCCCCCCCCCCCCCAAATAATATCAAAAGAGACCCGGTTTGCCCTACAGATTTGCTCAACTGCAGTCTCCAGTTCATTAACTACTGTGGAGCAAGAGGAGATGAACACATTATTATAATGGTTAATTAACAGGATATTTCGACTCCCACTTTGTTGCAACCAGAGCACTTGTGAATGGAATCCAATGATGGTATGGGATCTTACTCGAACCGGAAAATTCACAGACAATAAAATCACCAGCCCACCTTTTGCCCTGCCCATGCTTGATTCCTGCGCTAAACAATTATAAGACGCATATCCATCAAAATATATATCTACCGTGGACCACGTCTCTTGGAGGCAGAGTATGTCATAACTGGTAACAGTATTCCCTCCAACCAAGAGTCTCTTCCTTTTTTCGCTACCCGGCGATATTCCAGCTCACTAGTTTGTACCCAGTACCATGAAGGCCTTCCTCCACACCTATAGACTCTCCTAAGGGCGCAGGAGGGGGTGCCTTTTGTGATAAAGCCTCTAAACTGTAGGATAGTTTGTCACTGCATGTCCGTAATTGTACTATGGTCATTGGCAAGTGCTCCACATGATTATCACACAAGGGGTTAGTAGAGACCAACTGTTTTTTTTATCCCCGGTTGAACTACAGCCACTGGCAAATGCTCCGCGGGGGTCATACTCAGAAAGGTCGGTACTTCCCACCAAAGTTTCTTTAATAGAGTCTGGGATTCCTCCCATTGGCGACAACTGGGCAGTAGGAGGTAGTCAGTCTACTTCATCAAGACCGCTAAAGCGATTATAATCGCTAAAGGGAGCGAGGGTTGGCATAGGGGCTGGTCTACCATCGAATCTTCTGTTTCTTCCCCTCCGCTCAACCCTTGTCCAATCGTCCATGCCTCTTCCATAAGCCATATGTTCAGGGGGAAAAAAGGACAATGGCAGTATCTGAATGGTGGAGTCAAATGACCTATTGAAACCAGCACAAATATGGGAGACAGTTCGAGGGTCTCTAAAATTAACTGTTATACAGTCCCCATTTATAGTCTTAGCTGTCTTACCCAACCAGGGCAACCTTCTTAGCATAATAATTTTATTATGTAAATGAGCCGGCAAGGGTCTATTCCAATTTAGCCATCGGACTACCTTATTTTTAGGGAGCTAAAAGATTCTTCTTCCCCCTCTTCGAGAGTAGGGGCTCCTGCCAAAACCACCATAAAACGATTTGCTTCGGGTGGGAGGTCTGGTAGGCGTGATCTATTAACTCTACACTCTTTTACTAACGTCGGCGGTACAAGGCAACGATCGTCAACATTCCCCTGGTTATCACTACCACTAGGCAAAGGGTCTGGTTAGGGGGTGCCTGAAGTACAGAATTAAAGCCTGGTGGACCAGGCAGTCTACATTTAAGAATAGGGGCTCCACCATCTACTGAAGAAGATATCCCCCCAGTTTTGCATGCAGGAATTAAGGCTACGCTCGGCTTGTTGGTCATACTTGAGTTAGCTAATAAAGCAGATGTAACTTTCTCTATATTTGCCAATCTAAGTTCAATTTGCTCCATTTTAGCTTCTAAGGGGAATAAAATAGATTTAAATAGCACTCCCAAGCTTTCAATGGACAAGTCGTTGCCGGGCTGGATGACAGGGGGGGGATATAGTTAAGACATCCGACCCGTTAGCAGAAACTTTTAGCCCCACCATTGGCCTAGTGGATGAATTACTATCGTTCTGTAACTTTGCTAATTTGGCTTTGCTCCCATCTTTCTTGTTATAAACCCGCTTCCTTTTAGGGATGGCCCCTTCTTTGGTCCCTTGAGACAGGGGACTATCAATAATGACCCCGGGGCAGAGGGTATAATTACATGATTTTCAAGAATTGAGTTTATTTCAGGCAAGATTTTGTTAACTAAAATGTCCAAATCCTGCGATTCATGCTCCTCCCCTTCAGGAATAATGTCTTGCTCGACTATACAATGCACAGTAGTAACGGTGTCCAGATTACTATCAGGCGTTTTGGCGTTAGCAATAGCTCCCAAGGACGATCTTCTATTTACTGCAATTTCCTGCGACAAACGTTTTTCCAAGACAGAGATTTCAGTGTCAATTAGAGTGTTTGCTCTGATTAAGAATTTTTCCATACCTCCCACTGTAGGACCTCCTGCGGTCGATGATTTGCTCCTTAATTCGCGTCCAGACATGGTTCATAAAGTTAATAATGGGATTAAAATGCCTTAATCAAGAGGGGGGGGCCCGGTCCGGTCAGGAACGGGCAGAAACGGGCCCGCCCTTGGCCCGGGCTTAGCCCCGTGCTTAGACCCACGTGCGTCCCGCGTGCGGTTGCTCCTAATAAGGGAGGAGACACAGGAGGGAGTGGGAAGAGGACCAGCTGCAGCCGATCAGTGCCGCTGAGCAGGCTGGTCCTCGCAGTCCCGCCTCTGTCCGTGTGTGGGGCAGATGGTTACCGGCAAGTCCTCAGGGTCCCAACAGACAGCCGCAGCAAGGTTCAGGGACCGACGAGCGGCTCTCGCGAAGCGGGGGCCGCGAGAAGTGGCAAAGTGGCCTGAGAAGGTCCGTAGCAGCAAACAACCCTCCAACGAGGCTCAAGAAGAAGGCTCCCCCAGTTAACTTTAACTGTGGAGCAACACGTGCCTCTGTGCATTAAGTAACTTTTGATCCACTTGAGCTAAAAAATAAAAAGTTAGCGGAAGGTTGTCCAGTTAAGGGATTATGCAGAAAATCCATAATTATGCAGAAAACACCACAGCTGTATCAGATTACTGTACATGCCCATACTGCCAATCACCATGCACACAGTACTTTCAATTACATATTGCACTTCAACCATCTGTAGTGCACTTCACTCACTCTCCAACCCCACCACCCGCACTCCTCTGTGGTTGCATTCCTACACAGTTCTTCACGTCCTGTGTGGTTGAAAAGAGACTTCAGACATTGTCATTACCTTATTTATAAGAACTCCAGTGGATATTATTGGTCTGGTGGTGACTCTAGGTCAGTTACTGTTATTCCCAGTTGCTACTGTACAGTGTACCATGTGCCAGGGATGTGCACTGGATCATGGTGTTACGTATTGGTGTTGCAGATTGCTGCAATAATGTTGCTTAAAATGATAATGTGCACTCTCTCCAGTGTTGTAGAGTGGCACAATTTCTATAACCGCCATCTAGATGCCAATGAGATTGAAGCCTTTTTAATTTCATTGCAAATGTTTGTGTCCAGATGAGAATTTGAAAGGTTTTACACACACCGTCGTTTGTGGCCAAACTCAAAAGGGCTGTAATCGGTATGTTCCTCCCAGTCCATTACAAAAATAATGCCTGTTCATAGCAAAGACTATTGAACACTGCTTAGCAAGTTAAGGATCTTAATAAAACAGCAGAAGTGTCAGCATATATGGTCTGTTCTCAGAAGAAAGTAAAGCAGCCATAGTTGGAAGCAGATATAAAATAGTCTATGGTCCTTATTTTTCTTGATATAAATGCTACGTTCAGTACTGTCTCTCATCCGGTTTTTCTCTAGCAACTAGCAGCTACTGATATTCAAGACATTGCTCTTGCCTGGTTTCATTCTTTCCTGAAAGAATGCTCCTTCCAGGTTATTGCTCAATCCTATAAATCTAAGGTAATAAAGGTACCTCCTGAAGTTTCTCACGGCTCCTCACTGAGTCCTATACTGCTCTATATTTATGTGCGTTCTCTGGCGGACATAGTAGTGAACCGTCTATGCCTACGCCGATCACACAAAATTGGTATATCTTTTTTTTCATCAGATTCCAGTACTACCTGTAATTTAGCAAACTGTCTTTAGAATGTGGCAGACTGGATGAAGCTTAATTGCTTGAAGCTTAATGGTAGCAAGGCAGAAGAGTTGGTTCTTGGTAATCAACCCCTGTTATGGTGTCCTCCCTGTTGGCCTGAGAAATAAGGCAACTGCCCCACTCCTAAGCAGGTGATTAAATACCTAGGTTTTTGGCTGCCTAGTAACAGCATATTTTTAAGGTTGCTGCATGTTGCTTTCACCTGCTAAGATGCATCAAAGATACTATGGCTCCTACCCTTCGAATCTCAAACGATCATGCAGGCCTTTGTAATTTCCTGGATAGATTACAGCAACGTGCTCTACCTGGGAGCAGCAAACACCCGTTTAAGGTGTTTGCAAACAGTTCAAAACGCGACACACATCTGCTATGCCATATTGCTCGTCGAACCTCAGTTGCTCCGTACCTTTGCTTGCACTGGCTTCCAGTAACTAAAAGTTTTAAATGTAAAGCTTTGTTTATAGAGCCGTGCACCAAGCTGGGTCAGCATGTATTCACTCTCAGAGTTGTCCTTGTATTCCTATATACTTCATGCTAGAGAAATGAATATCGCCCTCATTCCTAAAGTAAGACACTCATGACCGAGCGGGAGGCCGTTTATGCTGTTAGGACCCAAGCTATAGAACTCTTTACCCTTCATTTCTGCAACTCTTTTTAAACATTCAGGAAGATGCTTAAGACCTGTTTTTTCTAAGCCTATTAGTTTTGGTTCTACTCTTTCCCGTCAGTGCTGGGAAATCCCTTCGAGGTAGCCATATTTAGTCTGGCTCTGGTCACACTCAGTCATATAATTGTGTTTATATTGCGCGCGTGTCATGTCCTGTGATGTGCAACATATATGTGTGGATATTTTTGTGTACCATGATTGTCATTTGGGCATTAGCAGGATAAATTGGGCATCATCTAGTACTGGTGTCCTAAGGTGAGGGGCCTATGGTGTTGGTTTACTGCTTTACATCTGAATTGAAGTTTACCTGGATTTAATGGTTCCGTTCCAAATACTAAAGGAGTGTTGGTTATCTACCATTAGAAATATCTGAAATATGAATATGACCTATGTTAAGCTGAGAGATTAAGCCTTAATGTGCCACCTCTCCCAACTTCTCTTTGTAGGGTTGAATGTCCCCCTCCGCAATAATCATGTGCCTCTCCTTTCATCAGTCTAGTTGGCCCGATGTTTAGTCACATTTCAACCGTTCTGCTGCACTAGACTCCGATCTTACCCATGAATAGAACATAAATAACTAATGCTTGGCAGCAGTGGGTCAATAGTACTGGGTTTAAATATTTTTTTACCTACAAGAAATGGCATGCATGGCTTTTTCTACCCCGGTACATGGGTCGCACAGTATGTATGTTGTCCCATGGTTTGCTGGTCCTTCATAGATTTCTTGTTAGTCTGGAGTTTACTACTTCACATTTAAGGCACGTCTCACTGTGCTGCTCACTCCTCTTGGTCAGTTAGACCCATGTTCCCTAGAAGTTACCGTGAAACTGGTTATGATTCACTTCTCATTCAGTGAAATAATCGGTTTTTTGTATCTACCTTATTTGTACCAAGCTAGTTCCAGCAAGTCAAAATGTGGCCTTGAAGAAGAGATACCTGATAAAGGACTTTGTGTTCTCCTTGAAGCCACCGCTCTCTGCCTTAATGCCCCCATCTTGCCTCCACAGAACTTGTCTTTTGGTGTTTAACAGTGATACCTGAAATTTGGGATGTAGGTGGGAGTGCTGCTATGTATGATACAGCTAGGCATTGCTGTATTTGTTATACTGATTAGCATTCTGTCCTTCTATAAAGCCCAATTATTTTATCACAATACTAGTTAAAATACGTTATCAATGATCCACATCAAGTCATCTTTCTCCATTCTTTTCGGTCATAGTTTCATCAACTTAACTGCGGTATTCTCCAGAGCTCCTCGTTGAGCATCCCTTTAGTTAATGCTTTTGTCGTGCCCTTTTCAGGTTAGCTCTTTGGATTTTACTCAGACAGATGACGCACATCTGACTCCTACAAGTGGATGACCACAGTTTTGATTCACTCGCACAGCAGTAGCAGCTTGACATTTAACTCTGAGATGGAAGAGATTCTCGTTCTTGGAATACTACCTTCTGCATGATCATCTACATAGTGGTCACATGTTCTTGGTCAGACTCACATTAGTGCAAATGAGTCGGGCATCTCTGGGTCAGAATAATCTCACTCCTTTATTCCTCATAAATACAATTTACAGCTACTTGTTTTGCCTTTCTTTAGGACCTTACAAAGATCTTCCCTCGCCTTACCCCTGGGGGCAGAAACGTCTTGTAGTGCAGGCTGATATATGTCTCAAATTGCAATGCCACCTTGCCAGGGTTGCCAATGCGTCTTAACCTGCTTCTGCATATCATTCTGAATGTTTATTCTTGTATGCTGCCTAATCTTCATAGACATTCCTCAGTTTAAGACCTGCTTGCAAAACCTCCCAAAGGGGTTAGGTTTCCTCCTTATCCTTGTCGAGGCCTACTCTGGAGGCATAGGCAGAGCAACAGCCTCTGAGTGGCTGATATCTGTCTGCCTTATGTACATAATGAGATGCTTGTCTTCACGGGGGAAACAAGCATGAATGTGCACCTCTGAATGTTTTTGTACATGAAGCTTAATACTGAGATGACCACGTTGACACTGATTGGATGGATCGCCATCAAAGATTTTTATGCCCAGTTACCGGACTCTCTTTTGACTTGAACAGAGAAAGGACTTGCAGAAAAGTCAGTGTGTTTGGCATTTCCCCCCGAAGCGAAAGTAAACATACTCCAATATGTAGGAAAAGACCAGCTTTTACTGAGACCTGAAGGTAGTCTATAGCTTGGCGTGTTTAGGGCTTACAGAAACTGGGAATTGATGGCTTAATTCCTCCCCTTGCAGCTCCAACGAGATTTGGTTGCATAGCTTTGAGGCCCCATGCAAGGTTGCAGACCTCGAGAACCGTATTAACCTCAACTTTATGCATTTGCTTGCGGGAGGGTTAAATTAATTGTGACACCCTCTCCCAGGTGAGGGAGAGAAGAATGGAGAAGCCAGTAGGGCGAACTGATACCAAAGACATTGATTGCCTGAGGCACTCTTCCCTGTGGTTAAATGAGTTTGAATTTTTTTTCCCAATGCCACTTGATGCAGTTGATCCTAGACCACAGTTTTCGTCCTAGGTGGCCGCACTATCCACAACTCCACTGATTCTGTTATGATAACTGCTCATTACAGTCCCTCTCTGTGATAGGACATTGAACCTTGGCGTTTTGGTTCCTACTGATGTTGAAGGACTTCAGAACTCTCCCTCCTGCAGCTGCCACGACCTGTAATAGTGGTGAATCCAGTTGCCACCCTTTCTTGAGAAAGTTGTGATAAACTGAGCTGACCCCATCGAGGCCTGACTTTACTGGTGTGCTTAAGTTGACCTCCGATATAGTATTGAATTACTCTGCAGACTTTCTGCCTAGGACTCTTAAAGGCAGGGTGGTCAAGCTGTTGTGTGCATAAACTAAGCTGGAACATGTGTGGAACGCTCCTTGACCTATTTGTGATTTAGAAAAGAGCATTGTTTTGCTACGCGATTAAGCTTAATTTGAATAACTCGTCTCTTAAAAAATATATAACAGATTCCATGATACAAGTACAATTGTGTTATCCACGAGCTATTTATTTAAATTCTGCCCGAGTAAGCTTTTGCTGTTTGACCTCTCCAATACCTGAAAGTTAAAGCACTTTTTGTGTACTTGGCTATTTAGTGACTTACCACACGAGGTCCTTCAGGGACAACAGACAGTACTCGTTAGGACAGCCTGTTGTACCACCATCCTCGGAGAACTGGGCCATACCCATTTCATACCCTTTCTTTGGTTTGGCCTTAATGTTGCTTTTTCATCACTCGGGCAGAAAAATGTTGGAAGCATGTTTGCATAGGGACCTACGTAATAGAAATGTATCCATTGTCTTTTAAAGACTTCCTACAGCTGCTAAGGGAAACTGAAGCATTGTTTTTAAATGTAGCTGGTTCCACAAAATAAAAATAAAAATGCCCCCCTGATTGTCGGAGGGACAAGGCCGATCCGCATCTGTGCACAGCAGAGGGTTGCCAAAACCTGATGTATGGTCTGGGTCATTGGTATTGTTTGTGAGCAGCTGTCCTCCTTTCGCCCTTTCTCCATAAACCAGTGTGCCAGCTCCCTCAAATCTTTTGTTTTACCCTCTTATTTTAAGAGATAGTTGTAACTCCAACCCTATTAAATTGTATAGTCACCTGCTACCCTTGCCATATGTCTATATATGTTGGAAACCTGCCCTCCCACCTGATGCCTCATTTGGTTTTTATAAAAAAGTTTATTATAAATTAATCATTGTATCTCTTATAAACTTTACCCTGTAAGTGTTCACCCTGCGCACTACCATTACTGGTTATGTACCTCGTTCCCAGTGTAACTGTTGCTGACTCCCTTTTCCCACCAGTCTAGCTTTTTTTCTCTCCATTTTTACAGTCCTGCTCTGTTTTTAATTCTCCCCGCCACCACAGATATCGAAGCCCTCTCAACACCACCACCTTCCAACGAATCTTTTAAAGAACTATCTCGATTTCCAACCTTTAGGAATTGTGTTATCTTTCGGGCCCAACATTCTGATTTGTATATTTTCATCAATGTGCTGGAAAACAAAATTATACACTTCTTAAGACACTTTATTTTTTTGCACTGCAGCAACATTCTGCAAATGCCTGACATCATTGTTTGCTTTTTTTCTGTACACAGTCAGCAGGAAGTTGACAATGAAAACCGGATGCAGCATTGGTGAAAACCCCAAGGGAGGAGGGGGTAAGTGATTGTTTGCATGTGATTGCTGCAGTGTATGGCTAATGTTTTTCTGCTGTTTTGCACCCAAACGTTCTCAACCGGAAACTCCCTTTGTTTTGTTTAACTTATTTTATTTTAGAAAATTATTTCTGTACAAGCTGTACCTGTGTGCAGGACATTGTCCAAAATGTGAACATTTGGGCATCTGTTAATTAATAGAATAGAATGGAAAGGAATTTGAATCTCCACAAAAGGCATTCTGTGAAGTGTAATTATAATTTTTAGAATTCCTGAATTTAAAATACTTCTTCTTATTCTCTTTCATTTATGTCATCTCTATTCTTTTCCCGTCTTTCTGCACGTTTAAAGTGGTAATGCTTCTTTGTTCGCATGTGTATATTCTGTTCAGTAGTATTTTTCTTTTTCCTCTTTTTGTTTTGTTCCCTTCTATTTTCTTGGCATTATCTTTTTTTATTTGGGTTTTTTAATATGCAGGTTATCATTTCCCAGACTGGGCTTACAAAGCTGAATCTAGCCCAGGCTCCCGACAGATTCAGCTGTGGCATTTCATCTTGGAACTATTGCAGAAGGAGGAGTTCCGACACGTCATTGCCTGGCAGCAGGGGGAGTACGGCGAGTTTGTCATCAAGGATCCAGATGAAGTGGCTCGCCTGTGGGGCCGGCGGAAGTGCAAGCCCCAGATGAACTATGACAAACTGAGCCGTGCCCTGAGGTAAGAATAAAGGCGTGCTGGGAGGGACGCTGTTAGTGAATAGATTGCGAATTGTGTGAGTGAGTGGGTGGAAGTAAGCAAACAAGATTGTAATCCATGTTGGCACGAGGATTGTAGATCTACAAAAACTCTTGAGAGCTTAATCACAGGAGCAAGTACAGTTGCAGTGTAAATTAAATGTATTTATGTAATGGCGCAGGACACCTACGCAGTCTATGGGCTACATATCTTTGTGAAAGGAAAGGTTTATTAGAACATCTGAATGTTGGGAGCTCTGTTGAAAGCAAACGAGTGCTCCGGGCTTCTAATGGCCGGTAGAAGTCCGGAGCTCAAACATTCCAGCTGCTGCTGTGAACCAAAGGCCTCAGGGAGCCAGAGGGGATTTCAATCTCCTGGCTCCGTGAGGTTTTACAAATCAGAAAATTCTGCCTCTAATGGAATGTTCTAATAGTTTTAGAACCCTCAGTAGGAGGCTCTACCAGCAATTAGCTCAGGCTCAGGCCTTTAATGTTGGAGCAGGCCTTTAATGGCCGGTAGAGCCCACTACTGCAGGCTCTAAGGCTATATTCAGTCACTATGTTGCAGTCTAACTTTTTCTGTTAAAGATCAGCACCATTAACGTATACTTTGTACCTGTAAATTAGTTCATAATGGCAAGTCACAAGTGATCTATTGCCCTGTTAACAGTATTGTCATGATTAGTTGGATGAAAATGTGACTGGGCTCGACAGGAGGAAAATCTATTCTGCACGATGCAGCCTTGTCGTATAGACCACATTCTTTTTGTGTACTTTCAGGTGGCCTTACGTTGTACTAAGTGGTTTGAGAATAAGAGGCAATCATCTAGTCCTGAGAACCAGATACCAATAAGGCTTTTGTTCCTGGGTACAGGGCTCTTAATTACTTATTTTTTGTAGTCTTGGGTATCTCCCACCTGTACAATGATGCATAATACATTTGCAATGAAAAGGGCTGCACAGTAAGTTTCAATAATGATCAATACTGCTTTAATTAATTACTTCCAGTATCTGAAGCATCATCATAATGAGCGTAGGCTAAGTCAGTCTTTCTAGCTTGCATTTTGAGTCCTGGCTAAAATATTTTTTTCCAAAAACCTATGGAACATTTGAGATTAAGAATTTAATATGAGATACATATATTTGCACACACATGATGATTTTGGTCCCTTTTTCAATGGAAAATAGTCTCATGCGTTTTAAAGCAGCACATTCACTGGGTGGTTGAATGACACTCCAAACAGCCAATAGCATAAGGTAAGTGGATAATACTCTCATGAGGTGAAGCTAAATTCCACCCTAAGTGGATGGTAAATACTTGGCAGTAGAATGTCTTGCAGATAGCTGGGCTGTCACGTGTGACCTAAAAAAAATTAGATGGAAGGGTGCTGTGAAACAGATGGGTCTGTGGAGTAGGCTACAGAAACACTTGCAGATGTCCTGTTTCATGAAAGGAATAGGTTATAGCTGTCAGCAGCATAAACGGGCACCGGAATAGTATCAGAATAAGTGTCTCGTAAGTGGTACAGAGGCTGATAGACAGCCCTGTTAGCCTATGAGGATGATGTGCCCTTGGTAGTTCTATAGGAGCAATTATAATACTGTGGAAGAAGCGTCCCTAAAACCATTCTGAAAAAAATTAAGGGCTATTTACAGAACAGATAATGATTTATTTAAAAAATAAAAAACACAAGGAGATGATGGACGGAGCGCTGAAACTTTTCAGACACTCACCCCCAGTCACAGATCTGGGTTGAATCCATCATCGTTCTTTAGCTCACTTCGCCACCTCAGTGCAGACCCAGCCATGTGCAAATCAATCTTGACCCTGTGACTCATGGGAACAGTCCAGCCCAAGCTGCCAAGCCAGGTCTTCCCTGAACTGAAAACAAGCATCCTGGGACCGGTTTCTGCGTAACACCCTTCATCAGCCAGGCTAGCTTGAATACAGTGGCAAAGTGAGCATGGGACCCACGTCTGGGCATACCCTGCCAACTTAGGGCGAACAAAGCAACTGCAGTCAAGCTATCCTGGCTGATATGGGCTGAAAGTCCGAAACCGGTCCTAGGATGCTTGTTTCCAGTCCAGGGAGGACCTGGCCTGGCATTTCGGGCCGGACTGTTCCCATTGGGTGCAGAGTCAAGACTGATATGCATATGGCTGGGTCCAAACTGGAATGGCTTGGTGAGCAAAAAAACGGTGGATTTAAGCCCAGATCTCTGTACTGGGGTGAATGTATGACATTGTTCTGCATTCTGTCCTTCAATTGTTCTTCTTGCAATAATGATTTATTATCTGTTCCGATATACCCAACAGTCCGAGGGGAAGCGGTTAAAAAAGAAACAATGTCTTACCTCCTCGAAGTTTAAAGGCAGCATACAAGTAATCAGCAGGGCATGCTCCAAGCTGCAAAATGGATGGTATAAAATAGATGGGTTTGGTAAAAGTAAAAAATTCCAAGAACAAATTTTAGTAAATTAGGGTAGCATAATACTTACCTAGCAATGTAATGTGGAGGTTCTCGCTGATTCGTCTCAGCCGTCCGTGTGATGGTTAATACCAAAGATGCGACACACCATCGGAGTATCAGTGTGCTCGGCAGGTTAAGCCGTTCTGTTTTCCAGCGTCTCCGCATCACACGGACGGCTGAAACAAATCGGCGAGAACCTCCACATTACCCGGTAGCCGGGTCGGAATTAGAACCGGCTGAGAGCACATAGCCATTGTGGCAATAGCTTTGGAACCACTGCCCGCGGGAGCCCTGATGAAGTCGTGGGCTATTTGCCCTGACGAAACACGTGTTGGCTGGGCGTGGTGAATAAAATCTGAATTGAAGAAAACCAACCATCAAGACTACTTCCACATTGTTTGTCTATTGCTTGTGTTTGATTACCTACAGCATTTACTCTGTAAAAGGCGACGTGTGCACAGATACCTGTTGTAACAGAACCTAGAATGTTTGGTCTTTCAGGTGGATACTCCTATCTCAGGTGCTCCTTCTTCAGACAAGAAGTGAAATCTGTTTTGGTAAAGAAGATGATGATATTGAGAGATTTAACTAGTGTACTCTGATTTCTATCATCATTATCATCATTATCATCATGTATTTAAGCCATCCTGGGTCTGTTGTATTACAGACCTCTTCAGAGACCGAAGGCTTTGGGTCTGAGGAAAGGTTTATGTTGTGCTGATCCACTTTCATTATTTGCAGATGTTCTGGAGAGTCTATAATGGTGGTTAGACAATCTGGCGATCCGGAATGGTAAAGCCATTTTTGGAAATTTTCCAGAGTTTGTCTTTGAGTCAGATGCCTGCAACCTTAGTTGGAGAACGCGACCGAACAAGATGGAAACTGGAGTGAAATGGTCCAGGAAAGAATAATGCCTCCACATAAATTGTTTGGACATGTTAGCTTGATTGAATGCACTGATCATTTTCAAGAAATTACTAGTGAACAGTGTATCCTTGATTAGTTTGGACAATTTTCCATGTGTTTTATACATAAATCGTTTAGGGGCTCAAAATAAAAAAATATTACCAGGATTGGCTCAACTGATATGGTATTTTTGTTTGGAGCACAAAATCCTTTTGAGAGCAGAATATATTCCAGGGTAGGAGAATGTGAGAGCAGATTGGAATTCTTGGTACCTCAGGGATTTCAGCAACAGGAAGTTAAACCTAGTCTGTTTCAGAATGATTCAGAGGTTATGGGGACCAATTCAGGTGGATTTGTTGGCAAGCAAACTGGCCTTTTAATTGCCCATATTTGAAACTGGATCCTGGGGCGGCTGCAGTAGAAGCCTTTCTTAAGGGGGAAGGGAAAGGGGGTTCTGCTTTTCCTCCATTGTCCATGATCCAGAGGATGTTGATGAAACTTTGCACAGAGAGCTGCAGAATCGTTCTGGTGACTCCATATTGGAGTTTTCAAATTTATTTCCCAAATGTGATGGAATTCGCAGGAGATCACCCTTTGATCCTAGAAGGGAGTATGAACCTTCTTGTTTGGAAGATTTCAGAGGTACCAGCAGATATTCAGGCCTTTCCAGAAAAGCTAAATACTTTTTAGACGAGTCCTGGGATCTGGGTACCAGGAAACGGTACAGGGGAGTATGGTAGAAATGGTGTAGTTGTGCCATGGAAAGGAATTTGGATCCCTTGGAAGCTCATGTAGGGGAAGTAGCAAATTATCTTGATGACTTGTTCAACTCTAGTCTTAATTACTGGACATTGCTGTGTCAGTGAGACCTGCTTTGGTAAATAATTTTGCACCTGTAAGTGATCCTTTGCTGTGGAGAGCGATGAGGAATTAGGCTTAGAAGACCTTCTAAGGCTCATAATAATTCTTTGTGGGGCGTAGGATTGATTTTCAAATTGTTCGTACCATGGCCAGGTAATATTTATCTTTCTTTCAAACCGATATCTCTGAAGCTAGCAACATTACGTTGTTTGATTTTCTTTTAGAAAGGTTTGATGTTCAGGATTTTGAGATTTGCAATAGGTATTACTCTCTAGAAGGGGTACACTCTGATGTTTGGAAAAGAACTTTGACCATGTCTGAGACTATTTTTTTCCCATATTTTAACAAATGTGTTCAGTTGTATGCAGTGAATGGCATGAAAATGTATAAACACACATTGTTAGATTTTAGAGCAGGCAGGGAGGTACATTTGTTAGTTTCCTATGTAAAGTCTTATAAAGTGAGTTCTACAGCTACCATGTCTAGGTGGGTGAGAACAGTCACGAAAGAGGCGGGAGTAGATCTTTCAAGATTCAGAGCTGATGATTCTATTAGCTCGTTGTCCAAACTGCTGTGTGTTATCCCTGTATGCTGTTTTGTCAGAGAAATCAGTCTTGAAAGTCATTGGATTTGCAATGTATGCAGCAGAATTTATTGTGAACTGTAAAATGAATCTTACTGTCTGTGCAGTCCCATATTTCGTGTGGGATTCCATCTTTGCATATTAACCGCCACCTGAAAGGCAATCACATCTTATTAGCTGCATTTCTTATTCTTTCCACCTGTTCAATGTGGCATGTGTTAAAACCCACCAAATCTAATTTTCTTTATTGAAAATACTCTTTCTGGATCAGCCTGTTTTTAATGAACAGGGTTGAATCACGCCACTATTTGCCTGAGTAAGTCCCACCTATGTATGCACAGCATAACCTCTGCAAACGTAAATCACTATTCTTCAAGATTTTGAAAGGGTAGAACATCATCATGGAGTGCCTGATGTCCAGGTAAAGCCTCCTCTTCGGCCTATTACAAACCTTCACACATCTTTTGGTTTCCACTATCTTCCACAGTATAACTTCCATTCTATTCTTTATAACTATTGCTAAAGGGTATCTAGCGAGTAGATCGCTAGTGAAGACCTCTCCACTGTGGCATGATCTCCAGTTCATCAGGGAGAAGCTTAGCCTTTCAGCATCAGCCTCTGTATTTCTCCAACTTCATCTATGCTGGAAGTGACAGATCCACAGTCCTTTGCTATACCAACAGAACTTTCACATGGCAAGGCCCTTCAACGACTCCTGCTGCATTGTGTTCTCAACCTCCTCTTTAGTCTCCTGCTCCTAAAGAAAGGTCTGGTGTTCGAACAACCTGATTTCCTCAGATGTGCCTTTTGCGCATTCAACCACCTCTCTGCCTCTCTGTTCAGATGTGTTCTCCTTCCCAGTCCCTCTGCATCCTTTCTGTCCTGATTGATGAGTTACACCCCAGACTTTAGTGTGTGTTGTCCCCTTCTGTGGCAAGCATTTGAATTCTTAAAACCATCCATGTTATTTCTACTTTTTTTTTTTTATTTATTTTTTTATTTGAAACGTTTTATATAGTGCTGGCTAGACCCGGAGGTATCAGAGCGCTTTACAATAGGATCAGCGAGTTACAGCTTACATAGTTACATCAATTAAATCAAAGAATCCTGGAAAGAGGAGGAGGGGGAAGGGAAGGAAAGAAACACAACGGAGAAACGAGAGCGCCTCATGCTACATGCCTGCACCACTGCTTCTAGGCAATGCTTCTAAATTCAGACACTTTTCATGCAATCCCCTACCCCTCCTCCATGCCAATCACTTGCCAGTTGGTCAGGGCACATTTTCAGGCATACAACCAACCCCCTACAGTGGCCTTCCTGAACCAGCTGTTCTTTTATCAGTAAATGCCACCACCATAACAAATATTCATTGTCCCCACTATGTGGCAGCCATCAGTTGATCTCACCATAGTTTACCTGTACTTTGCAGCTGTTGGAAAGTGAAGTTCCCTTTCCTGTAGTGAAATGAGTTCCTACACGTGTATCCCCAAACTACATCAGTACCCACTGGGCTGACATATATCCACCTCTCGTCATAATAGGGAAACGTGATGTTGACAGCACCCTTTCTCTGTCTATATAAGTGTGGACTAGGGGTTTGGGCGGACCGGAATAACAGGCGTGGAGGCCGGATGTAGTGAGCTATGTCTTAGCTTTCTTTATTGTTGTACACAAAGTCAGGGTTGCGGAAGGTAAGGAAGCAGAGGGTAGGGATGGAGGAAGTGTTCCTGGATGCCGTCGTCGGGTGGGGGAAGGTCCGGGAAAGGTTCTGGCTGGACGTCTCTGGAGGAGATCCTTCTTCTCCGCTTCCGGGCCGGTGGTCCTCGGAGTTAAAGGGAGAGAGAACAGGGCGGTTAGTCCTCAAACGCAGGACTGTCTGAGTACTGTCACCAACACCAGGGTTGTGTGGAGGGCAAAGCGAGAGTGAGGAAGGGGACGGTAGGGTCGACGATTGGAGGGAGTACGAGCGGGAAAGAAGAGGGTGGACTTGGTGAGGGTTCAGGTGTGGATTCTCTACTCTACGTGACTCGGGCCGTGGTCTATGAGATATATATGTATATATATATCTCCCCTGAAGAGATCGCCACACACGGAGGATCAGTGCTCACAGCAGGCAGCTCGCTCTCACCGCCGGTAGCAGCCCTCTCAAAGCGCCATACGCGTTTCGAGCTTCACGCTCTTGATCGCTGGCAGAAGAAAGGAAGCGGATTTAGAAGAACTTAATTTATTCAAAATAACAGTCCCGCCTTAAATGGGCGCACAATGGCATTCTGGTTATTGCAGTTCAAAATACGCCACCATTGACTGACACAGTTCACTCCCCCAGTGGGCTCCGCTGCCTCCATTCTTAATATCATACCCTGTAAGGTGGGGGGGCTTGCAGTCCATTAGTTGAAGCAAGCAATGCGTCCCTGTAGTGCAGGCACCTCCGTTCTCTGATGCTCAAATTCGGAACACTATATATATATATATATATATATATATATATATATATATATATATATATATATATATATATATATATATATATATATATATATATATATATATATATATATATATATATATATATATATATATATATATATATATATATATATATATATATACAAGAAAAGTTTTGGCATTCAAGCTGAGGTGGCCTCTGTCAGCGGCGGGCCATGGACAGGGTCGCCACTCCCTATAAACCAAACACTCACGTTTATCCAAAGACATAGACATAGTTAACAGACTACCCAATTCTCTTATGTCTGGAGCTATGTTGTACACAATTCATCACAAATATTATACTTTACACATTTGTTATTTTCTCATGTATATTTTGCATCATAGCGGGCAGTTGGAATCATTTCGAAGCATTAGCTAATGTATAGCTAATGCTTCGAAATGATTCCAACTGCCCGCTATGATGCAAAATATACATGAGAAAATAACAAATGTGTAAAGTATAATTTTATGCTTCTTACATGAGCACTGCCGCACATTTTGTGATGAATTGTGTACAACATAGCTCCAGACATAAGAGAATTGGGTAGTCTGTTAACTATGTCTATTATGATTTTGTCACGTGATTTATTTAAAAAACGGATGCAAACAAACTCTTGTACTCGTGAGAAAGGGAAGGCAATTCCCGAAACGCGTCGAGTGAAGGCTCTGGAATAAATCCGGTTTTGAACACTTATGCTGGCCTGGACTTCGTTCTTTGGATAAACGTGAACGTGTGTGTTTGATATATATATATATATATATATATATATATATATATATATATATATTCTCTGTCTCACTGGTCTATCACACCACCACAGATACAAGGACCACCACGCAGCAGATAGTATTTAGTAGGTAGGTTTATTATCTTCCATAGGGCTTATTTCGGCATGATGCGTTTCGGGCACAGAATGCCCTTGATCATATATACACATACATACATACATATATATATATATCCTACTGGCGGTCGCCAGTAGGTATATATAGTTAGGATTTTTTCTCTATGGGATTTTTGAAAATTCTATGTCTAATAACTTTGGCGTTTGTGGACGGAATTGGCTGAAATTTTCAGGAAAATGGCACATTTTGTTTCTGAGCAGCCCTTGAAAATTTGGGGGGGGGTTCGTCAAGGGGGGGGCCGAGAAAAAAGGGGGGTCCCAAAACGTGTTTTTAACATTGAGTTTTCCATAGGGCGGTTGGCCTCACTTTTAGCCCGAACGGCTGAATGGATTTGCACGAAACTTGGCAAAATTGTAGGGACTGGTAGCCCGATGTGCCTTTTGTAGGTCTCAATATATGTGCTCCAGTGGATTTTGAGAAATTAACGTTCAAAAAAAGATATATATCTGTAACAGCGGACCGGGCAGCGCTCCAGTACGCGTACTTTTCGCGCAACGGAGCTTTGTGAAGCGAAGCTGATTGGTTCTCCGGCGTCTGTAAACATTCCAAACAGTCCGTAGCGGCCGCCATCTTGTCTCTCGGTAGGATCGAGAGACAAGAGGAGGACAAAGCGAAGGGGCAAATGACCATAAGGGGGAATAGTAGATCCTCGCTGACCCCCTAGGTTTGATGTGGAGGTTTTAAAAGGGCCCCGCGGGGCAAAAAAAAATAATAATAATAATAATCGAACGGCTGAATGGATTTGCACGAAACTTGGCAAAATATTAGGGACTGGTAGCCCGATGTGCCTTTGCTAGGTCTCAATATATGTGCTCCAGTGGATTTTGAGAAATTAACGTTCAAAAAAAGATATATATCTGTAACCGCGCTCCGCTTCGCGTAACGGAGGTTTGCGAAGCTGATTGGTCATTCTGTCACTGGGCTATAGTTGGGCTACATCTGGCTGATATTTGGGCTACATTTGTTTTTTTTGTCTCTGGCGGCCATCTTTGGGCTACATTGGGCTTCATTGGGCTACATTGGGCTACATTTGGGCTCCAACATATATATAGGCCAATGTAGCCCAATATATATTTTTCAAAGTTAATTTTCGTAAAAACCACTGGAGCATATATCTTGAGACATAGCAAAGGCACATCGGGCTACCAGTCCCTACAATTTTGCCAAGTTTCGTGGAAATCCATTCAGCCGTTCGAGCTAAAAGTGAGTCCAACCGCCCTATGGAAATGAAGGAAATGAATGGGTAATTTGTAATTAGCAAATGGCTCATCGCAAACTAGGAATGGTAAAGAATCGCTATTTATTCCTTAAAGTTCGCTATTTAGGAAATGCAAAAAACTTTGATGATACATATGGCGGTTCATCTCTAACAAGATAAGAAGCATAGGGATAGATTTATGATGACTGGCGCATCACCAGGGATGTGTTAGTCATTCTGTGCCGCTGTTCCGTCACCTATGGTGTGCTGCATTTACAATGCGGCGCATCATGGGGCAAAAACAGCACAGATGCGTGATGTATCTGTGCCGTAAAGGTGGCGCATTGCTGGAGTTGTATCGCAAGTGTGATGAAGCTCCAGCAAGGGTCGGGGGTGCCCCTGTCGCAGGGTTTCTGTTCTCACACAGAACTGTGGACAGAGGATTGGAACCTCGGCGAATTAGGGTGCCCCAAAACTCACCTTAGTAATCAAAAACCCCCTAGCAAGCTAGGTACAGTGTCACATTGGATATAACAAACTCTCAATGTTTAGACAATCCAGAATATGAAATTATAGTACCTCAGGATACGTGGAACTCATGAACAGTCGGTCGTTATATATTTCTTAGAAACCAGAACATGGAGTTAAGAAGAACACATGTGTATTTGAAATGTTTATTTACTAATGCCGTCTTCTCAGGCGTAGTATCTTAGATAATACAAGTACACATATTATCAGTAGCAAAATTACCAGCATAGTTACTAGTACATAAAAAGCGAATGGTGACCGTATGTTAACATGCTGTAAATGAATAAGAGTTAGCAACACTTATAAGCAGCCGCGGGCCGTGGAGGGAGTTACGGTGGGGCGGGGAGGGGGAGGGGCAGGGTGTAGAGGGCTCCACCCTGCCCCTCCCCCTCCCCGCCTCCCTGCCCCACCGTAACTCCCTCCACGGCCCGTGGCTGCTTATATCTCACCCTCCCTAATACACATATTATATTATTTGCTAAGAAGGTCTCTTTGTGTTGGTTTAGGGCGTGCCCATACTTTAGTGTCTTAGATTTGAAGGAATCACATCAGCATACACCAGCTCTCTCTTCATGTGAACCGCATCAACTGTTGTGTATGTGTGTTCGGCAAAGCAATATAAAACCCGCCTCATGCCCAGAATTGGCAGAAGTTGCACTTATGTTATGAGTATGAAGTCGTGGAGATCAGACCTCATAACAATTCTGTATCGTGTTGTTCTTGAAACTTCAGCACTCGCTGTACAGATGTAGTTTAACAAGCAAAGCAGATAGTAGAGCAATAACATATTATTCTCATGTAAACCACGATGAACTACTAGGTTGAAAGCTAAAGCAACAACTAAGTGTCGTGTGCAGAAGTTGCAAAAAAGGAAAAATGGCGTTTAAACCGGTAATGAGCCCATGCTAACTTAACACGGTGTAAAGATATCCAGGACCTAGATGACACCTCCTCATGATCCGGAAACGAACTGAATAAGATAATAGAAGTGCCATCTCATGAGAGCAGATTGCAAGTTTATATGTGGACGGTCCGCAAGGTAAAGCATTAAAAACTAGGAAAATTTAATGCTAAAGAAAAATAAAACAGCCAAGTACTTTATCGAGTCTTAAGCCAATAGGCAAGCTAAATAATAAAAACTTGACAAATAAGTCAATGAATTGTCAATGAAATGCTAGTACTCAGCATATCGAACATGAAAAAGGTCTATGACATAACTGTGTATGCAAAATAAGCTGCAACAGCCTCCAATAGGAAGTCACCGTCTTCATCCGAAAAGAGTTCAGCCATCCAATTTAAAAGCGGAAAAGAACATACGTGCTCTTTCAGCACCGGATCCTCTATCACCATCAGAGGACAGCTCGGTGGGTTTTCAAGAAAGCTCTGTTCCAAGAAAGACTGTGTTGCCGCCAGTAAATTCCAGGGACCAATTAGTCCATGCATCAATGCCACAGCCATAATCCTTTCGCCAGGACAAACCAACTCGTGAGTAATGATAGGAGTCATCAGCTGATTAAAGTCGACGTCAGGAGAAACCGGTCCGCAGACACAAATCAATGGCCCAATCGAAATCACAGGTCAGGCAGTGAAATACAGGCTGGACACAGGTGAAGTAGGAGAATCGAAAAGATAATCCATATGCCGTGCTTAATATCGCCAACGGCATTGTGCCATAATATTCTAGCATGCGATTGCGGAACAGTGTCAGCAGCTGCAGGGCGGGAGCTTGCACAGGAGGGACATCCATATTTAAAAATGTAAAAAAGCACAAGAGCGTCCGCTGGTAATGCAAGTAAAAATGGGAATCCACGAAGCAGAGTGGAAAAAATAGAATGAAAGAAAGCAGGGATGACTCCAAAGATTTTCTCAAATGAAGTCACGAGACCACTGGTAACAACTTTAAAAAAGTGCGCCAGGGCCTTTGTGGAGGACGCGTTAAAGATAGTCCGAACCATCTTGCTGAAATGGAAAGGCAAATCTGTATTGAAAAGGGTCTGCACCTCTGTACGGGTGTTCGCTATGTGAAGCACGAAAGTTTCACGGGCCGAACTCAAGGCCACCTCTCTCTGAGACAAAAGAGCTCTTATTCTTGCCATGCCGTTGAAATCTGCTCCCAAGGTTGGTATTTGTGGCGAGATTGAAAACTCCCTATGGTCATGTGTGGGAGGAAATAGAACATTTCTGCAGCAAATAACCCGTTCACTTACTGTTACGATAAAAGGAATACTTTTAATTAACCCAGAACAATCTTCATTATTGAGCATCAAATAACTACCATTTTCCAACAACTTGAACGTGGGGATGATAGCAGGAACTGGCGTGCCTTGCAACACGCAAGCCATATTTGGTCGGTGTTTGTTGCATGAACCGTGTAACTGTATGTGCCTACACATTAGTGAATGATGTGGCGTCTCAGTGCATTCCTCTCCATTCAGATAAACTTCTTGATCATCTTTGAAACATCTGTATGTGTATGGAAGCGACCAGACCTCATGAAGAAAAGCACTACCTAAAGGTTCATAACGACCTATTGGTATATATTTCATACAATTTGAAAACTTATATAAAGCAAAAGGCAGCGTTATTAAACCGTGGATAAGGCACGTTGCCAAAAAACCCGCAATCCTCTGCTGATGATGTCACTGAGCATGTCATGAATGATGTAATATGTGACATCATCAGCAGTGGATTACGGGTAATAGTATCTCTAGTTTACTCCCCTATAGCTGTCTTTCTTTTAACATAAGTGTCTGTTTCCTTCCCTTATACTTACTGTTCTTTTTTTTTTTAAAAAATTTTGGTTCACTTCCGGTTCGCGTACCGGCGAGCGAACTGGGAAGCGAACTACGAGAAATAGAGGTTGGCACAGTTCCAAATATTGTACCAATTTTTTAATAACGGGGAGGTAGTTCTGAAAACTTTTTTTTTTATTGTTTTTGTTGTTTTATATTTTTTTTATTATTTTTCTGAACATTTTTTTACTTTTTTTGAATTTTTCTGAACAGTTTTATATTTTTTTGGGTTTTTCTTGGAGGGGGCAATGAAAACGATTCATTGTAAAGGGCTCAACAGGAGCAACAAAACAAAAAAAAGTATTTTTTATTTGGGGCGTTTCGTACAAACTTGCATATGATTGTCAATAGCTCTGTTGATCAGAGTGATGCTACTTTCTCTGTAGCAAATGAATCCATTGCAATGTACGCAGACTTGTTTTACTTCACCAAATCTCATTTGTATATTTGGCACCATCTCCCTGCCCTCTGGTCCCGTTACTTCCGGTACAACAGATCTTCTGGCCATAATAGGGAGATTATCTAGGTCGTTCCGAAACTGTGCAGCACTGTAGTTGTTAGGATGCCACCTAGTCATATGGCGATGCATTGTGTAGTTTCCGAAACTGTATTTTTTCTCGGTCCCTCTGGACAGTCTATCTTGACATATAAGGCAAGTTACGTATCTTGCATTTACTTTTTTCTGACATTTGGGAATTTTAAAAAATTGCCAAATGAAGTTTTCTTTCCGGTGAGACGTCCTGGGCTCCTCAGGCAAAAAGTGCCTCTCTTCGTGCTCGTCGTCCTGTTCCTCTTCTTCCTCTTCTTGTTGAATTATAACTTGAGCAGGTGGTCCACTCTTCCTTGGATGTGGTGGAGGTGGTGGGGAAGCACCAGCTGAAGCTACTAAAGAAGCCATTGCTCACTGGTAACAAAGGGTCTTTCTCTCACAATGATGAAAGTCAGAGTGAGGAAAGAAGGAGGGATTTTCATCATTTGGGAGAAACAAGAGTTCTCAACCAATGAAAAGTGTTCATTTTAGATTATATGACCTAGTCTTGCATCATTAGGAAACCAAAAGTGAAATGAACCAATGAAAAGTGTTATTACCAAGTCACATGACCTGCTGTGTTTACGTTAAGCGCTTTGCAGGGCCTCCCGGTTTGCTTCCAGAAACCTGCGCTTTGCGACTCGCTTCGCGTACCAGTTCGCTAACGTAGCACGTCATATGACATATCACGCGACAACGTGAAACGTCATGCGGACGGGAGGCGTCACGATGTTGTTTTCTAACGCGGCAGTTGCGGTAAAGAAACGTTTACCGGCTCGCGGTCTATTTCGCGGCATCAAGGTCAGCTAACGGGAAGCTTCCCGATTCGCGAAGCGGGAACGAAGAAAAAAAAATATTTTAAAAAAAAATTATTCATAAACATATAAAATATATTTTTGGATTTAAAGAAGAATACATTTTACAGCTACAGATATTAGCTGTTAAAAAACCAATGAAATTCACTGAAAAAACCATAGGTTATAGACCATATATAGTTAGGAATTAGCATTTACAAAACCTTATTTTACTCACACAAAACCATTGAAATTCCATATATAGTTAGTTGCACTAACTATATATCGCGCACCCGCAATCCACTGCTGATGATGTCACATATTACATCATTCATGACATGGTCAGTGACATCACTGATGACATCACTGATGACATCTCAAATGACATCACTGATGACATCACTGATGACATCTCAAATGACATCACTGATGACAACATCCAGTGACTGTATGTTTCTGTAAAGTTAAAATGTGTCTTACATATTGAAGAATGAGTGGAAGTATAAGTGTCTGGACAAAGGATTTAGTAGGTGCATGACTGAATGTATGAGTGAGTGATTAAATGTGTCTCACTGAGTGCATGGGTTAGTGACTAAACTGTCTTAATTTGTGCATCATTATGTCTGTTGTTCTGTAAACTGCTGCATGTGTTGATCAGTAGCTATATGATTAACTATAAGGGTTACTGATTGATTGTCCAAGTATTTGTATGGGAGAGTGAGTGTGTGTGTGGCTGGCTGGGAGGTGTGTGACTCTGTGCAGATCAATGTGTACTTGAATCAATGATTGTATAAGAAGGTAAGTATGTGTTAGTATATGTTTGAAAATGTAAGGTGCTCTATGTTTAACTGTATAGACAAGAAAATGGAAGTGTCATTGATTCTTTACAGGACTGACTAGGTGTGTGAGTAACTCCATGGATGAGTGGCAGACTGTGAGTGTCTGTATAGGTGAATGAGTGCATATGATAGTGTTGTAAAGATGAGTGATTGTATGTATGAATGATTGTATGGGTGAATGAGTGAATGTGTGTGTAGACATAGGAATCAGTGAGTGCGTATGTAGTAACTAGTATTAGTGTGTCAATGGTTTCAAAAATTATACTCTGTATTTAACACTGGGTGAAACAGAGGTTATATTAAAATGTGAGGAGATGCATTGTATTGTCACATGAATGATATCATCAGTGATGTGGTCATTGATGTCAAATGAGATGTCATCAGTGATGTCATCAGTGATGTCATCAGTGATGTCATCAGTGATGTCATTTGAGATGTCATCAGTGATGTCATCAGCGATGTCACTGACCATGTCATGAATGATGTAATATGTGACATCATCAGCAGTGGATTGCGGGTGCGCGATATATAGTTAGTGCAACTAACTATATATGGAATTTCAATGGTTTTGTGTGAGTAAAATAAGGTTTTGTAAATGCTAATTCCTAACTATATATGGTCTATAACCTATGGTTTTTTCAGTGAATTTTCAAGGTTTTGTAAATGCTAATTCCTAACTATATATGGTCTATAACCTATGGTTTTTTCAGTGAATATATATATATATATATATATATATATATATATATATATATATATATATATATATATATATATATATATATATATATATATACACACACTCCACTATTGCTGGTAGAAGGGGTCAGCTGTCACGGGCGGTCCTGCATCAAGCTACCAGCCAGCCACGTAAAATTCTTCAACAAAGCTCCAACAATTTTTGGAAAAATGCAGGACACTCGTAGTTCAGTGGTATCAGATTTATTCCGCAGATGAAAAGTTACGACGCGTTTCGCCAATACGGCTTGATCACGCCGTATTGGCGAAACGCGTCGTAACTTTTCATCTGCGGAATAAATCTGATACCACTGAACTACGAGTGTCCTGCATTTTTCCAAAAATTGTTGGAGCTTTGTTGAAGAATATATATATATATATATATATATATATATATATATATATATGTATGTATGTATGTATGTATGTATGTATGTATGTATGTATGTATGTATATATATATATATATATATATATATATATATATATATATATATATATATATATATATATATATATATATATATATATATATATATATATATATATACACACACACTGCTCTTAGGGGTGCTACACAGTGAGGGGGCACTCTATTTACATAAATATACAGGTCCACCTGGGAGACAGGGTACTCACATGTGACCAAGGCCTCTGGGTAGGCCGAAACGTTATGCGGGTGGCGATGCATTTCTATTGAATAAACACTTTCTTCACCTGATGGTTGGGTCGGCTTTCGTTTTTGGCTGGATCGGTGGTGCCCTGAGTTATTGGGGAGTGCTGGTTCATGACGGACGAATGCAGTTGTTATATATATATATATATATATATATATATATATATATATATATATATATATATATATATACACAGTGCTCTTAGGGGTGCTACACGGTGTGGGGGCACTCTATTTACATAAATATACAGGTCCACCTGGGGGACAGGGTACTCACATGCCCCGCCGCAACTCTCCCGCGAGTTGCGGACGCTCTCCAGCCACCTCCTGGGGACTCCACCAGTCTTCGGTCCGGATGTCCTCGTCCTCGCCTCCGGTCTTCTCTTCTCCGCTGCCTCCGCTATCTCCGTTCTCCACCTCCGGTTCTCTGCACGCTGTCTCCTGCCACGAGTCCGCCGCCTGGAACGCTCTCTCCTCGCTGCTGTCGGCTTTTCCGGGTTCCGGGTCGGGATCGAGGGCGGGACTTCCGGGGTTAGCGTAAGGTCCTTCCGGTCTTCTGTCTATCGCGATTGGCTCCTGCAAGGGAAGAGAAAGGGGAGGAGACCGTGTTGCCAGGGACGCGGTATGGTCGGGCTCGGAGCCCAGAGAGTTCGTGCTGAGCCATCGCCCAAGAGAGGTAGGGGACGTTTCCGTTCCACAATAAGTGACTACAGATTTTATTGTAATTGTTTTGTTACTATTGCAGATCTTCAGCTGATTCCTCTTTAGTTAGTTCAGCTTTATTCCTACCCTCTCAATATTCTCTCTCCCTGGAGTGGATGACAGCTTGCCTGTTTTCCTAATTCATAATTGTCCGAGGTTCTGTAAGCCCCAGATCCCCCTCTTAATGTGGTCAACCATCAAAATCATTTTGCACGAACCAACAGATCCGTTCTTGTCGATTGAGTTAATGTAAGTCCATTCTGAAGCTGATCTACACACGTAATAAAAACGGCTCCTCACTACATAGCGATGGAGCTTGTGTGCCATTCCAACCCTTGACTATTGGCATTTTCAGTAAGTGAGAAACAAGTCAGTGCCTAGTAACAACTTCTTAGTTGTATAGTGTAAAATGTAAGCTCACAGATATCATCCATGTGTGGTGTTGTTTGAGCGCTGGTTTGCATGTAATCTGTTTGCATAACTTTTGCCTTGAATTTTGAATTGGGCATTGTCCCCTAATAGTCACCTTATTGTTACACTCTATACCGGGCTACAAAGAATACATGCACAGTTTTTTAGATTTGTATTTAGAAATAAGTGGCAGGCTTTAAAAGCACAAAGTCTTGTATGATTTATTAATTTTATAGAGTATTTTCTGATGGCCTTGGAAAATTCTGGTTCTTATATGTATTATTTAAATTGATAAGAGACGAAAATGGGGATTTCCACTTGCAAGCTTTTCTTTTCGTCAAAAATCTAATAAACCTGGTTGAGATTTACCTGTAAGGCTTACTTTAAAGTGCTGACATGCTAGACCTCTGCTGAGCGTGTTATGACTTATACACATCTCTCCTCCCTCCATTGACATGGTTAAAGACTGAGCTGCTACTACACTTGTGTGATTGAACCATGCTTGCGCTATGATATCCGTGTCCCCAAGCAGGGAACTCATTTCCTCCTATTGCCCTGACGATTGTCTAGTTGTGTGCCATCTGAGTGAAGTTGGGAAACTTCTAATGAACACCCAGCAACCTTAATATATAGAATGGTAATTGGCAAGAAGAACTTGCGGTATACTAAGTGGAGGGAGTACATATTAGTGCACATTGGTGTCTTCTTTCTAGGGCCCTGAAAAGAGATCCACAAATGTACTGGGGAGTTAGGGATAGGAATGTGATATTAACCTCTGATGTCTGGTAGAGTGGAACTAGATTTGTATGCTACAAATTCTGCTATTTAAATAAACATGGAATTATTTTATGGTTTACTCCGATAAGCATTTGCCCACAAGCTGAAGTTGTTGCTAATGTTTGAAGTTTTCTTTTCCTTTGCCCTTCAGTCTTATGGCTTCTTTTCCTTAAAGAATGTAACATTTGGAAGGATTGTCTCTGTGGCTAAGTAGTAAGCCATGAATTGTTTTGCCTCACTAACATTTTGACTTCTGCTTTGTTTTAAACAATGTTTTAGGCTGATCACTTCCCTCTTTTGTTTTTGGTGATTGCTAGTCTTGTTGCACGGTAGGAACTTTAATCTTTTGGTTAACCATTTAGATGCAAGGACCCCTCACACACAGATTTTATATTTGGGGTGTGCCTGCAATTATGGGTTGTGTGGGTTTCAAAGTTCCTTATGTGTCCACATTTAGTGTCTTAACTTTTAGAGAAGGTTAAAATAAAGTTGATGCTCAATTTAGTCTTTTGTATAATACTAAACTAGTTAGTAAAGTAAATTGAAGAAAATGTATTTATTTTAGAGGTTTTATATAGCGCTGGCTGGACCCAGAGGTATCGGAGCGCTTTACAATTGTAACAGAAAGGTGTTTAAATACAGGTACAGTGTGTATAAGTACAGAAAGTTGACTCAAAAATAAGCAGTCCATATAGGATAAAGGTTACACTAGATGAAAACTGAATTAAATCACAGAAAACACTTGTATTTTCCATATCTTTGTGATAATTTTTTCCCCAAAACAAATTTCCACAATAGAATTAGTATACAGTAGGAAGCCCAGCACTAATCCTTTCTGCTGTGTTCAACGGTCAAAGCAATATCTATATGTTTTTCTGGCAGCTTATCATTAGTCCACTTTATGTTGCCGTGCTTTTATGGATACCAAGTTATCTGAATAAAGTTTTCTGAACTGATTAGTCCACTCATTTTTCTTTTTGTTCTGAAAAGCATATGCTGCATATCCTGAAGATAAGTCTGGAATCTATTTACTTACTAGTCTCCCATTATTCTTTAATGGAAACCAAATTATTTTAAGTAAACAGTATTTACCAAATATGGAAACTGGTGAAGATAGTGAGTGACCATGTGCCATTTATTGCCCTTGCTAATTGTCTTTAATATTCTTCGCTGGAGACATGCTGTCTGGGCACCTACCGTCGAGTTACTTTGGTGTTGGTGTTCAAAGTCTTGGGGTGATGAACTTGAATTAACCACATAAGAAAGAAAGAAAGAAATTATGACAGGGTCTATTATAATCCTTTTTTTTAAGATTAGCTTTATAGTGAAATTGTACTTTCTATGCCAGTGAGCACGTTTGGAAAGAAGCTGTGTCCTTAATTAGCATTTGCGCTGGTGGCACTTCATTTAAAGGTTTATTAGCAGGTCCCTTTAAAAAATGGAGGTCTTAATACTTCAAGGTAGCTGATCATAAGAACTTGGTCCTTAGCCCAAATGGTGAAGTCTGAATTGGAGGTGCAAATATTTTGATGTGGATCTGAAAATAAATGATCTTTTTCAGGTTTTGAAATACAGATTTACATTGAAACAAATTGTCTATTTTCATCTCTTTTCTATCCTTTTCTTATGTTCTTAGTGTTTTTTTACTGCAGATGAGTCTTCTTTGAGGCTAGTCCTAATCATGCAAATGTTGGTTTGGAAATCATGTTCTCCACCCCACCTCCAACCAGACACAGGATTAAATGATATTGTCAATATCCGTATTGAATCCTCTGTGGCAGGTAACCCTTGTAAGGAAGTATTACTACTGGGCCTCTGCAAGCTCAGTTATCAAAGAGAAACATTTGGCCAAAAGCTTGTCTGTTTTTTTTTTTTTTTGCGAAACTCAGTTGCAGGATGTACCCCATCATGATCTTTGCCTTTGCAAGGTTAGTGTATGTACTTTAGAACTCTGGTTGCATGTACATTTCCCAGGTTGCAGGTGAGTACTTTTGTGAATCGCCGGACAAAAACCTATTGTCACATGCCGTATACCGTGAAAAGGCGAAGTATGTTTTTTTCCCTAGCAATCAGTCTGGCAATACCCAGTCACCATCCACTATTGAATTGCATTTTTTAGTGGCTACAACAGCACTTCTTCTCACCCCTCATAAAAATAGTGTAATCCGCAAACGTAGCTTTCTTAAATAGAAACATGTTGAATAGCTATGACAGCACATTCATCATTATTAAGCATAATAGCTTTAATAGTGTAGGAAGGTGGCTACCGGACTATGGTTACCCCAGATTTTTTGCCTTGTGTTTAGCTGGTTTTTGACTTAGTTGGCCTGGTTCCCTGCTAATCAGGGCCCCAGGCCATCTGCTCTCTCTGTAAAATGGATTCCATGTACCCTAGGTACATACCACAATTGGAAATGGACTCCTTGTCAGCCCCTGTACCATGCACTACAGGTGCCCAGGGCATAGGAGCCACCAAGGCCTACCAGTGGCTGCAGCATATCTTTTGCCACCCCTGGCTGGTTCTTAAATTGACACAACTGGCTGATCACTCAGCTGGGGCAAGGTGGTGTAATCACCCCTTGCTTAGATATAGTATACCTATATCTAAACCTATATCTGGACACATATAAACCTGTGAGCCACTCCTATGGAAGGCCTTATCAATCCTGGAGGCAGAGTGCGTGGTTTAATGTGAGATGGAGCTCTAGCATGAGCTGAGCCTGTCTGCAGCTGTCGGGAACAACTCCCTAAGCTGTTCCGGGATAATGCCATACCATATACTCTTAAGTGCATTATAATTAGGGCTCCCGGTTTTATGGTATTTATTTTTTTGCCATTTCCGTCTGTATTTATCCATATTTATTTTTTGGGCATTTTTTCTGTATTTATCCACATTTATTTTTGTCACATGCAAAAGACGACGCTACATCTAGTATTTTTCCACATTTATTTAAATTGTGAATGCACATATGCAGTCGGTTGTTATTGGTCAACACTATACATTCGAAAATGTTGCCATTTGCAGAATGTCCCAAATATGCTTAAAAGTGCTATCACAAGCCATTTGTCTCAGAGCCTTGCAGTTTCTGCCATCAACAGAGTGCCACATCCTCTCCCCCACTGAACACTTTACAACTCCACTGAGAAACTCACACTGCCTTCAGCTTCAACCCAATTGGAAGCAATTCAATTCAAATTATGCACTCCTCCATTCCTGTGCGCAGGAATCTGTTAATGTGGTGGTAAATTCGAGATCCTACCTCCCTTTCTTTTTTTATGCCTTGAAGCTCTCTGATGTTCCTTCAGCAAATCTTCATATGCGTGACGCAATATATAAGCCTCCATACTGCACTGTGGATTTTTGTAGGTAGGAACTGCCAGGCTCGATTTTCCCAAATTCGAACCAATATCAATAGCCATCACAGGCATAACTGGCATTTGACAGTTTTTATCATAAACACCAGGCTCCTCCTACTCAACGTCAATCGTCACGTCACGCGTCACGAAAGAAAAGTTTAGAATGTTTACCAGCTACTTATAAATGAGTTCCATTATGCTTTAAATTATTGCGCCCTGATAAACCAAGCCCTAGTGTGTTTACACAAAAGTGTTTCATATAATTGTCCTCCGAAACTGCAGGTAAAACCCAAAACAGATTTCCAACGAATTCCAACTGTTGTGGTAAAAACTCACGAGTAATTTTTACCCACACACGTTTGGCCACGAAAACCATAGCCTAGAGCAAAATGTGTTCAAATCTGATTAGTTAACACCTATTCTGCTGCCAATTTCTACTCACGGAAACAAGCCTTTAACACTGCAGTAACTCCCTACTTCAAATGACTGTACCCTGCAATATCGTTAATTATCAATGCTGTTTGCCCACACATGATCCACATAATGTGAAGCATAGTAGTGTCAGTTACTTCTCATGCAAGCGTCTGTAATTGTATTACAATTGCAATTTTAGACAGACATTTTAGGAAAGTAGTGATTAAACCACCATTTTTGGCCGGATGCCTCTGTCAGTTAAAAGCTCGCTGCTAGGAAATGCAACAATCTGTAGGCCATGCGTTTGAGGACCAACATGGCTGATTCAGATTTCAATTTTTTTACAGTGAGTACCTAGAAATAGAAGCACTCTGATTCGAAGCAAAAATTATTAATATGGGACGTCTTTCACTTATATTCATGAGTGACGAGCACACAAGTCATGCAGTGCCTTTTCAACTTAAATACAAAAAGAGACGTGACGTGTGAGCTTCTAATCAAGGGCCTGGGCACTGCATTCTGTAGGCGCTGCTCTCACCCCTCTCCACCCACCTCGGCAGCGAACCCCGCCTCGGGCCCGAGAACGAGTCTGAGAGGAAAAGACGGGTGCTGGAGCAATCGGCAGAGTCAAGAGGCAGGGGTCGAGGGGTGAACAACAAAGCCTCATTAAGATGTAAATGGTCTTTCAAAGACCTGTGAAGTACTCGGGTGCAGCTGTGTGCGCGCAGGAAGCTGTCTCAGCTGGGCTGACACCTCTTAACCCTCTAAGGAGGGGGAGACACCAGATGGCCGGGGGTGTGATTTATTGAAGTCATGACAAAATATATTAGTATTTTCCCGTTTTTATATATAAATACAGATAAAGGAAGACTTGTTTTCCGTCTGTATTTATATGTAAAAATCCGTTTAAACGGAAAACCGGGAGCCCTAATTATAATCCTCGCGGTTATATAGCAACTTTGGTTTGGCTTTATCAAAACATGTCGTGTAAGGTGTCATACGATTTGGAATACTATCCCCTCGCCAGTCCTGGCGACGGGGATAGCATTCCACCCCTCTAGAGGGAGAAGACATGTTACTTTACTGAAATGCGGTTAATTTTAAAAGGAGCCTCAGATCCACAAAATGGATGCTTCTGCCACAGACACGGGTCTGACCCCCTGTAGCTGACCGAAACTCAGCCAAGGGGGCCTGGACAAAGGGTTTCCTGTCACAGGGAGGTGTCACACCACCCCAGACAGGAGATAGTGGATTGTAGCAGGGAGGTTTGAAAGAAACCAGACACTGCTTGGGCCGCACAAGGCTGCCCCTTGCATAATCCGGCCAAACCGCTTCTGGGGCACACCAGCCCCCGTCCCAGTGCGGCCTGGATCAAAGGAAAGGGGTGTACCCACCCCCTTCCTGGGTCCTACCCATAGCCCCCTAGATTGGTATAAGAATGGGAGCAGTGCCAATGCACTTCAGATTATCCTGATGAAACATAAGAAACGAAACTCTGGACCCTTCGACATCCTACTCAACGTAGAAGACTGAAGAATCTCCCTTGTGGTCAAGGAGTTACCACCCTGTGCAAACAGGCACCATCCAGCACCTCGACGTCTGCTTTGTTGCAGTTCCCGCCGGAACTCGAGTGACAGAGATCGACGAGATCAAGCTTGCCTGCCTTCTTACAGCCCGATCCACAGTCCCTGCAGAGCTGAGACCCGTGGAGGCGACCGGAAGCGTGGGGCACGCTATCTTGGAAAGACCACGAGACGCTGACCGTGCAGCCCACGAGTGACCCTCGAAGCTGTACACCGGGGTTTGAGAAGCCCCAACCCTGAGCCACTCTTGCACCGAAGTTCACCCCTCTACACTCGACGAGTGCTGCGTGGGGCCCTTCTGCTTCTTTTGGCTCAACGCGTTGGCCCGGTCACTTGCCAGCCGGCTTGTGGTCCCTGTGCCGACAAAGTGAAATACGACCTGCGATTCTGGTTGCTCCAGATTTGCACCAGCTCCCCTGAAAAGGAGCCCCCGCTCTGACCCTCCTGGTCCGAGTGAGAAGCAATCTCCCAGTTCCGCGTGGATTGCTTTTGCCAAGTGTTGTTTGCTCCAATCTTGAAGCCGACAGTGCCGACGGTGAGAGCCTACGTGGGACAGATCGTGACCTGCTCCTGGACGTCGCAGATGCCCCATAGCCCACGTGGCAGCGGAGAGAAGCTCCTCGACAACCACCTGATTGCGCCCGACATTGCCTGGTTCCGTCCTGGTCACTGCTGAGTGACCCAGACTCTGTCCCCTCTGCTTTCAGGTACTTTTCGACTTCGATCCACCCTTGGATCCCACCGGACACTTCTCCTTCACAGCGCCTGCAGCATCTTCAGCTTCAAGCACCAAGAACCAGCGTGACGAAACCCGACGCCACTTCGACCCTGTGCACCCGCTTCCTGTGGGTGAGGTAACATTGCAATGCCGGTGTTCCCACACTGGTACACACCTCTAGGGTCTGTGTCTTAAGTTTTGACTTTCTAGGTTCATCGGAAGTGTCCTAAAACTCTATTTGTGTAACTTTTACGCACCATTGACTTAACATTGGTGCATGCGTGTGCTTCA
This sequence comes from Lissotriton helveticus, assembly GCF_964261635.1. Classification (NCBI taxonomy): domain Eukaryota; kingdom Metazoa; phylum Chordata; class Amphibia; order Caudata; family Salamandridae; genus Lissotriton; species Lissotriton helveticus. The sequence continues at coordinate 719,223,106 of NC_136073.1, forward strand.
GCACTGCACCCGAATCCCGCGGGCTTTTCCCGACTTCAGCATTGCTTGTCCCGACTGCTCCCAGCGATGCCCTAGGCCTAACCACTGTTCAATTGGTATCACTTATACCACTTTCTTAATATATGGTTTGAGTGGCCCCCCGCCCTCATCCATAATTGTGCAACTTTGTATGTTATACTGTGCTTTTGATTTAACGCTTGTGCCCCTTTATTCATAAAGAGTACTGGGGATTATTCTTAGAAATAAATACATATATTTTTATAATATATACTTGTGTGGTGTCCTTTCATTTGGTATTACAGGACTGTGATTGGTAAAACAGCTCGCTTAACACGACCTCTTGAGTTGAGCCTTTAAGGCTGCTTAGTCTATGCTACCATTAAGATAGCTTGTCTACAAGGTTGACTTACAACCGGACACCATAAGGGGTTATTTGGACTGATACAAGGTGGTTCCAGAATTGGAAACATCATATATCAGGCCAACTTCTCACAAATAGTCTATTCATAAGAGGCACATTTTCCTTTCTAAACAATTCCCAAGATCGCCCCTTCTTTCCCAGAACTCCCAGATTCGGTTTTGGGGTAGTTGCGAAGTCCTACATTTCTAGCTAGGCCTCCTCAGGAAGTGATATATGTAGTCAACTTGGCCATCTGTTGGCCCCTGCCCCCTAGCTGTTAAATGCAACCCTGGATCCAAGGACATTTTGCTTGCTCATCTACAATCCATTCTTTACTCTGCTGCTTCCACCTTTACAAGATCCTGGGAGATTTGAACCTAGGATTTTAGAAAATTTGTGTTTATCCTATTAAACTACAGCCCTTCTATTGCTTGTTACACATTCTTCCTGCCCACTGCTGTAGTAAACCACTAAATGTTTGTGGTCATCAAGTCACCTACAGATTGCCGATCTGCCTTTGATCACTCCTCATCTGACTGCTGTACATCAACATACCTCTTCTTAACCCCTTAGCAACTCTCTCTCAAGTAGAAAAATATCATTAAAAACCATCTCTGATTTACTGAAATAACTTCAGTCATCTCACCATAAAAGCAGGTATTGCCACCTTTTGAAAAAATATTTCTGCTAGCACTTGACCTTCACCTACTTTACCTACCTACCCACTCATCCATTTGCCCAGCTACCACTGCCATTGATCCAAGTCGTAAACTCTGATGCATGCTGTGAGAAGTTAGCCTGGCATATGATGTCCACTATTCTACTGGGCACCATGCCCCAGTCTAAACGACCCTTATTGATGGTGGTTGTAAAGTCAACCTTATAGACAAGTTATCCCAGTGGTAGTATGGACCAGCAGTCTTAGGCTAAAACTTCAGAGAGCATGTGAAGCCAGCTGTTTTACCATATATAATCCCTTGAATACCAAATGAAAGGACACCACACAGAAATATATAAAATATAGATGTATTTATTACTAACACAACCCCTCTGCACTCTTTGAGGTCAGAGTTCGAGATACGTTACAAGTTACTCATTAAGCATACTATAAGTTGCACAAATACAATTCTGTCCTAGGGGCCTCACAAAGCATATACTAAGTAAGTGGTATAAGGACCACTTCAGGAATAGTGAATAGGCCTAGGGCCTAGGGAATCGCTGGGGCTACACTACAGAACCAAAGGTTAGGAAGTAGGAGACCCACGAGAGACGCGTACAGTGTGGGAACACAGTCGCGAATTACCATAGTTATAATGGGAACGTAAAAGTTACAAAGTAGTTGATTAAGGACACTTCCGGATGGACTACGGTAAAACCCTTTTAAACTAGGACACTTCGAGAGTCAACACCCACGGGAGCACCGGAGTACTCTAGTTACCTCACCCAGGGAAGCCGGGTGCATAGGTGTCGTTTCGTGTCGGGTTTCGTCGCCGTTTCCCATGGAGAGCTGCAAAGAAGTGCTGCAGGCGACCTGGAGAAAAGTGTCTTGGTGGATCCAAGGGTGGATCGAAGATGAGAAGGATCTGAAAGCAGAGGGGACAGAGTCTGGGTCACTAGCCAGTGACCAGAAAGGAACCAGGCGATGTCTAGTGTTTCAGGTGAAGATGGTGAAGCTTGTCTCTGCAGCCAGGAGGCCTCGACGACGACCAGGAGCTGGATTCGAGCTGTCCCACGAAGGATCTAGGTGACTGCGGTGTTGGTATCCGGATTGGACCCAACAAGCCTTGGCAAACACAATCCACGCAGTAAGGGAAGATGGGCTTCAGTTCAGACCAGCAAGGTCTGGGGAGCTTCTCCTTCGCAGGGAAGCTGGAGCAACCAGGCAAGCGGTGTAGTTTCAAAAGGAAGTTTTCGGAGCGCTAACTAGCCAACGGGTTAGCAACCGGGAAGACGCGTCGAGCTGAAATGCAAGAGCAGGCCCCACGCGGCATTCGTGGAGTGTGGAGGACTGAGCTTCGGTGCAAAGGGCGCTCAGGTCTGGGGCTTCTCAAACCTCAATGCACAACTGCGAGGGTGCCTCGGTAGTTGCACTGTTAGCAAAGTGCAGGTAGTCCAGGGTGTCCGGGCCCCAAGTCTCTTGTGTCCGCCGCGGGTCTCAGCTTTGCTGTGGATCGGAGTCGGAGAAGTCTGGAAGTCCAGTTCCTCAGTCGCTGAGTCTTCGGGTTCTGGCAGGAGCGTCGACAAAGCAAACCGGCAAGTTACTGGTGGTGCCTGTGTGCACAGGGTGGTCACTCCTTGACCACAAGGGAGATGTCTTCAGTCTTCTAGTCTGTATAGAACGTTGAAGGTCCAAGAGTTTCGTTTCAGAGTTTCAGTCCAGGATAATCTAATGTCTCTAGACACAGCTCCTATCTTTATACTAATTTTAAGGGGTGGATTACCTGCTAGCTCCCTCCTGTGGGTGGACCCTGAGAAGGAGGTGGTTACACCCCTTTCCCTTTGTCCTGTTTTGCGCCAGAGCGGGGTTGGAGTGCCCCAGCAACTGGTTTGAACCGGGCTATGCATGGAGCACCTTGTGTGCCCCAGGCAGTGTCTGGAAAAGCAGATTTCCATTTAACCCACCCTGCCCCAATACACTACAGGCTGTCTGGGGAGGTGCTATCACCGCCCTCGACAGGAAACCTATTGTCCAGGCCTCCCTCGCCGGAGTTTCGTCCAGCTGCAGGCGGTCACTCGTGTCTGTGGCAGCAGCAACCATTTTGTGATGCTGAGGCTCTGTTTAACTTTAACCGGGTAAAGCAGTAACTACATGTCTTCTCCCTCTAGAAGGGTGGAATGCTACCCCTGCCACCTGAACTGGCGGGGGGGGGGTAGTATTCCAAAGTGTTTGACACCTTACACGACATGTTTTGATAAAGCCAAACCAAAGTTAGCATTAATCGCAAGGATTATAATGCACTTAAGAGTATATGGTATGGCTATATCATAGAACAGCTATAAGGACATGGTTCTGAAAGCTGCAGAAGGGCTCAGCTCATGCTAGAGCACCCCCTCACATAAAACTAAGCACTCTGCCTCTAGGATTGTCGAGGCCTACCATAGGAGTGACTTATAGGTGCGTATGTGTCTATATATAAGGTACATATAGATATACTATATCTAAGTAAGGGGTGATTACACCACCTTACCCAAGCTGAGTGATCAGCCTGTGGTGTCAGTTTGGATGGCCAGCCAGGGGTGGCATAATACATGCTGCAGCCCCTGGTAGGCCTTGGATGCACCTATACCCTGGGTACCTATGGTAACACTATACAGGGACTCATAAAGGTGACCCAATTCCCAATTAGGTATGTACCTAAAGTACATGGAGTCCATTTTACAGAGAGAGCAGATAGACTGGGGCCCTGAATAGCAGGATCCCAGGCCAACTAAGTCAAAAACCAGCTAAACACTTTGCAAAAAGTTGGGGTAAACATATAGTCAGATATCCACCTTCCTACACATGCACTATCAAGAAGATGGTGTAATTAATGCACTCAAGAAATCTTACACTTGTAGAAAAGAATCATCAAACCTATGACGCACGCCCGACGAAATATTACACTACATACTTTGCTCATTCCTCACCTTCAAAATTAACCCAAACTCAACATTCTCTTTTCAGTACTTTAAACACCAGTCCTTTGTGCTTCACAGCCAAAGACTTTGTGCTAACAAAATCTCACCCATCTGTACCACTGTCATCCTACTCATCATACAACCATCAATTTTACACATTCCCCTCCTTTATACAATGTCCATCACCCACTTGGAATCCTAATTTCCTACAATAACTATGGAATCTATCCATTCTCAACAGTAAATCATTTGTGTGCATTTCCAGCACATTTCACCACACAGCTTGTAAAACGTCTTACAACATTTTCGAGAGTTCAAATTTAACTCTACCTTTTTTAACCATTCATTTAGAAGTCATTCCAGTTTTAAAAGACTGACCTGTCAGCCCCTGGTCTTCTGATAGATTTACCATCCTATCTTATGTAGCCATTTTCCTATTCAGCAGCGACGCGGGAGGGATGGGGAGAGGGTGGTGGTCCTAGCAGCAACGCAGGAGGGATGGGGAGGGGTGGTGGTCCCAGCAGCGACATCGGGGGGGGGATGTCCCTCCAGCTACACAGAGGGATGGTGGGGGTGTGGTGGTCCCAGCAGCGACGCGGGAGGGATGGGGAGTGGTGTTCCCAGCAGTGAAGCGGGTGGGATGAGGGTATGTCCCAGCAGCGACGCAGGAGGGATGGGGGGCAGCAGCCACACGGGAGGGGATGGAGGGATTGGCCCAGCCATGACGGGCGTGGGGGGGTGCAGTGCTTGGCATATATATTTGTGTTTGTCAGATATGATGGGAAACTTTGCATTGCATATTTATAAAAACACTATGTAAGACACATTAGACTTCATTCGACTTCATTCGTCTTGCGAGATTGAAAGCATACTGGTGTACTACAGGACATGGGGTCATTTTTCGGGATTGCTTCAATCCTGAGGTAAATGATGCTAGAAGACCAGTGGGCTTAACTCTGAAAATCCTTGATTCTCAAACGGTACCCAAGTGTTGCAAGACAAACCCATAGGTGAACTTGTCCCACACTTCAATTTGTGAAGTGGCAGTGGCCTTTAGAGGTCCGCAGGCTTCCTTGAGCTCAGTCCTCCTGGGTTATGGTAGCCTTTATCAGTGGATGGAGGCTAAAGGGCAGAAATTGAAAAAATATGACCGCTGATGTAGAAAATGAGATTTGTAATCTGATCCTCCGCAATCCAGGATGGCACCAACGTGACCCAGGGTTGCGTTGTACGTACCTCAGCACTTGTTAAGATCCAGTGTAGGGAAATTAATGGCGCTGGTGTTTAAGCCTAACTAAATATTTTTTCACCACTCACCAGCCAGTCCCCAACTCCAAGTGATGTTAAGGCTTATGCCCAGAATTCCAGTGCTTCTGCGTTATAAGCCTAGCAAGTGTCTAGTGTTTTTTTTATTTTTGGTCTGTGACCATGTTTAGCTGCACGCATCGATTGAATTAGTTTAGGTGTCTGTTTTAAATGCAAAAATGTAATATTTACTTAAATCATAAGCTGCAGGATATAATGTTTTGATATAGAATATTTTCTTCTTGTAGATATTATTACAACAAGAGGATCCTTCATAAAACTAAAGGCAAAAGATTCACTTACAAGTTCAACTTCAATAAACTTGTGATGCCCAACTACCCCTTCATCAACCTTCGGCACAATGGTAAGCAAACAGGCACCCAAGTCAATTGCTTGCCTGCTTGTGTATATAATCACTGGTGGCAGAAGAAGCACGTTTTGTGAGAATGATGACTTGAACAAACTGATCTTGTGTGTTGCCTACTGTGGGAACGATTTCCCTTTTTCCCTTCTAGGTCCATTCTGTCAGTTTAAGATTACAATTTGTACCAGTTAACAACATGAGATGCTCAGTATGTTATGATTACACCCTAGGTGTGTAATAATGTCACTCTGGTCTTCCCTCGTTTATTTATTTCTAATCCTGCCAGAAAGGTTTTCTTTACCTGTTTTCTTATTAGAATGCTGTATTCTTGTGATATATGTATACATATATTCATTGTCTGAAAAAATACATGAAATGTCTGACCGTTTTAATCCCTATGCACCCAGCGCTTGGCATATATCCGTGTTTGTCAGATATGGTGGGAAACTTTGCGATGCATATTTGTAGAGAATACTGTTAAGAGAGGCCAGTTTCCATTGTTTTTGCCCGGCTCTTGTTCCCCCTCAAGTTTGCAACAAACATGTAATGTGTTAACTGTTGCTTACTAAAGTGTGTTTTTTGTTTTGTTTTATTTGGTGGTATGAAATTGCCATTGTCATGCTATTCCCTCCAGGTTCAAAGCGAAAATGTTTTTTGACTGCATATACTGATGGGCAGGGGCTCTTCGTTCCTGTTCCTACTGATGCATTAAGTTGTGTAATTCTGAATCGAGGAAGAAATGTTGCCTGCCGATTGATGCTAGCAGTAACTATGAGACACAGCTCACTGCATTTTTAGCATGCATAAAGGTTTGACCCATCTGCTCTATTAAAATAGGCAGTTAAGAACGAGTTCAAAACCTTCAATGAGAAAATGCAAAGCAAATCAGACTAACATGACTCCTAGTTGCCACTGGAGCAAATGGTACAGTTATACCAATCTTTGTCATAATTGTACAAGCACTGTGGCTATGATACAAAACATAAAACCTACTAAAATTCCAAAATGAGGTTGGTGAGACAACCACAATTTCCCTTACTTTGTTCATAACCTCACTTAAAATCACCTACTTGATGTAATTGATTACATAACTGGTTATATTGGCACTCTTACACAGTACATTGCTTATAATGTGATCAGTGTTGAGGTTCAAGAAGCACATCATGAAAGGTGTGACTGGATGCTGGTACTTTTGCGGTTCGATTTCAATTAGACTAGATGTACCACATCTTTCAAGTGAGGTCTTATATATTCCATTTATGGCCCACCACCGCAGTACCAAACCAGGAGTGTGGAATATTATAAAATACTTACTTACAATTGTCCCTTTTGAATCCACGCAGAGAGACAACAGATCAGGACTGGATTCTTATATCTGAGCACTGATATCCTCTTAAGTTATGCCAGTGCTAATATATAATGGATTTGATTCTGGCTAAGTCTCAGATTTTGCCACATTTTGGATTACATAAGACGCTGAACATACCAGAGTTCTATTTGTGATAAATATTTCTATATTCACAGGCTCGGTCTATGAATGTGATCGTTTTAGGGCAGCTTTTTGACCACAGTAGGGTTCTGAATATGCTAACACTTTCATTATGTCAGAGTACTGATTATAGCAGAGTTCAAGATGTACCATTCTTCTAACTGTACCACTGCTCTCCTTCTTACCTTCGATTATAAGGAAGAGCCTTGTACATTGCCTTGACGAATCTACTTTTACGTATTCACTCAAATTCTCAAAATTCTACAATAAATCCAGATTGTGCTTGAGGTCCAGTGCCAAGATTGATAACTGATCAACACGACTGCTCAGTCTGACCTTCTCCACAGGAGCACATTGTGTAATTCTTTTGCAATTCACTTAATCTCACTGTTCCCCAGTTCTCTTGTTACCATGATTTTGACAATGAACCATGTGTTACATCAATGATTGGCTTACATTTTGCAACTATATGACCTGCAAGGGCTTGTCAAAGACCTAATGTTCTGGGTTCAATTCTCATTGCTGTCTACGCCTATAAGCTTGCGTTATGCAAGCAAAGTATGGTTTTGCGAGCCTAAAAGATTTTTTTCAAACCAAGTATTTTGTGGGAGCATAACTACTCATGTGGGCTGGATGCAGGTTGGAAGTTGTCGTTCTCCATGTACACCCGCAAACGTTAAGGCCGTTAACCAACTCCACACCACGCCTGGAAAAGGAAAATGTTCTAGGGGGAGAAAGGACCACTCCCTCCTAAAATAAGCTGGTCCTGTAGGGAAACTCGTTTCCCCGTGAGGGAAAATGTTTTCACACTAGAAAATTAAATATTATAACAAGTGATTTTACTCTTGCTCCGCATGTTTTCTCATGAGGTAATGTATGTAAATACATTTGCTCATGCAAATGTGAATTCGCAGACATTTTCTATGGGTATTATTTCTAGGCCTCATTCTTAAACTCTTCGTGAGTCCCCATAAGATCTAAATCTGCACCGGTGCAAAATCAGAGCTTTTTTGTGACTCTTTTTGAGAATGGGGCCCTAATTTATTTTATTTAAATTTGACCCAAGTGTTGAACTTAATAGTTTTTGCACTGATTCGCTGTTTCTTCGTTCTCTTTTTAAATAGTGATACGCGTTACATTTTTTATTAATTGGTGTCCTATAGTAGTGGTATGTGAGGTTGCCCTTAAAAATTGCATAATAGTTGAGCAAATCGAATTTCAGCCTCCTTTCAAATCTCAAATGAGATTTTGTTACTCTATACTATGAAACGATCGCTACTTTTGCTTCAGTTCTGCATGTATCAATATAGGATCAGTGATCATTCTAGTTTATATGAATAGCCACAAGTTGTGATATTTTGAAAACGTGAACATACATTTACATTGCAATCATGGTTTATAATGCACATTCAGTGTACAACCGACTGCAGTTCCTTAGAGTACTTGCACAAACGGTAATGGCTTTGCATTAGTGAACCGTGTGTACAAGTTTCAACATGTTACTTATGGATTCCTATCTTGACTTAGTAGCAGCCATGCCTTTTCACAAAACCATGCTGCATATTGTTAACTGCTAGCCAAAACTTTTGTGCTGCAGAGGATTGGGTCTACTTCTCCAGAGACAAAACAAACATGCACATGAATACTTTCTGTTCTTGAAACCTAATAATGCCCTTGATGTCAGACGATAAGAATTTCCCACCAAAGGCGCACAGTTCATGTGCCCAGTTCCTACAAAAAATAACTCTGAAATGGTCACACTTAGTCTCCTGTGCAACAGACCAACTACTGCAGGACATTTAAGCTAATCAACATTTAAACCAGTAATGCCTGTGTCTGTTTCTACTGTTTTTACAGAGACCTATGCCTTTTGATCAATTTTATCTGAAATTCTTTTATCGATCAGGTAGAAAGGGTACCTTTTAATTGACTAGTGAAAATGAATTATTTTAAAACATTCTCAAACATTGAATATACTTAGAAGTTGAGCGTCACCAATCCTTTGAGGCACAGAATAAAAAAAGTAATCCGCCAATGTTGATTACAGTTTCCTGTTGTGGTTGTAGGGCCATGTGTGAGTAATACTTGATTTAGATGTCTCATGGAGGGGGAACCCAATGTCTTGCCAGCTACATAAATTGGAGATATGTTGTGCACCTGACTGAGCCAAGGACTGTCCAAAGAATGCTCTTGGTGTGCTTCAATCATTATGTACAAATGGTTATGGTTTAGCAAGAGGTTTGTGATGGTGTCACCTTTGCTTCAAAAGCCTGAGCAGCCTCCTGTTAAAATACCATTAATCGTGATGGAGCTTCCCCGCCGCAATAAGCCAACAGAAAAGACTTCAAACTGGAACTCAAGTTTCCCCTCCAGCACCACCATTAAATCAAGCCATATTGTGGAGATCTTGGATCAAAACCTCTGGCCCTTTCTCCAAAAGTTAACCTCGGCCGCCTAGCCTAGTGCACTACCACAATGGAGTAGTCAAGAGAGCAGGTGGAAAGAAGATTTGGCCCAAGCCCCTCGATTTGGTTATGAGGGCAACTGCAGAGAGGTGCTGCAGGTTGCCTGTTAAGATTATAATACATTGATGACAGCAAGTTAGCAGATTGTGCTAAGGCTTAAGGTAGCACACATCTTCTAGAATCCATATACTTGAGGCATTAGTTGGACTGGTAAAGGGCACCTGTGGGACATTTTAAGGCTAGGTGGCAGGTAGCTTAGGCAAAGGTGCTGTTGTGATTCCTAGGAAGACCTAGAGGAGAGGAGATGGAGATGAAGTTGGTCAGTTGCAAGGAAACACTGATGTTCTGGGCTGTCCTTCATCTCTTCCAAATATGAATTGTGTGGAAAAGCATAATACAGGCACAATGACAGAACAATCTAGGTTAGCGGATGGAGGTATAGAGGCAGCTTATTTTAGTTTGTGCATCTAACTAGACTGTGCCTTTCAGGAGCAGAACTACCTTTTTCTTGACCAATCCTGAGTTGGTAGTGTTACAGGCCCATTCAAGGTTACTCTGACTGTTGGGTGATGAAAGGAAAATATACTCGAAAAGGAAATGGTGAAGAATGGGCACTAGATATAGATTTCACCATACCATAGCCTGTAAACCAGCATGGCCATTGTACTCATGATGTAGAACCCCTTCATGCCTCCTGTAAATCGTAAAGCAATTCTAAATGACCCCGCCACCTCTCTGTACTGATTTCATTATAAGGTGCTGCAGTAAAGAGGGGCCCGTGCATGCAGTGAGAGGAACCCCCCCCCAGACACTCAGCTGGCCGTGTACAAGACACCACCCTTTTCAGACATGCATTTTTGCACGGTGCCTTCCACCTCCTGCATTGTCGTCCTGAGCCAAGTGATCTCCCATGTCTAGAAACCGCTATTCTTTTCCCTGGGCCACAGTTGACCTCTACACACCACAGAAGCGAGGTGCAGGCTCCCTTTCTCTAGGCCTCCAACAAACCTTGTGTCGGCCCCCTGACTCTTCTTTCTCCAGCGCCCTGAAAATTACTATGTGGTGGCGAGGAGGATGAGGCAAATGTTGGTAAAGATGAAGGTCTCTTATGGCACGCCTCCCCTGGCCCCCAGCAGCCAACTCCCCACTCTCCTCTTCTGTATCCCCAATCAGTGTGGTGGAGAGAGCACTAGCGCCGCCAGTGACCATGAAGGATGCTTTTCTTGGACACCGGAATGAGCTATGGCAAACAGTCTGAGGAAGACTCACGCCGCACTGTAGAGGAAGTATCGGTTATTGAACCCTGGACTGCTGAAAAGTGCCTGCAAGTCTGGCCGCAGCAGCAAAGGCCGCTCCCCTGCTCTGAGCACTTAATCACTCGAACGGATGGTGGCCGCTGAAGAAAGCAGCTTTATGAAAAGGAAAATAAAATCCGACCGTAATGCACTGAATTGAAAAAGATCAAACTACGCAACTACTTTATAATGTGGACGATCAAATGTAGGGTGCTAGTAAAATCCGAATCACAGCCTTAAATGTGACTTTTAGTCTGCTCTCCCAATGAATTTCCACTGTTTAACTTTGTCATGGTGAGGGGGGGGGGGGTGTTTAATATGGCCCATACTGCCATCTTTTCATTTTGCACCGGCAGAGAAGTCAAACGGACTTTTTGGTTTCTGATCCTCCAATTTTAATTTTGGGTAGGACGACGCACAAAATGTGTCCTTTGCATTTTACTGAAGCCATTAAGTCAGGGCCCCTGCAAGAACCGTAAACCTACGTGAAACAACACTTTTTAATCCTCCCCTGACAAGCCAAAAGTGACAAAAGGCAAAAATCTTGTTTTGGGTTGAAACATGCCATCCCACTCGCTTGCAGTGGAAAGTGGTTACATTGGCACTTAGTTAATGTTTGCCCAGTAGTCTAAAGATGTATGTTCTGACTTTCGTGCTGAATTGTAATGCGTTCTCCGCAACGACTGTGTAAACTAGTGGGCTGTCCTTCCATTTAGTGTTGAAGGCGGTGGCATTACAGAGCATCTTGCAAAACAAGTCTCCTGTGCACATTGAAATGCATGAACCCAGTGGCAGCCTGCAATGTCACCGGAATATAAACATCCTTACTGTTAGGCAGGATATGTTTATTAGTGTTTTTAAAAAAAATGACTGGGTGGAATGTTGGTGCGCACCTCTGTTCGGGTGGAGTACGGGAGGTGCGTGTCAATCTTTAATTACAGCAGTAACACGTTTGGGCAGTTCTCATCTGACACTGCTGGTGCTGTTCCTTCCTTCTATCTCTCGGGCATTCGTGTAGAAAGAAATACTTTAGAGTGCTCAAATGTATCGCAGTCTGTTTTTCCCCATCTTGCCCGAGGATGTCGATGGAAATTCAACCTGTTTTGGGGTGCTGATATCCAGTTTCATGCCTGTTCACTCCGCCTTCACCTGCAGCGCTTGCTACTGAAAAGGCAGATCAGTCACTGGCGATAGGTAGTTCAAGGTGCTGGCAAGAGCTCAGAGGTTGGGAACAGAATGGACTAGGCAAAGTGGCCTGTGAAACCAACTTACAACTCAAAGATGTATTCAATTCCTTGTAAGCCCCCCTCCCGTTTTACTGCATGCAATACCTTTGAGATGGCTCTGCTGTGCTTAGCACCTTCTATTTTTTTTCTTCAAAAGCTCATCTAATGTAATAACCTCCCTGCTCCCACCCCAACTTGTTATATGTATACAGGTGACTTTGAAGCACTTTTCAGTAAGTAGTATGCTAGAGTGCTGAGCCAAAAATAAGTCGGTTAGTTGTGTAAGATGTAAGGGGGAAGAAGGAAGTGAGGGTTAGTGGATGTATTCCAAATCTACATAGCTTTTCATACAATCTTTCATACAAATACACCCCATTAAAACACATCGTAATCGTAAGTGTTAACAGTACATTCCTTATTGGTTCTCTATTTTGCCAACCTATAGAGCTAGAATGGACCGCCATTGTCGTTGCCTTGGAACCTATAATCTTCATTTTACTTATCCATGTTTATAAAATGCACAATGTTTAGGTTGTGCCTTCAGTTGGTACTGTACTTGCTGTTCTGCTTTGCTGCCTTCATGCTCTTGGATTATCCACCGTTGTGACTTGCACAAATTGGCGTTCTTGCTTGATTATGGCTTGCACCTTCTGTCCTCTTATAATTACTCGAAAATGGATAAACTGTGTTTTCCAAGTTTACCTGAAATGATACTTATCCACACACCGTACTTCATTTTAACAATGCAACTTTGATAAATTTGGTTTTGGCCTACCTTGTCCTCTTTGGCTAAACCCCGCATTATTTACACCCCTTTCACCACCCTTTTGTATTCAAAGCTTTGTAAAGACACAACCCTGATATGCTGTCACTTTGAAAAAATAAGAAAAGAGTACTACAACATTCTTTGTGTCATAAGTCCGATGTGACCATTTAAAATTCAAATAAAGACTTTCAAATAGTGAAACAAGACAGTTCATCAAGGTTTATGTGAATTTTAGTTGAGGTGATCCTGTGTTCAGTGATTTTTCAGATGGAGAGATTTTTTCCAGTAGCTCGCAGGAAAGTAATTGTCACGAGAATAGGCCCTCGTAACCAAAAACTGTGGTATTCCAATCTTACCTCCGAGTTGCTGATATCACTTGATTGTGTCTTCCTCGTCAGCTGTCCGCTTACAGCAGACGTACATCGTGTAAACATTTTCCTATGAAAGGTTTTCCTTTTACACGACTTTCAATTTAATGGCACTCACGCGAGTATGATCTTTAGTTGTCAATGTATGCGTTCTAACGTCATACATCCGAAAAAACCAGTATGTAATGTGACATCGACAAGAAGAAACATGTCCAGCATCAGACCTCGACATCACACCCTGTGGTATTTTTTGTGCCTTTAGGTCATAATGGAGGGCATTGGCATAGGTTTATCAGCATGAACCAAGACTGAAGATTAAACCTTGCTATTCGAACAGTTTGTGGGACAGTTATTTTGTGAATTCACAATGACTAGAGTTGTGAGACAGTGTTAAAATGACTAACCTGTTTAATTCCACTCGCGGCTTTAGTTCAGATTAAAATAAAAACACTGTTTCCGTTATGCTCCAAATGGCACACGGAGTATGCCACCAGTGTTTGACTATGGGCCATCCTAAAAAAAGAGCACAAGGTTACATTAAGTTCCACGTTGCGTAATGGCTGGTTACAATGTTTATGTTCTGCCTTTGGAATTGAAGGCATTGGAGTGGGTTGCCACATACGTTTATTGAAAAAGACGTTTAATGGAATGGACGCTAAAAGCTGCTTCTGCTGTACCAACTTAATTTTCGGTCTCGCCTAGCGAATGCAGCGCATGCGCTGCTTCGCCTTGGCGAGACTATTGTTGTGGGTCTGGTGCCTTGGGCGAGACAAACCATGTGCGCGCATGGACAGGCGATGTGCATGCAAATGGCGTCTCCTCTCCCACCGCGTGCTTCATTCAGCTCCTTCACGCTCCCGGACAAGAGACGTGCACACGTTTGCTGTGCGGGCACGATTGCACAGCTGTTTCCTGAGGAGGTCTGGTCTATCCTCAACCAAGCCTTAGCAGATGGTCAGGATGTAGCAAAGTTCATCATCCGGGATACCACTGAATACCTATGCGGAGCTTTGGCTTGAGCAGTGGCTCTGCTTCGCCACGCCTGGTTGCATCCACTGGGCTCTCAGGGAGAGATGTCCAAGCGTTCTTGATTGAAATGCTCTTTGATGGATCACATCTATTAGGCGACAAAGCTGATCGCTTTCAGGAGCACAAGATCATGCACCGCCTGCCCAGTGGTCTGCGATAACGTCCGACAAGTGGAGCTTCAGAATGTGCGGATTTGGTATGCCCTCCCAAATTATGGAAATCCATCCGCTCTTGCCACCTTCCCAGGAAGTTATATAGGACTATCTCGCCTTGCTCCATCTGTGACTCCGGGCTTTTATGGCCAAATGAGCCACTGAGAGGGTGCCCACGCCAGAAGTAGGGTGAGATTGTTATTTACGCTACTTTTCTCTTGCCCAAAAAGGATGCAGGCCTTCATGCCATACTAGATCTGCGCTCTCTCAACTACTCTTGAAAAAAGAAAAAATCAAGATGCTCACATTGGCTTGGGTTCCTTTGGCATGGGACCCAGGAGACTGGATGGTGGCGCTGGACCAGCAGGACAAATATTTCCACATCCCTCTCCTGTCGGCCCCCAGGCATTACCTGCTGAGCATGCTGAGGTACACGTATTTTCCGTTTGCTGTGCCCCCTTTCGGCTTTACCATTGTCCCTTGAGTGTCCACGAAAGTGATGGCCGTAGTTTTGCAGTGTGAATCTTTCTGGATTCACTATGCTGTGCATATTCCGCAATCTGGTGGTTGGGTTCGGAATCTTAGTCTTTTTTTCTCTTTTTTTTTTGTAGCCCAGGTGGGCGTCGACGTCCCACCATTTGGTGTACCTTCGGTGACGTCGGCATGCTTCCGGCGGAAGCTACCACCCTTGGGCGCCATCTTCAGATTCTTTTTTCCGCCGTTGGGTCTGGATCGTCGCGTGAAGCTCCAGAAGTTTTGGAGGAGAAAAGAAGGAAATACAGCAACTCTTCGGTAAAGACCTGAGAAGATCGGGAGAAGAAGACCATCAGAGAAGAGACGACGAAGAAAGGAAAGAACTTCGAGATCTTCGACGTCCTTGGAGGAATGCGCACACAGGGGGCCCCCTGAGCGCAGGGATGTACAAGACACCCTTTAAATTCTGCAAAACCTGCCACCACAAGTTCGCGCAGAAGGACCAGCACCCGGTCTGCAACCTTTGCCTGCCAATCGACCACGAGAGCAGAGACTGCAACGCCTGCTCCGTCTTCAAGCCGAAGACACTCCGAGTTCGAGAGAGACAGAGGACAGCTCACCACACGATGCAAGGCAAAGGCCAGGCCCGACGCTTTACGAACTGGGCCTCTCCACTGACGACGAGGACAACCTCGCCGAAGGGCCAGATGACTTCACGGTCGCAGAGACCGATAAGAAAACACCTGACAAGGTAGGAGAGTCTACGACCCCGAAAACCCCCACAGGGTCTCGAAAGCCAGAGGCAGACTCTCGAAAGTCAGAGCCCAGAGCCTCGAAAGGAGCACCGGCGCCGAAAACTTCGACGACCGAAGCTGCATCCTCCGAAAAAGAGCCCAGCGGATCCTCCGAAAAAGAGCCCAGCGGATCCTTCGAGAAGGACTCCCGGAGGCCGAAGACCAGCGAAAAGCATAGGTCATCGAAGCAAGCCCCTGAAAAAGGGTCTTTGACTTCGAAGGAAAAGGAGCCGAAGAAGGTTTCGACGTCGACAACGCTGCCGAAAAGAGCAGCTGAAACGCTCGACGACGAGCAGGCCGCAGAGATGCAGAGAAAGAAAAGAAGGCTCGAGGCAGGAATGGAGAATATCCTTCAGAGAAAGAAGGACTTCGACGAAAAAATGAAGTTACAGGATCCCCTCGAAGCCGGCACCGACCGTCGCTGAGGTACAGGAGCACGAGGAGTTCGACGTCGAAGAGACGCCGAAAACTCCGGACCCCTCGGAGCACGAAGAGGAAGAAGACCTCTACTACACAGAAGGGGATTACGGGGAGCAGCAGTCAAGCTACGGCTCGGGTTCCTCGACGGTCCAAGACCAGGAATGGCAGGACATCGAGGCCGAAAACCCGGAGGAGGCTGTGGAGCCATACCCCACGAGGCCTTCGCCACCAGACGACATTGGGGCATACAATGAGGTGGTCAGGAAGGCGGCAGCAGCCTATGGAGTTAAGCTGGAAGAGGAGAAGCCAAAAGCAGATTTCCTGCTGGAGATATTGCTCCCCACACAGACAAGAAGCCAGTTCTTGCCCATGCTAAAGAGTGTCACAGACCAGGGGAAGGAAGCCTTCAAGGAACCGGCTACATGCAGATCAGTAACGCCGAGGACGGAGAAGAAATACAAATTCTCCTCCCAGGACCCAGCTTACATCAAGGGATCCGTCACAGCAGACTCAATAATCGCTGCAACGGCCAGAAGGGCCAACGTCCCAACAACATCTGGACCTCCACCTGACCAGGAAAGCAGGAGGATGGATCTAACTGGCAGGAAAATAGAGAGGAACGCCGCCACGCACTGGCGGATGGCGAACTCCAACGCACTCCTGAATAGACATCAATACCAGCATTGGGATGAGATGGGCCAATTGATCAAGCCCCTCCCGGAACAATACCGTGAGAGGGCATCACACCTTTTGGAAGCGGGGGAAGAGCATCGCTAACTCGTGCCTCAAGACAGCCTTGGATGGGGCAGAAACAGCCAGCAGACTGATGGCTATAGGCATCACAGAGAGCAGGAAAGCCTGGCTCAGGATCTCAGGCTTCAAGGCTGAAGTTCAGAACAACATCCTGAGCACACCCTTCAACGGTGAAACACTGTTCGGAGCCCCAGTTGATGAAAAGCTCACCCAACTGAAGGACAACGAGACGGCAAGGTCCATGGGGGGCCTGCAATTCAGGGGGATGAGAAGGGGCACTCCTACACGGAGGCCGAACGGCAGGGGTGGAAGCCAACAAGGGCAATCACACCAGGCTTTCCACCAGGGACAACCGGGTGACAACCAAAGTCACCAGGGCCAGCAGAGGCAAAACTGGAATTACCAGAACAGGGGCCAGTCCTTTCGGTCAAGAGGAAATGGACGGGGCCAGAGAAGAAGAGGCGGTGAACAAATCCCCTCAAAGTGACTTCACATGGAAAAAGGTGCTTTCCCACCAGAACCCTCCGGGGGAGGAGCACGGGAAAACAAAAAGGAGAGGGCTACACGGGCAAGACACAAAGGAACATGTGACGCCAGTAGGAGGAAGATTGAAATTTTTCCTCCAGGAGTGGAGAAAAAAGAACAGACAAGTGGATACTCAACATTATGCAGTTCGGATACTGCATAGAGTTGGAAAAGAGACCACCAAACAGAAAGCCAAAGAAAAGAGAGCACTCGGGAAGAGAGCTGCGACTACTCCAAGAGGAAGCTCAAGAACTCCTCCTCAAAGCGGCCATCGAACGGGTTCCGTTCAAAGAACAAAACAAGGGAGTTTACTCAAACTACTTCCTCGTGCCAAAAGTGGACGAAAGTCTAAGACCCATCCTGGACCTACGGTTCCTAAACAAATACGTAAAGACTCAAAAATTCAAAATGACGTCCCTACAAGAGGTCATCCCACAGATAAAGGCCGGGGACTTCTTGTCCACCATAGACCTAAAAGATGCGTACCTGCACATCCCCATGAACAGGCAGCACAAGCACATGCTGAGATTCACAGTGAACAAGCATCACTACCAATTGACGACCCTGGCATTCGGCCTAAAGTCCGCACCAAGGGTGTTCACCAAATGCCTCACGGCAGTGGCCGCACATCTAAAAAGAAAGGGGATACACGTGTACCCCTACCTCGACGATTGGCTCGTAAAGGCAAGCTCTTACAGGACATGCAAAGATCATGCAGAACAGGTCACAAGAATGCTGGCAAGCCTGGGTTTCTCCATACACTGGGGAAAATGCTCAATGGAACCAGAGCAAGTGAAAATCTGCCTGTGAGCTCAAATCGACACCGTCCAATGCAGGGTGTTACCCAGCAAAAAGAGGACACTCAGCCTACTGAGGGAGAAACGTCACTACCAGAAGGGGCGAGCTCTGACAGTGAGGACTGTGAGCAAGATCTTGGGGATGATGGCGTCATGCATACACCTGGTCCCCAATGTACGCCTACAGATGAGACCACTCCAAGAGTGGCTGCAACAGCAATGGTCACAAGCTACAGGAAGTTGGGAGGATCTAGTGGTTGTGACGCAGAGTGCAGGAAGAAATAAGGTGGTGGACCAAGGAAAGAATAACAGTAGGGAAACCTCTAACACCACCGGACCCAACAGTGACCATCACCACAGACGCATCCCAGAAGGGATGGGGCGCACACATGAACAAGCTCTGAGTGAGGGGTCCGTGGAGCCCTACAGATGCAGTGAGACGCATCAATTACCTGGAATTGAAAACAGTGTTGCTAGCCCTCAAGGCCTTTCAGAAACACCTGTACAACCAGAAGGTGCTAATACAAACAGACAACACCACAACAATGTTTTACATAAACAAACAGGGGGGAACTCAATCATTTCCTCTGTCAAGCTTGGCACAGGAAATCTGGAGATGGGCAATACCACTCAAAATAGACCTGCTAGCCATTCACCTGCCAGGGAAGGACAATGTGGAAGCGGATTGGCTCAGCAGGCAGACTTCAGCGTCCCACGAGTGGGAACTCAATATTCAGGAAACAGAGAGACTTTTCAGGAGGTGGGGCACACCAACAATAGAGCTGTTTGCAACACGCCGGAATGCAAAATGCCAATACTTTGCATCCAGGCAACCAGAGGCACTATCACAGGGGAATGCCCTATGGATAAGCTGGTCAAAAACATTTGCCTACGCTTTTCCCCCGATACCACTGATCCCCAGGGTTCTCAACAAATGCATGACGAGCAACATGACGCTCATCCTGGTGGCACCACAATGGGCCAGGCAGACGTGGTACTCTCAGATAATGGAGATGGCGCAGAGCCCACCCCACAAGTTCTCAAAAAGAAGAGACCTACTCTCAATGGAAAACGCAGAAGTTCTACACCCAGAGCCGGAGAGCCTCAACCTGGCTCCTGAGGACTTAGAATTCGCACATCTAAAACTACCAGAGAGCACCCTGCGGGTGCTGCGTGAGGCAAGAAGGCCCAGCACACGCAAGTGCTATGGGGAAAAATGGAAAAGATTCACTCAATGGTGTTGCAAGAAAAAACTCCATAGAAAACTGACCAGGGAATCTACGGTGCTAAGGTACCTCACGCACCTAATTAAAGCTAAGCTAAGCTCATCCTCGCTGAGGGTGCACCTGGCAGCGATTGTGGCATACACGAGGAGAAACAGGGAGAAGCTTCTTTACATCCCAAGTCGTAAAAAGATTCCTGGAAGGGGCTAAAAGGATAGCGCCACCAAAGAGAATACTGCCACCGGCCTGGAACCTAAATGTGGTACTGACGGAGCTCATGAAAGCACCTTTCGAACCCATCCACAAAGCATCACTGCAAATGCTAACAATGAAAACAGCTTTTCTAGTAGCCATCACCTCGCTACGAAGGGTGAGCGAACTGCAGGCACTCGCACTGCAGGAACCCTACATCCAGATACACAGTGACAGGGTCGTGATGAGAACAGACCCACACTTCATGCCAAAGGTGGTGTCAAGGTTCCACATGAATCCGAGTATTCAGATCCCTAGCTTCTTCCAAAACCCCACTACAAGCGCCGAGAGGTCGCTCCACACTCTAGACGCAAGAAGGGCTGTGATGCACTACATTGAAAGGACGAAGGGACACAGGAAAACAAAACAGTTCTTCGTATCCTTCGCAAACAGTTACATGGGCAAACCAGTGACTAAAAACACCATAGCCCGATGGATCGCACAGACAATACAATTCTGCCACAAACAAGCGGTCCAGGAACTAACAGGAGGGGTGCAGGCCCACTCCACCAGGAAGAAAGGAGCAACAATTGCCTTTCTGACCAACACACCAATTCAGGACATATGCCTGGCGGCAACATGGGCTTCAGTGCACACGTTCACTAAGCACTATTGCGTGGATGTACAAATGAACAAAGAAGCACAAGTAGGACAAAAGGTGCTTCAACATATATTCAACAACCAACGCTCATCTTCCACCCAGCCGCCACAAAAGTAACAAAACCTCTACGAAATCTATGCACAGCCTAGTGAATCCAGAAAGATTCACGCTGCAAAACGAATAGTTTCTTACCTGTCGGTGTAGTTTTGCAGCTTGAAGATCTTTCTGGATTCACTAGCGAACCCACCCGCCTCCGCCAGAAAGATGAGGCTGGAGAAAAAGGTGGAAACACTTAGAAAAGAAAGCAAGTTCAAGCTTACAAGATACGTGAAAAGAATTACGTTGAAAAAGGGATTAACAAACATAGCCATGGATTCACTACAAACACTAAAGAAAAAAGAGACAGAAAAAAGAATCCGGAGATGGCGCCCAAGGGTGGTAGCTTCCGCCAGAAGCATGCCGACGTCATCGAAGGTACACCAAATGGTGGGACGTCGACGCCCACCTGGGCTACAAAAAAAAAAGACTACGATTCCGGACCCAACCACCAGATTGCGGAATATGCACAGCATAGTGAATCCAGAAAGATCTTCAAGCTGCAAAACTACACAGACAGGTAAGAAACTATTCGTTACAGCCCATCTGCAGAGGTCGGGGTTCCAATCTTCCGCCTACCTCAACAACTGGCTGCTGAAGACCGGCTTACCCCAGGATGTCATCACCCACCTCTAAATTACGGTGAATCACCTGCATTCGCTGGTGCGATCACTGTGCCGAAATCGCACCTGAAACCCCCTTTCCAGACGCTCCCTTTCATCTGAGTCATTCTGGACAGTGTTTCTGTGGCTATCCTCTGGACCGGTGAGTCTAGGATATGTATGCTTTTATTCTGACATTTCAGCCTCTATCCTGGATTTCAGTTAGACTGACTGTATAGCTGCTGGGTCTCATGCATTCCTGCATTCTGCTTGCTGAAGCATTCCCTGATGGCGCGTGTGGGCTCAGCAGTCTGACATGAAGCCCCGTGGGTGCAGCATCAAGGAAATCTCCCTGTCCTGGTCCAGATGTTAGAGGGGACTAGACAGGGTCTGCAGTGGCGGTTGGCAGATAGCAGACCCTTCTCCTTTTCCCTCCCGGAATGGACACTGGTGACCGATACATGACTTCTGGTTTGGTACTGAAGCCTTTGGGAGGCAGATATTTGAGGACTCTGGTTTCTGGCACAATTCCAGCTTCACCTAAATATTCTGGCGCTCAGGGTGATTCACTTGGCATGGAAATTCTTCCTCCCATTCAGCTAGCAACGGTTGGTTCAGGTGGTCATGGATAGCACCACACCATGTGGTACTGCATCAAACAGGGCAGAGTGGTGTTGTGGACCCTGTGCAAGGAGGCCCTGCGCCTCTGGACTTGGCCGGAGTGCCAGGATGTCATCCTGATCGTGTAGCACCTAGTAGGATCACTAAACGAGAGGTGCGGGCAAAGTCTCTTCTGGGAATGGGGAGAACCTTGGCTCTATATGTTCTCCTTCGCTGAGAACGTCCAGTGCCAGCACTTCTGCACATTAGGTTTTCCAAAGTGATTCTCACTCTGACGTATTTCGTCTCAAGTGGAATTGGGACTTACCGGGCCCAAGTCATTCTTGCGGCTCTGGATAGGTCACAAAGAGTTTGGTATCCTGACCGCATGAGCATTGGTCTTCTGTTCAGGCTGCCCCTTCATGAGGATCTCCTGTCGCAGTAACACTGCAATGTGTTGCACCGAACCTGTACATACTCCACCTGCATGAATGAGAATTGAGCTGCTGCAGTTGAGAGCTTTTGTTCTTTCTCCCAAGGTCTGTGATGTCATCTTGGCAGCTACAAAAAGAACAATTGATGGCTAGCCTGAATGTATGATTTATTCAGCATTCCGTCCATTTGTTTGCGTAGCACTTTTCACCCTAAGTGGGATGGGTATGCCCAGACGTGGGTCCCTTGCTCACTGTGCCACTGGATTCAAGCTAGCCTGGCTGATGAAGGGTAATACCAGAAACCGGTCCCAGGATGCTTGTTTCCGGTCCAGAGAGGACCTGGCTTGTCAGTTCTGTCCGGAATGTTCCCATGAGGCACTGGGTCAAGACTGATTTGCATATGGCTGGGTCTAAACTGGAGTGGCATGGTGAGCAAAAGATCGATGGATTTAACCCTGATCTCTTGACTGGAGGTGAATGTATGATTCATTCCGTCCATCATTTGTTTGCGTAGCATCTGGACAGCTAGGTTTTCCCTCCACTAAGACTATACGCCTGCTGTTGGGATAAGTTTGTGGCGGGGTGTTCCTCATGCCTGGTCAACCCCATTTCTGCACCATTGCTGAAGTTATTGCTGTTTGTTTTGTCAGCATGGGAATTTCTTGCTAGGGAGGCACTGTTAGGGTTACTTGTCAGCCATTCTGGCTTTCCTGTCGCTACCGGATCAACCCACCATGTTTAAGTCACCTGTTCTGACTCATATTCCAAAAGGATTGCAAGACTTGTTAACTCTTCCACTTTTGTGATGCCCCAATGAGACCTCAGTCTGGTCCTCACATTTCTCTTGTGTGCCCGCTTTGAACCATTGTACAACTTTTCTCAGTGCCTTTTGACCATCACAGGGAGAGGGTGTGGTGTAACTGCCAGAGCTGCCGACTTTGGAGCTGGAGACCCAGGTGCGTCGACTCCACATGCTGTGATTCTGGGCAAATCACTTAATTTCCCCATGCCTAGAAACATGCCTAAAGACCCTCACGGGTGATTAGCCGCATATACAAATTGGAGTAGTATTATACGATCTGAAGATTTCAGGCTCGGAGATACCCATACCAAAAAGTTTTTTAAAACAAATCTCTGACCATCAAAATATTTGAACTCATAATGCAGCGAGTAGTTGCAAAAGTGGAATATATTTGCATATCACAAATTAGAAAGCTGCAACGTACCTGGCTCAAAACAAACGCCAAACAAGACAAACTTCACCTACAGAAAATGAACAGATTATATAAGTCTGCTATCAAAAAAGCTAAGAAATGGTACTATTCAGACAGAATTCAAAACGCTAAATGTGCAAATAAAGAATTCTATAAAATACTCAATGAATTTCGAAAACCAAATTGCCTAGAAGATACTCATCCTGTTACTCAAGATTTCACAGACAAACTGGCAAATCATTACACGGACAAAGCAGACACGTTAGACTCTTACTTAAAACGGAAACAAAGCACCAGCACTAACCCTTGTACAAAACAACTATCCAAGAATGTTCTAATCAAGCCCCTCTGTCCTTCCCACACATCTCACACGATGAATTTATGGACCTGGTCAAAGCAAGCAGGCCTGCAGGCAGCCCTTCTGACCCCTGTCCGCCACAAACTTTCAAGACAATTCTTTTAACAACCTCTGCTGCCATTCCAGTAAGAAGAATCATCAATGATTCCTTAACAACTGGAATATTTACAGAAGAACTCAAAAAGTCATACATACGCCCTTTACTGAAGAAAACGACCTTGGACCCGCTGAACCCTGACAACTACAGACCCATTACAAATGGACCTTTCCTGGGCAAACTGATAGAAAGAGCAGCGTTCGCCCAGATGTCACAATTCATTGAAGAGAATGACATACTTTCAGACTTCCAAACAGGATTCTGTCCGGGAAGAGGCACTGAATCTGCCCTCCTTGCCCTCTGGGATGACCTAAAGAATACAGTTGACCGCAACGGGGTTGCTGGGCTACTCATCTTGGACCTCTCAGCTGCCTTTGACACGGTTGACCATGACACTCTGAAACAAAGACTTTATGAAGCCAGCATAGAGGGAACTGCTCTAGACTGGATCGCGTCCTACCTTAGAAACAGAACTGTTATCCATACCCCACCTTTCTCATCCAAACCGTACTCCACAAAAGCAGGGGTCCCTCAAGGTTCTATCATCTCGCCCATGCTTTTCAACATTTACATGAAGTCTTTACCAGTACTGATCAATAAATTTCACCTCACATGCTACAACTATGCAGAGGACACTAAAATACTCCTTCAACTGGAATGCCCCAAAGACATTGGAAAACCACCAATTTTCAATTTTGTTTTATCAAAGGAAGTAAGAAACCTCAGAATGACCATGGACTCCAAGCTGTCGATGAATGCCCAAGTGGATAAAGTAGCAAGATTAAGCTTTGCTACTATAAAAACGCTGCAACCAATTTTCCCTCATTTGGGATTTCCACATAATGGCCAAGCTACCATCTCCCTTGTTCTATCCAAACTCGAATACGCCAATAGCCTCTACCACGGATCACCTTTAACAACCATGAAAAGAATACAACGGATTCAGAACTCGGCTGCCAGACTACTCTTGCATATCAAACCACAAGACCACATCTCCCCTGCCTTGAAAGCCCTGCATTGGTTACCGGTTGCCAGAAGATCCACATTCAAGAAGCTTTGTATTACCCTCAAAGCAATACACGGAAGAGGACCACTCTTCATCATGAATAAAATCACCAAACACATTCAACAAAGGAACCTCCGCTCTAAAGGAGCATCTCGCCTCAAAATCCCACCATACAAGAAAAAAAGCATGGGTGGCACATCCTTCTCGGTTCAAGCAGCCAAACTATGGAACTCTTTACCCGCCAACATAAGATCCACCGACACCCACCTTATCTTCAGAAAACTACTCAAGATTTGGCTCTTCCCCACATAAGCACCATACGGAAACAGAAATTTACAACATATCCCTCTGTATATAAGCATTTGTTTTCACTATAGATCTGTACCTATCTTTGTGTATTACTTTATAAAACATGTAAAATAATTATGTTAAGAGAAAAGAAAAAATAATAATAATAATATTTATCAGGTTTTTCAGGTTTTAATGTCTTTATTTCAATAATAAAATCATAAAAGACAAAAATAAAAAACATTACAAAACATAATGAGCATATTATACACTTTAAAGCTAAAACAGATTATTAAATTTTGTTAATTATACAAGACAAATATAAACCCGGGACTAAAAAGCAAAGTTTTATCAAGAATTTTTTAACTTAGTAAAATCTTGCATGGTACAATTAAGATGGATTCCTTCTAGCCCTAATTGCCCATGCCCAACCTAAGAATTTGGCCAAGCATATCACAAAAATTTCCGAGGTGTTAGTTTTCAACATCCAGATTGCCTCGGAAGACCTTCTACAGGAAAGACATTTGAACAGGGGTTTTAGCCATGTGGAACGGGGCTCAGAATACTGCGGACAGGCAAACAATAGATGACCTTTTGTTTCTTTTTGGTCTGGGCACCAGCTACAGAAACTAGATGAGGTTTTACCCCAGGATGAAGTAAATGAATTCAAAGGTAAGGCACCCACGCGAAACTGATGATATAGTTTCTTGTCCAGTGGTCTGGTGATGATGTCCCAGTAAGTCTCTCGGGAGGGGTCTAGCTTAAAGCTTAAGAATCGTCCCGTGAGGTTACCAGAGCTGGAAGCAGTTACCAAAGAATGGCGGGTTGAAGCCCAAAATAGTTCTTTGAATTCTTTTTTTGATGGAAAAGTGTTGGTGCTTGGGGAGACCCACAGATGTTTGAGACCCATGTCGTGCAGGCTCTTTTTCACCGAACGAAGCCAAGGGATTCGTTCTGAGCCCCCCATGGACCTCACCTCTGCTAACTCCTTAGCAAATAGTGTGAGATCCGGGCAGGTCCATAAGCGCCTCCAAGTAGCCACTACTCGAAATCTCGCCATGTCTGTGATTGGTTGGCAACCCATATCATGACAAAGGGGTGTCGATGGGGAAGACTGTGGTAACCCTACCAAATTCCGTAAAAATTTGCACTGGATTTTATAAAGACTGGAGAGGTCCATATATCCCCATAGCTCAGCCCCATAGAGTATGGCAGCATTTATTTTGGTGTCCTAAATTCTCAGGGCGGGGATGACCCGTTTAGTAATAGATTTCTTCTGCTCGCGCAGAAGACAGCCAGTCAATTGGGCAAATTTTAAGTGCTGCGTCGCGGTTTGATCTTTCCACGACAAACGGCGGTCCAAAGTGACCCCCAAATAAGTCATAGTTTCAACTTGTTCCAGGTTGACCCCGCTCATTTGAACGTTCCTGCGTATGATGTTGTTCCTGGTTAAAACCATGAACTTGGTTTTACCCACATTTACCTGGAGGTCATTTTTCGCACAAAACTCCTCAAAACGGTTCAGGGCCCGCTGTAGGCCTGCCCGGGTCTTGGATAGGAGTAGGGTGTCGTCGGCGAAAAGAAGCATTGGGAATTTGGTCCCTGCCAAGGTCGGGGCATCAGTATGGGTGGCCGAGAAGAATTTTACAACTTGATCGATAAAAAGCAGGAAGAGAGTGGGCGCGAGGACGCACCCCTGACGAACTCCTCGTGTTACAGGGAAGGAATCCGTATGTTGTCCCTGTGCTCCCCACCTTACCCTAGCATAGGTCTCTTCGTGCAATCTAATAATCAGCTCCAGTAGTGCTCCAGGCATTCCCAATTCCCATAAATAAAAATCATCTTTGGTCTACATGTACATACTTCCATTGTGCATCTATGTACCTTCCATGTACTTGGATCTGTGTGTTTGTTACTTTTCTCCTGAAAAGCATATTCAATGCACTATCCTATTTCTCATCCTGTGCCTCTATCAATATATTTAATCTAAATATACTTACTTCCTTTATGTATCTATATACTTTCAATATACTTATGGATCTATATATTTATCACTATTCTTCTGATTTAGCATTTCCAATGCACAAGCCTATTTCTCAGCCTATACTTCGCTCAATATATCTTCTAGCCCAACCTCCTGACTCATTTCAAACTTTTCTCCTACTCCTTCCAATGCACTACCCTATCTCTCAATCTATACATCTATCAATATAACCTCTACATCCACTCTCTCATTTATCCCAAACCCCATACCACTACTATGATCGCCAAAATAACCCTTTCTAGACTCTCTCCTGCTCTACCCCTCCTTGCATCATGTGACACACCTTTTTACTACACCGATCCCCTAAAACAAACCTTTCTAAACTCTCCCCTCTGACTCCTCCCCTCAAACTCCTTTTTACTCATCCAAAAGCCTCTTCCTACTGCTAAGACCTTAAACAAAAAAAAAACCTTTAACTCTTTTATCCCTCCACTATCCTTTTCAATCAAAATTAACAGACTAACATGTTCACTTCTCAAATTCCATATTCAACTATACTAATATACTGCCCAAATAACTGAATAACATATCTACAACTCAAATTACTTCATATTTATACTATACTAATTTTCAACACTAATCCTTTATGGGTTCCAGAGTGGCGTGCTACTCGCCAGAAAAGCGCTTCAACACCCATCAGGGGTAACTTGCTATATGAATGCAAATATTTCTTCCCCTTTTATCCCTCCGCTATCCTTCTCACTCCAAGTAACCGACTAATCTCCACCACTGAAATGACCTCATATTTCACCATATTAATTCACCACTATTCATTTATAGGTTTCCTGAATAGCATGCATCAACAAGCGATAAATACAAACCTTTGTCCTCCTCTATCCTTCTGCTATCATTCCAAATCCAAATAACTGACTAACCTATCCACCACTTAAAATGTACTTGCATGTTTCACTATACTAATTCAACACTAATCCTCTATGGGTCCCGGAGTAGCGTGCTACTCGCCGAAAAAGCGCTTCGACGCCTCGTCAGGGGTAGTAAGCGCTATATAAATGCAATTACAATACAATATTCGCCTTACTTCAGAAAGGCCATATCTTATGATATGCATTTTTTTGCAGCCTATAACATAGGCTTTATTGGCCTCTTCCTTTAACTTACTTTTAGAAATGCCAAAAATATTAAAGGTTAGAAAAGCTATCAGAAATGAGTAGCCTTTCCTAAGAGCTCCCTGATAAACTATTTTTTTTTTATTAAAAAAAGGTTGAAAGAATTAAGGCATAGCAGACCTATAGGCTGCAGATGTGTTAACAAGAAAACTGACATTGCACCTTTTAAAGTCTGAAGGGGTAAAAGAAAAAGAAGCTCAGAACACCAGGAGCATCACAGCAGGCGGGAAGAAGGACAAGGGCAAGAAGAATTAAACCTTAACGACTTGGTCATTAACATTTCGGATGAACCCTTGCAGCAAACAGAAATTAACAGACTACAGAAAGGCATGTCTTTTGTACCATTGACAACCAAATTGGAGCTTGAAGTTAGCTTATTCAAATTAATGAGAACTTCGACGTAGACATTTTGTTGACAACGTGTTACCTGACCAAAGATCATTAACAGAAGACCAACTACGCGGACTCATACCCCGAAGTACATACATGCCACCAACCAGTCATAAGTCTTTAGACATATTCGAGAACCTTGTCAAGACTGATTTATCCAAATTGAATTTAATCAAAACAATAGGAAAAACCTCACACTAAAGGAAATGGGGATACTTAAGAAAATAACCAATAATCCTAGGATTATATGCCAAAAGGAAGATAAAGGCGGGGCCATTGTGATCTTGAACACTACACATTACAACCAAGAGGTGGAAAATGGTGTTGGATACAACCCTTTATATGAAACTAGAATCCAATCCTATGGATCCTTTCTCCAACCTACTACAATCTATCATTAACAATGCATATTAAAAAGGCATCATTAATGAAAGGACAAAAAAATTCCTCCTACCAGCACGCCCAAGAAGTCAGACCATTTTATATGGTCCCCAAAATACATAAAGACTTGCGTAACCCACCCTTCCGTCCAATTGTGTCCACAAAGGGCAGCATACATCATCCCATTGGACAACGTCTTGACAAATACTTCCAACCATGTGTAATCAAAATTAAAAAATAAGTGAAAGATACAACTGACTTCTTAAATAAATTGCAAGCCGTCCAACTGACACAAGACAAACCAATCCTACTTTGTACCATGGATGTCAGAGCCTTGTACACCTCAATACCCCATAAACTTGCCATTGAATCAGTGGAGTATGCCTTACTTCACACAGACCTGGAAATGTACATGGAGATCTTTTCGATGGAACTACTATACTCCCTCTATTCCAAAGCTATTTCATGTGGAAAGATCAATACTTCCTACTACAGTCGGGCACTTCTATGGGCAATTCAGCTGCCCCAGCGTATGCCAATCTGTTCATAGAAAAATACAAAGAAGAGCATATTCTAACCAAACAACAATGGACAACTCATGTTAAACTCATCCTGAGATATATTGACGACATATTCCTACTGTGGAGTGGATCTAGAACTACACTAATCAATGGATGGCAATCACAAACCTTAATAAAGTAGATGACCGAATACAATTTACATCAGAAATTCCAGACCAGAAAATAACTTTTGTAGACATAGAGATCACAAGAACCACAACAGGATTTGACACCGATCTCCATCGGAAATCCACTGATCGCAACAACATCCTGCATTACCAAAGTTTCCATCAGGACAGCCTCAAACAACATCTTCCATACTCACAAATGCTCAGAGTAAAGAGAATAGTATCACAATCACAAACACACCACAAGAATCAATGAAGATTCACGCAAAGAGGATACCCATAACATGTGCTCGAACAAGCTAAAAACCGATGCGCACAAAAAAACAGACCAATTATTACAAAAAAAACCAGCATAGAAAACTATGTAGTCTCTAAATATTCTACTAAAAGCAAAGCATATCTGAACAACATTAAACAATATTGGTCCATATTATCGCAGAAAAATGACTTTAACAACATCTTCAAAGACTAACCCATTTTTGTTTACCAAAGAGCCAACAACTTGGGTGAAATCTTGAAACACCAGACCAATGAAATGGAAACAACATACAAAGGAACAGTACCGTGACACAACTGCTGTAATTGCAATAACGTTACGAAGGGACCTCTGATTACGCATCCACGGTAAGGGAATACCATCAAACTCAAAGTGACCGCAACATGCGACACTATGAACGTGGTTTACTTACTAAAATGCCCTTGTGGCCAAGGTTATGTTGGGAAACAGGACGGAAGATAAAAACAAGACTTAATGAACACAAATCCAACATACGCAATAAACTCAAATCCACTGTAGCGAGCCGCTTCACTGAGAAAAAACACATCAGCCAACTCAAATTCACCATATTGGAAATCGTTCCAAAAACAGAAGGAAGAGATAACAACAAGCAACTACTACAAAGAGAGAACTACTGGATAAGTAGACTGGAAACCCTAAAACCGTTTGGGATGAATGATAGAGTGGAGTACAGTTGTTACCTATAACCCTATTTATTATAGCCTCTAGTCGATCTCTAATTTGTTTTGAATATATTTTTTTTAGAAAAGGTGTACTTCAAGCTGAGGTTTATGTACTCTTAACACCATTGTCTTATCAGTTTGATTTCCCTGATTACCTGCACTTCTTGTAACTTTTTTAAAATCATTTTTTAATCATTTTTGGATTATTCAGGGTTCTCATTCTTGTTTAGTTGAGCTAGCACATATTGCACATTACTGTATCCACAGACTGTCAGTTTATCCATTTCAAGATGCCCCTCCCCACACAGCCCCGTCGACCACCACCTCCCCGGGGCACACTTCATTAAAATACGGGGGTCCGTTAGAGGTTACGAGGACCACCACCTCCCTGGGGCTTTAGAGAGTTGATAGGGGAGCCCTCGATGGCAGTGGGGACCGCCACCCCCCCAGGGTCTGCTCCAGCAATGTCCCAGGGTGCCCACTCCTGGGACATTGCCGTTTGCTATGGCAGGTCAGGAGCACGGATCCCACCCTACCATAGCAAACACTGCTTTCCTTCTTCGAAGCGAGAGCAGGAAACCTGCTGCTTGCTTGCCCCTGCCAGCTAGTGTTCGGTCCGGATATTTGCACTTTGTTTTTCTTCGCAGAAGTCTTTCCAGTCACGAGGTAGGTGACTCCTACTTTCGGTGATAGTGCGCATGGGCATCGACTCCATTGTTAGATTTTTTTTTTTCTGCCATCGGGTTCGGACGTGAATTGCTGCGCTCCGGTTCGTCATAGTTTCTCGTGTTCCCCTCGGTGCGCAATCCACGTACCCTTGTTGGTATTGTATTCGATTGTGTTTCCCATTCTTCATGTATCGTATCTATTTCAGAAAATTTCTTTCAATCGGAAACTTTGTGGAAGGCCGTTGGGCCTGGCCACGTCTGGTCAGATCGCAGTTGATGGAACGGACTCCATTTAAATTCTGTCCCAGGTGCCGAGCCAAGTATCCGCACACTGTTTGTCTCTGGAACATAACCAACAAGACCGACGCGTGCCGATCCTTCCAGTCCAAGAAAACGCTGTGTGACAGTCTGGCTCGACTTCACAAAATGGATCAACAACATAGCAGCTCAGCTCTGGATATTTACGGAGAAGATTCTTTGACCTGCAAGGAGCCGAAGAAGAAGACAAACACTTTTTCCCTGTCAGAAGCCGACTCAGACGTGGAAGAAGACCTTCTGTAGGGTCAACATACCGGGAGTACTGATTCTCCCCTGCCCAAGAAAAAGGCTCCGGTCCCTCCTCTGCCTTCAGGCCAAGGTCGGCACCGAGAACAGGCTTCCAACGCCCCGCCTTCGGGCACTACTCCGAAACACATACCAAAGCCTTCCTGCTCAGGATTGAGTCTGCACCATTTGGGCACGAGCCAAAACATTCGGCACCGAAACATGTTCTTTTGACACTTCCTTCGATGCCGAAGCCAAAAACATCCTCGGATCCGAAAACTTCAGCACCGAAAACATTGGCTCCTAAAATGTGGGCACCGAAAGAGAAAGCAGCTACCAATCCATCCAAGGAGCATTGTTTAGAGGTCCCGCCTTCCAACCCGGACCCGAAGCAAAAACAATTGGTCATTAATGATAAGACGTACATATTCATGCAAAATTGCCAGTTAAACGCAAGCCAGAATCCGAGGACACTTACCACATTCCTCTTAAAAGGAAAAGTGTTGGTACGAATCCTTCTCCTCCTCTACCACCTTCCTCCCCACCTGACCCAAATTTGCTTATAGCACCCACAAATTCATCACAATCACCTGACAACCAGGATGATGATGATGATGGACCACGTGACAAAAGTCCTGATCCTTGTAATGATTACAATACAGATCCAAACACGGACAATGACCCAGACTTGTGGAAGATCTCAGAAGAGGGTTGAATTAAAAAAGGCTACACTTCTAGCGCTGGGACGCTCTAGGGCAGCCATGCGCTCTATAAATTCATTTTCATTTCATTTCACACTTCAAGCCCATTACTCTATTTTAACAACCTTTAAAATACAGCCCTATTTAGAAATGTTCACAGGAGATTATAGTAGATTCTTGTTAACACGCTTGCGATTGGGAACTATTTATAGATCAATTTCATTCCCAGAACAGAATGATTGGTCCAGGGATTTGTATAAATGCCCATGTGACGACCAATCGAACCAGTCGACCATCCATGTATTCTTTTTTTTGTTAATTCTATCTGTTTGAAAGAAAGAGATGGATCCTGCCTCTTGTAAGGAAAATTGGTCTAAGGCAATGTCGTCCCGCTTTCCTGGTTTTGCAATCATTTGAAGATGAATTTATAATCACATCTGTTTTATCGTTTTTAAAGAATGTTTTTAAAAGTAGGAAATCCATTTTATTGTAATTTACGATATAATCTATTGAAACGATCTCCTTTTAATAGTGACTGGCTGCAAGTATGTTATGATTCTTTTTCATAGGGATTTTTTTTATTGTGCTTTTATGATTAGCCTGTGAAATAATCGAATAAAGCGTGTTTGATGAAGAAGACCCAGACTTATACCCTTCAAAACCTTCTCCACCAGATGATAATTTAGGGTACATAGAATTATTAAACCGAGCTACTCGGAAACATGGAGTTCAGCTTCACAAAGAGTCTCCTGAGGAAGATTTTCTGTTTGAAACTTTAAGCTCTTCACAAAAATCCACTCATAAGCTGCCCGTGTTTAAGGGTATGCTTAAATCCTGTGTGTGCAAGAATCCTTACACAAAGGGTAGACAAGAAATATAAACTAGCACCTACAGATCCAGTTTACATCAAGGGTCGATAACCACTGGACTCCCTAGTAGTTTCTAACACCTGTTTAAGGGCAAACTCAGACGTGAAGAAATGCCCCTCCTCCAGACCAGGAATCTAAATTGATAGATGCCTCTGGCAAAAGAGTAGCAGCGCAAGTCTTACTCAGGGTCTCCAACACACTCAAATAACACTGCAATTACTGCACGCTCTGGGATTTACAGACAACTTGTTGAAGTCCCATTTCCAACCCTCCAACACACAAACATATTTGGGAGCCACTCTCAATACTCTCAATGTCCCAATCCAGCCAGTATCGGAAATATGCAGGCTTTAATTTCCAAGTTTCAGACCAACCTGTCATTACCAGCTCAAGTGAATATGCAGCTGCTGGGAATTATGGCGTCTTGCATCATAATAGTTTCCCATGCAAGTCTTCAAATGCGCCCCCTTCAGGAATGCTTAGCATGTCAGTGGAATCCGTCTCCGGGTCAATTGTCAGAACTAGTGTTGGTAGACGGCCGCACCAATCGTTCTCTGCAGTGGTGGAATCCACAAAAGCTATCCAAAGGACGGCCATTTATCAACCCTGTTCCACAGACCGTGCTAACTGCAGACGCATCGCTCACTGGTTGGGAAGCTCCTCTCCAGACTCACACCATTCAAGGGTTGTGGAAGTCAAAAACGTCAATGTCCCATGAATCATCTAGAGCGGCTAGCAGTATTTCAAGCGCTCTAAGCCGTCCAGTCTCACCTTGCAGGCAAAACTCTCCTGATACGCACCGACAACATGACAGCCATGTATTGCATACAGAAACAAGAGGGGACATTCTCCCTCCAGTTGTCACGCCTTGCACAAGCCATCTGGAAGTGGGCCATATGTCACAGAATGTATCTTCTGGCAGAACATCCCCTAGGAGTGAACAATCAGATCGCAGATCTTCTCAGCAGGCAGAGACAATAATAATAATAATAATAATAATCCACATTTGTAAAGCGCACAATCACCCGTAAGGGTCTCTAGGCGCTGGGGGCCGTTGGGAAGATTAAGCGAGCTATAGCCCAGAGTCACATGGTGCTGGACTAGCCTGCCGCCGAAGCCGGGGATCGAACCCTGATCCCCAGATTCCAGCGTCAGTCGCCCTGGCCGCGGCGCCACACCTCTCCCACAACAGACAACAGATTCATGAGTGGGAACTTCACCCTCAAGTTCTCCTCTCATTCTTCCAAATGTGGGTCTTTCCACAGATCTGTTCGCAACACACAAATGCAAAATGCCCAAATTTCACCTCCAGGTATCCACACCCATTGTCCAAAGACAATGCACTATGGATGAACTGGTCAGGGATATTTGACTACGTTTTCCCCCTCTCCCACTAGTGGTTCAGAAGCTCAGATAAACCTCCCTCACACTGATTCTAGTAGCTCCCACATGGGCCTGTCAACCTTGGTTCACTATCCTGCTGGAGCTCTCAGTAGTTCCTCATCAAAAACTACATCTCACATCCAGTCTCCTCACGCAGAGCCATGGAGAGATAAAACATCCGGATCCCAAAGATCTCAACCTAGCGATTTGGCACCTGAAATCAGTTTGGCTAACTAAAACTTCCACCAGACTGTATGAATATCAATAAAGAGGCCAGAAGGCCTACTACAAGGGCTTGTTACACAGCTAAATGGAAGCGGTTTATGTATTGTAATAACCACCATCTCAATCCCTAGATGCTTCCATTCAAAATATCATTTGTTATGTAATACACTTGCAGCAGTTCGGATTAGCTTACACATCCATACGCTTACATCTCGCTGCAATAGCTGCATACCTTCAAAACAGACAGCACCTTTCTCTTTTCAGAGTACCTTGTTATCAAAACTTTTATGGAATGACTCAAGAGTTATTCCACCATGACTTCCACCTGCCCCAGTGCGGAATCTTAACATTTTCCTTACCAGTCTAATAGGTCTACCCTTTGAGCCATTGCACAAATGTGAAATGCATTTTCTCACTTGGAAAGTCGCTTTATCATTGCTATTACATCACTGAGGAGAGTAGGTGAGCTACAGGCACTAACCATAGAGGAAACATTTTGTCAAGTCCACCAAAACAAGATGGTCCTTCCCACCAAACCCAAATTCCTACCCAAAGTGGTATCTGCCTTTCATATCAATCAATCTGTAGAGTTGCCTGTGTTCTTTCCTCAACCAGATTCAGTGGCAGAACGAGCACTACACACGTTAGATGTTAAACGAGCATTATTGTATTACATAGAAAGAACGAAACTAGTTTGTCAAACTAAGCAACTGTTTGTGGTTTTTGCTCCACCACACAAAGGCAATCCTATTTATAAATCAAGTATCGCTCGGTGGATAGTTACATTTATTCAAACATGCTATGCAAAAGCGAAAAGAACTTTACCAATACCCTCCTAGAGCGCATTCCACCCGCAAATTTGGGGCTACTGTAGCTTTCTTAGAAAATATCCCCATAGCTGACATCTGTAAAGCTGCAACAAGGTCTACACCTCACACATTCACCAAGTACTATTGCGTAGCTGTGTTAGCCAGGCAACAGGCTAATGTAGGCCAAACAGTACGTAAGACACTCTTTCAGACAGCTGCAACAGCTCCAGATTAGCCACCGCTTTAGGAGAATACTGCTGTATAGTCTATGCAAAGCATGTGAGCTACAGCTCACATGCCTCGAACGGATAATGTTACTTACCCAGTAAACATCTGTTCTTGCCATGTAGCGCTGTAGATTCACATGTGCCCACCCGCCTCCCCGGGTACCTATACCTGTTGCAGTTCTCTCTTACTTTATATACATACGCATGGACATCTCTATCGAATGGAGTCGATGCCCATGCGTATTATCTCCGAAAGGAGGTGTCACCTACCTTGTGACTGGAAAGACTTCTTCAAAGAAAAACAAAGTGCACACATCCGGACCCAACACTAGATGGCAGGAGTATGCAAAGCAAGTGAATCTACAGCTATACATGCCAAGAACAGATGCTTACTGGGTAAGTAATATTATCCATATATATCCTTGTGAGGAAGATCATATTCACACTGCAGCAGAGGTAGAAAAACCCTGATGGTCAAACAGCTGCCTCCAGCTTTAATCTCACAGGAGTACCAAGATCTGGCAATATCGTCCTGAAAAATAGACTGTAAGAATGAATTCCACAAAGAACAGTGTAGTGGAGAAATTAGAAAAGCAGAACAAGTGTCTCCCCATATCTTGCAGGCATGAATGATCACCTTAAATCGAACCTATTTAAAAACATTTTTAAAAAGTAGGTTCCGCATGCATACAGGCACAGTAAGAGTTTTCAGTCAGGCTCAACCCATACTTGATATACAAATGAATTACTATCTGGTTGACCGTCAGCTAGAAGAAATCTAATGCAAGAGACAAAAAAGACCCAAAAGTAATCTTAAAATCTGGCAGAGACCACCCCTCGATTGGGGGGCTGTTTCAGAAGCTGGATGGACCACCTACCCCTTTATATCCCCCATACAAAACTACTTATTGCAGGATAGCATGAAAAGGGTATAAAAACTTGAAAAGAATATTCCATTCCAATCTACTTTTTTCGGTCACAAAGACCATAAAAGCACATATTGAAATACACAATAAAATATATACAATTTCTCCATATATAGTGCACAGCCGAGAACATGTTTCCGCATTGCAATGTAGCCAGCTTGCTTCCAGGGGACCCCAATACCCACGGTATAATGAAACCGTGAATTATCTAAGGGCCAAATCCGAATGCAATTCTACAATGCTTTACAGTCGTCTTATAAAAAGATCAATCTTCAAACTGCATTACAGTGCAAATGTTTGTAATAAATACTTAAAACCACTAAAATGACTGAAAATGAGAATGGAAAGGATAGACTAATACCTTATTAAAACGTCGCTAAGTTTAAAATTTCCTCTGCACGTGCCGACCTAGGTCGAGCAGCCTTTTTAGTACTGCTCGACATGTCGGCCGCGTTCGATACGGTCAGCCACACGATCTTGATCAGGAGATTGGAGGAGGTGGGGGTATCTGGCTTGGCCCTCGATTGGTTGGTGTCTTACCTTGGTAATAGGCACCAGGTGGTGGCCCTGCCACCCTTTAAATCTAACATCAGATGGGTTGGGCAGGGCGTGCCTCAGGGGTCTGCCATCAGCCCTATTTTATTCAATCTCTACCTCCGCCCCCTGATCAAGCTGGTAAAATCTTTCGGCATAGCAGTCACCAACTACGCTGACGACACCCAACTTATCTTCTCGTTTGAGGGTAAGGAGTCTGTGTCACAAGAGATCTTCCACCGCTGCATGGTTACCACGGCGGAATGGCTGAGCCACAACTCCTTGCAATTTAACAGCTCCAAAACAGAGGTGTTGCATTGCTCTATGGATCGTACCCCTAGGCCTCTTCCACAGGATTTTTGGCCTCCTTCTTTTCAGGGCACTAGTTTACCGGCTGAATCCGTTCGGAACCTGGGGGTGATGTTCGGTTCTAGCCTGCAGCTAGACGTGTCCGTGAATAAAACGGTGGCCACCTGTATGGCACTGCTTCGCACGCTGCGGAAGATTTTACCCATGCTCCCTGTGCAGGTCAGGCCAGAGGTAGTGCGGAGTATCATCTTAAGTAGGCTTGACTACTGTAACGCACTACTTCTGGGAGCGCCCATGACCTTGGTGGGAAAACTGCAGCGTGTTCAGAACTTTGCTGCCAAACTGGCCCTTTTGCGCCGATGTTCTGATTCATCTGCTATGGCACTCAGGGACCTTCATTGGCTGCCAGTCCCTCAGCGGATTGATTTTAAAGCTCTTTGTTTGGTATTCAGGGCCCTTCACGGACAAGGTCCGTCGCCATTGCAGGACTTGTTCTCCTGGTATACCCCGCCCAGATCTCTCTGCTTGGTAGTAGTGCTCAAGATTTTGAAGTCCCGGATGGGAGGTCGGTCCTTCAGGTTCACCGCAGCGAGACTGTGGAACTCTCTACCGCTGTGTTTGAGAGATATGGGAGAGCTCCCTTCCTTTAAGAAAGCTTTAAAAACACATCTCTTTCCTAGAACAATGTAAGCTGACCAGTAGCTGGAAACATCTTGTATGGGTTACAATAGTCTAAAGCGCCAGGATACCCGTTGGGTGACAGCCATTGCGCTATACAAGTATGCCAATACATACGTAGAATTAAGAAAACGGGAAACAGCAAAAACAATTGGTGCGTGGAACTCTTATTTTAGTACTCTATATGCCTCAGCACAATGCACAAAGCCCAGATTCTTACAGAGTTGAGGGAGCCTCTGTATACAGCCTGGGAGACCTTCGTGGGACGCTGTCATTTACCTTCCTGTTTGCCACTACGACTGGCCGCACCCGCTTCGCGGGTGCCGCTGCGCGGTCAGAGATACCGCCTGGAGAAACTGCCCTGGGTCTTTGAGTGTGCGTGGGACGAAAGGAACTTTTACCAGCACGGGAGAGTAGCGCTGCAGGGACTCGCTTCCCCAGGAGTCCCTGCCTGACCTTTGACAGCTGGTCTGCGCCCCCTGTTAGCCCCGCCCCCGGACGGCACACACCTTTAAATATTGGCTTTCTTCCCTGGTGCAAGTGGGAGCCTCTGTATACAGCCTGGGAGACCTTCGTGGGACGCTGTCATTTACCTTCCTGTTTGCCACTACGGCTGGCCGCACCCGCTTCGCGGGTGCCGCTGCGCGGTCAGAGATACCGCCTGGAGAAACTGCCCTGGGTCTTTGAGTGTGCGTGGGACGAAAGGAACTTTTACCAGCACGGGAGAGTAGCGCTGCAGGGACTCGCTTCCCCAGGAGTCCCTGCCTGACCTTTGACAGCTGGTCTGCGCCCCCTGTTAGCCCCGCCCCACGGACGCCTTGATCTCCAATATAACTAAGCCAGTCGCTCGCTGCGCGGGAGCGCCGGGCTAAGCCCGGGCAAAGGGCGGGCCCTCTGTGGCCCTCAGAGGCCAGAGGAGGACGGGACGGGCCACCCCCCTTGGCCATTAAGGAGGAGGTAAAGCCTCCATTGACTACTACTTTCGCCTAGAAACTGTTACATCTTTCTGGTTGAACTAATGCCTTAAGATATAAGACGGGCACCCAATTGACAATTCGGTAAAAACGAACGTATAGTACTGTTGTTATAACTATTCCTACAGTTCAGCTCATATATACCCTTACTAGCATGGAATCCCCTTCAAAAACATCCAATATAGCGTCTAGTCTCTCCTGGCTAGACGAATTAAATAGTATGTGCAATATTAGGTATACCCCTGTTACATCACCCCATCCGGCAACAAACATTAGCCCGCAAGCCTGCAGCGTTAGCATACAGGGGTGTCCACCTACACCAATAAAAGCTAATGCCCAAAGTACAACACCTGTTAAGGCTAAATCTGCTAAAAGGAAACACGACGGGATTGGGGAAAGTGGGTCCCAAACTAAAATATCGAAATTACAAAATGCGCCCCCAGATATAAACCTGCCTGTTTTTACTGCTCTGTTAACTCCAGAGGTGGGTAAAAAATTAGATGATTCAGCATCCTCTTCCCAATTGGCTTTATTGGCCATGATCGAACCAACTGATCCAAACTATTATCCATCCCCTGATCGAAAAAATTAACACCCTGGGGGATAGACTGACGGGGATTGAGGAAACTGTTAAACTCAATCTGGCACAATCTTCCTACACTGTAACATCTAATTGTCCGCCCCATGCTGGTCTTCTTAATTTACCCAACCAAACTATCCAAAATATAGCCCCCCCCCCACACAAGTAACAGTCCCTACTACTGTGTGTCCACTTGTTCCTAAGGCACCACCCATACTTGTTATGGATCCCAATGTCAAGTCCAGAATAAAATGTACTAAGACTCCTCGCATTAATCTTCCCCCAGAGGCCGCTCCATTTGTGTCCATCCTCTCCATTTGAGTCCATCCTCTCGGGGGTCCTGTGGTAAATAAATAATTAATTACCGGGTCTATTTTTGACTGGATACAATATAAACAGATAGCTCAATAAATAAGAGTCAGGATTCGAGGTATCTTGAGTTTTACAGGCTTTAATCAGGCATAAAGGACAGGAACAGGACAGCCTGTACGGGAATGGGATGGCAGCTGCCGGGGGCAGGATCTGGGATGAGCGCTAGCTTTTAATAACAGTGCACAACATATATATACTAAAACAAAATACATTACATGCAATACAGTAGGCGTAGCAGTGGGCGGGGTTTGTAGCAGTCGCGAAAGATAAGGCTAAAGTGGGTGTAACAAGAGGTGTGTACAGGGCGTATACATAGACATGTGATGTAAACGTAACAGAATATGTCATAAATGGGGCGGAAACATGGAGGGGGCTACCTGGGGAGCCGGGACCTCTAACCTAGTGGTGCGCGCAAGCTGGCAATGACGTGTTACCAGGAGGAGCTGGGGGCTATGACTTCTGCGCTAGATGAGGAGACTAAAGTCTGGAGTCAGAGCGACATGTACCTAAACACTATCTAGTATCTGATGTTTAGAGAACATGTTGATAGAATCCAAAAGTTATCAGGGCAAAGGCTAACAGACACTAAGACCGGTGCATGCATTATTCTACATGTAGTGCGGGTCGAGGAATATTCTATGAATATTAATACAGTATTTCTCTTACATGGAGACATAAAGGCTAGACTATGACAAACTATTGATGCGATTCAGTAGCTTAAGAATGCAGAGAAGGAGAGCTGGACTGATAACTAGAATCATAACATACTCTTGGCAGACTGGGAGGCAGAGCCAGGCCGAGCCGGGCACTGTGAGGCAGGAAGTAAGTGAAGGGTCAGAGATGCAGGTGGGGGCTGTATCGCTCCTCGGAGAGGGTTCAGGAGACAGGAGCTGAATCTGAGTCCGGGCCCTTTTGAGGCCTAGAAACGGGGACTTTTACTCTGAATTAACGTGCACACTGTGAAACGTGGCAACATAGGTTTACATAGGCCTAATACTCGTAGCTTTCACGAGAACTGGAAACTGGCATACTAGAGTTGGACACAACGGTAATTGCGTCTTTAATTGATCATAAGGGAATACATATGCATATCGATCATGCACATATAACATAGGATGGGGAACACGTAGGGACACAGAACATGGCAAAATTTACTTTTCCACATTCCCTCCTTGTCCCTACGTTTCCATCAGGAAACATCAATATTCATGATACCATCTATCATTTCATACAGTATCATTTGCTCGTCTCGAATTGTCTTAGAACGGAACTTAGGACTAGGACTTGGAATACAGGATGTAGCACAAATGCCGCAAATCGCAGGGCCACATTGTAAACAGAGGCAGCAACTGAATATGATCATTACTGTAATACCTAGGAATGACAATACTTTCCATCCCCAGGCAGAAATTATACTCCAGAGCCAACCGGACCATGTCCAGGTGCCTGGATTCTGGTGTAACTGATGGGCAATTTTATGAAGTCTGGTTATAGCTGAATAAACAGACGGCGCGTTATTAGGAATGAAAATGCAGCAACTAGATCCGATGACTCTACATGCTCCTCCTCTATCGGCCAGTATGACGTCAAGAACGAGACGATTTTGGAGCACGACAAATCTCATAGCAGATTGCTCTTCGGTTAAGTTACCTAGAGCAGAAGTAGTCTCATTCACTACTGCTTCAAGGGTTCTGGTTAACCTACGAATTAACTTACTATTCTGGATAGGTCCTATAAAGAAGAAGAATCCTTTATTGAAATCTTGATACTGTTCTAGGGTAGTTTCAGTTTGATCGACAATTGGGGACTCGATCTCCCTTTTATGTCTAATGTGTACTAGATGTGTGTTTCTATGATAATCAGATGGGGCTAGAAAAACTGGTGGCAGTAGGAAGGCAATATAACATGTTCCATCCCAATCGAGGGGCAGACGAACATATGCGGTCTGACCACAAACAAAATAAGAATGACGTGAGGCTTTGAAAATAGATTTCCCACTGTCACTATACTTGACAGTAGTAGTACAATCACTATGTCCTACATGTGCGGAACCATTCTTTCGGACACATAATTCGCCTTTGACTGGTAGTACTGAAATAGCAGGCAAATCTGGAGTAGTATCGGACTGAACATTCAGGCCAATAAAATTCGAAGAATAATTACCCAAATTGTATACTTCATTTTCTAGATCTAACCCGGTTCTATGGGAAAGACCTTGCTTGTCTGGAAAACATGTTCTGTTCAAAAGAGACATATCATTGGAAGATGACGTTAACGTGGACCATGCTCCACACGAACCATTATGTGAAAACGGATAAGGAAAGCGTGGCAGAACTCCCTTCGGTGTCTGGAAAGGGGGGAGTCGACCACACACCCAACAATTAGTGGCATTGCTGGTCTGGTGTGAATAGTGTAACATTCTAATGAATGTGTTATTACGCATAGCAAGACGATAGGATAGCTCGTGAGGAGGCAGATCACTAAATGTGTGCTCTACTGTAGCATTAGAATACTTATTTACATGAGAAATTGGAAAACATAAATGTAATGCATAACTTGTGCAGGTAACCATGAGACTTAGAAACAATATAAAACTTAGAAAAACGATACATCTGATAGTTTTGACTAACTCTCTCACTATGGGGGTCTATCTCATACATGTCAGAAACCTGTCTAACCGCTTCACCCGAGGGGGACTTAGACAATTAAACTGGCTGACTTATTTTACTAGACCTGAGTTTCTTTTTATACTCCTGCTGCGGAGTTTCCTCTAACAGGGGAGGCTTGGATTCAGAGTTAATTTTTAGGCAGTCTTTTGGAAAAAGGTAGTCCTTAGAAATGTTCTTGGCAAATGTTTTTATACGACATCCATGGAATTTCCTGATATGGGACAGGTGGACCCACCCCTTGCGGCCTTCCAACTTCACGGCCGTGCGGGTGGTCAGAAGGACAAGTCGCGGCTCTTTCCAACGAGGTTCCAGCGGACTTGAACGATCAAAGTTCCTTACGAGGACTAGGTCGCCTGGAATGACCTCATGCGGTTTCACTTCGGTATTGTCTGGAAATGTGGCGGCAACCTGTGAACGACAAGAGTGTAGGGCAGACATCAAGGAAGCTAGGTAATCTGTCAGCATATTACTGGAAACATCTGTAATACTGCGGGGTCTAGGTGTACCCCACATATTTAGGGGGCGGCCGAATACGACCTTATAAGGGGACAGACCTGATCTGGAATGTGCAACCATGCGCATATAAAATAAAGCGACTGGCA
Source organism: Lissotriton helveticus (assembly GCF_964261635.1). Lineage (NCBI taxonomy): Eukaryota > Metazoa > Chordata > Amphibia > Caudata > Salamandridae > Lissotriton > Lissotriton helveticus. The sequence goes on from NC_136073.1 coordinate 719,266,776, forward strand.
GGGCAACTAGCCAGTCTACACCTTTCTCTTTACAAACTTTGGAAATGCGGATTTTTAATGTCTGGTTATGTCTCTCTACGAGACCGGCTGCTTCAGGATGGCGCACACAATGAAACTTCCACTGGTACCCTAACAGAAGGGAAACATGCTTCATTAACTCAGATGAGAATGGCTGGCCGTTATCAGAATACACAACCCTAGGGAGTCCATAGCGGGGAAAGAATTCACGAACCAACTGCTTGGCAGTGGTCGCGGGTGTGTAATCTGGGACTGGATATGCTTCTGTCCACCTGGACAAAGCGCATACAACTACGAGGACATACTTGAAACCTCGACATCGCTCCATCTGAATATAATCCATTTGGAGGACTTCAAAAGGGTGGTCAGGAGGCTGGAATCCCCCTTGTTCCACCGGGACACTTTTACCTGGATTGAACTGGCAACATATCATACAGGCACGGACTTTCTGCTTGGCTGCAGCTCGTAAATGCTTGTTGAACCAAATGTTCTGGATACTGTCTAACATGGCTTTTTCTCCTAAATGTGCAGGACTATGTGCGGTATTAATAATGACTTGAACCATTGAGTCGGGGAGAAACCATGTGGCTTTTCCCTTCGTCAACCATCCCTGATCTGTCTGGACCCCTCCTTGTTCGGACCATTTCTTGATTTCATCGGAAGTAGCATGTAACTGTATATCTATGACATCTTGTGTAGGGTCCTTAACTGTCATACATGTAGTCTGTTCTGGAGTGTGTGTCAGAGTTGTGTTAATTGGAATGTCTGGAGTCTGAGCTGTAAGCTTGGCTGTTCGGTCTGCTAGATCGTTACCTTGGGAAATGATGTCAGTGACTTTCGTATGTGCTTTGCACTTCATGATAGCGATAGCTGTCGGTAAATGTATTGCATCTAACAGAGCTTGAATGAGAAGACCATGCTGAATCTTGGTTCCATGAGAAGTCATAAAACCTCTTTCTTGCCAGAGCACTCCGAAGTCGTGTACAACTCCGAATACATAACGTGAATCTGTGTATATGTTTACTTTCAGGTTCTTGGCACGTATGCAGGCTTGGGTCAGAGCGACTAGCTCTGCTGCTTGAGCGGACAGGATGTCAATACGATGTGTCTCTACAACTTCAGTTTCAGTAGTCGCTGCATACGCGGCTACTAGTTCTCCTGTACTTGTTCTCATACATGAACCATCCACATAAAGCGTCAGGTCGGGATTAGGTAATGGAATATCTGTCAAATCTTGTCTTGGCTTTGTCATGGTGTTAACAACTTCCACACAATCATGTGTGGCAGGATTTGAAGTAACTGACGGTAACAGTGTAGCGGGATTTAGAATGTTGCAGCGTCTGATTTCTATGTGTGGCTGGAACAGTGTCAGTTCATAACCTGTTAAACGAGCAATTGTCAAGTGCTGAGTCTGTGTTCGGTTTAAAAGAACTTCCACGGAGTGTGGAACTTGTACTGTCAGGGAATGTCCTAATACTATGGAATCACTTTGTCTGATAGCTAGAGCTGTGGCTGCAACTGACTTGAGGCACGCAGGCAGAGCCTGGGCTACTGGATCTAATGTGCTAGAAAAATAAGCACAGGGCTTGTATTGTCCTGCTTGGTCTTGTGTGAGAACAGATAATGCTGTACTATCACGTTCAGTAACAAATAGTGTAAAAGGCTTACTGTAGTTCGGTGTTGCTAGAACAGGAGCTTGACATAAGGCTTTCTTTAATTCATTAAAAGCAAGTGTATGTTCGGATGTCCAAGGGAGGACAGTCGATACGGCTGCCTCCTGTGTCGTTAACTGTATCAATGGCTTGGCTAGAAATGCATACTGAGGAATCCATTGTCTGCAATAGGAAGTGAGGCCGATAAAAGCTCGTACCTCTTTCTGGGTCTTGGGCTGAGGAAGACTCGCTATTAACTGGATACGGTCTGGTGTCAACTGCCTACCCCACTTGGACAGTAAGTGGCCTAAGTAGATCACTTGCTGGACACAGAATTGTAATTTGGAAGGGGACACCTTGTGCCCCTGCTCGGCCAGAAAATACAGAACTGTAAGTGACGCTCGCTCGCAATCACGTTCAGAACGGGCTGTGATCAGTAGATCATCGACATACTGGAGCAGGGCAGTGTCAGTTGGCATGTGAATATTGTCTAGTTGTCTCTTAAGTGCTTGACTATAAATACTAGGACTTTCTGTGAAACCTTGAGGAGCTCGTGTGAATTTATAGCTCCTTCCATTTAAACAGAATCCGAAAAGGTACTGGCTGTCTGGATGAATCGGGACACTGAAAAATGCATTCTTGAGGTCGATGACAGTAAAGAACGTGGCTTCAGAATCAATGGCTGTCAATAGGGAAGAAATATCTGGGACAACTGGATACTGGAGTATGATACATTTATTAAGCTCTCGAAGGTCAATCACTAATCGATATACTGGAGGTGCATTTGGATCAGTACGTTTCATGACTGGAATGATAGGAGAATTACATACATTGGAGTCAGTTTCTACAACCACTCCCTGAGCAATGAGCTCGTCAATAATATTGGATAAGGCTGCTACAGCCTCAGGTGGCAATCTGTACTGTCTGATTCGTGGCAAGACTATTCCTGGTTTCAGAGTCACACGGTGGGGTGTGATGTGCATACAACCAACATCAGTTGGACCTTGTGCCCATAGATGCTGGGGGACATTCAGTAATCTTGGATCAAAATCACGTAATACATAGTGACCTTTAAAGTCACGCAAAAACAATCGTATTCCTTCTGGGGAGCAGCAAATAACTGCACCTAATTCTTTCAGTGTCTTAATACCTAACACATTTTCTGGACATGACTTTGTGAGTAACAAATCAGTAGTTCGGGATAATGGACCTACTTCTAGAGAAACCGGTTTGGAAATCTCGTTAACAATTGGCTTTCCTGAAAATCCAAGGGAAACATTTCTTGAGCCTGAGAGCGGAGCCCCTGGAACCTCGTCATGACTGATAGTAGTCCTACTTGCCCCTGTATCAATCAGAAACTTTCTGTCTTTCCCTAATACTTGACTGTGAAGATAGGGACCCTCTTGATCTACAGGTATCTCGATGAGAGGCAAGCCTACCTTCCTCTCTAGGCTGTTTCATGAATACTGCTGGTAATCTGGATACTCGGACTGTGCATACTGGTACATCTGCTGTTTAACATGCTGTGTTGCAGCAATAGGCTGCGATGCTGGAACTGTCTGTTGTGCATTCTGTGGTGACTGAGAAATCTGTGTAACTTGTTCTTGTCTAGGCGGACGCGGTCTTTCTTTAGTCTTACCGGTAGCTATGTTGTGTTTCAGAACTGCACACTCGTTTACAAAATGACCTGGCTGTTTACAATAATTGCAGGTCCCTTTAACGGGAACTGCAGGATGACTGGCTTGATTCGTACCCCTCTTCTGACTGTCTTGAGGAACAGATTGTGCAACTAATACTTTCATTTTCGTGTCTTTCATACGTTTCCTTTCGTGTTCTTGCTCTTCTCTGATTCTATTCTGGTGGTACTGGAGCATCTGAAGCATTTGGGACGGAGTATTAGCTTGCCAGGTACTTTCGACTTTCAAAACTCGGTTTTTAACTTGAGGACTTGAATTCTCGACTAGTTTAGTAACAAAAAGATGAGGGTATGACTCGCTACTAGTTTTCAAACCACTGTTAATAATAAAACATTTCTCGAATCTAGAATAAAAATCACTAGTGTCTTCGTCTGGTTTCTGTTTACATGCTGAGATTGCATCCCAATCTTCCTTTTTAGTGGCTAGTAATCTTGGCAAAACTTGTATTAACTGTTCAGGCAATTCTTTACATTTGTCTCCTAGACCGGTACCTGGTACTCGTATATTATCTTCAGCTTCTAGAGCTGTCCAATCTATCTTTTTCTCTCCCACCTCCCATTCTTTTTCCTTGAGTTTTTCATATACCCCTGCGGGCAACAGGACCTTTAGCATTTTAATGATATCTGGATATGTGTATTCTCCCATACGGAGCATGTCTTTTAATTCACGGTGGAACCCTGCTGGATCTTTGTCGTGACAGGAAATTAACTTCTTCATCTCTAAGAGTTCCATCTTTGTGATAGGGGTGTAAACAAATACTCGTTGCATTTCACCACCCGCTGTCCTAACTGGATGTACTTCTCGTAACGGATGCTGTCTATCTATGTAAAATGGTTTACTTTCTGGAGGTGGGACATGAACAAAATGCGGATTCAGAAACGTTCGGTATTTGTGGCGCTGTTCTAGAATGATACTAATTAAATCGGTACCTAGACCTTTCCATCTATACTGGAGTAACTCGTTCAGAACATCATGTAACGGTCCTGGATCAGAATGCTGACCCTCATATAGAGTGATGAGGTGCTGGATCATGTACATACCCACCAGTCGCTGCTCGGCTGGGGGCAATTTCAGAAATATTTGTGCCACTATTTCGTCTGGAAAAGTGGTAGAATCAGTAGTCCATCGGACCGCTGATCGGGCTAGTTCTTGTTCATGCATGGTACTAAGTTCACTATAACCGATTCGTGATTTCAGAATGTGATCGCTAGCTTGAAATACTTGCTCTAGAGAACCTTGTTCTGGTGCTGGAAGAGAGATCTTTCTTGTGCTCTAGACGTGAATGTCGGTCGGAAAGTCTAGTTCTACCTACATACGCTATTCTGGAAGGATTCTCGTCGTCTACCTCTTCGGTAGGAGAGTCGTCTTCTTTCTCACTTACGCTGCTTTGCGTTTCTCGTGTAACCTTATTATTTCCTTACGAATTTTCTTGTACATACTCTCTATACTACTGAGTGTCTTGTGTCTTCCCTCGGCTATATGATCACTCCATTTTGTCAGAACTCTCATTTCGGTCGGATCTTTAGTCGGATAATCTTGTTCCCTTATTAAACAATTAATTAGAAACTTTAAAAGCATGAGCTGGGTCTCAGCTTTCCTTTGAGACATGGCTTCGCCAATACTTTCTGGGTCTGTTCCTGTACGAATGAAACGATATATTCTGTCTAGATCTTCTTTCATATTCGGTAGGGTGTCCAAATACTCGGTCATCCGTCTTACACGCAATGAATATATGACCATATTATCATCGCCTGGGACTGGATCATAACGGCATTCGGTAAGAGCTCGCTTAATATCTGCAACGGACTGGGGTTTGGGCGTACGCTGTAACGCACGTTCATGTAACTCAAGTAGTGTCACACGTTTGTGTTGAGGCGGGGTACGAGGAGGACTTCCCCCCCCCCCCGCGGCTCCTAAACTGGAATCGTCGACGGGTACTGTACGGGCGGGCAGAGTGACTGATGTAGCGGGAACTTGTACTGTAGGCTGGACCGGGGGTACCGTAACAGGTGCTGTAACAGGTGCCCCGGTGGCTGGAGGAATAGAAATTACATTATTTACAGGAGCTGGCGGAGCAGGATTTGCATATTCTGGGACTGTGTCGTCCAAATAGGACGAGAGAAAAATATCAGCTGCGGTCGGTTTGTGACGTAGCTTGGTTGGAACTAATGGTGGCGGAAAATTACATGGTGCTTCCGGGGTTGCTTTCGGCAAGCCCTCGGCAAGAAGAGGATACATACCCTTAATGAGGGCATTCCTCTGTCTGTCTGACTGTTCGGCTTTAACTCGTTCACCTATTTCGATTAATTCCCTTTCTTGGGCTCTTTCTGAGGATTCTCTACTTAATTCTGACTTTCTGATTTCTTTTTCGGTTCTTTTATGAGATTCTTTGCGCCATAACTCGATGGCATCTTTCTGTGACTGTCTGGCTTTCTTTTTCCACAATGCTTCTTCTACTCGCATGATGCACTCGGCATCCCATGTGCCTGATACAGGCCATCTATATTTCTCTTCTAATTCCTTGGTGTACTCCACCCATAAGTCTAGATATAATATGGCACTTATGCCATGCTTATGATACATAAAATGACCTGGACTGTCCCTAGGCGGGACAGGAACTGCTTCCTCGAGCAGACCTTTTCTAGTTCTTAACTGACGGAACTTTGAGAACAAAGGCATGACTTAGACTGGAGTCTGGACACAATACAATACGTGATAAACACAATAATAACTTGAAAACAAATCACTCATACCACGACATTGAAAACACATGAAATAACATTTAAAAATAACAGTTCGGACAAAGATACTACCTGGAATACTGAATTTCTCGAGAACAGAACTTACTGGAACAGAAACTTACTAGAATGACTAGATGTACTGCTAAAACAGTACGAAACTTACCGGTCCCATAAAGAGACACGTCAGGACCCGCATCCACCTAGGTGGACACTTCGTGTTGGATCTGTGTACCCAAACCCACGGACCAGAGACAAATTAATTGACCCTGTCTAGATACTACCCCAGCAACGGTACTCACCGGGCAGCAAGAACGGAAGGCCTCGGACTGGACTGCTACGACGACGGACTACGAACTTCGGACTTCAGTTACAGGTGGGCCTCCGGATACCTCGGACCTTGTACTCTCGGCTTGGGCTCTGGTCGGGACTCGCCGCGTTCCTCCACCGCCTCGTCTGGACGCTGGACCGCAACCTCCGTCTCCTCCGTGGGCCTGAGGGATACTTGAAGCAGAAATATCTGCACGTGGCCGGTATGGTTCCGTCACGGCTGCAGAGGATCAGGGGGCCTGCGTGGCTTCTCCGGCGCGTGGGGAAAGGGCAAGTCCCTATTCGGGCGCCATTATGTGGTAAATAAATAATTAATTACCGGGTCTATTTTTGACTGGATACAATATAAACAGATACCTCGAATCCTGACTCTTATTTATTGAGCTATCTTGAGTTTTACAGGCTTTAATCAGGCATAAAGGACAGGAACAGGACAGCCTGTACGGGAATGGGATGGCAGCTGCCGGGGGCAGGATCTGGGATGAGCGCTAGCTTTTAATAACAGTGCACAACATATATATACTAAAACAAAATACATTACATGCAATACAGTAGGCGTAGCAGTGGGCGGGGTTTGTAGCAGTCGCGAAAGATAAGGCTAAAGTGGGTGTAACAAGAGGTGTGTACAGGGCGTATACATAGACATGTGATGTAAACGTAACAGAATATGTCATAAATGGGGCGGAAACATGGAGGGGGCTACCTGGGGAGCCGGGACCTCTAACCTAGTGGTGCGCGCAAGCTGCCAATGACGTGTTACCAGGAGGAGCTGGGGGCTATGACTTCTGCGCTAGAAGAGGAGACTAAAGTCTGGAGTCAGAGCGACATGTACCTAAACACTATCTAGTATCTGATGTTTAGAGAACATGTTGATAGAATCCAAAAGTTATCAGGGCAAAGGCTAACAGACACTAAGACCGGTGCATGCATTATTCTACATGTAGTGCGGGTCGAGGAATATTCTATGAATATTAATACAGTATTTCTCTTACATGGAGACATAAAGGCTAGACTATGACTGAAACTTTTGATGCGATTCAGTAGCTTAAGAATGCAGAGAAGGAGAGCTGGACTGATGACTAGAATCATAACATACTCTTGGCAGACTGGGAGGCAGAGCCAGGCCGAGCCAAGCACTGTGAGGCAGGAAGTAAGTGAAGGGTCAGAGATGCAGGTGGGGGCTGTATCGCTCCTCGGAGAGGGTTCAGGAGACAGGAGCTGAATCTGAGTCCGGGCCCTTTTGAGGCCTAGAAACGGGGACTTTTACTCTGAATTAACGTGCACACTGTAAAACGTGGCAACATAGGTTTACGTAGGCCTAATACTCGTAGCTTTCACGAGAACTGGAAACTGGCATACTAGAGTTGGACACAACTGTAATTGCGTCTTTAATTGATCATAAGGGAATACATATGCATATCGATCATGCACATATAACATAGGATGGGGAACACGTAGGGACACAGAACATGGAAAAATTTACTTTTCCACAGTCCCTCCACTGAAACATGGAAAACCTGAGAGAACCACCGACCTGCTAAACAAAGTCAAGTTTTGGCTATCGAAAAATAGACCCTTACCCCATAACCTTGATGGCAGGATAGTCAGTGTGAGGAGAGTGGGTTGGTTGGGTCCCCTTCGAAAAGATATTTGCGGCGACTTGGTCCTAATTAGATTTAGGTGCAGACAAGTTGTTCCCTACCTCCAGTCTTGGCAGCCTCAAGAAGGGGATGGTCCCATAACAACTTGGGACCTACACGATTTTTATCCAAGTGAATCATATACCCCCTCTCGGAAACAAACTGTTGATAATAACACTGAGCTGGGTTATAGATTTTGCCCACCAAATGAGTACAGTATCGTTCCCTTTAATCAATATGTTTTACCGCAAAGCAGTTTTAACTATAGCTACTTTTCCCAATTCAACCCCTTCACGTTACATTAGAACTGTTATTATGTAATCCATTTAGAAAATTATAATCTTAGGATCAGTAAATTCTGTTTAACCTATAGATATGTTGCTTTTTAAAACGTATGTTGCTTGTACAAGGGCCAACGTAAAAATGTTGTTTTCTTTTTTATTATAATTTTGTATAATATCTTTATTTATGAAAAGTTTGGTTGCCCTGATCTCTTTTTAAAATGGTAACATTTTTCTTATAAATTTTCCTCTTTTATTCTATTTTAATGAATTGATTAAATGTATTGTTGATTTTTATTTTACTATGAATGCTTGTATGATATTCTTTGAAATATCGAATAAAGCTTATTTGACAAGAGTGAGCCAACGCCGGCGAGATGGCGCATATGCAGGACAAAAGAAAAGGATGTGTAGCTCAGTTTCTTCCTTACAGTTGCAGGCGGGGTATTCACCAGAATTCGTTTTGGACCATTTGCTTGTGTTGGCATGGAGAGGCAAAGTCCCTAATCTGAGCTGCATGTACAATTTCCTAGCCAAGGTTGGTTGGATGTTATCCAGAAAAAAACTCCAGTTTGTATTCATCCTTTATCAATAAAAAACTCTGATGTTAATCGGCCACAACGTGGATTTTCCTGGATAACAGAGAGCCTATAAGATCTATAGGCTCTTACCAATTCCAACCTTGGGATTAGGGGACAAGACTCCTCATGTGATCTCCATAGGTCTGCTTTCTCCAGCTGTGTACAGAGATTCCTAATGTAATGAAACCAAGGTATTTTAATGGATCCAGGGATGCTCAAGAGCTCTTTGAGCTCGGAACGATGTGGCCAATTCTGGGGTCACCCAGAGGCGCCGCCAAAAAGTCAGTGGTCTATGGGCCAACTCTTCATTTATGGGCCTAATACCCAGGTCCAATCGCAAATGAGGGAGATGTGTGCGGAGTGGATGACCTAGTAGCTGTCCCATGAAATTATTCTCCACTTTGTTCAAACTAGTGCTAGGGCGATTTCCCCACAGTTCTGCCCCATACAGTGTGGCACCCCGCGCTTGAGATTTATAAATTTCAACTATTGGCCCCACTGGTTTAAATGGTGAGGATCTGTATTGTTTCATAAGCCCTCCCAGTGTCTGTGCTAGCTTAAGTCTCCCTTAGCCATCTGCGATCCCCCACTCTAGATGCTCGGTCAGAGTGACGCCTAGATAATCGAACACCCTCGCGGGGAAAGCCATTCAAATGTGGATTTGGGTGAGATGTGTTAACCGGATTAGACAACATATACTTGTTCTTGGATGTGTTTATCTCCAGCCCCCAAGTCTTACAGAAGGCATCAGAGCATTCTAGAATGCGCTTGGACTCTCATTGGTGTCTTTGAAAGTAGGAGGGTGTCATCCGCAAACATCAGTGCTGGGACCTTGCCCGATGCTAGGCTAGGGGCATCATTATCCTTAACTTTTCTAAGTTGCTCAATGAAGCCATTAACAAATAGGCAGAACAGGGTTGGCGCTAACACGCAACCCTGGCGTACCCCCTTGTTAACAGGAAAGTAGGGAGCAAGTTCGCTATGTTTCCCAAATCTCACTTGCTCGAAGTTTTCTGCATGGAGCCTCACTAGAATGTTAAGGAGATAAGATGGAATCCCCAAGTCTGAGTACCTCCCAAAGTTTCTCTTTGCGTACTAGATCAAAGGCCAACTTCAGGTCTACGAATATTAAATAGAGGCTGCCACCCTCTATTGCCACCCTTTTCCAGAAAAGAAGTTGGAGTCTGAATATCTGGTCGATGGTTGAGGTGTTTTTCCTGAAGCCAGCTTGGTAAGGGCTCAGTATCTCCTCTTCTTCCATCCATACCTGGAGGCGATCAAGGAGAACCAGCTCAAAGAGTTTTTGGGATACATCAATCAAACTGATCGGCCTGTAGTTGGTGGGAAGAAGGGGGCAACCTTTTATTGTAAATTGGGACAATTTCTGCCCCACGCCAAGTATCGGGGGGGGGGGGGGTCCATGCCGTTCACAATGGCATTAAATAGGGTCCACAGATATGGCCCCCAGATCGTTGGTTCCTCCTGAAAGAAGTCTCCTGTTAATTAATCTAGGCCTGGAGATTTGTTGCTATGGAGCTGGTTTATAGCATTCGTCACTTCATATAAGGTAATCTCCACCACCACCCCCTGGCATGACTGGGGGGGGGGGAGGTTTTTTTTTTGAGGTACAATTTCATTTTCATTGCTGGAGTAGAGGGAAAGTGTTTCTCCCACACGTCCGAGGCAATATTTGGCTTAATTGCTGGCTTCTCTTGGGTGTGTCTCCCAAGCTCACAATGGCCCAAAAGGACTTCATGTCCTTGTTAGTGCAAGTTTGAGATTTTCCCATCTCTCCAGTTATCCTCTCCTGCTGAGTGATCTCTTTGTACAGTACCCGGGTTAGTTTAATGCGTGGCCTGTCCTTTGCCTTCACACCGTCCAATAAGACCTGCTTGGCGTTACTGCATTTGGTATTAAACCATGTACATTTGGGCTGATTTGGCCTACATCGTACTGTTGGGAAGAATGTGTCTTCCAGTTTTGATGATCGCTCTTGATGAATTATGGCAACTTTCCCAGCATTCAACATCTGACCCTCTGCAGATGTTACCGCCCACATTTTTATCATAGATGGAATTATTAGTTGGTAGACAGTTGCCTGCTTATGAGGTGACTGCTGGGATTCCTCCCACCTAACATTCCTTGTATTATTTGTTAGACTTGGCACACTATTCACAGGTATAGAAGTAAATAGGGAGTCTGAGGGACCCATATTCAGCGACTTCAGAACCAAGATAAGGGCATTATGGTCACTATCCTACCTCGTGGTGACTTAGAAATCACTGACCTTTTGCTACATTCTGGTTTTCACCAGAATGTAGTCCCAACAGAAAAGCTTGGCCTACTCTATTAAACGTCAACTGTCTTGGTGTGTCCGTTTTTGTTCGGCCATTGCACGCTCTTAACGAATGTACTAGAGTGTGTTAGTTGAGTTGCAATGCCAGTGGGGACCAGGCTTTGATGGGATGAATTTGTGGGTCTGGGATTAGCCATTGTTGATCTTCACTAGGGGAAGTATTGTTGGAATCAGTCAGGGGTTCGAAAATTGATTTTAACAATGTTGCATTGGCCTATAATGGTGATAGGCTGTCTGTCATAAGCACATTTTATTTATAGGCTGACAAAGTAACTGTGAATAATTTATTTATCCTTTTAACAGGTGAGGTAATCTTAATACCTAAATAGACCTACATAGGGGTCAACGGGTACTGAACTAGGCTCCTACAAGGTCGGTGTAAAATTAAGAATAGTTTGGGCCTTTTGAAGATTCAGACCATGCCCAGAGACTGCCACGTATCAGTCAGCCTTCTCAGCAATAGATTGGCTGGTTAAGAGGAATACACTGCTAGATCATCCATTAAGCACCAATCTTGTTCTGAATTCCATTCAAAGCCACAGAAGGTATCCACGGACTACAAATGAGACACTGTAATGAAGGTTCCAAATAGAGGGCAAATAAGCGGTGACAATGGACATCTCTGCCATGTGTCACAAGAAATTGTGAAGGGAGAAGAGCAGTGTCCAGCCAAAATCGCATGGGCAATTGGACACAGTCCAATATTGGAATTCCCTATTCGGCCGAGATGAACTAGTATCCTATCAACCAGCTGTGGTTGAGCACACTACCTGCCGTCCAATCTAAGCGAGATACTTATTACACTTTTATCTCCGGACTGACCATCATGAAACTTGTCATGCCAAACCATGGCTGACTGAGTAAATTGACAAGTTTCATGGAAATCTAAGGGGGGTCACGTGTTCTAGGCAAATCAGTCACTCAGTCAAAATAACTTAATTCAGTCTGAACAAGACCATAAAAGTACAATAAAGAAAATTACTTGCACGTAATTCACACACACAAAAAAAGTAAAAGAATGCAAATACTGTGGCAGTGAGCTGCTTATAGCCCATTAAAATCATAAAATTCATATACCATGCAGAGAAATATCTCAATTTGGCATTGTGTCAATAAAAAGTACATTAAAAATCTATGCATTGCATCCAAAAGATTGAGAAACACATTTTGGAAAAAAAACATTCTTAAAAAACAATAATAAGTACATGTCCACAGTTGGCTTCTTTGACTTTCTCAAGCGAGAAACCGACCTACACAATACGTAGAGTACACATCCAGGAGTGACTCAAATACAATAATGCAGGTTTTGCTTGCAAAGCTTTCAATAGTGAGATTAAATACATTCTTCGAGGGGTTTCATAATAACCACGAAAGAAGACAAAATGTAATAAATCCTCAGTAGAAAAGTTATCACAAGTGCAGGAGCTTAACTTTGTGCTCCACTCCACAGTTTTAGATAAAGCTAAGAACATATGAAGCTGGCTGAACCTAAATCTAGTGAGAAGAAATCTACAATGGACATTAATAGTAGTGAGCTAATACGGCTCAATGGCAGGGTCTGGTTTTATGACTGCATGGCCACGTACTATAGGTTTCTCAAGCTCAATAGTTCCCCTCTTTGAGTTCCACGGTAAAAAGTTATTCCTTATCTAGGCCATATTAGCCTTTGAGATAGCGGAGGGCGAATCAAACAAAATGGGACGACCCAATGTAAAGAAGGAACTGTCAGTCTCCCAGGTCTCCTGAAGGCCAAGGATAGAAAGGATTTAAGATCAGATATCCACTCCGGGTCAGATCTTTTACTTTTTACACCTGCCACATTCTAAGATGCCAGTCTATGGGCAATAGTAATATTAATGCAAGCCAATAATGTTTGATTCTCTAGTATACCAATAGTGTTCAAGTCCTCTTTGTCATCCGAAACACCTGACGTCGGGGATATTATAACAGCAGCTCTATACCAATTATTAAACCTTACAATACTCTAGGGACTGCAATCCTTAAAATTAATTGAACCAGAGGAGTCACCCATTGTACCCCAAAACTCCTAATAGAAACATCACAAAAAAGTTTCCACTAGAGCTATAGTCCCCATCAACAGCTTGTATCGGGAGATATGAGAGCCCCTGTTCAACTTCGCTATATACCAAGGGCATGGTTATGGTCAGTAATCTGCTCGCTCTTTTTCTCCTTTGTGCCTGCCCTTTGCAGTTTTTGTGGGTTAGAAAGCGCCGGGACACTCTTCGGAGTAGCCGAGCGCTATAAAAGACACCCATAACATAACATAACAACAACAACATGGGAACCCCCAAAGGTTCACACAGCCTGAATTTCTGTTGAGCGACGACCTGGCAGTACTCAAATGTGTTTTCAGTCATATTCTCTACTGCGGGGCATGTGAGTCGATCAAGAGCCTCTGTGCCCAGGAACTCTAACTTATTGGATATCTTTAAAGCAAAACTATTACTCTCAGGATCTCTAACTTGACCCGTTACAGGAATGACTAGTATTCACGGTGAGCCCAAAACAAATTGTAGCAAGAGGCAACCGATAAAAATAGCCCAATAGAAAAGCCTGGATGGTAGAGGTATGTGCCTTCAGGCTGGCAAGGTTGAGGACCATGTGGGCTACCCTCGAAATGGATAAGTCGTCACCATGGGTTTTGGGTGAAGGTCCCACCCAATCAACCCGTCTGGCCTTGATGAGTGTTGGACCTGGGGTTACCAGTCTACATAGGGTAGCTTGGCACAAGGGAGGAAGGTCATACCCAAAGGCAAAAGTGTTAAGCTTGCGTCTCACCCTTGCAGTAACTCAGCGTCCATCCACTCAAAAATGACACTACACCGAAATTTTATAAAAGTAGAAAAGTTTATCTTTCCTCTTTAAGTGTGCTTTCAATCACGTTTTTCCTATAAGTACTTCAAATCACATTTAATACCCTGCAGTTTTCAGGTTCTGTTCACCAAGTAGTTTTGTACAGGCTTGTTACCATTTACACATCTTCATATAACAGTATTTGCTCAACACACTGGGTTGTAGATCAGTTTTCTTCAATTACGACATGGGATAATTCCTTAGCCAATATTGACACTCTGGTACATACATTAAGGACTTATTTACAGGTTCAACTCAGCCGTTCATGGATACCCCAATCTCAATGACTTTTCAATTATACTTTTACACTTTCAATGTAGCTGGATTGGCTTGAGATCACTAAAACTCCATCACTCATCTAGTCAGTTTAACAGAAGATTACATTTGGACCCTTCAACAACCCAGGAAAAGGGACAGTTCTGTTCAATTCTATGTAAAATTGCCTCTGACCCTTGTTATGATTTTGCCAGGTTCAGCCCTAAAACGAGTCTAAAGTCTTAAATCTATTGGCAGTCCCGCCAGCTCACTCGCACTGGCTAACCCACAGTTCCATCGAGCTCTCCTCCTCAACTAATCTCTAGGGTCCGTGGTGTAGATTCCTGATTCCACGTCCCATACCAGTCCCCACCGCTCCCGGCTTACTTGTACTCAGGGAGGCCGGTTCCTCCAATTCACCGGTTCTTTACCAGCGCCGAAGTCCTTAGTCCTCTCCCCTCACAGGCTGAACTGCACCACCTGAAAGCCTGCAGGAGGGGGGGGGGGAAGGAAGGTTGCACCCTCTGATGCCACGCTGGATGTGGATCTGCTCGAGCGCTTCTGCGCAGTAGATTAGTGACTTCCTCCTCACAGCTGTCGGGACCTCCTCCGGATCCGCCCGCCAGACGCTACTTCGGCCTGTCGCTCTGCCCCCTCTCGGGGAGTAGTGTCTTCCTCACCTCGGGACCTGCGCAGACGTGGGCCACTATGCTCGAGCCCCTTCGCTAGGCCTGCGGTCACCTCCTCCAATTCTTGCTCCGCACCCAATACCTCAGGGAGGAGCTCACAACGTCAGGGCAATGCCACCGGTCACAGGAGAAGGTGAGCACGAGGGGGGGTATCGGAAACTGAGGCCTTGGCTTTGCTGAAAGCGGAGAACTCCCTCTTTGTACCTAGGCACGTTGATGAAATCTGGGGCTCTTCAGGAGTTCCCGTCCAGTTCACCAGCAGGCGTCTTCACCTCAGTGTCAGGGAATGGCTTCTAGTAACTCGTGGGGGCTTTGTGCCCAACAACCGAGTACAATTCACAAGGGGCCAGATCTATGGTGTGCGGGTCGGTGTCAGCAGTAAGGAAGCATTCCCTAGGGAAGGATGTCAACCCTCTGTGAGTCCTAGCCCTCTAGCGCCACAGCCTGCACTCCCACTGTTCTAAGGCTACCACACTCATCTAAAATGGCCGCTCTGGTTCTGGCCTTTTATAGGCTGGGTTCTGGCTACCAGAACTAACCAGAAGGTTCTGAAACCCCTCCATAGGTTCCTATGGCCACTAGCCCTGAGGTAAAAAGATTCTGGCAGTTGCTGGCCACCATTTTGTGTGTCTTGTAAATTCAGTCAGGAAAGCACCTAGGGTAAAAAAACATAGTCAAGGAGTACCTAACCCCTAGGACAACACCTAAAAATTCCAGTGGACATAAAAATAAAAGGATTGAGGGGCAAAAAGGGGACAAAAATAAATAAATAAAAGGAGGGACCACCCAAAGGGCTGACAGGTCTAACAATGAGTCTATGTAATAATCCCAGTAAGTGTCACTACATAAGGTGCTGAGGCAGGAGGATGGTTCAGTGAAACATGCAGTGAAAATGAGCCCTCCTAACTTTTGATAGTGCCTAGCGCACCCACTCAGGACCCAACACCCATTTGACCGAACAGACTCATTTTTGGTTGAAGTAAGGCTCAGCGGAGGCCCATGTAAAATCAGGCTCGGATTATAGGATACTGCTGGCTCCTGACAAGACAACTAATTAATGAGAGGTACTATGGGCTCACCTTGCAGGGGGCAGTGTGTGGCTGTAAGACCCAACTCAGGCTCCCTTACAGACTTAGGACTTGCTTGCACCACCCGCCCCCGCACTTCAGAAGCAGTAGTAACAGAAATTAAATTAGGGAGCGACTGAGACTAGTTGGATTTACATAACTGTAGAAAGTTGAGACTAGCCTCAATTTAGGAAATTTTATCGAGACATTTAGCCAAACATCTGCCCACCCCAGCCTCAATCAGTGACTGCAGCAAAGGAACAAACTCCCCATTATTATGAATAATTTCTGAAACTGAAGCGAGGGGTTTATCTTTCACAGAAGTCTGACAGTCTGTACCCCTCTCTTCCCAGCTTGCCTGGCTGATGAGGTGTTTTACCCAAAACCGGTCCCAAGATGCTTGTTTCAGGTCCAGGGAAGACCTGGCTTGGCAGTTTGGACTGGACTGTTCACATGAGGAACAGGGTCAAGACTGATTTGCATATGGCTCGGTCTGAACTTGGGTGGAGAAGTGAGCTAAAGAACGATTATTTATTCAACCCAGAACTGTGACTGGAGGTGAATGTCTGAAAAGTTTCAGCTCTGTCCATCATCACTATATATATATATATATATATATATATATATATATATATATATATATATATATATATATATATATATATATATATATATATATATATATATATATATATATACTCTTCCTCTTTTCTCTCCTCTTTTCTCTCCTCTTTTCTCTCCTCTTTTCTCTCTCTTCATCTGGTGACTGAGTGTTTCTAAAATGTTTGTGTTATTACATATATACACCAAGGTGTTGATGAATCTGTGGGTTTATGAGTGCCTGTGGGGCTGATTTAGTGGGTGCCTGACTGACTGTAGGTTGACTAACTATACATGTCTCATTGAATGTATCAGTGAGTGACTAATTTGTGTGAATGTCTATCAGTCTGTCATTTGGTGTTAGTGGCTGCATGGGTTGGTGAGTAGGTACGTGTTAGTGGCTGCATGGGTTATTGATTGGTTGTCTGAATACCTGTATGGGTGTCTGTGTGGGTGGGTGAGGGGTGTGTGACTCCCTGCATGGATGGGTGACTGGGTGAATCACAGGCTGTATGGGTTCATGAGTGCGTCTGAGAGGGGCTATGTGGGTGCGTGAGTGTGCATATGGCTGTGTAGGGGAGTGAATGGATGGGTCAGTGGTATATGGGTGAGTAACTGCATATGTGAAAGGTAGTATACGTGAGTATAGAAGTGACTGTATGGGTGAGTGATTGTGAGTGGCGTATGGGTGAGCGTGTGCTTGTCAGTGAGTGTATAGGTGAGTAAGTATCTATGAATAAGTGAGTGTATAACTGTATAGGTGAGTAAATGGCTGTGCGATTGACTATGGGTGAGTAGCTCTTTGTCTGACTGTGTGTGAGTGGGTGTATGAGTGGATATGTCAGTGAATATATTAGTGAGTGGGTGTATGAGTGAGTGGATGTGTGTGGAAATATGAATCAGTGAGTGGGTATGTGAGTACTGGAATGGGCGTGTAAATGGTTTCGAGAATGGTAGTGTGAAAGTTGGAGTGGGTGTATGAAAGGTTACATAGGGGTGAGTGGCTGTGTCAGATTCTGTGAATGATGTCTTCAGTGATGTCACTGACCATGTCATGAGTGATGTAATATGTGAGGTCATAAGCAGTGCATTGCGGGGGCACGAGTTATAGTTCGCTCAGCTAATTAAAACTGCTGAAATTCTCTGGTTTTGTACGAGGGAAATACCACCCCAACTTATAACGTCTCTGTAGCCTTTGGTTTTTTTGTGAATTTCTACAGTTTTTTAACCCCTTAAGTGCTGCCGTTGGACGTCGCGAGCACTAACTTCGTAGTGCTGTGCACGGCCGACGCGGCCCCGCCTGTTTTGCGTAAGTGCCGCGAAATTGCGGCCGCGGCAAACGTGTTAAATGCTAATTTTAAACTATAACATTCCTGTATCCTTTGGGTTGTTTTTTTTCAATTTCTATGGTTTTCTAAAAAATTCTTTTAATTGTAATGGCCTTTTTTTTTTTTAAGTGATCCTCTAAGATTTTCTTACTTTCTATAATTGGATATTGTGTATTATATTTATATAATATACTATTTTTTTTATTTCATGTGTTTATCAGAAAATACATTCTTAACTGGTTTTATTTTTATAACCATTTTGTAAGTCTTCACAACATTTTTGCATTTACTGTGGAGATTGTCATCAGCAAAAGGTTTGTTAAGTTTTTGTGAATCTTCACAACGACTTTGCAATCCCAGCAGACACGTTGCAAAAAACAGAAAGAAAAAAAACCAGACATTCAATGGGTACCAACACATCAAAAAATGTTATAATCCATTCTGAAAATTGACCTACACCTATTACTATATTAATATTTCTTTAAAAGCAGATTTAAACTCCTATTTTTGTATGAAGTTTCTTTAAAAACCATCTTTCAGACCTATTTTCCGTTTTCGCAGTTATCCAGGACGTCGCGGGGATGTAGTTCACAGCGACAATTGCGCCTTTTCCATAAAGTGATAACACAAATATGCACGCATTCTGCACTATTTCACACACTAGGGGTTTCTTACAGTATTCTCTAGTCATATTTTTGTAGAGTTTCTATAAAAACGATCTGTTCGAGGCATGAGCTGCAGATTGTACACCTTAGCATTAGACCGCCACCTGGTGTTGGGCTCGGATGATTGCAGGTTGTTGTTGTCTTGGAAGAAGTCTTTGTACTCATGCGATAGGTGACTCCTCCCTTGCACAACAGTGCGCATGGTCATCGACTCCATCCTTAGATTGTTTTTTTCCGTCACTGGGTTCGGAATTTTCTCCGCTCCGGCCAGAAAAACATTTTTCAGCAACTTCGAAGCGCAGAACTTCCACAAACTTCAAGAAACTACCTTCGACATCGAAGACAAGGCTTTTCAACGACATAACTTCCATTCCGGTCATCGAAGTGGGCCGTTAGGCCTATCGACGCCGTGCGGCCTACACCACATGGAAAGAACTCCGTTCGAGAAATGCCAGGCAAAATTCCCACATAGCGATCACCACGAGGTCTGCAACCTCTGTCTATCGCCGGAACACGACGAGTCGACCTGCACAGCTTGTGCGTCTTTCCGATCGAAGAAAACGATCCGGGATCGGAGGGCCCGTCGACACGAGATGAGATAAGCCCCAGCACCGGAAGATATCTTCCCGAAGAAGACTCTCCTGATCTCCAGATCGTATCAGAGGCAGAGGACGACTCAGATGACTCCATTCCATCGGGTTAGCGCGTGAGAACTACTGCCCCTACACCACATACTCTACCCAAACCGAAGGCAAAGGTCAGCACTCCGCCCAAGGGGCCCAGTCGAGACCGAAAATCCATTTCGACAGCCCCGCCATCGAGCCCGGCTCCGAAGAAACCAACAAAGCCTTCTAGTACCTCGACACCGAGTAAAACTCTCCCGTCGGCACCGACACATAAAGACACCTCGGCGCCGAAGCCAAAAGACCCTTTGGTACCGAAGCCAAAAATCGTACCGAAACCAAAAGAAGCACCGGCTCCGAAGCTGTCCACTTCTACATCGGCGCCGAGGACAAAAAAGCCTGATTCCGAGGTGCCCAAATCCTCGAACATGCCTATAAAGCCGAAAACAACTCTTTCGGCACCGAAAACGATGCCACGGGACGTTACAACACCTCCCAATGCTAAAGAAAGACCACAACCTCCGCCGGAGCCCAAAAAATCTAAGCCCAGGAAGGTTGTAGAAGAGGAGGAACTTTTTACACCAGATCCTCAACAAAAGAAGATCTATATAGACCCAAAGACAGGACGTGTGGGTACTACACCTCAAAAGAAAAGACCAGCAGATACACCACTCACACCTGTGGTGCCTGCAAAGAAGGACTGTGCAACATCCCCTATGCACCCTTCCTCTCCAACACCTCTTCTTCCTCCTTCTCCTGTACATCCTCACATATCACCTCAGATATCTCCTGCACATTCTCCAGTATCATCACATTCCTCACAGCAAAATGATGATGAATATAACTTGGAGGGAGGGGAGGATGAGGAAGAGCCTAGCTCACATCACATAGATGAGGGTATATGGGATTATTCAAACCCAAAAGATGTACCTATTTATGACTTTCCAAACACAGAGTATGCCTGACATTCCAGAACCGCACTCATACCCATCAAAGCCTTCCCCTCCAGAAGACCAATTAGTTTTAGTCACCTGTTAAACAGAGCTGCTGTTTACCACGGAGTCCCTATGAATTCTAATGATATTGAAGAGCATTTTCTCTTAGATACCTTTGAGCACTCTGAGGACTGATCAAATTCTTCCAATGATTAAGGGAGTAATCAAGCATGCTCCAGAAGTATTTAAAGACCCTGTGCGCACAAGAATATTAAGCCATAGAATTGAAAAGAAATATAGACCAGCACCCATAGACCCAGTCTATATTAAAGGACACATACCACTAGATTCATTAGTTGTGTCCAATGCTAGGAAAAAGGCGAATTCTCAGACCTCTGGAGAAGCGCCCCCACCTGATAAAGAATCAAAGGTCATTGATGCATCAGGGAAAAGAGTAGCTGCAAACATGTGGCGTATAGCAAATACACAAGCCCTACTTTCTCGTTATGATAGGGCTCATTATGATCAATTAGAAAAACTACTTGAACATCTACCAGATCAGTACAAAGATCAAGCAACTGACCTTATACAAGAAGGCAAGTTAATATCCAATGCCTCAATAAAATATGCACTAGATGCCGCTGACACAGCATCTAGAGCCGTAAATACCAGTGTCATACTTAGGAGACATGCGTGGCTACGCATTTCCGGGTTTAAACAAGAAGTGCAAACTACCATTTTAAACCAGTCTTTCAATCAAAACCAATTATTTGGTCCTGAAGTAGACGCCTTACTAGAAAAAATGAAGAAAGACACCGACACTGCCAAGTCTATGTGAGCTTTACAGTCTACACCAAATAGAGGCTCCTTTTGTCGCTTCTCTTACAGAGGAGGCTCCAAACAGACTGGAGCAGACACTACAACATCTTTTAAGTCACAGACATCCTCCAACAAGGGATACTTTAGAGGAAACAATAACAAAGGAAGAGGTTGTGGTAACAACAACAATCGATCCTCTTCCACTACCAAACAATGACTTCCCTCAGCTTCCCCCACAGCATACCACTCCTGTAGGGGGCAGATTAACACAGTTCCTGCCTGTCTGGAACTCCATTACAACAGACAAGTGGGTAAGACAGATTATCCAACATGGCTACTGCCTAGAATTTACAGCAACCCCTCCAAACATACCTCCAAGACAGCGTCCAATGTCAACAGACCATCTAACTCTGCTTCGACAAGAAGTGTTATCACTTCTACAGAAGGATGCTATTCAAATAGTTCCTTTAGGAGAACAGGGAATGGGGGTTTACTCGCTGTATTTTTAATTCCCAAAAAAGATGGGACACTGAGGCCAATCCTCTACCTCGAGCCCCTCAACAGTTACATACAATCAGATCATTTTCATATGATCACTCTACAAGTCCTTCCACTGCTACAACAGGGCGACTTCCTTACAACACTAGATCTAAAGGACGCCTACTTCAATAGCCCCATACATCCTGCTCACAGAAAGTATGGTTTGTACTAGGACAATATTATCAGTTCAAAGTACTTCCATTCGGGGTAAAAACGGTACCAAGCGTATTCACAAAGTGCTTAGCAGTAGTAGCAGCACATCTCAGAAGACAACAGATACATGTCTTCCCTTATCTAGACTGGCTCATAAAAGCAAAATCGTTCAATCAGTGTGTCCAGCACACACAACAAACAATTCAAACATTGCATGACTTAGGGTTTACAATAAACTACACCAAGTTGCACCTACAGCCTTCGCACATACATCAGTATCTAGGAGCTACACTAAATACGTCCACAGCTCTAGCGTATCCCAGTCCAGCCAGGATACAGAGCATTCAAGCCTTAGTCGGCAGTTTTCAACACCAGCAGTCTCTGCAAGCCAGGGTGTTCATGAGACTAATAGGCATGATGGCATCTTGCATCTTCATAGTACCACACGCAAGACTGCAGATGCGTCCCCTACAAGAGTGCCTAGCACAACAGTGAAACCAAGCTCAAGGTCAACTAAAAGACCTGGTGTTGGTAGACAGCCGCACATATCGGTCTCTGCAATGGTGGAACACCAAAAACCTGACAAAAGGGCGGCCGTTCCTAGAGCCTGTTCCACAAGTAGTGCTTACAACAGGCGCATCCCTCACAGGGTGGGGAGCCCATCTCTTACATCACACAACTCAAGGCCAATGGACCATTCAACAGAAACGGTTCCATATCAACCACCTAGAGCTGCTAGCAACATTCCTAGCACTCAAGACCTTTCAACTTCAAGTACAAAACGAAGCTGTCCTAATCTGGACGGACAATGACAGCCATGTACTACATACAAAAACAGGGGGGGACACACACTCTGCAGCTGTCCCAACTTGCACAGAACATTTGGAGATGGGCCGTTCCTCAAAACATACATCTGTTAGCGGAACACCTTCCAGGGGTCCACAATCAGATAGCAGATCTGTTAAGTCGGCAGGCACAACAGATTCACGAATGGGAACTACATCCACAAGTTCTTCAGCCATTCTTCAAAAGGTGGGGGCATCCACACATAGATCTGTTTGCCACCCACGAAAACGCGAAATGCCCAGCCTTTGCCACCAGGTTCCCACACCCACGGTCTGAAGTCAATGCGATATGGATGAACTGGTCAGGCAGATTTGCGTACGCTTTTCCGCCTCTCCCACTCATTCCATTAGTAGTGCGCAAGCTCAGACAACAGTCTCTCACACTGATCCTAGTAGCTCCCACATGGGCAAGCCAACCGTGGTTCACCACACTACTAGACCTTTCTCTAGCTCCGCATCAAAAGCTACGCCTCAAACCATCCCTGCTCACACAGAACCATGGAGAAATCAGACCCCCAGATCCTAAACAACTGAATTTGGCGATCTGGCTCCTGAAGTCTTAGAGTTTGGTTATCTAAACCTACCACCAGACTGTATGAACATCATTAAAGAGGCTAGGTAACCCACTACCAGAGCGTGTTATGCCGCTAAATGGATGAGATTCGCTATTTATTGCAAAAATAATCACATTGATCCCCTGGATGCATCCATCCAGAATATCATCTGTTGCCTTTTACATCTACAAAGGTCTAACTTTGCATATTCTTCCATACGCCTGCATCTTGCAGCAATTGCAGCATACCTACAAAACAGACAACATCTGTCTCTCTTTAGAGTACCAGCAATCAAAGCATTCATGGAGGGATTAAAAAGAATAATCCCACCAAGGTTACCACCTTCTCCTGTGTGGAACCGAAATATTGTACTCACAAGGCTCATGGGACCCCCGTTCGAGCCTTTACATAAATGTGAACTGCAATTCCTAACATGGAAAACAGCTTTCCTTGTTGCCATTACCTCTCTTAGGAGGGTAAGTGAAATACAAGCTTTCACAATACAAGAACCATTTTTTCAAATACATCCTAATAAGGTGGTTCTTAGATCCAATCCAAAATTTCTTCCAAAGGTCATCACTTCTTTTCACCTAAATCAATCTGTAGAGTTACCTGTGTTTTTCCAAAACCCAGACTCTGTGGCAGAAAGAGCTTTACACACATTGGATGTTAAAAGGGCTCTTCTATACTATATAGATAGAACTAAATCCTTTAGGAAGACAAAACAACTGTTTGTAGTTTTCTCTCCTCCTCATAAAGGCAACCCCATCTCCAAAACTGGTATTGCGGGGTGGATTATAAAGTGTATATGAATTTGCTATGTTAAAGCTAAACGTACATTAACAGTTCCTCCTAGAGCGCATTCCACACGCAAACTAGGAGCCTCTACGGCTTTCTTAGGAAACATACCACTAGAGGACATATGCAAGGCAGCTACATGGTCTACACCACACCCTTTCACTAAACACTATTGTGTTGATGTGCAAGCCAAGCAGCAAGCTACTGTAGGCCAAGCTGTCCTTAAAACTTTATTTCAAACAACTGCAACGGATACAGGTGACCACCGCTAAGGGGATACACTGCTGCACAATCAATGCTAAGGTGTCCAATCTGCAGCTCCTATGCCTCAAACGGAAAATGCTACTTACCAGTATGCATCTGTTCTAGGCATGTAGAGCTGCAGAGTTGTACACGCCCTCCCGCCTTCCCGGGACTTGTGTCCGTTCCAGTTTTTCATCTTACTTAGATGCACACGCATGGACATCCCTTTCTTACTGTATGTCGACTAACTCCATCATTTCCCATCATGGCGAAAAACAATCTAAGGATGGAGTCGATGACCATGCCCACTGTTGTCCAAGGGAGGAGTCACCGATCTCATGACTACAAAGACTTCTTCCAAGACAACAACAACCTGCAATCTTCTGAGCCCAACACCAGGTGGCAGTCTAATGCTAAGGTGTACAACTCTGCAGCTCTACATGCCAAGAACAGATGCTTACTGGTAAGTAGCATTTTCCTTAAAACCTATTATTTCTTTGCATTGACTCCGGAGATCGCGATGCCGGTAATCGCGCTTCCCCCAGACACGTCGCAAAAACTGAAAACAAAAGCAGACATTCAGTGATCACCAACACATCCAAAAATATGTAAAACAAAATCCATTCTGAACATTGCCCTACACACATTACTATATACATTCTGCTTTCAAAGCATGTTTAAACTCATATTTTTGTACTAAGTTTCTTTTCAAAATATTCTTTCAGACCTATTTTCCTTTTTTGCCATTATTTGGGTTGCCGCGATGACGTCGTTGACTTCGAGGATCGCGCCTTTTCCATAAAGTGAAAACACGTATATGCACACCCATTACAGTATTTAACACACTAGAGGTTTATTACCATACACTTCAAATTCATGTTTTTTTAGTGTATTTCTAGAACAAGCATCTCTAAAACCTATTTTCCATCACCTGGATATTCTTTGGTTTAAAATCAAACACACGTAAGTGAAGCACGTTAGGAAATAAACCAGTCTGTGGCTCTGCATTAAGGACACCCTCCTCGTAATAAATGATGATAAATATAATTGTGACAGTTTTTGAACACCTTAACATCAATGTTCCAATTAAAGATACTAGGACCTTTTTCAATATATGAAAGCATTCATTTTATGTTTGGAGTATTGGCCTAATATCTTATTGTTCATGATTGTCAAAATATTAGTTTGCTTTAGATAAAAAAATTTTACTTTAACTGAATTTTTTTTTCTATTCCCCTAGGTAATGTCCCCCAGAGTGCTCCTCCTATCCCTACTGCATCATCACGCTTTCATTTCCCTCCATTGGATGTCGACTCTCCCAATGAAGATGCTCATGCTCACCGATACTCAGGAGGTTCACTTGGCCAGTCAAGCCATGAATCTTTGAATGACGCAAATGATGGAAAGCCTCACACATCGGAACTAGAAGACCTTCGTGCAGAATGGCGCAATAATGCTGACCTGATGGGACCTCGTAGCACCTTGGGTGGTGCTGGCATTACAAACCAAAAGCACAAACCGGAACTCCTGTTTCCTCTCTACTCCAGACCTGGCATGTATCCGGAGCCACACAGTCCATTTTCTCTGTCCCCTCTTCCAGGACGTGGTGTTCTAAACATACCAATATCCCCGGCTCTGTCTCTTACTCCTTCAGTCTTTTCTTACAGTCCCTCACCAGGGTTAAGTCCCGCTTTCCCAGGTGGCAATTACTTCAGTTTCAACCCAGATGAAATGAAACACTACTTACAAGCTCAAGCCTGCTCAGTATTAAACTACCATCTAAGCCCAAGGACATTCCCCAGATATCCAGGGTTAATGATCCCACCCCCACACAGGCATATGCATCCTGAAGAGCCACCTACTTTTCCTATTAAGCTCCAGGCACCCCCACTAGGACGCAGACACCGAGAACGTCTTGAAAGCGTGGAAGAACCTCAAGCTGTTCCCCAAGTTCAGCCTGTTGCACCAAGAATGAAACTGGAACCTGTGTCTGATGAGGAACCTGAAAGCCCAAACTCTGCAATAAGCGGGGATAGCAGCGGGCATGAAGAGGACGATCTTGAAAACCTCTCACCAGATGCAACATTTGTTGAAAAAGAAGACCCAGTTTTCCTATCAGATGAGAGGAAAGATTTGGTGTTTTCATCTCAAGAGAGAAAAGAACCATTTTTTGCCAGGCCAAATGTCCCATCCTGGCCAACTATAGTTCTGACTCCCACACCAAGGACCACCCAAACCATGACAACTCAAAGCCAGACCGTCATAACTAAAAGTCAGAGCGTCATAACTCAGGGCCAGAATGTGGTTGCTCAAGATCAGAATCCAGTAACGCAGACCCTGATTGTCCAAGGTGAAACCGAAGGAGAGGCAATTCCTCCTATAGAAGCGCCAACGGAAAACACAATCCCAGAAAAGAAAGATGACTCTGCAATCCCACCAAAATTGCGCCATAAACGTCGCTGGATTGAGGACTGGCAAGCTGAGAATCTGGAGCAGAGAGATAATGGAAAATTCAACTACTTCGACCTTCGATCACCCCCCATTATAGTAGAGACTAAGGCAATTGTGGCAGCTGTCACTTCTGATACCTAAAACAAGTTTACATAGAATCATGTGTTTACAGTATAATCTAATGATAAATACCTATGTAATAGTATTTCTGAGCAAAAGAAGCTGGGATCATTTGGTGTTATTGCAGATTAGTTTGGAATTTCTGGCTAGATGCAGACAGCAGATACCGCCATTTCTGAATTGTAAGATTAGGCTTCAAAACCAATGTTAATGCTAATGTTTGGATGTTGGAGTTAGTGACATTATTGGCACTAGGTGTCCTCAATAATTTGCTTCTAGTGTTTGGTGGTTTGGCTATCATGGGTAGGGATAGTTGTTGGCTTGCCTTTATGCTTGGATGATTTTCCATGAGAAAAAATTTGAACTGTTCAAACAATACTTTCCAGTGAGAATGTATTGTACTTGGTGTAATGAACACTTGTTAGTGAGTTTAACTCAAATTGGATCTGAGCAAATTTGATACGGCTAATGCAGTTTTTAAATTTAGCATTTTAAGGATCTTTCAGGAAAGTGATCCTTCAACAAGGACATTGAACCAGTAAAATGCACATTTAATCCTAATTCAGTACTGGAGAAACCAGTATTGGCATGGTGATCCATATAATTTTTCCATTGAGCAATAACGCTACTCCTGCACTAATCTAGATCAAAGCTGGTGCTGTGCAGTTGAGCCAGCCTTGAGAGGTTGACGTCTCAATTACTAGAATAAGTAAAGCAAGATTACTCCCGCATACCCCGTGGTATCTGCTTGATGTTCATGTTAAGAGGATTCCTTTTTGTTTACCAAGTGACAAATCACTAAATGGTGTATGAGTGCATAGTAGCTATGTGGATACCCTGAGCTGTTGTGTGGCACAAGATGTAGCTTTGTGCCTTTACCCCTGCCCTTCTCCCTTCTTCAAGAAATCTTGCGAACGGTTTAACCTGATTTCTTGAAACTTGATATGCACTTATCAAAGCAGTTGAGATTTGTATTTACAGATAAAAGGCACACTGAAAAAATAGCATTATTCTAGGTTGCAACATAGCTTTGCTTTTGTTACATACCTCGTAAATTTATGTGCAAAAGAAATAAGTCTTTCCTTTTCAAAGTTGTGGGAGAGCAATCTACGATCTTGCCTGCAAGAAGCATGGCACCACAGAATTCAGGTTTGGAAACTTGAACTATGCTATCCATTTACAACTATTGAAGATGTTCTTGTTTCTTTACAAGACTTTTAGCTTTAAACCATATTTCGCTTTAACGCCATCCGAAAAATATTGTGCCTTTGTAATTCCTTTACTAGATGTGAAGTCTCAATCCAATTGATGCACTACATTCCACTTGAGCCCATTAAGGTAGGGTGCCACGAAAGCATTACTCAATCTCCCTTTCTCTACCAACCAAAAATAATGCATTCTTTATAGATACCCTATAGACAAATCACCTTGGTTTGCGATGTGTTGTACGAACAAATGAGCACTCCTTTAACTGTGGGTACGTTACTGTTGCCTGCAGTCTGCCTGTACTGCTTGTGCATGTATGCATCTATCATGGAAATGCCTTATGTTAGCTTTTGTAGAATAGTTCGGTTTCTTCTTCTTGTGTTACATTGCTTAACACGTATCCTATTCTGAGCAGGGAAAGCCTTTTCGTCATAGTGGAATTAACCAAATGCCTTTAACGTGTTTAAAATCTATATTTTTGAAACAGAACTCTTTCAGCTTTGAATATATTTGTTCGGTGTAAGATGGCCATACGATCTGTAATTGTAATTTGAGATTATTATTGACGCTTTTATAATAATCTTTTACTAAGATTAGTGCAAACATTCGAGACTTTACCTGCTTGCTTCAAAATGTGACATCCTTATGTACAAAGAAATGCACAAGGGATTTGCATTTTCTAACTAGCAACAGGAATGTATATGCTTGACATTGGTGTATATATTTTGTACAGTTGATGAGTTTCTACTTTCTTTATAGAAACTGTGTAGTACTTGCTTGTTATCCCGTTAAGCCTTACTTGTGAGTATTAATACTGGATTGCGTCTGGGTTGTCAGCGGGGAGAAACAGTTGTTGAAACCTATGAGTCAGGATATCCGGTTTGAGTGCACTTACCACATGGTATGTTCAACCTCCCACCTTCCCATTGTTACCTTTCTGTCAATTCCAAACATTAGCCAAGATGTCCGATGAAAAGAAACAAAGGTGGTTCTAAAGGCTGAGACGCAGTGTTGCGATAATGTGCAAATTAAAACATTGGCCTCTGTGAAGAGGCTAGAATTAAAGATGGCGCTGTGCCAAAGAGCTGAGTTTGAATTAATTGTGAAAGCAATTTGAAATGATCAGTGTAAATGACAGTATTACAGAAAGTCGGATTGATCAAAGTAGATTAGTTTGTCCTTCATTTCCCATCACATTGCAAACCAGTTCAGATTAGATTGCTCAGAATCCGTTTTATACTCCATATGGATAGAGCTTAAAGGTTTTTATTAGTATCATGCTTGAGGGTTGCACTGAAGCTTGATGTACCTGGAAGTAAAACCAAAACTGGGGCATTCGTAAATTAAAAATGAGTGTGTAACACAAAGTTTAATTGAAAGGAATTCCCAACAAAGCACTGTTTCAACTCAGGAAAGAGTGGCTTGTGAGTGGCAGTTTATCTTTGGAATATATTGTCCTCCTCTCCTGCAAGGCTTCACAGTGGTTGGCTGTCTTCAAGTTGAGATATTTGATCTGGCAAAGCTTTGTGGTAGTTTATAGCTGTCTGTGGACTGTCATGGCAGTACCAAGGCTAGCCCTAGTCGAGATTTAGCTTCACTCCGTATGCAACGCACCTACTTGCTGACCATCAACTGGCAAACATGGCCATTCTACTTCAGAGACCACTTAAGTGCATTTTTCGCTTATGTCTACTGAAACACATTTTTGACGTTCTTTTTTTTTGATACAGAAAGAAGCAAAAAAAATCCCTCCAAAACACAGATCGGAGCTCCAAAAATGCTTGTAAGTGCGATCTCACATTGACACTTTTATAGAATTTTCAGCTTATGGATTCCAGTCTCTACACACCAAATCCCTCCCCCACAATCCTTTGCTCCTCCTGCTCTCTCCTTCGTCCCAGGACAAAGAAGGGAACATGTCAACAGTCTCTTGCTATCCGTTTTCGTTTCCTTCTTCGACCATTTTGCTTTTACATGTTTGCTTACAAGTTACCGTCTGAAACTGGAACTCTGAGATAACAGGGCAACTTTTGCTAGTGGATAGTGACCTCTTCCCTATGTTGGACCACACTTTCAATAACAAAGTAGCTGTGGACGGTCTGTTTTGCTCATTCATGTCTACTGGTGATCACCGAGATCTGAAGCCATGGCAGATTTTCATGATTAGTACTGGCTGTGTAAATAATTCTGTAAACTCATTTTGTATATATTTTCTGTTTGTTTTTTGGGCTAAGCTAAAAATCTGTGGTGGCTCCATCCCTCTTGGACAATAATAGACACCTTTGATCTGGAAGGTCAGTGTCCGAAAGTAAGAAAGAATAAAACTGCCTTGCAACAGCTGTTTCTTACTTAAGGTTTGCTGAAGCGACTGTGTTCTTGTCTATATGATACCTTCCATACAAAAAAACTGGTTGAGAACTTCACCTGCCATTCATAATTCGTGCGCGCTATTAATTCTTGAACACCTAATTTTTTTTCTTGGTTGTGATAACAACTTCCAATGCCCATCAAGCAGGATGACCTTTTATCCTTATTCCGCATCTTTTTTGTTCGTTTCCAAAGATGGGGCACCTGTACCAAAGTACTGGGTTCACATAAATTGTTCGGATTGTCAATATTATGCGCAAATTTCTAGGCAAACTACTACAGTTTTGTGCCGATCGCTAGCTGGTAGGTATTGTTGCCTCTAGTGTTCTCTGTAGTGCTTCTATTCAGCAAGATTTTTTTATATCCATTTTTGGGGTGCCCTACTAAAAATTTCTATCACTACTTTTATCTATTTTAAGAACGCTTCTTCTTACCGTCCCTAAAGTTTTGGGAGGCCTGTAGACATTAAATGGGCCACCTGGTGTCAGCATTTACTCAGGAATAGATTCCAGAGGCCTTTAGCAGCGCTGCTTATCCTCTATCCAGACAATACCCAAGTGCCACATTGTGTACATGCTGCTCCATTTGAAAAAAGAAAACCTAGATTCATATAGCGCAACAGCTAATACAGTCTGCATGGGCAGAGGAGTCCATGGTGAAAGATGTTCGGTTTTTTGATGGTAAAAGGATCTGATCAGCTTATTGGACCATGTTCAGGGAAATGCTTAGATTTATCTTAGATACTGGGCAGGGAACTGCTGGTTGCGTAAAGTAAAGTTCACGTAGGGTAGCGTCGTCTTCTATTTACTATTACCCCGTGAGGCATTCAGAGCTCTATTTTAACCACCAGGGATTGAAGCTAGGTTCTTCCTGGTCTAATGTCACCCCATGATTTTAAAAGCATAGTGGTGGGAAAGCATGTACACTGTACTCGCCGAGCTCATCTAACCAAATGCACATGAGAGGCAAACTGCATGATTTTTCTTTGCTTTTTTATTATTTAGTCCATGGGGTGCACATAAAAATAAGGCAATCAACTAGTGTGCTCTATGGCGGAGAAAATAATTTACTTTGTATTTTAAACCGAAATGTTAAATTGTATTATAGTGCTTAAGTGGTTTAAACTTGTGGCCTGAAAAATGTCAATTATGAAAACACCCACGTATGGTAATGTTTTAATTTCTCCAAAGGGTAATACAATACATTGTTGCCTCACTTTTAGTAATTATATTGGATTTTAAAGCATCAGCAGCTCATTCTAGTCCAGGAGAAAGGGATTTCTTAAAATTCAGCCAATAAACTTGAAGTCCCCTTTGCTGGGTGTTTTTCATGTAGCAAAGTGGGAAAACTCAGGAAAGGCATACTTTAGATTTTGGTTTATTGCAATGCAGCCCTCAGTGTCATGTCTTCATATACCACGTCTATCGCTCATCTTTTAAGTCAGCAGTTCTCTAAAAAAAATTAATTGTATAAAACAGATTACCAAATACTAATGCTGAGGGACAAAGTGAAAAATACAGGCCGAATCGTTAGTGTCAAAGAAAATCCATGTTTGTGTATGGTTTGGCGAGTAGAGTGGAGCTCATTTCCTACAGTGCTGCTTACAGCACCTTTAACAGTAAATCTGACTTTGCAAATGGCTCACAGAAATAGGTTGATTCCCTTTGGTCTTATTTATTCCATTATTATGTATTAATTTGTAGTGTTCTGATGTTTTAAAGAAATCAAACGAGGCAAGTGTTTTGGGTTTAATTACATTTAAATCAGATTTTTGTTTAACTGTTTAGTTGGTGTTTAAAACCTTGACTAGAAATTATTTTAAAATATTTTTTTGTTTGTGCATGTTATTGAAATAATTGTGTTTAGAGTTATGACTCAACAGGGATTACATACGCATACTTATGAATAAT
This sequence comes from Lissotriton helveticus, assembly GCF_964261635.1. Classification (NCBI taxonomy): domain Eukaryota; kingdom Metazoa; phylum Chordata; class Amphibia; order Caudata; family Salamandridae; genus Lissotriton; species Lissotriton helveticus. The sequence goes on from NC_136073.1 coordinate 719,299,111, forward strand.
GGCTGGGTAATCGAGTTATCAGAGTCCATTGTAGCTGAATAATGTGTTTATATGTACATAAAAATGTAAAGTAGTTTCTTAACTCCCGTTTGTGCAGTGCCTTTAGACGTTCCACTTTCTATAAACTCATAAAGAAAAAAACATTTTTGGCATATATATTATATATATATGATTTAATGTTATAGAGAATTATATGTATAATATACATATTTTCCCCAGGGGTATCTGATAGCTCTGTATTTTGTATGAAATTTGAAAGTAAAGTATTTTACCTCATTAATTAAAAGCTAAAATAAAAAAAACATTTTCAACAAAAGGCTTCATTTTTTATTTTGTTTGCTTGGCAATTGGTCAACAGAATGATGGGCATGATTGTGATTTTGTTTGCAAACTGCTTCTGCAAAAGTAGCTGTTCCAATCACATGCTTAACGAACCATAATTTCTCTAGTTGCTGGAAGAAAATGCATCTTTACCTAGGTGTAACAATAGGTTTTTTATCAACCTTGAATTATTAAAGGTGGAATCACACAGTCAGTTTGTTGCAGGTGTATTAAACGGAGAGATCTGAAAATACCTCATAGATGGTGAACTACAGTAAATCAAGTGTACATCAAAACTGCTGAACAATGAGTTGGAGACCTTTCACCTCTGGGGTACTCTGGTGTACTCGGGGGTTATTATGCAGTCAAGATGAAAGCAGAAAAAGACATGAGAATCGCCTACTCCACATATTTCCGTTCATCACACAGCAGTAAATGAAGCTATTGGGGTTACCCTGCTTTTTCTACAACTTTAAAAGCATCTTGGGAGTTGCAGGCTTTGAAACAGAGTTTATATTCATTTCCACCTCAGACCTTCTGGTATAGTAGCAGTTTATAGTAACTAAGGCAGAACCTTGCATCCTAAGCAAACAATACACACCCATAACCAACCTGTGCCATATCCAATAGTGTATCTAGAGTAGTGGCAGTAGAGCATGACATTCCTGTTAATCCTCTTTCACCAAGCACACTTTGCTATACTGAAGGACTGAATGACACTCTCCCTCATTTGATTTCCATTTTGTAATATGGACCTCCAACGAAAATTATTGGTGCTTCATAGATCAATATATTGTGGGAAGACCCATTTCCAAAGTGCTGTTGCAACCCAGGCGAGGTAGTCCATGGGCATGTATTCTTCTCCTGTCATGAGAGCTACAGTTAGCCTGGGGTAGGGTTATGATTAACCCTGGGCGTAGTTCGCTTAGTAGCGCTATGCAAAGTGCATTGCGAGCTACGCGTAGTGCACTGTGCAAAGGCTGTTCGCACTGATTGCACAGTGCCGGATGCTTGTCCGCACTGTGCTAGCAGTGCAAACCGCATCTTGCACAGTGCAAGCGGTCGTTTTCTGCCGCTCCAGTAGATTTCTACTTGAGCTGCAGCTTTCTCAACGCGGACTGGTAGTTTCTCATCGTGAGCGGTCGCGAGCATACGTGACCACTCGCAATGAGAAACCTTACCTCCCAGCGTTGAGAATCTCACCGGAAGGTTTATTTTCCACGCTCGCGATCGGCAACTTAATGTTGCTGATCGCGAACGAGGAAAAAGTCTCGCCGGGATGTCATTTTGCTCGCTCGCAGTCACCAACTTGACGTTGAGGACCGCAAGCAAGCAAAAAATGACCGCTACGCGTGTTTACACTGTGCTACGTGCAATTCGTGTAGTGCGAAGTAGCGCAGAAACTTTGCTAGCGTAGTAACTCCAGACTAAGCTCCTAAGGTCGTCATAGACGACTACTTAGCATGGGAGGGAGCCAATTGCAAGAGAAGAATGGATTCCTATGATTTGGATGCAATATTATCTTTTGAACAGATAATGTCAAATTTTATGATTCCAGAGGGTGAACGCTTGTGTAATCTTCACATACGATTCTGTTGCACACGTTTCTTAAACCTGGAACCAGTAGGTCCTTTACCCTATTTAAAAAGAGGATAGTTATCAAAAAAGTTGACAAAGGGATATTGTTGAATTTATACAAATGCCTTACCACACATACGAAAGTACTGAGCTCAGAAACTTGGGTAAACCAAACTGGAACTCGCCCTTTCAGATAAAACAAAATGGCCAGAGAACTTTCACTGGGTCCACACCTCCATATTCATCACATCAGGTAAATAGGCCCAAATTAAAATTATGCGTTACTGGTATTATATCCCAGCCCGTATGGCGAAAGGGAAGACATCCATCACCGGTAATTGTTGGCGAAGGTGCAGAGTCTCAGGCGTGCACCAAAACACACAAACCATTTATGGAGAAGGCCTAAACTAAAGATATTGGTAAGCGGTATTATTCAACATAAATCAGATATTTCACACGGCCAACCAGCCCTTCCCCAGCTACATATTCCCCAGACTTCCAAATATCCAAACCTACCTCTTAAAGTTTTGCATATTTAAACCTATTATACTTGCCTGTTTTGCAGCTAGACAAGTCCTTGCAGCCAACTGGGGCAAAGATGAGTTCCCAGACCACTCAGCATGTCTTCATAAACTTTCGGACTCCTCGGCATGTAGACGTTTATGGCCACCTTATAAAATAATCAGTCAATTTGACAAAATGGGGAACCAATTTTTAAAATCCCTGTCCTCCGAATTCAGGCAACTTTCATGCCCTGTGTACCTGCGCATCCTAAGACTCATTCAGCTGCCAAATGGAACCTTGAAGTAGCCAGGGCTCGTCCATTTATTTTGCTTCTCTATACGCAAGCAAGCTGGACAGCGCTGGGTAGACTTAGTGGCTTGAGTGGATCACCCCCTCACTCTTCATAAAGGAATTCTGTAAGAGAATCACTCCTGACCCCCAGAGCTATGCCCCATTCCCTAACATGTTCCTCATCTCTATTCCACTCCCCTATCCTTCCACACTAGCCTGGGGTAGTAGGCGGGGGTATGTGTTGAAATATCTACTTTGATAAACCGATTTGAACCTTAAAAGGCGTTTATAATTGCAGCTGGAGTAGTCCCAGATCTGCTTCCATATCAATACCATGGGCTGCCTCTGGCAAACTGTCATCTCCTACTCCCTAAAGTCTGTTTAAATGTTTCCTACAATGTGTTTTGTCTGGCATTCTTCCCTACTCAAGACGTGCAAGTGAGAATAAGGGGCAAGTTATTAACTGCAGGTTGGTAAAGTGTGAACTGGATGAAGCCTGTAGTTTCTTATTGTTCTCGTGGCAGGCCAATTTACAGTGACATAGGGGAGTTTGAGAGTAACTGTAATACCCCCCTGTATGGGGGAAGCTGGAATTGGTTGGAAGAAGACTGCAGGATGGAGCTCCTCGTGGATTGACTTAGAGGGAGGTAGGAGAGATGTTTTAGGCCCGTAGAAAGTTTCATTTTTGGGTTTACAAGTTCTAAGCATGTTGTAAATATCCTAGCTATATACATTTTAAATTCCTTAGGTTTACAACAGACATTTCCCTTAGAAAAGGGTGAGTGGTAGAGTAAGTGAATCTTTCCACTAAAAGAGGTAATGTTTTTATGAGCGAACCGAGATTGCCTTTGGGGAATAAGATCAGGCAGTAGCCATGCTGTGAATCCGCCCCACTGGTGCTCCTTAACCCCTTCCACGCTCATGACGAGCTCAGATCGTCATGACTTACGCCTGTCGTACGCATGAACCGCGGCTTTTTAAAAGTCAGCGCACAGCGGGAAAACCCGCAGCGCGCATGGGGTTAAGAAGGTGTTCAGTCAACAGCACTCAGTCATTTGTGTTGCATCAGAAATGGACACCAGGGGCTGTATTACAGAAAGTACCCTGGTGGCACATAAGGCATGTGTGCCCACTTTGTGCACTCCAGAGGCACTTCCGTTTTACATGAAGGGCCCGAGTATGTTTATGCGGCCCTTTCTTTCATACTGGCTCTCCTGGCGCACCTGCAGCACCAGCATTATTGTGAGAGAATTTATTTACATTGGGTGCGGCCCCATGCAAATGAGGAAATCACTTGACGCATGCTGTTAGGTGGTTCACTGACAGCAGCCCTCTTGAAGGGGGAAAGGGGGTCCCATGGACCCCCGCAGGCATCCCCCTTCAGGTAGGTGCAGTCACTCACTGCACCCGCCTGCAAGGTGATATCTGATCCCTCTTGAAAGTGCAGGCAGGCTGCTTCCTGCACTGTGAAACAGGGAGCAGCTTTAAAGTAGCAGTTCCATATTTTACTTGAATGCACTGCACTCAGAGTTTGCAGCTGCCCTGAGGGTTGCGCATTCATCACAATAGGGTACATTTTCCGTTTTCAGCCAGTGCACCTGTTTAAAGATGCGCCCTGGGTACACTTGGAAAGTGCACCCTTAAAGTAAATTGTCCCCATTTATATAGATTCCAGTTGTTTTAATTAAGACTATAATCTGAGCCATGTACAGGGTTTGTGTGGCAACTGTCTTGCCATATGTATCAACACATTTCACCATAGACACAGAATGGGAAAAACCCTTTAATACATCTGGCCCTTAGTTCACTAATGGTTCAAGATTAAAACCTATAACTTTTAAGAAGTACTTCTCATTGCTGTGCTATAAATGAGCCTGGGTCAACCAATACAGAGCCATTACTTCCATTAAATGATACCCTTATGAACACCCTTCTGGGGGCCTGGGTGACGCCCTGTTTCGGATGTCTAAATAACATGCAAATTGCACAAAACTATTGCCCAGCTTGGGGGAATCCAGATATTTTGGCTCCCCACCCCATGCCAGAGAGACTTTTTGTGCAGGCTTCAGTAAGGTAGACCTGAATGAGTTTCCTATAACTCCATGAGATGGGGACTCAAAGCGATTGAAAACATTTACGATGTGCATGTTTTCCTCAACTAGTCTGTGCCTACGTTTGGCGAATGCCAGCTGTCTCCTCTGTGTTCTACCCACACACTAAGGGACTCTGTTGCTCAGATCTTGCCTGAGATCCCGGAAGAATTGCGTCTTGCTCTCAAGCCTTTCAGGGAAGCTAAATTTACTATTCGATGTGGCTTAGACACCACAGATCCCCTCAGTAGGGCAATTGGCACCCCGGTGTGGTTAGTAGATGCCATGCCTCCACAGGAATTTCTGTTTTCCACCTTAATGGACAAGCCCATTGATGGGTTTCACCTTATTGGGGGAAAAAGCAGACGGCCTTTATGAACTATAAAGATATTGGAATCATGGCACATTCAGTCTGTCTGCTCCTCCAGGCCAGCCTCAGCACCACTTTTGTTGCCTCCATCACTATGGTAGGGGTTTTTAGTACTGTCAGCAGATTCAGTCCGTCCAGCAAACATTGTAGCTCTTTCATGGCTGTGATCACGGTGCACACAAACCATGTAGACAACAGGGGCAGCTTGCAGCCCAGTCTTCTGCACCTGCAGTTGCTTCGGCCTCAAAAAATGTTTAGTGAATCCTTCATAGCACACAGCCACCCATTTGGAGGCATGATCTGGTACTTTCTACTGGGGAAGCAGGCAGTACCTTCGATCAAGTGAGTCCTACAGGTTATGTCAAACCATTAATTTCTGCCCACTGTACCTTCCACCATCTGCAGAACAGCTGACTAAGGACTATCTGATCTTTTGGCAGCAGGACATGCAGACCATTTTGTCCAAGAGGGCGATAGATAAGGTGCCAGTGTCAGAAGAAGACTGTGGCTGTTATTCCTGCAGCTGTCTCGTGCCGAAGGAGGGAGCCATTGGTGCTTTCTGGTGGGTCAGGAGCCTTTTCAGTTCACTTTACTCACTAGTGCTGCGTGAGTGTTCAAGAAAGTGATTGCAGTACATATTCGGAGGTTTGTAGGTCAATAACCCCAGCCATCCCTACCTTGATGACTGGCTGTTTAAAACTGGCTAATCCCATGTAGCCATCACCCACCTCCAGACTACTGTGAACCTCCTGGTAATGATGGTGTTCACTATCAATGTGTCAGTCACACCCGAATCCTTCAGACACTCCTTCATCTGATTCTTTCTGGACAGTGCAGTTTTGTGCCTTTCACCCAGAGGAGAGAGTATAGGACATTCAGGATGTGATCCAGATGGTTCAACATCTCCTGAACCACAATATGAATGACTGAATCTTCTGGGAGGGATGGCTTCCTGTATCCTGTTGGTCAAGAACACCAAGTGACATATGCAGGCTCATCTGAGGCATCTGAAGCCCTAGATGGCCACAGCATCGGGGGGGGGGGGGGGCCTCTCCAATTACATCCAGATTTTAGAGGAGACTTGAAACTATCTGCAGTGGTGGTTGTTGACCCACTATATGGTCAGCGGCAGATCATGCTGCCTACTGCACCCTGAGCTCAAAGTGTTAACATACTTATTACTACTGTGTTGAGGGGAGGTGGAGAGCAGAGGCCTGGCTCCACATCAACCTTCTGAGCTCCCAGCCATCCGTTTGGCGTTGAAAGCCTGCCTACTATCAGTCTGAAGTAAGCTGGTACAAGTGTTCATGGAAAACACCACTTCCATGCTGTAGTGCAATAAGTGGGGGGGGGGTTGTGCACCCTCTGATAGGAGGTATTACACCTCTGGAAGTGGCTGAAACTCGAGATTTTCTGGTGTTCACCAGGGAGAACAAACATAACCTCTGCTGCCTAGCGGATCACGAATGGCAGGTACACTAGAGGTAAAGCAAGGTCTCTTCTGGTAATGAGGAGAACCTAGATCTTTTTGCCACTGCCAAGAACTTGCAATGTCAACACTTCTGGAGTTTCAACACGTCTCTTTATCAGAGATGCGTTACATCTAGAGTGGAACTCTGGACTCCTGTATGCCTTCCGATCAATTCCTCTCTGGTCCCAGATACTGACGTAGATCAGTAAAACCAGGCCCAAGTCATCCTAGCAGCATCGGATTAGGCAATTAGTGTGTGGTATCTGGCACTCCTGGGTATGAGCACCTGTCCTCTGATCAGGATGCCACTTCCAGAGCATCTTCTGTCAGAGCAGCAGGCAGGGTACTGCATCCCAGCCTGTGCATTCTCCAGCTACATGCTTGGAGATTGAGCAGTGGCAGTTCACTGTTTTTGACATACCTCCCGATAGTAGTCAATGTCATCTTGGCAGACAGCCATCCCTCAACAAAATCAGTATATGTCTGATCATAGGTTATACATTTATGAGTTGGTGTACTGATCACCAGATTGACAAACTTTAAGCCACCCTGCGGTGGTGTTTGTTTGAACCTTTAGCCCAGCAAGACCTTGTTTTGGGGCATTTAAAAGGTACTTGTTGTCTCTTTTAACTTTTTTATGGTAAGGTGTAGCCTTGCCTCCTAGATTGGAGCTGGAGCCGTATTTCCTTGGGCTTGGCCTCAGCGAAAAATGGGAGGGGTCGCTGGACCCTGCAGAATGCCAGCCCCATGAGGAAGACCTAAATATAGACTGGTGTGAGGAACTGGGTCTCAAGCTGTTGACGATGGGAGAGATGCGGTACAAAAGGGGGTGGTGATGGACGGAGCATCTGAATCAATCAAACACTCGCACCCAGTCAAGAGATCTGGGTTTAATCCATCACCGTTCTTTAGCCCACTCTGCCACCCCAGTTCAGACATGGCTATATGCAAATCAGTCTGACCCTGTACCTCATGGGAACAGTCCAGCCCAAACTGCCAAGCCATGTCTTCCCTGGACCGGAAACAAGCTTCCGAGGACCGGTTTCTGGCATTCCAGCAGTCTTCAGCCCGGCTTGCTTGAATCCAGTGGCAAAGTGAGCAAGGGACTCAAGTCTGAGCATACCCTGCCACACTTATGGCGGCCAAAAGCGGTACAAAAGGGGGTGGTGATAGACGGAGCATCTGAATCAATCAAACACTCACACCCAGTCAAGAGATCTGGGTTTAATCCATCACCGTTATTTAGCCCACTCTGCCACCCCAGTTCAGACATGGCTATATGCAATTCAGTCTGACCCTGTGCTGCATGGGAACAGTCCAGCCCGAACTGCCAAGCCATGTCTTCCCTGGACCGGAAACAAGCTTCCGAGGACCGGTTTCTGGCATTCCAGCCGTCTTCAGCCCGGCTTGCTTGAATCCAGTGGCAAAGTGAGCAAGGGACTCACGTCTGAGGGGAACAGCCTTTATGACGCGGCTGTTACACCGCGTGCCGTTACAACGCGTTTTTTTCAACGCAAGTCGTTACCACGACTTGCGCTGGAGGGCGCTGCAGGCAAGGAATTTTTTAATTTACTATCCAACACCTTCCCTACTGTACGTAGGCTGGTGTTGGAATAGTAAGTTAAAAATTCCTAAGTCTGCACCCCCTCCAACGCAAGTCGTGGTAACGACTTGCGTTGAAAAAACCGCGTTGTAACGGCACGCGGTATAAAAGCACGCGTTGTAAAGCGCACAACCACGTCTGAGCATACCCTGCCACACTTATGGCGGCCAAAAGTGGTACAAAAGGGGGTGGTGATGGACGGAGCATCTGAATCAATCAAACACTCACACCCAGTCAAGAGATCTTTGTTTAATCCATCACCGTTCTTTAGCCCACTCTGCCACCCCAGTTCAGACATGGCTATATGCAAATCAGTCTGACCCTGTGCCTCATGGGAACAGTCCATCCCGAACTGCCAAGCCATGTCTTCCCTGGACCGGAAACAAGCTTCTGAGGACCGGTTTCTGGCATTCCAGCCGTCTTCAGCCCGGCTTGCTTAAATCCAGTGGCAAAGTGAGCAAGTGACTCACGTCTGAGCATACCCTGCCACACTTTTGGGAGAGATGCAGCAAAGTTTAGAGTATGATGTAGACTGAACACAACCGAATCACTGAACAGAGCGGTTTGCTCAACGGTGGCCATGAGGCGCCACGACTGGTTGAGGATGACTGACTTTTTAAGGGATGTCCAGGCTTCCCTTATGGACATGACCTTTGGTGGCACCAGTCTCTTTAGAGATGAAGCAGATTAGACACTTGAGCTCCTTAAGGACACTCCTGCTAGGCCAAGTACTTGTGCCTCTCTGCTGCGCCACATCACCCCCAATATGTCTTGCACTCTTGGCTACGAAAGGGACTTTCAGCCACCCCAATTCCCTTCCAGACACCAAGCCACTCGTGCGCCCTAGCCTTGGCAAGGCCGAGGCGCTGTAACATCAGATCTTGTAGGTCCGGTAGCCAGCAGTCTGATGAGTTCACCATTCACCAGAAGCGGCAGCCTCAAAACCATCCTAATCTGCCCCTTGACCACCATGGGCATCCAGTTGATGGCAGTATTCGCCATCACCAGCCCCACTGGGAGTCCATAACATTAGACAGGTGGTTTTTGCAGATTGTCAGAAAGGGCTACTTCTTCCCCTTGGAGACTGACTCCCTAGATGCCACCATCTCCTGATCTGACGGAGGATCGGCGGACCCTTCTCCGCACAGAAGTCATGGCTCTCTTGGCCAAGAGAGCCATTGAGAGGGTTCCGGTGCCAGAAGTAGTCTGTGGTTGCTATTCACGATACTTTATGGCCCCCAAAAAAGACAAAGGCCTTTATCCAATTCTAGATCTCTGAGCCCTCAATTTCCTCCTCAAGTAGGAGAAATTCAAATGCTCACACTGACTCAGGTTTTGTCTTCCCATCTGCGCTATCTGCGATTTAGGGTAGGCCATGAGCATTTTCAGTCACCGTGCTCCCTTTTGGCCTTACCAACGCCCTTCGGGTGTTCACCAAGATGATAGCGGTAGTTGCAGCTCATCTACAAATATCAGTGGTGCCAGTCTTCCCCACCCCCTCTACCGGCTGTTGAAGGCAGGCTCAACCCAGGCTGACTTCTCTCACCTCCAGACTATGGCAAATCTCCTGGACTCGCTGAGATTCACTGTCAACATGCTGAGTACACTTTGGACTCCCTCTCTGATTCCCTTTCATTGGAGCTGTTCTGGACACAGTGCAGTTTCAGGCTTATCCTCCTGAGTGGCGAGTATATTTAGACTAGCAGAGCCAATCGACCCCACTTGCCAGCCCGCAGGGGTACTACTCACAAATTCTTTCAGATCCAGTCTGATGCCTGGGGAAATAAAATGGTTGGGAATCTGCAGCTCAATATAGTCTCTACCATGTAAGGTATTACTAAAGGTAAGTAACTTGTTCTTTAATACTTACCTCATCCCTAAAATAGGCCCGAACGGCCCTTAGGGGGGGGCGTGGCCAAGATGGCGGGCTGAGTGGTCGCACTCGATGTGAGCTCTGCCGGCCCTGGGCCCTTAACCTGCTGTGAATACGCTGATCCTCCCCCCGGGACGCTGTGCTTCGCGGAGCTGCAGAGTGGAGCATTGGAGTGACCGCTGCAGGACTGCTGCCGCCTTTATTGGCGCCTGCCCGGTCTCGGACCCGGCGCCATTGCTGGGAGCGGGAGGGGCCTGGTGCACGACCCGGAGAAGAGGCGGACCCTGACCGGTATCGGACGTCTGCCCGGGTGAGCGCAGCGGAGCTGCTGATCCTGCCCACCGGTCCCGGGCATCCACGCCCGGCCCCGCAGCACATCTCAGGGGTCTGGGCCGCCTACACCGGAGGCGGGGAGATAGCGGCGCCGGCCCCGGACATCACGCGAGGCTGCGGCCTCAGCTCCGGGCACCGACCACGCTGTCGGTCACCGGGAGTGGCCCTGGAGGGTGTAGCAGAGCTGCGGATCCTGTCCCCCGGCCCGGACATTCCTGGCCGGCATCGCGGCACTTCTCGGGGGTCTGAACCGGCTGCAGCGGTAGCGAGGCGGCGGAGGTACCGGACCTAGGGCTACATATTACGCGACGCCGTGGCTTTGGCCTACATTCCGGACCCCAACAACACTGAGTGACGGTTGCGAGGCGGCGGAGGTACCGGACCTAGGGCTACATATTACGCGAGGCCGTGGCTTTGGCCTACATTCCGGACCCCAACAACACTGAGTGACGGCGGCCCATCCACCCGCCAGCTGGGTTCATTGGCTCCCGTAGAGAATCGGAGTGCTGGGTGACGCTGGAAGGGGGAGCTCTCCACGCGAGGCCGCGGCCTGCGCCCCACACCCCCCCCCCCCCCCCCCCCCACACACACCCCCCCCCCCCCCCCCCCCCTGGAGCCACGGAAGAGCGGAGGCCGGGTTCTTGGATTATCGGCCGCCGGTAAGACTGACCGCCTGTGGGACCCTAGAGCACGCCTTCCCATCGAGTCGCTCCCTGGTGACGCCTTGGGACGACCCGGCCCCGGGGCGCCCGGTGTGCTCCCCCCCCGCATTGCCTGAGTGAAGGAGCAGGGGCATACCAGACAAACCAGCAAATCCCCCCGCACAGCTGCTGGGAGACCTATCTTGGACCAGTTCGAAGGGAATCCCCCCGTGGCGCTAGTGACACTGAGCTCGTGTCTGCGGTGACAGTTGGGAGGGAGACGGGAGCAGAACAGGGCTGGCGGGACCTGAAGGCCCTGGTGGGCAGCCAGTCCCCGGACGGCCCGGACCACAAGTCACTTCATAGCTCCTGTTCGATCGGTGGTGCGGTCTGACCCCATAGAACATTGGTGGAGCGGCGTGAGAGGCCGCCAGCTCGGTTTTTGGGCCATGCCAGGGACTGGACCGTTAGACCACTTGGAAGGGCACCTCCGTGGACAAAATGGCGCAGAACAGAGGGTCCAAGAGGGGGGACCGCACATTGCCGGAGATGCTGAATAGGAGCAATATGAGACAAGATAGAGGACAGCCGTCCCCAAACCACCCGGGTGGTTCCCAAGGGGCGGGTGGAGGGGAGCCGCCGGTCACGAGGTCCTTCCTCGAATCCCTCTTCAGCTCGTTGCGGGAAGACTTTCAAGCAAGAAGTAGCGGGTGAGGTCCGCGAGATACGGAGGGAGGTTGACGGCCTGGGAGACAGAGTGTCCACGGTGGAGGATGCCGGCCATGCCAGGGACGAAGAAATCACGCAACTACAGCAGGAAGTCGTCCGGCTTCGGGACCAACATCTTGACCTACAGTCCCACACGGAGGACCTTGAAAATCGCTCCCGGAGGAACAACATCCGAGTCCGGGGAATTCCTTCCCGGGAAGAAGGGGAAGATGTGGCGGCGTACCTCGGGGAGTTGTTCAGAGAGGTGCTGGGAGAATCGGCTGATTTTCCTATCCGGATCGATAGAGCGCACAGGGTGGGCCTGCAGCGCCGGACCTCGGCGCCTCCTCCCGACATCCTGGCCTTCCTGCCGGACTACCCCCTGAAAGAGCGAATACTGCGGGAGGTGCGGAGGAGGTCTTCCTTGGAATTCCGGGGTTCACCTTGTGGCTCTTTATCAGGATCTGGCTGCAACCACCCTGCAGAAGCGCAAGGCTTTTAAAATTGCGACTGACTTTCTTAGGGAGCAGGGCACTCAGTACTCTTGGACACCCTTTCCGGCTCATTTTCCGGTGGAATGGAACTTTACATCAGCTGCGTTCCCTACAGGATACTTGTGGAGTGCTGGGGATCACTGCTACTGAAGACGGGACACACACGCCTCGTCGGAGCCGTGTCACAAGAGATGGATGGTGGACGATCCCTGGCCGACAGTCATCTGCTTCCTCGACGCGGCCTGACTCTCCTGCGGTCAATGTGGATTCGGACACCGCAGCGCGAGATGGAGCCGATGCGACTACAGCGAGTGTGGTGGCGTTGACCGCTTGAGTGAACTCCGGGGGGAGATCGACATCGCTATTCTTGAAATGCAGGTTTGAGGGTCTGGGGGGAGGGGGGGGGAACGGGGAGGTGCGTGGTGGCTGGACGTCCACTTCTTTGACTTTCCGCAGGCTTGTCCGTCAAGGACCGGACTGGGACAATGGGTTTTCGGGGGGTTCAAGGGGGAGGGGTGGGGATCGTTGAGCCAGTCCCAGTTGTGGGAGAGGACTGGAGGCAGGGGGGTTGTTGGGGAAGAAGGGGGACAGTTGGGGGGGTTCAGGGGGGATGGGGGTTGAGTAGGAGGGGGGGATCCGGGAGTTGGAAGTGGGGGAGGGAGGTCGTCCAGTGCACATGGGGGTTCCTAGTGATTCTGGCAATGCATGTGCTTTTTGGTTCGCTTGCACATGGCGGTGGCGTGCACAGTTTTGCCGGCCTTTTTGATTTGCTTGAGAGTCGGGGAGGGGAGGGTTGTCCAATACACATTGCGGTCCGTGGGTCTCCGGATACTGTGTGCCCCTTGGTTTGCTCAGATTTGTTTGCTTTTCATGTCACTGCGTTTTATTCACTGCTCTGTTGCTCTTTGTGCCAGGTGGCGCTCTTGCCCTCCTCGCCTTGCTGATGTGGGGCCTTGATGCTTTCTGCTACACCTTTGCTCATGCCCCCAGCCACCTGTAAGGTTGTGACCCTGAATGTCCGGGGTTTGAATAATCCAGTTAAGAGGCGGGCTGTCCTTTCGCTCCTAGAAAGCACCCAGGCAGATATCTGTCTCCTCCAGGAGACGCACTTATTGCCGCAGGATACACACAGGCTCCGATCTCATAAGTTCCCTTCACAATTCTTTTCCTCTTGCACCACTAAAACTGCTGGGGTGGCGATATTGGTGGCCCGGCATTTTCGAGGGGAAATCCTCCACAAATTCACTGAACAGAAGGGTAGGCTATTGGCATATCGGTTCAAGATAGGGGGTCTTCTATTTACGATTGGGTCCCTATATAGCCCCAATGAACGGCAGGACCGCTTCTTACAAGCAGCGATCGAGGATGTTACCTCTTCCCAGGATAGGCACATCATACTTGGGGGGGGGGGACTTCAACATTGTCTTTGACTCCGCACTGGATAGGTCAGCGCAACGCTCCCCACAGGTTGGGGAACGCTCCGCAGATCGTAGGGCTCAGCTAGAGGAGGTAGACCTCCTGGATCTATGGCGACACCTACACCCCGCAGATAGGGACTACTCATACTACTCCCACGCACACAAGACGTACGCAAGGTTAGACCACCTTTTAGTTACCTCACCGGTGAGGGCGCTGGCCTCAGGGTCAGAGATAGGCGTGATCTCCCTTTCAGACCATGCCCCGGTTGACGTCATGTTGTGTGTGCCTCAGGCGGCTCCCCGCCCTCGGACGTGACGCCTCCGTGACACGCTGCTGCACAGGGCGGAGGTGGTAGCCCGCATCGAGAAGGCGATTCGGGAATTTCAATCCCATAATGATAATACGGACACTAGCCGGGCCACACAGTGGGCAGCACTGAAGGCTGTTCTTAGAGGGGAATTTCTAGCGATCTCCTCGGCTGATAATAAGGAGCGGCAGGCCAAGAGAGATGAACTCACGGATCGGGTTCGGGAACTTGAACAGATTCATCGAAGGACGGGGGCTCCTAGAATTTGGCGCCAGCTCAAGGAAGCAAGGAAGCTCCTGGCCGCGCTGGATCTTGACCGGGCGGAGTACGCGGCACTGCGGTTGCGTCACACCTTCGACACTGGAGGGGACCGTTGTGGCAGACTGTTGGCTAATAGGCTCCGAGTGGCGAGACAGAACCAGCTGGTTAAGGAGATCTCTAGCCCGGCGGGGATGCTGGAGACGGAGGACGCTCAAATAGCAGCCGTCTTTCGCGGCTTTTACAAGGATCTCTATACAGGGGATCCCCCAGGTGAGATGGCCATGGCCGCTTATTTGGACTCGGTCGCACTGCCCTCTCTGGAGCCTTCGCAGGCGGATCATTTAGATAGAAACATTCGGATAGAAGAGGTGGTTTCCGCTATTGCCAGGCTTAAGCATGGCAAGGCACCGGGTCCGGATGGCTACACTGCGCTCTATTATAAAACGTTTTGCACGACATTGGCCCCCATTCTGACGCGCCTCTTCAACTCCTTTGCTGAACCCGGAGCCATTCCGCCCGATCTGCTCCAGGCTACTATCTCGGTTATCCCTAAGCCTGGTAAGGACCCGAAACATTGTGGGTCATATAGGCCGATCTCTCTTCTGAATATTGACCTGAAATTGTATACGGGCATCCTAGCCGCTAGATTGGCTCCCCACTTGCCCGGTCTCATCGATCCTGACCAAGCGGGTTTTGTCCCAGGGAGACAGACAGTGGACAACACGAAACGAATTGTCCATTCACTCGAGAAGGCCTCCCGGATTCCGGGAGAACGGATGATGCTGGCGGTGGACGCGGAGAAGGCATTTGACCGGGTCCACTGGCCTTACTTGGAGCAGGTGCTCGTGAAAGCAGGTATAGGTGGGAAATTCTGCTCCATGATTCTTAACTGTTACAATCGTCCATCGGCGGTGGTCCGCGTCAACGGGCTCGCTTCTGAGACTTTTGGCATCGAACGAGGCACCAGGCAAGGTTGCCCGCTTTCGCCCCTGCTTTTTGCTCTCTACATGGAGCCGTTTGCCCAACGGATGCGTGATAACCCGGCGGTGACCGGAATCCAGATGGGTGGTTTTACGCATGCTATCAGCCTCTACGCTGACGATGTCATTCTGTCCATTGATAGACCCCGGATGGCTCTACCGGCGTGCATGGAGGAGCTGGCCTCCTTCGGCGCGGTTTCGGGGTTCAAGATGAACATGGGGAAGTCGGTAGCGTTAGATATCTCCCTCGAGCCGGCTACTAGAACCTGTCTGCAATGGAGGTTTCCCATGCTCTGGTCATCGGGAGCAGTGCCTTATCTGGGGATCCAGATTGCTCCTACTTTGCCGGCTATGGTGTCGGCCAACTATCAGGCCCTGGGTGCCAAGATTAGAGAGGAACTGGGCCGGTGGAACCGTGGCACCTTTTCCTGGTTGGGCAGGATAGCTGCTATCAAAATGACGGTCTTGCCCCAGGTATTGTACCTCTTTCGAGCCCTGCCGCTCCAACTGCCGGTGGGATGGATTTCGCAACTGCAGGCAGACGTTTCTCGGTTTGTCTGGCAGGGTAAGAAGCCTAGAATGCGTAGAGCTCTTTCGCTGCTGGCCCCTGAAGCCGGTGGTTTAGGAATACCCGATTTTCGCAAATACTTTCAAGCTACACAGTTACGTTATCTTGTGGAATGGAGTAGGTGGGAGTCCGATAAACACTGGCTCTTTCAGGACCAGGCGGTAGCAGGGAGACCCCTGCAGGAGATCCCTTTCCTACGTCGCCCTCATCGGCCCAAGAATCTCTATGCCTCCTTTGTCACAAGGGTACCCCTACGGGTGTGGGATGCTACCAACGTTTTACATGGCCTCACCACGTTTCCGTCACCACTTACCCCGCTGGTGGACAACCCGGACTTCACTCCGGGGATGGAGAGGGGAGCGTTCGCACGATGGAAACAGGCGGGGTGTAGAGCCTTATGTCATTTATATGGCCCAGAAGGGGTTATCCCCTTTACACAACTCCGTCAGGAGTTCTCGCTCCCGGAGATAGAGCGACTTCGTTATATGCAAGCTTGCCATTGGGCCCTTCAGCCGCAAGTGAGAGGGACGGCCGATCGGCTTTTTCTCCCCTATGAAAAGTGGCTCCTGACGCGGACTTCGGACTCCAAACTGATTACAGACTTATATAAGCTGCTGCAGCCGCCGGCGACCCACCTTTATCACCCTGGGAGGGAGCGTTGGGAAAGGGAGTTGGGGAGGACTTTGAGCCCTAAGGAATGGGAACACATATCCTATAGAGCGAGGCATTCGGCATACCACATAGGGCTCACTGATACACTGACTAAGGTCTCTACCTATTGGTATTATACACCTGAACGGGTTCATGAGTTTGATCGTGGTAAGGAAGACACTTGTTGGCAGGGATGTGGGCACCGGGGTACACTCACGCATATACTATGGGATTGCCCGCTCCTGGAACCTTACTGGAAGGAAGTGTTGGATGAAATTGACTCTCATTTCGAAATTGAACTGCCGCGCTTTCCTGCTTATACCCTGTTAGGGCTTCCGAATAGGTTGATGTACCCCCTCAGATCCCGCAGGGGCAGGCAGATGGCGATAGCTCTAGGCTCCGCAGTCCAGAACATTTTAATTCACTGGCACACCGCTACGATACCATCTATCACTGGTTGGCTCCATAGGTTGTGGCATGTGTTGGGTATGGAGAAATTGTCTCTCACGGTGGCGGGTGAAGTGGACCAGTTCCGGGAGCTCTGGCAACCGTTTCACTCCTTATTGCTTACTGAATTTAGGGAACTTAACTCTCCCAGGTATCTCCGCCTCCTGCGGCTTCCGACCCCAGTAGAGTCTGCCCAATGACCCCTTGCTGGACTCATCCTCCTTGTGAATGTTGCTCTGATGTGTATCCTGGTTAGGAACTGTGCGCTGGACGCGGGGTGGGGGTGGGGGGGTGGTTAATGGGAGTTGGGATGTTGGGGGGGATTGTTGGGGGGGGGGGTTGCACGGGAAATGTCATGCCATGTTGAGACAACACGCGACTTATGTTACTGTGCAGGCGTGATCCGTGGGAATGATATCTGCTACTGGCACTACTGAGAACTGGCTTTTCCGCCCTGCTGTGTCGCTTATTGAGATATGTGTTTGTCCTGACATGTTGTGCTGAATAAAATACTTTAAACCTAAAGGCCCTTAGGGCAGGGTGGATTCTACTTAGAAAGTATGACATGCAGGTTTAAGTTTTTCATGTCCTGGTAGTGAAAAAACTCCTACATTTGTTTTTCACTACTGTAAAGCCGGTGTCTCCCAGTGGATAACATTGGGTTACATTATTACATGTTAGAAGTCCTAACTTCTGATTGGGAGCAGGCAGAAATGTCATGTTTAGGTTTTAAAAGGTTTTTATTAACCTTTTGTTGCCACATCCATTGCATATAACCTGCATAGAAACCTGCTCTACAGTAAACAATATGTAGTCCACAAACAAAACTCCACAAACAAACCTCCAGCTGTCCCAGACCTCCCACCCACCCCTTCAGTATTCCTGTAACTTTGGCTTGCTATAATGTCAAGGTTATGGTGCTCCTAGGTTTCAGTAGTTGCCCTGTCCTGACCCTGTATGTTTCCATGGTGGCAGCGGATTGTAATATTGTAATAACATTTGGAGGTGTACAGGAGTTTCAGTGCTCAAAGACGCTTTGGACAGGACCATTCCTTAAAGTCCCTACTAAAAAAGTCCAACAGATGACCCTATTTTTAATGAAAAGTTTCTCCTCTCCCTGAGCCAATGTCAACAGTTTCTCCATACTAAAAGTACACCGCAGTCTTTCAGTCCTTTAATGTTTGGATGGCAATGCTTGTTAGCACCAGAAGCTTAGAATGATTTGCTTAGCTGCCAACAGGAGATGGGATATCAGTTTGCCCAGGGATGCATGGAGTAGGTAAATATCTGGTGTAGGACGCCCCAGTCTGATAAAACACTCTTTATTCAGATATCCAACATATATGTACAAACAGCCTCAGCCAATGTGTTTCGTTCAACAGGATTGAACTTCGTCAGGGCGTGTGTGTTCTTTATCCAGAGGTGGTACGAGGAAGGAGCACAGATTCACCACGGCTCCAGATCCTCCTATAGGGCCCTTATCAATGAGGCTCTCGTTGTTGTTCTTGGATCCGCCAGACCACCCGTGACCGCTCCCACACTGCTTCATGGTCACTCTCTTACTGGAGACCTTGCTACTATGGAACCTATTTGAACTCTCCAGCATACACTAACGCCCTGACGAAGTTCAATCCTGTTAAACGAAATGCATTCGCTGAGACTGTTTGCACATATATGTTGGATATCTGAATAAAGAGTGTTTTTCATAAAAGGCAAATGACTACTTGTTGTTACTGAAATAGACTACCAGGGTAGTGCACCGCCCCACTTGTTCTCATACTTTTTGGTGGTGTAGGGCAATGTTCACACTGATGGTACTAAAAAAAATTCTTGGTGTTATAGATTTGTGCAAGAATGATGACCATAATGTTGATAACAGTACAGAGTGTCACAGTCTGAAGTTCCTTCTAGCATTTCAGTGTTCGGAAATGCAGCAATCAGACAACATGTTATTAACCGTTTCAGAGTCTCAATCATCAGAAAGTGTACTGGAGGTAATGATATCACTCAATGAAATTTTAAATACACGAGACATTTTTAAAAGTTCAGCCGGACCGCATAAGTAAAAATCAACCTTGTCCCAAACTATACCATCCGGTATAGGAACTGCTGTAATGTTCACTGATGACAAGTCTCTTTGTTCACGATGTGAGGACTAATGTGGCTTCAGAATCAAAATTAACTTTTTGGGCTGTAGAACTTTGTTGAAGGTATCGTCCATTAATAAGTTTGCTAAAAGTTATAACTAAGCCTAGCCAGAAAAGAAAGAACAGTATCCCAGTAATTACCCAGAGTTCTACCCAAGGCGATACCAGGTAAGTCTTTTTGAGAATGTTCTTGACTTGTTGGTTGCTTGTTTGTTGGGCTGGCGTCGTTTCTGGTTCACTTGGTTCTAAAGAAACCGTATCAAAATTCATGAAGTAGCCAGAAGCAGTTCGATCAATTGTTGGAACTGCATCAGGATTTGTTGAAATCGTATTTTGCTCTTGTTGAGGCATGTTGATGTTGACGTCTGTATTTGGTCTAATTGCAACTTGGTTATTATTTTGAGTTTGATTTTGAAGTTTAACTTTGGGTTCAAAATGAACGAGTTCCATAGCATTATTTCATAGTCCTTCATTCCGTACAGGAGGCTCTTCGAATGTGATGAGTCTTTCTGTTTGAACTTCTTGGATTGTAGCGAGAGGAGGGCGTCTGCTACTGTGGAGACCACAAGGTCTGGAGCCCAATCTTTTCTACTTTTTCCTGGCAAGAGGCGGCAAAAGTACAGTTCATGTTCCTTGAATTGCTAGGACAGGTACAAGCTTTCTGTATGATGGTCCAAATTCTTTTTTTAACTTCTATTTTCTCTCTGACCAGATCCCTGGCTTTTGAGATCCAGACAGGTCTTGCTGTGACTGCCTTGACTTCCACAGTGGCATCTGTTTCATGTGGATGTTACTTTGTTGTGTCCTGGATTAATTTAGATCTTGTAAAACAGCCAAACGATCATGAATATCAAATGGTTTTTTTTTATCCGCCACTGTGCCTTCACAATCAAGATCAGGTACCCACATTCCCGTCTCAAATAGGACTTCGTAAGGAGTGACACCCCCTAGAGAACTTCTTGGCTGGTTGTTGAGGGCTCTCTGTACCCCATATAAGGGATTGAACCAACTACTGCCCTTGCCTAATACCCTAGATGTTAAAAATTGCTTTAGGTCCCGGTGTTTCCTTTCCACAACTCCCTCAGAATGGTACGGAGAGGAGTACCACAATGCTATGCCCATGCTTTCCATGGCCTCTTTGTAAGCTCGAGAGCTAAACGCCGGGCCACGGTCAGAATGTAAAGTGCCAACTGCGTATGGCCCTATTAAGACTCACAAATCTTTTATAACAGTTTGAGCGTCAGCCGAGCGCTGAGGCCAAACCCATAGGAATCTTGAGCATGAATCCACTGCCACCAAGATATACCTGTAACCCCCATCAGATTGTAAGTGGCCGCAGTGGTCCAGATACACACAAGCAAAAGGTTTGTTGGATTTTAATAAGTGTCTGTCCGGGCGTGTTATGGTGGAGCCTTTCATCTGCTGGCAGATGTTACATTTCAAGACAGCCTTTAGTTTGTTTTGTTAGACCTTGCCACCAAGAGCGCTGTTTCAATAATGAAACGGTGGCTGTAACATCTGTGTGCGCAGAGCCCAAACCCTTGTGTGCTGCAACAATCAAACCATGTCTATGATCCATATTTGATATTACTCTATCCCCCACTCCAGGAATCTGAGCATATGGAATGTTGTTTGCATCTAACTTGTAGGAGTACTTGAGTGGAAATTTCTTTGGTACTTCTGAGCTGCCTTTGGGCGAAGCAATTGCAAAAAGAACAATTGATGGACAGAATGCAGAACAATTTCATACATTCACCCCAGTACAGAGATCTGTGCCTAAATCCATTTGTTTTTTGCTCACTATGCCATTCCAGTTTGGACCCAGCCCTATGCAAATCAGTCTTGACCATGTGCCCAATGGGAACAGTCCAGCCCGAACTGCCAGGCCTGATCCTCCCTGGACGGGAAACAAGCATCCTTAGACTGGTTTCTGGCTTCCAGCCCTCATCAGCCAGGATAGCTTGACTCCAGTGGCATGGAGAGCATGGGACCCACGTCTGGGCATACCCTTCCCACTCGGGTGACAAATGCTAAAAGAACAATTGATGGACAGATCTGGGCCAAAATCCATGCCTTTTTTGCTCACCATGCCGAAGCAATGACAGCAACCATAATCTCTCCGTCTATCCTCGTTTTTGAATGAGTGATTGCAGCTACGGAAGCTTTGCTTACAGCCCCCTTCGCAGCTTCATCAGGCAATCATTTCCCTTCAACGTGAACGCCATCACGTTGATGACTCGGTGTGTGTATCACGTGAGTCATTGGTAGTTCGTTTCTCAACTCAACAACCTGTTCCCATAGCATTTTATGCTTAATTGTACCACCTTTTGCGTCTTTGAACCTGTTTTGTTCCCAATGATATAAATATTCATTGTATGGTTGCACACAGTAAAAAGAATCACACACTATCAACGTGGGGAGTTTGTGATCCGCATTCACCAGTGCCAGTGTCAGTGCCTTTAACTCTGCCAACTGAGACATGCAGTTTCCTAGAGATTGTGTCTTGGTGCAACTCGGATGGAACTTCCCATCCCGCATGCAACCTTTAACAATAGCACATGCTGAGCTTGTGAGAGAGTGCCATCTTTCTTGCATGGTATTCCCCCACTTATTGCTGATGTGCTTTGACTGAGTGCGCCCTGGGCTCCTGCCAATCAGGTGCCCAGGGCCAGTGTTCCTTCCCTAAAACTGTGTTGAAAACAAAACTCAATTGGCATCTCTTGCCACATGCCAGCCCCTGGTAAATGGTACCCAGGGCATTGTGACCAGCGAAGACCCCTAAGGGTGGCACTTATTGTGCCACCCTTAGGGGCCCTGTACCCTGACACACACACACACACTGCCTTTGCTGGCTGAGTGTGTTGGTGCAGAACTAAACAAAGAGTCGACATGGCACCTGTGTGCCATTCCCACAAACACACTGCCCTGGCATACATCAGTCACCCCTCTAGCTGGGTGCTCTATGCCAGTGGTGTGGGCACAGGTGCATGAGACCTGTACCCCTACAGTACCCAGGCCCATTCCTGGGCACTGTAAGTGCAGTGATGCCATTAAGAGTATATGGTGCTGGGAGGTTGTCATTACGAACTCCACAGCACCATAATGGCTACACTGAAGACTGAGAAGTTTGGTACCAAACTTCTCAGCACATTAAACCTGCACTGATGCCAGTGTGGGGTTTAATGCCAAATGCACGACAGAGGGCATCTTAGGGATGCCCCCTGAAACCTAACCAACTCAGTGTCCTGACTGCATGGCTACCGAGGCTGCCACCACCAGACATGTTTCTGGACCCCTGGGTCGAGAGCCTGCCGCTCTCGGGGCCTGAAACAATGCACATCCTGGGATGGGGTGCCGAGCCTCCTCCCCCAGGATGGGCAGGTGAAGCTTCAGAGGCATGCAGGCTTTGTGAGCTTCTCCAGGCCACTTTCTGTACTCCGCAACTGGACCCCACCGGTTCTGACACCCACTTTGGCGGGAAGACAGGCCGGAAAAACAAAGGAAGGAAAAGGGGTGTGCCAGCCTCTGCCAACCCCACCCCTCAGGTGGGAGAGGCAAGGTGAAGCACAACTCTGGGCTACCACCATCATGAGGGAGGGAGACTTGCCCAATCCGATATAGGCTCCTGCCCCCCCCCTCCCACAGGAGAGGAGCAGGATAGGGGGTGTACTCACCCCAGGGTAAGGACCCTATTGTAAGTAATCAACAACACCAGTAAGTTGAAGTTCTTTATTGGGTAAGAACATAAGCAACGACATCCATAACCCTGCCAGTCATGTACTGCCAGGAGTGCGTCTTGACAGCACAAGGGGTAAGCCCAACCGGGGCAGAACAGAGGGGGGTTGGAATGTACCAACCTTACATTTTAGGTAAATACAACACATCTCCTACCCCATAAAATAACGGCACACCAGGGTAGCTGCACGAGATGTAAAATTTTAGTGTACCAGAAAACTTAGGACCTCCCAAATGAAGAGATCTGAGTAACCGAACTTTACCTTGTCTGCACTCTTCCTTGTCCCTTCCCAGGCACTTGTCAGAGAATACGTCTTGAATGCCAATCCTAATATTCCTTATTCTTCCTGCTTCTGTCCATTGTCATCCTTCTCCTCCTCCTCCCCCTTAAGCCTTAATGTACCCATGTTAGTGCCTGGTCCTTTTGCCTTTCCTGATTCAAATGGAGATGGCCTCGTCACGCCGTACGGCATGATTAGGTACAACCTTATTATTTCCTCGAGTGCTTTTCTCACCTTAACCTTACAGTTGCTAAGCATCTTTATAATCTCTTCGATAATCTGATTTACTCTCTCGAACATTCCATTCACTCTAGGACAGTATACTGTTAGACTTTGTTGAGATGCAATCAAACTATTCTGTCCCTCACTCATATGAGATAGGACAATCTGGACCCCATTTTCCAACACCAATGTTCGAGAGGCTCCTTCATTCCTTAACATTTCTTGACAACACACTGTTACTGAGTTAACAGTCCCCTTTTCTACAATCTTCCTTCCCACTCCTCTAATGTGGAAGCCAACCGGGGACTCATTGCATCTAGCTTCCTCTTCCTTTGCCTCCCGGGGTCCTACAATGTCCTTCACTGATTTTTCCCTTTGTGTGGTTGGTACCTCAACTGTCAATATGCAGTCTTCCCTGCTTACTGTAGTCTTATCACTACTAGTACAACTCCTGCACTGTCTGGAATACCTCCCTACCATGGGTTCGTAGAGTATTCTAACTTTGTTTACCATTAAATTGCGACCCAATCGACCACCATGGGTTTCAGTCACAATACTTCCTCTCATGATCTCCTGTGGTACTGTTTCACTTTCTCTATACAAATTCCTTCTTTGGAAGATTAGTTTGTTGCTTCCCTCCCTCAACTCTTTCTCCTGTTCTCCAAGTTCAATAGGGGACCTTGAATCAAAAGCAATTTCCTCTTCTTCCTCATCTACCTCTTGACTAAGGGTAACCCCTGTTCTCTTAGTGTTTGTATCCATAGTCATGACCATGTCCCCTTCTGTGTCCAACTGGCACAGAGGAAGAACATTAATTAATTTATGTTTCCCTTCCTCACAGTCTAGTCCCTTTTTGTTAGTGCCCCCTACAGTTGTTATTACTGTGGGCACAACTCTTTCTGATTTCTCTGCAGGTTCTATCTCCTCCTGCCTTAAATACTTTTCTTGATCTTCTTTAGGGGTTTTCCTCCCAACAAATGAATTCTCCTTGCACATTCCTTTTTTTTCCTTCTAGCATCTCTTCACCCCACACCCTTCTTCCTGATATCCTAACTGGTTCTTCAACTGTAGAGTCTAGTATCATCCTTAAGTCTTTTTGTTGAACCCATCCCAGTAAGTTTAGACCGTCTGTCACCACAAAGACTTTCCCTATCGTGCTTCTTCCCTTAAAAGATATTCTTCCTGTGAACATTCTTTCCAATTTTATTCTCTCACTGTTGTACCCAACCGGGCAAGTATCTGGTTTCATCAACTTTACACCTCTTTTCTCAGATTTTTCCTTGTAAGTCTTAAAATTGATGAAAGTAAATTGAGAACAAGAATCTGTAAATACTTCTATCACATCACCATTAAGATCAATAACGCATTTTGGTAAATCTACCCACTTGATAGTCATTGCATAACACATAACCTTCTTCACACACATCACTATTGCTTACAAGATTCACAGATTTTTTTGAATTATCTTTGCATGCTCTTTCAAAATGCCCTTTCCTGTAACAATTCCTGCACGTAGCTGTTCTTGCCAAGCATCTGGTACTATTTGCTAAATGTCTTGTGCTGCTGCATCTAAAACATTTCAGTCTGTCTTCCTCCTTGTACCTCTCTTCGTATTGTTCTCTATTGGATTCTTTCCACTTTATGTTCTTTACAGCATACACTTCTCTGTTGTCCTCCCTACTGTCATAAATTTCATTTACCTTGCTCCCCTCGTTTATATTAATTTCTTTCACACATTCTGCTGTGTGTTCTACGCTCTTGGCTACATCTATGGCATTTTTCAAATCTGGATTACCTACCAACAACTTCTCCTGGATTTTTTTTATTGTTGGTGCATCTCACCAGCTGATCTCTTATAAGTGATTCTGTTAAATCATTAAATTCACAAGTGTTCGCTAATCCTCTCAGGCATGCTATGTAGTTCCCTACCTTCTCATTCTTCCCTTGTACTCTTCCATAAAACTTGTGTCTCTCTAACACCACATTTATCTTGTCAGCATATTGCAATTCTAGTTTCTTTAATAATAGATATCCATGTCCTCTTCTCCACCTACCCCTCCTTTCAAATCTGGTAGGCTGTCAAAAACTTTCCTTCCCTCAGTTCCTAGATTTATCAGCAGTATATTCTGCTTTCTAATAGCTGAAAACCCACTTGCACCTATTGCGACCACGTAAGATTCAAAACCCTTCCTCCAATCTTTCCATGGCAGCACTGGCTCCCCTTCCTCTGTTAAGAAAGGTGGCGGTTGATTCATGCTTGCCTCCGCCATTTCCAGGATGACTACGGAGATAGAACTTCTCACTTCCTATTGTACTACGCCACTAATGCACTACTTACTAGTTTATGTGGCGCGGTGCGCTGTACCAGATTATACCTCAGAGTATGCTTCTCCCCTTGGATTTGCTACGTACACTCTACACTTGTTCACTCACTTCCTTTTTTTTTTTTTTTTTACTAATTCCTTATGAACATTCACAAATTAGAAGGAAATACACTTATAATTTCACAGTGTTACTCATCACTTTCCTGTGCCTACAATTGCTATAATATTCTATTTTAATTCACCTCCTTTTACCATTACATTTCCTCAACATCTGCTCATATACCAATTATTTCCAGTCACAACTTATAATGGTTATCCCCAAGTTCTCTCACGTATTTTACTTTTTATTTTTTCCTGGAGAATCTGCTAATCAGTTTCACCAGCTGCTTTACGAATAAGCCTCTTACTTCAAAATATTTCCAATATCTCCAATCCTATACTACTGTGCCCCCCACACCCTCATAATGACCTCGATGGAATATTTGCGGCTCAGTTAATTAATTCCCCCGACAACTCGTTCCGCTCTTAATCAGTTATTTCTTTGAGGAATCTGCCGATGTTGATCACGATCTGGTTCGTCTCTTGGAGAATCTGCCACTGATGAATTATCTTCACTTCCCGATGCGCCTCTCTCGCCCTCACTCAGTTGCACACTGTGAGAAGTTGGCCTGGTATATGATGTCCACAGCTCTGTGGGCACCTTGTATCAGTCCAAACAATCCCTTGTGGTGGTTGTAAGTCAACCTTATAGACAAGCTATCCTAGGGGTAGCATGGACTAAGCAGCCTTAAAGGCTTAACTCAAGAGGGCATGTGAAGCCAGCTGTTTTACCATATGCAATCCTGTAATACCAAATGAAAGGACACCACACAAGTTATATATTATAAAAATATATGTATTTATTCTCAGAATAATCCCCACTACTCTTTATGAGCAATGAAGCACAAGCGTTTAAACAAAAGCACAATCTAACATATGAAAGTTGCACAATTATGGATGAGGCCGGTGGCCACTCAAACCATATATCAAAAAAGTGGTATAACAATCACTATTCGATCAGTGGTAGGGCCTAGGGCCTTGGGAATCGCTTGGACTACGAGGGTCTAACAATAGTTAGGACGGGAGTAGCCCGCGGGATTCGGGTGCAGTGCCTAAAGCACACGCATGTACCAATGCAAAGTCAATGGTGCGTAAAAGTTATCGAGTTACAGTTTTAAGAGTCTTCCGACTGGACTAGAAGGACAAAACTTTAGACTTAGACACTAGAGGTGTAAACCACTACAGGAGCACCGGCGTTCAAGAGTTACCTCACCCACAGGAAGCGGGTGCACAGGTGCAAAGATGTGTCGGGTTTCGTCACGCAGTTCTATGGTGCCTGGAGATGAAGATGCTGCAGGTGTCCAGAAGAGAAGTGTCCGGTGCGATCCAAGGGTGGATCGAAGTTGTAGAGTACCTGAAAGCAGAGGGGACAGAGTCTGGGTCACTAGCCAGTGACCAGGAAGGAACCAGGCAATGTCGGGCGCAATCAGGTCGATGTCGTGAAGCTTGTCTCCGCTGCCACGTGGACTCTGGGGCACCGAGGAAGTCCTGGAGTGGATCACGAGCTGTCCCACGAAGGCTCTCGCTGTCTGCTGTGTCGGCTTCCGGATCGGAGTCAACAAACCTTGGCAAAGGCAACCCACGCTGGATTCGAAGATCGCTTAATACTTGGACCAGCAAGGTCAGAGCGAGTGCTCCTTTTCAGGGGAGCGAGGGCCAGTCTGGAGCAACCGGGCCAGTCTGGAGCAACCAGACCAGCTGTGTCAATTCAAAGGTTTGTCGGTTCTGAGGCCACTAGCCAACGGGCAAGCGACCGGACCAACGCGTCGAGCAGGAAAATGCAAAAGGGCCCCACGCAGCACTCGGTGAGTGTGGCGGGGTGAGCTTCGGTGCAAAAGCTGCTCGGGGCTGGAGCTTTCCAAACTCCAATGCACAGCTTCGAGGGAGCCTCGGGTGCTGCACGGTCAGCACTTCGTAGTTTTTTCAAGATGGCCACTCCCACGCTTCAGGTCGCCTCCACGGGTCTCAGCTCTGCATAGACTGTGGATCGGGCTGTTGGAAGGCAGGATCGCTGGCTCTTGTCGATCTGTCGCTCGAGTTCCGGCGGGAACTGCAACAAAGCAAACGTCGAGGTGCTGGATGGTGCCTGTTTGCACAGGATGGTCACTCCTTGACCACAAGGGAGATTCTTCAGTCTTCCACGTCGAGTGGGATGTCGAAGGATCCAGAGTTTCGTTTCATAAGTTTCAGTCAGGATAATCTGATGTGCATCTGCACAGCTCATACCTTTATTCCAAATCAAGGGGCTGGATTACCTGCTAGGTCCCTCCTATGGGTGGGACCCAGGAAGGGGGTTGTTACACCCCTTTTCCTTTGTCCAGTTTCGCGCCAGGACTGGGGCTGGAGTGCCCCAGGACCTGTTTGACTGGATTTTGCATGGGACACCTTGTGTGCCCCATGCAGTGTCTAGTTTCTTTCAACCCTCCCTGCTCCAATCCACTATCTCCTGTCTGGGGTGGTGTAGCACCTCCCTGTGACAGGAAACTCTTTGTCCAAGCCTCCCCTGCCAGGTTTCGTTCAGCAGCAGGAGGTCAGACTTGTGTCGGGCAGCAGCATCCATTTTGTGATGCGGAGGCTCTGGTTAGGATTAACCGCATTTTAAGTAAAGTAACATGTCTTCTCCCTCTAGAAGGGTGGAATGCTACCCCCGTCGCCAGAACTGGGGAGGGGGTAGTATTCCAAAGTGTATGACACCTTACACGACATGTTTTGATAAAGCCAAACCAAAGTTAGCAATAACCGCGAGGATTACAATGCACTTAAGAGTATATGGTATGGCAATATCCTGGAACAGCTATAAGGAAATGGTTCAGAAAGCTGCAGACAGGCTCAGCTCATGCTAGAGCACCCTCTCACATAAAACCAAGCACTCTGCCTCCAGGATTGTTAAGACCTGCCATAGGAGTGACTGATAGGGATATATGTGTCCAGATATAGGTTTTGATACAGGTATACTATATCTAAGCAAGGGGTGATTACCCCACCTTGCCCCAGCTGAGTGATCAGCCAGTTGTGTCGATTTGAATGGCCAGCCAGGGGTGGCAAAAGATATGCTGCTGCCCCTGGTAGGCCTTGGATGCACCTATGCCCTGGGCACCTATAGTGCAGTGTACAGGGGCTGATAAGGTGTCCAGTACCAAATTGGTGATGTACCTAGGGTACATGGAGTCCATTTTAAGGAGAGAGCAGATAGCCTGGGACCCTGGTTAGCCGGATCCCAGGCCAACTAAGTCGAAAACCAGCTAAACACAAGGCAAAAAATCTGGGGTAACCATAGTCTGGTATCCACCTTCCTACACACGCCCATTGATTCATCCAAATTTACACTATTCATGCTAACATTATTAATGCTTTAGTGCCATTAGTATATAGTTTACTCCCTGATCAGCAATCCTCAACCTACACAGAATTTATATCTGTGGTAAAAGCTACAATAAAGAGCAAAATGTCGTAGAAAAGTGATAATTTACTTTGAATTAACAATGATAAACACGCAGTGTCAGCTGGCACGGATCAGGGTGTCGGGGAGGGGGGAAAGGGTAAATCAAAAAAATAAAAATTCACTTATCTCCTCGCCGCGTCTCTCCTCCTCATCTCTACGGCTGGAGCAGGAAGCACTCAGGCTTCCCTGAGCCAGTCACTCCACTGCATTGCAGCATTGTGATTGGACTGAGTGCCCTGGTTCGTGCTCAGACAGGGACTGGGGGCTTGGGTGTGTTCTTCACCCAGGCTGTAATGCCATCATGCTCAGTGCACATGACTGTTTCGCCGGCCCAAGACGGCCGGCCAAACATTCATGCGCACTTAGGTAGTGAAAACCACTCCTTCCCTGCTCTGTCAGCAGAGCAGCCCTGTCCCTCGTAAAGCTGCTGCAACAGGAAAAAATAAAATGATAATAACATTGAGTTTTTATCATTTTATTTTTTCTTACACTGCTGAAAAGCAGTGGGCCGACTCTCATCCGCCTTAGCAGAGGAGCCTCCACTGTAAACACGGTAACCACACTGTACCCAGAACCCCAAATTCAATTATTTTTTTCTTCATTTTTCAGAGGCGTTTTGGCTTGAAATGGAAAAAACATCCTTAGTTGAAGATTACTTCACAAACACAATTTGAATTACACAAACTAACCACGTTAACCTTTGTTCTTCCTGAAAGTGAAGAAGAATTTTACTTTTATATTTCGGAATCTGATTTCATTATTAAAAATGATGAAAAACCGTCCTCCCTACTAACTTACTTTGAGGAAATCTGGATTGGCTGTCTAAGCAGGTTCGGTCACAGGAAGAAGCCAAGATTCACAATTGAATGGTGGAACTGCTACACAACGTGTTTAGAAGGAGGTGCAAAAACTAACAATGCCATTGAGGGATGGCATAATCCCTTCAATAAAACAATTGGAAAACATCACCCCAACCTATATAATGTCATGGAAGTTTTAAAGAAGGAGCAAAGATTTAGAGAAATGAGAATTGCGCAATCTGTCAGGTAGCCTGAGCCCATGTGTTTCCAAAAAAAAGTAAGGAAATGTCTGAACGACTATTGGCCAAATGCCAACAGTTTTTGTTACTGGTGGCTTCAGACTACCTGGACAGTCTAGCGTGCATCTTCCACTACTAACACTACCTATCTAAGCACTACATTACTTGCCTATTGACATATTGCACCACTATTTAATTGGCATTTTTGTAATTTCTTTTACACTAAATTACGGACTTTTCTGAGGTTCCTACTTGTTGACATCTATTCTACATCATTTAAAGATTTTTTTAAACCTATTTTGAGCTTACAACAAACTCCACAATGGAGAAAAACTGCTGCAACCTGCACGTGGAAAACAAATTGTGGTTGACATATATAACATACATTTTAAACACACCTACAAATTAGGTACCTCCCTACTTCTACCTTACAGTAAAGTTAACCACCAATGTACTAGAGTTATGTGCTTAAAATAATCTTATCTGCTGCAACTTTTCTCTTGCTTCCAATACTTGCCGGAACCTATACCGACTGTAGAAAATTAAGCTTAATTGCGTACGTCAGGCCTGGCTGCTGAAAAATAAAAAGGACATTGTACTCCATTTGAAACAATGCAAATATGTGGGGAAATGTTTTTAACAATGTTTAAAAATGTTTTTGGGCATTACAAAATATTTTTGGTTATTTTTTAAAACTATGTAATTCAATCAATACATTTTTGCGCATTTAAAAAAAATCCAATAAATATTTAACTTTTCTAAGAAGTTGTATTTTTTCTGTCTAAGGTGTTGCACTATTGTAAATGATTTTGCTTATTTAATTTTTGAAAGTGTTTTCTTTTATTTTGAATGATGTTTTAAAAAAAAATTTGTGCATTGTTTCAAAAATATCATTTTCAAAAATAAGAAAACACATAATTAATATTTAGGTGTAAATAGCAAAGTATTAATACACTCCCCCACCCAAACCCCCTATTTTCTCTTGCATCACAATGCTAAATGTAGTGTTTTTAATTTTATTAATGTAATAATAATTAATTTAAAATTTAAACTTTAAATAAATATATATATTTGGGTCTTAAAATGAATACCTGAGTATTAAAACAGTTCCCCACCCAAAGCCCTATTGCCCTTGCATCCCATCCCAAAAGTTGGTTTTCTTAATTTAATAAATTCTGTAATAATTAATGATGTTATTAATCTTTATTTTTCTTATGAACTACAAATTATTCCTTAGGTTTTAAACCTAATACCCGGGTATTAATACACTTCCTCATCCAAAACCCATATGTGTGGCATTTGTGGTGCCTGTTCCGGATGTTTCCAATGTGCCACATGAGCATGCATTAATGAAGCACTACTGTCTGGACAACCAGGTCTGTCGAGATAGGCATGTTGTCTGCTCAGTTCTGCAGGACTTTTTAGCTTGAGCCATTTCACAGATCTACCACCTGGGAGGTACCACTATGGTATCTATTCAAAAGGTCAGTCCTCTTTCTGGTAGAACCTCTATCCAACTGCAAATTCCTCACTGACTCTCCCATACTTCCTGTTCTGTGAACTGCACTCTCTTCCACATAAAAGGGTCCCAAGTCTAGCAATCTGTACTCTTGCCCAAACCAATCAATTATTTGGCTCTGTATCCGAGGGATACTGACAGCCTTGAAAGCAACTGAAGTCTGTGCACGTGGAACTCTGCATGCCACTTTCATGCTCTACTATGTTGGTGCGGAGCCATATGATGCCACCTGTTGGTGCGTAGAAGTACAACTGCAATTTGCTCCCACTGCATCTTGGGACATGCAAATTAAGTTCTAAAGGATTTCTGAGACTTACCTGAACTTTCATGTTATGCATCTTCTCAATATCTCTTTTGGAATCCACCCTTCTTCCAGTGTCTCGTGCGTCAAAGGGAAAAAAAGATCAAAAGACTGGAAAATGGCGGTTATGTAAAGAATGCAGATAAGTAAACAGATAGGTAAAGGGAAAGTATTTTGAGCAAGTTTACAGTTGACCCTGGGATCAGCTGTAAACCTCCCTAAAACTCTCCTTTTGCTGCATGTACATGGTGTCAGGGAGTCGGGGGACTGAAACTGTAATCTGTAGCATGTTATTGCCGTCCAAGACCCAGTTGTCCTGGTCTGTGACCTGCTGCACGTGAGTGGATCATGGA
Organism: Lissotriton helveticus; assembly: GCF_964261635.1. NCBI lineage: Eukaryota > Metazoa > Chordata > Amphibia > Caudata > Salamandridae > Lissotriton > Lissotriton helveticus. Next base: position 719,331,483 of record NC_136073.1, read on the forward strand.
ACTGGGCAGCCTGTGCCATCCTGTGTTTAAAGTTCGCGGGTTTAGGGATATTGGCATCCAATAGTGTTCACACCCTGTAAACATAGTAAATTAATCAGGGTTAGATGGGTTCATTTTCTGGCCAAAACGGATGAGTAAAATATGATTCTCGTAATGAAATATGAAAAGGGGGTGCATCTGCCATAAACTCGGAGGGATCAGGGTTAGAGTCATGGGACTGATAATTCTGGAAGTAGAAAAGGACCCATAAAATCTTCTTAATTTAGAATAATGTATGTATGTTGGAAGATTTGTAGTAGATGGCCAAACCTGATCCTCTAGAGTCTACCCTATAGGAAGGAGCTGATCGTATTTGCTTTTTACATGCTTTGCCCTTATTGAGACATTTGTAAACTTTTTAAAAGAAGTTTTTTGGTCTGAGCAGAATCTCAAATGCCAGAAACTCCAGAATAAGTTTGGTGATGAAACCCAGAGGTGGCAGAAAAAGGACCGAACTCAGCAGAAGTATGTGCATAATTGCTGTGGCATGTTCAGCAGCAAGTAATAAAGTTTTCCAATTATATTGTGTGGCAGTGTCATAACACAGAAGATGGTGTTCGCGGGCCATATCGAGTCTTTCAGTGACTAATATCTGCTGAGTGAACCCTGAAGTCAAGGCCGTTGGTATACCAACATTTTTACACATCATTCCCCAGTTTTTTTCGAATATATTGTGGGCCACAATCTGAAATGATTGATCTAGTTGTGTATGACACTGCTGATTTTAAAATCTTTTAGCAGCTCCTGAATGATTTTTGCAAATAACGCGGGTTAGACCTTAACAGCTCTAAAACGATATTCATGATATTTAACCCTGTAAAAAGTAAAAATTATACATGTAAGCTGTATTCCAATAAAGACACCATAGAACGCGTTTTTAATTTGATTATTTAGAGGTATGACTTATTCCAAACTTAGATTTGTCTATGCAGTTGTTATATTATAGTTTGTCTGTTGAACATTTTTAATAAAACACAATCTTAAAGAGATGCTCCAGAAATTGAGATTCAGAATGAGAAGTCTTTGGGAGTCATTTTGTATGGCTCCGAAATTTGGGGTCATGTTAAGTGCAATATTCTTTCAGTCACTGAAAATAGATGCATTAGGTCCCCTTTTGTCCTCCCTATGAGTTTGCTATTGACTCCATTGGACCTTGATTTGGCTTTTAGGACTATCTTCAGGACAATTGAGCATAGCCCAGTGTTATACTGACATAGACTTTGGACTTCACCTGCTCTATGAGCATATAGGGATCCTTTTAAGAGATTTACTGTCCCTTACTGGAGGCACCCAATAAACACCATGTCTACTGTATGTTAGAACCACACTTGGGTATCTGAGGTGGCAGAGGGTGTGGTGGAGACCAGAGGAATTCAATTCCATCACTAAAACTAAAATCAAATCGGTGTATTGGAAGCATGTTTCTGAACAAACCAGCCGCTAAGGTAGAGGTACCCCATGTAATGAATTCATTAACTTTAAAATGTTTCCTGTGTGAAAGGTCAATTGATGAGTTTACACACACAAATGCACCCCTGGCTTGAAAACTGTTTTTACAATTCAGGTACCAGTCCCTCCCTACCAGAGCTTTTTGTGCTAAGTGGGCTAACAACTATACTTCATATCATATTTTATTTTTTTGCCCTGCTTATGGTCTACATGGGTCTAAATGGATCTTGCCCCTGTGCAGGCAACTTGGCACCCAAAGCCACTTAGAGGCATTTCGGATTTTAAGGACTGACCGCTCCAAGTTGGTGGTATTTGCTGTTGTGCGATACCGTACGGCTGCCTGGATCTAGTGTTCAAAGTGCATCCGAGTAAGTGAAGAGGAATCAGCAGGTTAGTTAGGTGTGAGGGAATGGATAAGACTCAGTAGTTAGCCCATTATGTATTTAAACATTTAACACTTTCTCTCCTTCATATTTGGTATCTCAACACTGTATTTTAAATTCTGTGAACATTTTAGTAGTGTTTTTATTCAAATTGTTTAGTATTTAGCGTATGCCTGTGGGAGAGCCTGAATTATCATTTATATGGTTCATTGATATTTTGCACAACCTTTGGGCTTAAAAAGATGTACTGTCCAGGGTCATTATGTGGGCATCAGAAGTTTCAGAAGATCTTACACTTTACCATAATATTTGTACTGATTAAATGGGCAATTGTATTCTTAACCTTTACGATTTATTGCTATTTTGCACTAGAAGTTTGAGTAGATCTTTTATTTTAGTACAACACTTACTCTGGTTAAATGGAAAATTGCACCTTAACCTCCATGGCTTTGCACGCATTAGTGGCTTTAAGTCCCAAAATCGTGGGTCCATTTCAAGAGTATTATACTATATCGCATTGTAATTGGGGAATTTGTTTTATGTTTTGCACTGTAAAATTGGGACCCAACTGTACAATGTTTGATACTTTGAAGGTTTACGTGGCATATGGATATTTTTTGATTGGTTTTATTGTGCCTTTTTTGCCCCTGTGCTTTTATCTTCTTGACTAATCGAACGTGTCTTGATGATGAAAAAGAAATTGGTAGGTATACCATGTAACCCAAAGCTAAGTGTAAGAAATATCGTAGCCACTTCAGTTGCTACGGGACTCTGTAGGAGCACTGAAAAATGAGCCATCTTGGAGTACGAATCTACAGTGACCATTATGGTAATGTATTCTTCTCACAGAGCTAAATCAATTTGAAATAAATTGGAATAAACTTCCACAGTTTGGAAGGTAATCCTGTACTCCAGTAAACAATCCAGATAGAGTGGGCAAACACACCGTTCTTTAGATTTTTATTCATAAATTTGTGAAGTGCTTTTTTCTGGAGAAGACCAGAAACAAACCCTTCCAAAAGAACAACCGCAGTTTGTACAAAATCAATTGGAAAGTCACATGGCCTAACCAGTGTTAAATCTTCTGTCTTTGTTTTGGTGAAAACGTCTTCAAATTCATGATAGACCTCTAGGAAAGAATATAGAGCCTGATTACAATGTCGTTGGGACCACCACCGACAGGCAGTCGGTGGCAGTACCACCGACAGACAGGCCTGTGGTCCGACCGCTGCATTCGGGCGCAGGCATTCGGACCACAGAGGTCAGGGGAAAGACCACCGCCTCCCACAGAATCTAGGATCACATCGGGGTGGTGGTTGGAATCGTTATTTAGAAATATTTGTAGAGCGCACGTACACCATACGGTTTCTTGGCGCTTGTTATAGGGTATAGCCTGCAGCTCATCTATTCATTCATAAGCTTTGGAAAACAGCCAAGTTTTAAGAGCCTCCTAAATTGAAGGTAACACGTTGAGGATCTGATGTTAGAAGGGAGTGAGTTCCAAAAACGAGGGACCAGAACAGCAAATCTAGTTCCACCTAATCTCTTCCTTTTAAAGGTGGGGATGACCAGGAAGTTAAGATAGGATGACCTCAGGTTTGGGCAGGGGTATATCCTTTGTTGAGGGTAGAGACCAATTCCGAGCAGGAGCCATGTAGGGATTTAACCCGTTGGCTGCGCCGCCCGTTTTGCGGAAGTGCGGCACTTCCGCAAAACGGGTGGGGCCCCGTCGGCCATTGGCCGACGGCAGCACCAGCGAGGAGTGCTGCCATCGGCCAATGGCCGACGGCAGCATGGATGAGGTTAAAGATGTGGCATCCAATCTTAAATGCACTGCGTTGCGTTACTGGTAGCCAGTGCAGCTTTCTCATTAGGGGAGTGATGAGGCACCATCTAAGCTGCTGGTAGATTAGACTAGCTGCCTAGCTTTTTACCATTTGCAGTATTTTTGTTAAATGAACCAGAAGGCTGAAGTAGAGCAAGGTTGCATAATCAAGGTAGGAGATAACTATAGAAAGAACAACCTGAACAAGAGCCTCAAAAATAAGGAATCTACTGATTTTTCTGATCTTCCTAAACTGGAAAAAACATGTGGAAACTACAGGCCCAATCTGGGACTTCAAAGAGAGATCACTATCGATTGTGACTCCGAGACTCTTTGCTGAAGCTGAGGGTAAAGGTGAAATCCCCAGCTCAGCGGGCCAAAAATTTGAGTTCCACAGGTTTCGAGAGCCACCGACTAAGACAAATTTTGTTTTGTCTGGATTTAAGTTTAAGTGGTTGTGATCATCTAATTTACGTATATGTAACACAGTTATCTGAAAATTTAGAATGGAGTCAGGAGTATTGTTGATGGTGAAAACTAATAGCATATCAGCATAGTTGAAAGTGAGCACATTCATTTCTCCCAGAGACTGAACTAATGGGAGGAAGTACAAATTGAACAGGTGCGGAGACTGAGATGAACCCTGCGGCACACTGCAGGTCAGTCTCACTTTGGTGGCCATAAATTGGGAGAGTCGAACCGATTGAGTGTGACTGTCTAGGAAAGACGTGAGCCATTTGAGGGCAGATCCCAGGACCCCAGCGTCCCTAACACGGTCCACCAAGAGATCATGGTCGACCGTGTCGAAAGCCGTAGATAGATTATGGAGCACCAGTACCTGGGTAGTGCCCTTGTCTGCTTCTTTCCTCATTATGTCTAGTATGGTCAAGAGTACTGCCTTAGTGGAATAGGAAAGGCGGAAGCCAGCTTGATGAGAGTCAAGAAATTGGACTTTTCCACAAAAGAGCAGAGGCATTTAGCAATGTGGGCTTCCAGCACCTTAGCCAAGAAAGGAAGTAATGAGATGGGACAGTAGTTAGTAAGAACAAGTGGATCTGCACCTATTTACTTGATAATGGGACTACTATTGCTTCTTTAAAGGCTCTGGGAACAAAACCCTGAATTAATGAGTCATTCAATAGAGAAAGGGAAGGGTCAGGGCATGCATAAAATGCTTTATTCAGAATATGAGGGGGACAGCTATCAAGAGGTGATCTGGATTTGGCTTTAATTAGCAGATCAAGAAAGAGTTCTTTACTAATTGTGGGAAACTGACGCAGGAAAGGAGGATTCCTAGATGCAACTGGATGAGTGCCTGGACAGGGGGCAGGGGGTATGCTGGCTTTGATGGTCATGATTTTGTCAGTGAAAAAGGCGTTCAAGGCATTACATAATGATTGAGTGGGGGGTAATTTTACTGTAACTCTATCCAGGTTAGTTAACTCTGAAACAATCGCAAATATATCTTTGGGTTTGTTTGTTGAGTTTAGAATCATATTAGAAAAGTAGGTGGCCGTAATTTATAGGACAGAGTTTTTATAATCGTGTCCCTAGCACAGTGGCGATGCCTGCACAGGCACTGCCTTAGGGATTATATGTCCCTTTCTGACAGCCTTTTCATGGCGGTCTGACTGCCATGAAAAGGCTGTTGGAAACAGAACGTGGGGCCCCCTTCCCCCATGGACCACTGTAAAGTGGCTCTGGGGCACATGTAGTGACCCCATGCACATTCATGCACCGTGTGCCAGGCACTACATATTACCTGGCACACAGTGCATGGTTGTGCACAAAGTGCTCTTTCACACGGCAACTTGTGCTGTGGCCTTTTGATGGCACGAGATTAACCGTTCAGGATATTTTCCTAAATACCATACTCACCTGGGCTCATAAACGTACACACCTCGAACCGGAAATCTATTTTCCTTCACATGCCTATCAGTGTTTTAATATATAATGTTATATTTAACCACCAATTCCTTGTCACTTTTACTTACTTAAACCACTTGGGTAATTGGATCAGGATGTTAGAATAATAGGTATTATGGCTATTCACCTTATCATAAAATAGTCACAGACTCGAAAGTTTCAAACACTTTATCTATGCAATATTTTGGGAGCCAAGTACCAGAACAATGCAACCAAAGACTTTTCAAGTAGAAAAATGACGATCAAAGTAAAAATATTTAACGACTTAGCAAACTTATTTCAAGACCTTGGTACCTGGGAAGGGTGAGAAAGGAAAACCTTACAAGGACATTCTACACAGATTATATTTACCTAGAATGATACGGGGACCAACCCCTTGCCAAGGGCTGGAAAAAAAGGGCTTCAGACTAATTGGAAGCCAACAGGTCAGGACCGGTCAGGACAAGTGCAGGACAGGACAGGTAACCTCCGCTAAGTGCAACACCAGCGTCACACCCCTCTCTGCAGCTACTCTCGTTCCCCTTCTCTAGTTGACCGTCTTCTTCTACAGCAATCTCCCGATTCTTCTTTCAGAGTACTCGACTAGCCCTCTGAGGTCTGCGGCATCAACGATCTCCTTCAGCATACGTTGGGTCAGTGACAGGTCTGTGACAAGTCGGACAATCTAACTGACGAAGCCTACCTTAGTTATACCATTTCAGAGTATGTACCATCCCCCCTAATGTTGCAAATTCTATGTGTTCCCTTCATTTGATTGGTCAAAAAGACGGGAAGAGGTCATCACACCATACCAGTATGAGATCATTTTCATTCAATGTAATTGATCAATGTTCCCGCCCATAATTTCCTTTCCCAAGATTTTTATTCCACCCAGCAATATTTAGTTTCAATTCATATACAATGTATTAGATGCAGTCAGTATTTCTTCCTTTCTTCGGGTCAAAGAATGAGGTTCCCAGGAACATCGCGGGTAAGATGGGAATCGGCTGCAGTTCAATGACAGTGCCTTAAGGATTTCAATGTTCTTATGCGCACGCGTAACATTTTCAAAATGAAGTTTGCGACACCCTTCAGGTACAAATACAAGCTATCAATAAAGTCAAAGAAAGACACATTAGAATACCTAGAATTAATGGTTTAGCAGAACACAGGAGTTTTAGTTCAAGACAGGCATATGCATTAGCATGTGAAGTTTGAAGCTGCCTTCTTTGGCACTATTGCGCAGCTGCAAGAAATTCCCACCAAAAGCAAAAGTACGTCACACTACGTAAATGTAGTAGACGCATGCGCAAAAAGCTTCCCGCGTTTTTGGTTGCCATTTTTAGGACACTCTGGTTACTGGTTAGTAAAGCACATAGTAAAGCGTTCCCTACATAAAAGAAATGTTGTGTGGTGCAATTATTAGTATTCACAAAACATGTTGATTCATTTGTTACATGTTATTTCGAGAGGATTGACACAGAGCAAGTCTCTTTACTTTTGAAACCTTGCTCCATCACTTTTTCCTGGGCAGCAGCGCAAGCCGCAATGTAAAATGGAACTTTTACGACTGCCATCACAGTGCCTCATCCTAATTGGTCAATCAGACCTCCACCTGCTTGTTGGTCGGTCTCCTGACCGACGTGATAGTGGGCCGCGGTCTGATCACCCATTATCGTAATTATCCCCATAGTTGGGCAACAGTTTCAGATATTTGATGGCCGGATCTCAATTCTTGACAATTGAACAGTATAATTTGAGTACAAATACCATGCAATACTCCGAACCAAGTAAAAATATCCTTACAAACCGGTTGATATCAAATTAATGCCTTGATAACCAAGTTGTTATAAGATGACTGGATAACATGTAGGTGTTATTCATGGTGTTTACCTATTACTAATTGAAGTGGTGAATGTTTTTCAATGACTATCCCCAGTCAGACCAAAGTTCCAGCATTGGGATGTGGATTATTTTCTTCTTTTTTTTAATACTAACAAGAACTTGATGTTTCCGTTCTCTTCTGATATTCAAGAAAATGTTTGATGCTCCACAGTTATCAATGGAAAGTTCACAGGTCCGACACCTGATGAATAAAATATCCTGGAGCAGAAAAAATCCAACCTGAGGCATTTGGCATTCAGGAGGCATGGGTTCATGTTGTAATGAAAGGACGTCCAGCAGCCGGAGAGAAGGTGGTAGAAGAAGGTTTATTAAAACCTGGTTTAGGGTAAATAGCTTGTAAGTAAATAGCAGATAACCCCTCCAGGAGCAGCCTCCTTCCTGCTCAGCCACACAATCCAACTGACACTCCCAACCTCACCAGACATTCAAGCATTCCATAACCTCACCAAGCACTCCAGCATTCCATACCTAGGGATGTGGTTTGATAAATCCCTAAAGTGGCATACGCATCTTGAGGCTCAGAAAGTGAAAGCCCTTACAATGATCGCTGGCCTGAAAATCTTTAACCGCGACTACGGTGACATGTCTCACCGACCGCTGTTAAGGGCATTCAGCGCAATGATACCCCCACAGGTACTCTATGGTACAGAAGTCCTTTATTTGAGCGGTAAAGGTGTCTGGGACCTGGAGGAAGGAAAGTGTCTGAAAACCCTGTTGTCCCTGCCACGATCATCAATGATCAAAGCAATAATATCAGAGCTAGGAATAACAGCCTGGAGGGTTCAATCCCAAATAGCTTTGTTAGATTTTGGACACGTCTGGCTAAAGAGAAAGGCCAGAAAGTATCTCAATGGTGCAGAAGTGAGATCCAATTTAGTAATCTAAGGTGGGCAAAAGCGAATAGGAAGAAAATTGAGCAGGCCTGTGAGTGTATAAAGGTTGAGATTTGCCAAGAATCCCTACGAGTAGAATGCACTAAAAGTGACTTAAAGTATTATGGGTAAGAAGTGTCAAGAAGAACAGATATGGAATACTTGGCCAAGAAAAAAATCTGTACAGTTCATGATGGAATCCTGGTCTAATGAAAATTGGTTCCCCTACCTGGATATTTTACCGAACCATTGGTATAGACAGGAGATTTTAAGATTGCGAATTGGCATAAACCTGTGGTTGGTAAAAGAAGAATTAAAAACAAAAATGTTCGACCTGAAAGGGTGTTGTAAGTGCAGGCTGGGTACAAAAGGTGATATGATGCACATCCTGTTAGACTGCACATTAATTCTAGAGCAGCGCAAACAATGTCTTCGCCCAATATTTCTAAAAATACGAGATAAGGACGCGGGCACAGGCGGTCATCTTACTTACAGAAATGCCCACTATTGAAATTGCAATCACACTAGGGAACTATATAAAGGTACTACAAAGATTTTTAAAAACATTTGAGCAATAACTTTTAGATATTTTTGTTAAATAGATGAATTATAGAGCTTTTATGAGTGAAAATGTTTGTTTTAAGTGTATATAACCTTTTAAAGGACAGGTTCGCCCAAAGAAACTCTGCCTCCATTGTTACCCATTGAAGCAATGTTTTTAACTTGTGAATTTTATATAAATGGTGTTGTAGAATGTTTTTAACTGCAAATATTTTTAGCATTGTTTAAAGACTATGGTCTAAATAAACATAATTTTGACTGACTGACAAACACTCCAGCATTCCACGACATCACCAAGCACTCCAGCTCTCATCCTGGCTGAGCCTCAGTGAAGGTGTTTCTAAGGAAAGAGTGCATAGCAACAACTCAAGTTACAACAGTCGAGTCTTGTCACTGGACTCTGAACTCTCCATTAAGGTTGAGGGTCAAATCCTAAACTGAACATGATGGACTGATAATTTGTCCTTTTAATCCTCCTTTATGTTCCTTCGTCAGACAGTGGACTCCTCACCAATCCTAATTGAATGGGGTCTTCCTCTAATTAAAGGTGGTCTAAAAACTGGCTTAGCACAAAGTCCACATCCAGCTTGCTTATTGCATTGTTTTCTTTGCTGTCTGCGACTTTCTAATTGAATGAGTAGGAGGGTAAGTTATCAAAGAGAGGCTTGTCTGGTAACCCTGGGAACCTCATCCTAGGGTTAAGCTCTTGCAACCCAACACAGTGTGGAGAAGGTCTCCTCTCTAGGTCGAGCACTGCAATAATAGTGGTGAAAACACAACTCCCATCAGCCACAGCTTGTCACATGAAAGAGAGACGCAATGCAGATACTTAAATTGTATGGCATGAAATTGCGAAGCAATTGCGGCCTCCCTCAGAAAGGCTATCACCTCCCTTTGGTCGTCGTCAAGTGGGCCAATGTCTACCTCCAAGGCCTCCGGCATTGCGTCAAGGGAGTCGTGACTGTTCACCACCATAGAGCGCTACGTTTGTCAGATCTTGTGGGACTTCATCTCTCTCAGCGGTGCCTTTGCTTCCAGTGGGTTGTTTTATTTCCCCTTTAGACCCTTTGCAAATGAAGGCGAATAAGGAAAAATGAGGACAATCTTTTTCTCTTGACAGGGACTTGAATTTGGTTGCATATGTTTGATGGTCAAGTGAAACTCCAAATTTTCTTTTGGGAGTTGAAATACAGGTCAGCGCTGGGTCACAAATGGGAGATATAATGGTTTTGCCAAACCTAGCTTAATGGAGTTTGGAATTCTTTTAACTCTCATTTCAAGATGGCTGTTGTGCATGTGGCCATGTGCACAGCAGCCAACGAAAATTCATTGCTAGATGGTCACTCTATATGTGCACACATGCATGGAAGCCTTTTGTAATGGTTTTATTTTGCCAGTGCTTGTAGAGTAATTTATCATGTATTACCAAACCCAAAAGTGTGATCATAACGATATCAGATGGGGAGAGGACTGATTGAAGCCCTCTTTAACCTTCCATGAAATTTCATCATTTTAAACAAGCTCCCACCAGCCAATGACATCTTTCGAAAAATGCAAACAGCCAATGACTGAAGAGAGCCGACCAGAAGCACGTCCTTCTGCATTGTATTTTATGTATGTTTATTGGTAATGAGTTGTTCATCCAAAAGAACTGCTGTCTGCAGACGTGATCCAAAAAAAAGAAAAGCGCTTTTTTAAACTTAAGACACATAAGAAACCAGACAAACGATTCAGCCAGTGAGTCACACATAAGAATATGTAAAGAAGCAATCTTAAAATGCTTAGCACCCTGATTACGACTGCCCCAGAAAGGCTGGCGATACCTACTGCAGCTGAGAATATCTGACGCCGCAGAGTTCAGTAGGTGTTGTTTGCGACAATTGTCGCTAATTATTAGTATAGCCATTCCAAATGGTGGCTTACAGGCGGATTTTGGAGCTCTCTACACACCAGGGTATTTACTTGCAATGTTTCCCTCGTATATTATCGTCAGGCTTGACCAATGTGTATCTGGGTTAAATTAACGGATTTAACGACTTTATCAACTCTGCCATTGCCTGGTGTGAAACACTCCATACTACTTCTAACTCTGATCCCTTCACGTGTGTGAGTCAACAAACTACACCATCACATAACAGCATAGCCCAACACGCCATCCGACGCTGCGTGGAATCAAAAGATAATAAAACGCAATTCTGACTTTCGTATAAGACAATCAGTTGTCAGTATTCCCATATCATAGGCATGAGTATAGATCGAGATGATTCAACAGGTGAAAAGATAACAAGAGAAAAAAAGAAACAGAGAAGTAACTTTGATCCTGGCTCATGGTGTGGGTTGAGTATGCTCCATATGTAGGGCCCCCTGGTGGCTCGACTAGCTGCGCCGTGACGTACTGTTGTGACGTCATTCCACTCCATGCGCCGCCGTGGAATGTGGAACGTTCGAAGTTGAGCGCTGGTATGGGCCTATCGCACGACTGAGAATGCTACCACTGGAGTTATTCCCTTCGTCGCCATGCGAGGTAGGAAACCAGCTTCCAAACTGGTGCCTTCGTGGATCAGAGAATTGATTGAAGGTAAGAAAGATGATGGTTGTGATGTGAGCATTCCTGAGCATGCTTCCTGTAGAGTGCACGACAAGGAGAAGAACGTGTCCAGTATAATTGCGGGTGACTGGGTCAAAGTTCGTTCCGGATCTTGGGTAAGAGGTTTATGCAAATTTCGAGGACCCTTCAAGGTGAAGGAAGCACACCCATTCTATGTTGTGCCAGAGAATGGAGAAAAGTGGAATCTACGTAGGGTAGCAACGTACTGCTCACGAGACCACGATCCTAAAACCTTGGTTAATAAAGTGGTTACCAAGAGTTCATGTTCTGGGTACATGTTGGCTCATGACCGCCAATTGCTCAACAGTGCTCGCACAGGTGTAGAAGTGAGGGCACCAGGCCCCGGTGGGGATAACCTGAGCACTGGTCTAAGGCCAATTAACACAAATGATGACTCGCATGATCTCCATTGAGCTCAACCCTATCAGAGACCCTTACGGGCTAGGAGACCCCCTCAGCATTTGCATGACTTCATTGTCTGATGATTTATTGTTAATGTTCTTTGTTTCTGACATTTACATGCCTTTCCTTCCCATTGTTTTTCCTTTTATTCCCTACCTGCGTGTAGAGGAAAGGGGGGTATGTTGTGACGTAATTCCACTCCACGCGCCACCGTGGAATGTTGGAATGCGGAACGTTCGAAGTTGAGTGCCGCATGTCAGCTGTCAGTTCTCACCGGCTGACTGAAGACGGCGGACGTGCTGATGTTATAAATAAAGCTTGTCATTAAACTGCCACCCTGTTTCATGTTGTGGTTACAACACGTACTCTCCGGTGCTGAGCTGGAGCGAAGGGACATTGAGCCTGGTGACATGTTCTGCCATCTATCATTTCGGCAGTCTTCTGTGTAATTAGAGTAGAAAGGCGCATCTTCGGGGTCGCTTTGGAGAGAGTGGCGTGTGGATAGGATCGCCGTCACAGGCTGTGGCAATAGGACGTGTCCATAGCCCGCGCATTTCCTCCCAGCGCAGCGCCACGGATTCCACCTCAGCCCCGTGTATCACTGTGGTCCACCGCAGCAGCACTTCTGGGAGCTACTGGGTCTTGCATCTGATTGTGCGCCTGTCCAGTAAAAGTGCTATGTCAATAAGTCGATTCGTTGCTCCCCAACTTTCCGGAATCTGTAGAGGGCCGGTAGAGAGCTGTCTACTGGATTTAGGTCCCGAGGACCCGTGACCCGCCTGAGGATCATGCAAACAGCATCCCAAAAGACACACGTGATGGAGCAGTCCAAGAACATGTGCAGGGTGTCTGTTTAGGAGTACTGACAGAGGGGCATGCAGCAGGTTATACCGTGGGATAACTTCTAGGATGTTATGGTGTATGTATTGAAAGCGGGCATTGGGGGAGACCTTGTGCGGGTACACAAGTACTCTTTTCCACTCTTTGGGGGGGTCAGAGAGCGCCTAGGTCGTGTTCCCACTTCTATCAGACGTTAGCTAGGGGGTCAGTGGTTTTGTCTGGCTTTTGTGATCGAGGCGATAAGGCGCCCGGTTCCCAGGGTAAAGGGTACCTGGGTTAGTGGGTGTGTATTGGGTTGAGAGGCTGGCTGGTGCGCCCCAGAGACGCTCCAACACAGCAACCAGGTGCCTGTGTGGTCAAACAAGCATTGGCATAGCCAATACGTCTCACCTTTGGGACCTTAAAAGTGTTTAGGCATGCAGCATATTATTCTGGGTGCTGTGCCCTGTAAGCTATCTCAGGAGTGAAGCCTTGGACTTGGCAGTAAGAATGGACATGCAGCAGGGAGGGTGGGGGGCAGGGAAGGCAACTTCAATAGGAAAGCAATGATGCAGGGGGAGGACGAGGAATCAACAGAAAGTGAGGAGAGAAAATGATGAGCAGGGGTGAGTACTGAGGTGAACCCAGGCAACACACAGCAAAATGTAGATGCCTTTATGCCTAGGCTTGAATATTGAAATGCTGATTTTTAAAAGTACCCTGGTTAGTGCTTTTGCATCCTATGCATTTCTTTAACATCACATCATCTCCCAGTAAGTTATAAAAATCGGTGTATTGGTGCTTTACCTGGTCCACTGATTCATGTACTACATGTCCATGGTCAATTTTTGTTGCCACTTTAAACTTTTGTGGTAGCATGTTACACAGTCACATAAACTGGGGAAACAGTTGTAATCTTTTCAAAAGGCTTGAATATGCATGTAAAATATTTGCCATGTCTGGATAAACAGTAAACCCCCTTCTGTCCTCCGTCTTTCTTGAGCCCTAATACTACTCGTTCTAGTGGTATGCATGTAGCAGCTAGTCCTGCCTTTCATAATAATGAATCAGCTTCATTAACACCAGACAGCAGTAAAAAACAAAACAGCAAGCTACCAGCACACACCTATATGCATAAAAAACGCAGACACACACACAGAACACGCCCACAGACACTCAGAAAAATATACACACAGCTAAACATATCAAAATACTTGCATACACACAAACAAACACAAACCAGGCACAAAAACACAGAGACATGAACATGTACAACCAAATACAAACACACACTGTGTTAGAATTGGCATCTTTTGGCGTGTTTCCCCGGAGTTTTTGCCTTCTGACCTCCCGGTTTTGAATCTGTTTTTGCTGGCTTAGTGTGTGTGCGCACTTTTCTCACTGCTAATCAGTGGTAAAGTGCAAGTGCTCCTGTGGTAAAATGTGTTATGGATTGGTGTTTTCATGATTGGCCTATTTGATTTATGTGTCAGTCCCTAGTAAAGTGCACTGTTTGTGCAGGGCCTGTAAATCAAATGCTGTTTGTGGGCTGCAGCAATGGGTTGTGCCACCCACACAAGCAGCCCGTAAAATGAAACTCTGGCCTTCCATTGCAGAGCCTGTGTGCAGTCTGGTACTGCCATGTCGACTTGGCAAGTGCACCCACTTGCCAGGCCCTAACCTTCCCTTTTCTTACTTGTCAGTCACCCCTAAGGTAGGCCCAAAGTACCCTTGTGGGCAGGGTGCAGTGTATGTGAAAGGTAGGACATGCCCTGGTGTATGTGGCAGGTCCTGATAGTGAATGACTGCCAATTTTGTTTTTCACTATTGCAATGCTACCTGTTCCCATAGAACAGAATGGAGATTTTGTTTATACCCTCTTATAAACATAACTGACCCTGGTAACTAGGTGGGAAAATAAAGTTTAGTATGCCTGAACTCAGAATCTAAAGATGCATCTTTTAGTGAAGATGATTTTTACATTCTGTGTTTGAAAATACCACTTTTAGAAAGTAGGTAGTTTCTTGCCTAACCATCCAGTGTGCCTCTGCTGGGTTTGTGGATTGACTGTCTGGGTTTTGGATGATAGGGACTGGGGAGCAGGAGTGGCTCCGGATAGTCTAGGTGGGTCAGGAAAGGGCTGAATAGACCTGGGCTGCATTTAGAGTAGGGGGAGGAGATTTCCTTGCACCTGAATGGGCCTGGTCTGCCTCTGACAATGCTGTCTCCACCTCCTGCCAGGAAGCCACACCAGAGAGGGCAGAACTGGTGGCTGGTCACAGACACTCTCTGCCTGAGAGGACAAAGGATTTTGTGGTATAAATATTGGGGCCCAAACCCCTGAACTTTAGAACTCTTTTGGACCAAGAAGACCACCGAGAAGAAGAGATGGAGAAGCTGTAAGGAGGAGCTACCACTTTGCTATGTGCTTTGCCGTGTTGGCCTGCAGTGGCTGCTTCTGTATTGGGCAGTGAAAGGACGGGACTTTCTGCAATCTACTTTTGTGAATTTCTCCAAGGGCTTGATGTAGAGCTTGCCCCCTGTTCAAGAAGTCTCAGAAACAGAAAAGACTTCAAGTTATTCTGCCCTCAGCACTGGGGACTGTGTGTTTTGTGCTCCAACAGGAGAAAAAGCAACTCAACGCCTTCTACGACACCGCTGCTGACTCCGTGTCCTGAAAGCACCGCAGAGGGCACCGCTACAATGCCTCACCGCGACCCTGGTCTCACCGCTGCCGCCTGCTGACTCCACCACTGAGCCGCTGCTCGCACGCAACCTGTGGACACCGCACTCCGCACCGCCTCGCCTCGCTTCATGACGACGCCTTGGCCTCCCAACGACGCTGCCCCATGCCGAAATCAATGCCGCTGCTTGCACTGTGGTTCGAGGGCACCACTCGCAAAGTTACACGACTCACCGCCCTCATCCCGCACCGCAGCCTTGGCCTATCGACACCGGTGCCATCGATTCCAGTTCGTCAGCCGAGGACAGCGTTTCATCAATGACGACGCAGCTGCTTGCACCGTGACCTGCCAGTACCGCAACGAGCCCCTCATCACTTCGCACTGTGACCCTGGTCTCACCGATGACGTCATCTGATGCCCCCACCGAGCCGTTTCTTGCACCGCGAACTGAGGGCACCGCATGACGCACCGCTGCACTTCGCACCTCAACACCCGACGCCTGCCGACACCAGCTCTCCTGACTTCATCAGAGAGGAGTTTGATCTGCAACGCGTGTGACTTCAAGGGCCCGACGACTCCTGCACCGACCTCCAGAACCGACGACTGCGGACGCCGTGCTTTCGGAAGCTCAACGAGAGGTTGCCGATGCCCTGCATTTCTAAAGGTACTGTCTTGTGGATCTTTCCGACACCGTAGCTGGCCTGCGGCGCCGCGGTTAGCCAGAACTGTTTGGATTTGTTTGTTCACGAAGCTGGGATAGCCCCAGAAGGAGCTATCGACTTCAAGGACCTGTTTTTAAAGGTTATTTTGATAACCGAAGATTTTTAAGTACTGTATTGTGGATTTGTATAGTTTTTGGTCTTGTCTTAAGTATATAAAAATATTGGTTATTTTTCTAAACTGGTGTGGTGTCCTTTTGTAGTGCTTAAAATGTATTGCTAGCCATTTAGCCCTCTGGAAATCATTGAAGACCTGGCTCTTCCCTTAAGTGTGCTGTGTTGTCCCTTTCTGCTACTGTATTAGCGCTGGGATGCCCCAGGGTAGCCATGCGCTCAATAAATGTTGTTTCATTCATTCATTCATTCATTACTGTTGGTTATGTGCAAATGCTTTACACACTGCCTCTAGAATAAGCCTGACTGTTCATGCCAAGCTACCAAGGGAGTGAGCAGGGATTATTTTAGTAGTGTAACTTCCTTATCCTGACTAGGAAGAAGGGTCCCTATTTGGACAAAGGTACCTCCCTCTGCCAACTAGAAACCCCCATTTCTGACATTGGTTGTCAGCGGTGAGGGTAGGACTTGCGTTAGCACTTGACTTGCAGTGATTGGTGTGCACTACTACCATATTGCAGACCATAACATGCCACATACGGGTTCTTTTTCTTTTTGGTCTATTTTTGATTTTGCCAGTTTTTAACTTGCTGCTTCATCATGCCTGATGCAAGAGCATCATCTGTTGCATCCCTGAAAATTGCCTTTAAGGAGGATAGGTTGGAATTCTACCATGTTAAGGAATTGAAAGCGATTTGCAAAAACATAAAAGTCCAAGTCAGAGGCCTCGCTAGGAAGGAGGAGCTGCAAAAGGTGCTGAGGGCCTGGGTAGCAGCCAGAAATGCCAGTGAGCAGTCTGGTGGTCTCAGTGGAGAGGCTGAGGAGCCTATTCCTAGGGTGGATGTGCTTTGGGGAGTGGGGGAACTCTCCAGGCCTGGCAGCAGTAGCGTGTCCCCAGAGGAGCTGGAGGACAGGCGGGAAGCAAGGAAAGTAGCAGCAGAACTAGAAAAGCTTAAGTTAGCCATGGAGTAGAAAAGGATGATGTTAGACTATGAGATCAGGATAAAGGAGCTGGATCAGAGGAGTAGAGCCAGCTCAGAGGGTGGCAGCAACGCGCCAGGACAGGCAGACAGAATCGTGCACATCCCTAAAAATGTGGGCAAGGAATTCAAGAAGGGGTATGACATACAAAGGTGGTTTCAGGGTTACGAGGTAGCGATACACATGAATGAGGTCCCTGAGAAGAATTAGGGAGCAGGATTGTGGCCTCTGTTTCCAGAAGAAGCAAGGGATACTTTAATAGTTTTGGATAAGGAATATCACTTCACCTATGCCGACATGAAGGAGGCCCTTCTCACTAAGTATGGTCTCACTCCTGAAAAATACAGGGATCAGTTCAGGTCCAGTAAGAAGTCTGATGCCAACACTTGGTTGGAGTGTGTAGATGTGTTTTGCAGGTCACTGGATGGCTGGGTGAAGGGCAGTAATGCGACAGATTTTCAGGGGCTCTACAATTTGATTGCATGGGAGCATTTGTCTAGTATATGTTTTGCAGATCTGTGCCAGCACCTAGTTGATAGTAAGCTGACTGATCCCAGGAAGCTTGCTATGGAGGCGGACCGCTGGTTGAGTACCAGCGTCCACAAGAAAGCGTTTGGGGGAGACACAGCCAAAGTTGGGCAGGGTCCCCAGCAGAAGAGTGGGAAGTGGGACAATGGTAAAATGCAGGAGTTCTCTAAAGGGCCCCAAACTAATACCTAGGGTAAAGGTTTCCATCCCCCAGGGGACAAGAAAGCAGTGGTCTCTTCAGGAAAGCCTGCAGAGGCCGACCCCCGCAAGTGCTCTGCATGTGACCAGGTGGGTCACATGAAGGGGGACCCCCAAGGGTGCCCAGCCACCCACCGGTGGGCAGTCCAAAGTGTTGGCTAGTGTAGCACTTGGGGAGGAGGGTTGCCCACAGGAGATGGGCAGATGGTCCCAGGAAACCAGGTGCCGCCTAACACAAAGAAATAGAGCACCTGGGGGAACCATCAATGGGAAAAGGGTAGAGGCTCTCGGAGATACTGGAGCCAGTGTGACCTCAGTCCGGTGTCACCTGGTCTTTGTGAGACAGGTAGTCCCCGGTGTATTCCACCATGTAATTGCTGTAGCCAATTCAGAGTGCCATTGTATGGTGGCACAGGTTCCCTTTCAGTGGGGGGGATCTCGAGTCCCTTGAGGGTGGTTGTGAGCCCTACCATGCCTGTAGATTGTCTGTTAGGTAACGACCTGGGGCAGTCTTTAAGGAAGGATGTTGAGCTCAGGTCTCACTTGGAGATGCTTGGGTTGCCAGAGTGGGCATGCGTGTCTACTCAGTCAATGGCGGCCGGAAAGGGTGATCAAGAGGACTTGGAGCCTGAAACAGTGGCCTAAGTCTCTGCCAAGAGAAAGAGCAAGGGGTGTGAGAAACCAGCCCCTGACGTTCCCACGGACCGTGAGGAGGCGGACCTTGAGGGGGACTCTCCGGTGCCTACAGGGGAGGAGGTAGCTGAACTGGGGGACATCTCTGAACTGACCCATTGGCAGCAAGAAGGGGGTCCCACCAGGGAGGAATTCTGGAAGGAGCAGAAAGAGTGCCCATCTCTAGACGGTCTGTGGTGGCAAGCATGATGATACCAAGAAGTGTGCAAACTACGTCATCCTACAGACGGTGCCCGCTGTTTGAAAGTGTGAATGTTGCATTCCACTTGATGCGCAGTTGTGGTTTTCGCTCTTGTTTGGGGTGCGTGTTTACGTTATAAGTAAAATGTTTATGAGCACGGATTAGTTAGTGTTGGGCCAGGCAGTAAAGGATGACAGGGTCTTTTATGCATACACGCTCAGAGAAAAATAAGCAAGCGTGCAAACAACTTTATCTTACAGACGGTGCTCGCTGTAATTTACAGAGATCGCTGAGAATAACATGCACTTTATGAAACAGGTCAATACACGATCTGAGACAGATTTTCAAGGCCGTTGTGCAAAAGATGTGCTTTAAGGCAATCTGAAATACACGATTTAAGATCGATCTTTGAGTTGCATGAGCTGCCTACTTGGAAGTTCCATGACTAATATTGGAGTACAGTAGCTGGCAATGTTTATGCCACTAAGTAATGAGTTCTGGTAACACTTTATTTTTTGTTGATTAACCGCATTGAGATGCACGTTGCTCTCTATCCTTGCAGATACCCTCAGATATACGGTTCTTGCAAAGGAAGGAATGTACACTCCATATAAGAGATGATCTGGTTGTCTCGTTCCAACCATTTCTATTGTTCTAGTAATTATATATTTCCTTTTTTATAATACCTTTTTCTCTTTTACACTATTGCAGTAGCAAGTATTGGGTGGGTCCTGACGAAGGCACTAGACAGAACGGTGTCTGAGTGTGCCGAAACATGTTGACCACTTTGTAATCTTAGACAGCTATTTGGTTAAACTGTCTTTTTGCACTGTTTTTAATTTGAATTGCGGGAGACAATAATAAATACAGGGTCTGCCGCGACTCAATTTTATCTTCACTTATCACTTATGCACTGCACTTAGTTCCCATACACTCAACTACTCTCATCTGGTAGGCTAATAAGTTAGAACTGCTATATCAAAACATCCTCGGGCTCCCCTATCATTATGATAAGGTTGTAGCCCTTAGTGTCACTAGAATGACTGAAAGAGGAGACCCAGATGATGAAGCATGTCACCAGGTTGGTGAGTGATGGGAATCCGGAAATCTATTGAATATTTTTCCTTTCTTTGGCGGCGATTGTCTCATTGTTGTGTTTTTTCTCTAGACTTTATAGTGCTCAGAACACTGTTGTAGACCCTTGGATACTCTAGGTATGTGAGAACCTAGAAGCAAGCCAGGAAGAAATGACTAAATGGTATGACCAGAATGCCACTCTGGTCGAATTTCAACCAGGGCAAAAAGTGTGGGTCATGGCTCCAGTGGAACCTTTTGCCTTGCAGGACAAGTGGACTAGGCCTTTTGAGGTGGTGGTGCGCAAAAGTGATGTCACCTATCTGGTGGATTTGCAGACCCCACGGAACTCTTTGAGGGTCGCCCACGTGAACCTCCTCAAGCCCCACTTCGAGAGGTCCGAAGTGAGCATGCTCTTGGCGACGGATGATGGGGTGGAAGAGGACATTAACCCTCTCCCTGACCTCCTGTCTACCAAGCAGCATGATGGGTCAGTGGAAGGTGTGATCCTCTCACCTACACTAACCCCAGAGCAGCAGAGGGACTGTCACCAGTTGTTGGGACAGTTTGCCCCACTGTTCTCTTTGACCCCAGGTGTTACTTACTGGTGTACCCATGACTTGGACACCAGTGACAGCCCTCCTGTGAAGCACAAGATTTACGGGTTGACTGACCGGGTCAAGGCCAGCATCAAAGAGGAGGTCTCTAAGGTGTTGGCATTAGGGGTGATCAAGCCTTCCAGCAGTCCTTGGGCCAGCGCAGTGGTCTTGGTCCCCAAGGCTGCTGCACCAGGTGCAACTCCAGAACTGCGGTTTTGTGTGGACTACTGTGGGCTCAATGTCGTCACCAGAACTGACGCCTATCCCATCCCCAGAGCTGATGAGCTCATTGATCGGTTGGGAGCTGCCAAGTTCCTCAGCACGTTTGATTTAACGCCTGGGTACTGGCAGATTGCCTTAACCGATGGGGCCAAGGAAAAGTCAGCATTCCAACCCAAGAAGGACATTACCAGTACCGGGTGATGCCCTTTGGGTTGAACAATGCCCCTGCCACCTTTCAGAGGTTGGTCAACCAGGTGTTGCCTGGACTGGAGGATTTCCGTGCCGCCTACCTGGATGACATCACAGTGTTCAGTTCCAGCCGGGAAGAACACTTGCAACACCTCAGTGACGTGTTGATGGCTCTTCAGAGGGCAGGCCTCACAATCAAGGCCAGCAAGTGCCAGAGCGGGCAAAGGTTCTGTGGTGTACTTGGGACACCAGGTATGCAGCGGCCAGGTGGCGCCCCTGCAACCCAAGATTGACACCATTCTGGCTTGGGAGCCCCCCAAGACCCAAACAGAGGTGAGAGCCTTCTTAGGTCTCACCAGGTACTACAGGAGGTTTGTTAAGGGTGTTATGGCACCATTAGTACCCCCTTGACTGAGCTGACCTCCAGGAAGCAGCCCAAGAAGGTGATCTGGCCTAGTCCTGCCAGAAGGTGTTTGATGCCCTGAAGACCACCATGTGCACTGCACCCGTGCTCAAGGTACCCGACGTTTCCAAGGAATTCATCGTGCAGACTGATGCTTGAGAGCATGGTGAGGAAGCGGTGCTCTCAAAGCTGAACGAGGAGGGCCTAGACCAGCCTGTAGTCTTCCTTAGCAGGAGACTACTCCCCAGGGAACAGAGGTGGAGTGCCATAGAAAAGGAGTCTTTCGCTGTGGTCTGGGCAATGAAGAAGCTGGAGCCCTACCTGTTTGGGACTCACTTCTGGGTTCAGACAGACCACAGGCCAATGCAGATGGTCTTTCCAGGTTCTTCCGCCATAGTGAAGGTAACTCCAAGGAGGATGGGTAGTTCTTCCTAATTTCAGCTGGAGGGGACATGTATTAGACTTGGCATCTTTTGGCGTGTTTTCCCTGAGTTTTTGCTTTCTGACCTACTGGTTTTTACTGTTTTTGCTGACTTGCTTAGTGTTTCTGCGCACCTTTCTCACTGCTGATCAGTGGTAAAGTGCAAGTGCTCCTATGGTAAAATGTGTTATGGATTTGTGTTTCCATGATTGGCCTGTATGATTTATGTGTCAGTGCCTAATAAAGTGCACTGCGTGTGCCAGGGCCTGTAAATCAAATGCTCTTGGTGGGATGCAGCACTGGATTGTGCCACCCACACAAACAGTCTATAAAATGTAACTCTTGCCTGCCATTGCAGACCCTGTGTGCAGTCTGGTACTGCCATGTCAACTTGGCAAGTGCACCCACTTGCCAGGCCCTAACCTTCCCTTTTCTTACGTGTCAGTCACCCCTAAGGTAGGCCCAAAGTACTCCTGTGGGCAGGGTGCAGTGTATGTGAAAGGTAGGACAAGCCCTGTCCTGATGGTGAATTACTGCCAATTTCATTTTTCACTATTGCAAGGCTACCTGTTCCCCATAGGCCAGAATGGGGGGTTTGTTTATAACCTCTTATAAACATAACTGACCCTGGGAACTAGGTAGGAAAATAAAGTTTAGTATGCCTGAACTCAGAATCTAAATATACATCTTTTAGTGAAGGTGATCTTTACATTCTGTGTTTGAAAATACCACTTTTAGAAAGTAGGTATTTTCTTGCCTAACCATCCAGTGTGCCTCTGCTGGGTTTGTGGATTGACTGTCTGGGTTTTGGGTGACAGGGGCTGGGGAGCAAGAGTGGCACTGGATAGTCTAGGTGGGTCAGGAAAGGGCTGGGTTGCATTTAGAGTAGGGAGAGGAGATTTCCTTGCACCTGAATGGGCCTGGTCTGCCTCTGACAATGCCCTATCCACCTCCTGCCAGGAAGACACACCAGAGAGGGCAGAACTGGTTCTGGCTGGGCACAGACAATCTCTGCCTGAGAGGACAAATGTTTTTGTGGGATAAATATTGGGGCCCAAACCCCTGAACTTTAGAACTCTTTTGGACCAAGAAGACCGCCGAGAAGAAGAGCTGGAGAAGCTGTAAGGAGGAACTAGTACTTTGTGTGTGCTTTGCCGTGTTGGCCTGCAGTGGCTACTTTTGTTTTGGGCAGTGAAAGGACTGAACTGGACTTTCTGCAATCTACTTTTGTGAGTTTCTCCAAGGGCTTGAGGTAGAGCTTGCCCCCTGTTCAAGAAGTCTCAGGAACAGCAAAGACTTCAAGTTCTTCTGCCCTCAGAACTGCGGACTGTGTGTTTTGTGTTGCAAGAGAAGAAAAAGCAACTTGACGCCGTCTATGATGCAGCTGCCAACTCAGTGTCCTGAAGGCTCCGCAGAAGGCACCTCCGCAACACCACACACCGACCCTGGTCTCACCGACGACGCGACCTCCGGGCACTGCACTACCTTGCTTCACAACAACACCTTAGCCTCCCCGACGACGCTGCTCCACGTCAAAATCTATGCTGCTGCTTGCACCGTGTTTCAAAGGCACCGCTCGCAAAGTTACACGACGCACTGCCCTGATCCCGCACTGCCGCCTTGGCCTATCAATGCCAGTGCCATCGACTCCAGTTCCTCAGTCGACGCTACACTTCAGCAACGACAACGCCGCTGCTTGCACCGTGACCTTCCAGCACCGCGACGAGTCCTGCATCACTTTGCACTGTGACCCTGGTCTCACCGACACCAGCATCTTACGCCGCCACCAAGCCACCTGAGGGCACCGCACGCCGCACCACTGCACTTTGCACCACAGCACCCGAAGCCTGCCAACGCCAGCGCTCCTAACTTCAACAGAGAGGAGTTTGATCTGCAACGCGTGTGACTTCAAGGGCCCGACGCCTGCGGACACCGTGCTTTCGGAAGCTCAACAAGAGGTCGCTGATGCCCTGCATTTCTAAAGGTACTGTTTTGCGGGTCTTTCCGACACCGTAGCTGGCCTGCGACGCCACGGTAAACCAGAACTGTTTGGAATTGTTTGTTGACAAAGCCGGGA
The DNA here is from genome assembly GCF_964261635.1 of Lissotriton helveticus. Classification (NCBI taxonomy): domain Eukaryota; kingdom Metazoa; phylum Chordata; class Amphibia; order Caudata; family Salamandridae; genus Lissotriton; species Lissotriton helveticus. Next base: position 719,355,334 of record NC_136073.1, read on the forward strand.
TAGCCCCAGAAGGAGCTATCGACTTCAAGGAACTGTTTTTAAAGGTTATTTTGATAACTGATTATTTTTAGGTACTGTATTGTGGATTTTTATCGTTTTTGGTCTTGTCTTAAGTATATAAATATATTGGCTATTTTTCTAAACTGGTAAACTGGTGTGGTATCCTTTTGTAGTGCTTACACTGTATTACTGTTGGTTATGTGCAAATGCTTTACACACTGCCTCTAGAATAAGCCTGACTGCTCGTGCCAAGCTACCAAGGGGGCGAGTAGGGGTTATTTAGGAGTGTAACTCCCTTATCCTGACAAGGAAGAAGGGTCCCTATTTGGACAAGGGTACCTACATCTGACAACTAGAGACACCCATTTCTAACACACAGAAAGAAGGAAATACCTTTATATATATTTTTTAAATGTCACAGTGTCTAGTGCAATCATTGAACACATATTAATTATATTCATTTGGTTTCGATTTTATGGGTAATGTTCCTCTTGCAAGTGGATTATATGTAAAGCGCGCCTTCACCCTTTGCGGCCGGTGTAATCTATATAAAACTGCTTCTAAATAGGGGAATGACAGAGAAAGAAATATTCTTTGCTCTAAGAGAGTATTAACCCCTTTCCTCACTCACAACATCGGTTCCTACTGATTTAAACAGGCAGTTTACCTCTCATGCTGTAAATGCCAGCTTTTAAGTCTTCCACAGTCTTCCCTCAGTCAATCTTGTGTTCTCATAAGCAGAAAAGTTATCTATAAATGACTGTCCCGGCAGTCTGCTACAAAGCGGGTCCTGGATGCTGACAGACACCATTCATGACAATTATTTATGTAAAAAACAAACACAGCTGCACAGGTGCCTCTTGTAAGAGGTTTGGTTGGAAATAGTAAGACACACATCACAGAGCTGACATTTTATTGTGCAACATGGTATGGGGCTTCCAGTGACGGACAGCACAAGAAAAGCAGCGCGCCCCTTTCTTTTCATAAATACATCATGCTGCATGGAAGGCCTCTTGTGAGCTAGGGACGGCGGGGGCTGAGGTGAAGTGGGAGGTGCCAGTTACATCTGTGTTATATGATGAGCTCTACTGTAAACAAGCAATGGTTAATAGAGTAGGCAAGCAAGGAGGGGGTAAACTGCGATGAGGGGATTGGGGGACGGGTCAATCAGCAACATTCTTCCCTGTTCCTAAATTGGCCGTCGCTTGTGACTCAGCCGCCATGCACGCACAGTCCACTTTGGCTGTTCAGATTTGATGAAGTCCTGTGGGCAAGAGAGCCAGTTGATGACAGCGTTGCTCAGAGGTAAAGGAAACAAGCTTACTTCACAAATGTGCATGCTTTACTTTTCCCGCTGTTTTATACCACTACATTATCTCTCTACTAATAAATGTTGTGCACAATATTATGCTAAATGTTAAACCAGCAAATGTGTAGATTAGCACACGACTGACAGTCTTCTACATAGCAGAGGAGGGAGGCCAGTGTGTGCAACGGGCCAAACTTCCTGAAGACTTTCCTGGCTTTCCTGAAGAGAGCAGCACACCCGAGGTTTCCCGGTGTGCGCTGGCAAAGCTGCCCAGTTCTTCCCCGCACACTTCCCATGCCTGCTGCCAAAGCAACTGGAACCAATAAAACATAGATAAATATAGCGCACCCATGTTGAAGCTCTGTACACAACACGGGACCGATTCAGTGAAAAAAAGGAGTGCGCCAAACAAACGAAAAATACATTAGAGTGTAAGGGGACATGTAACAGGGGCAGTCGCCACAAAGTGAAAAATACCCAAAGGAGGGTAAAAGAGCAACATTTTACCAATAAGAAGAAAGTAATTCAGAGAAGCACAAGAAGGAACAAATGGAAAGTGGTGGGCATGGTCTAAGCACCCTGACCAGCTACAGCAAGCCTTGCAGAGAAGCTCATGTGCGCTGCTAGGCTCGACCTAAAACTAACCTGCCGGTAGGGTGGTCTGCCAAGTCTCCATTCCCTCCCTGCCCATCGCCACACGAAACATGGCCAAAGAACTCAGTGGGCTATCTGCGCAAATGGAGGGTGCCAGGAGAGATTTGCATGGTCTTCTGTTAACTGTTGTTTGCTGTATAAAGCAAGGTTTTGGGAGCCGCAAGCAGTAGTATCTTTGGGCGAAAGGGCACCCGTGTACTATACAATATATTGCCACCAATAGCCATTAACTCCTCTGCCAGGTTAGGTCCTGCAAGCCATCGGGCTATCCATGGAACCTGAGCTGCCAGGCAGTGGTGCTCAAATATCGTGACTCTGAGTCCTATGCTGTCTCTGAGCAGTTGTAGCTTAGTCAGGGCTTCCTTTGTTCCAAATCAAATCCCCTAACATTCCATCTAACAAGCAGAATACCCTGGAGCGAATGTGGGTTGGTAAGTTTGCAAAGTAGTAGTCTCTGCAGCATTACCATCTTGGACTGTGCAACTCTGCCCTGACCAGTAATGGGAAGTGAGTGCGAGAATGCAATTTGCAGCCGGATAGAAGAGATGTCTTTCATTAGGTTACCATCGAGGAGATTTCGGTGGAATGGTATATGTTAATATCCAGGTACGAAAGGTGTGGGCCTCATATTTGGCATGATGGTTGTCTACCGTTGTGTGGGCAGGGAAGTCAGGGTGTAACAAAACAGGCAGGCTTTTGACCAATTCACTCCTGATGCTTGTGGCTGTCTTGAAAGCACTCTGGTCAATAGTAATGGCTTCTACACCGTCCCCTTTGCCTCTGACATAGTCAAGGACGTCAACGGCTTATAAAGATACTACATGTATTTTGGCCCTGCAGAGAGACACCCTAATTTTTTTCAGACTGGAGTAGTTGCTGCGCTGATGCTCCATCAACAGATCGAAAAGCAGCAGCAAAAGTGGACATCCTTGGTGCATACTGTGGCTGGCTGAGAATAGGGCAGAAATCACTTGACCAATTTTAACTTTGGCTGTCGCTTCTGTATATAGAAGTTTGCCTAAGCGGTAAATCTGCTCTCCCATCCCCTCCTGCCAAAGTACTGCAGACATTTACTCCCTGTTCAACATATCAAAAGTTTTTTCAAGGTCTAAGATTAAGTAGGCAGAGTAGGGCCATTGCGTTGGGGTTTCCTCAAGGAGTCTGTGTAGTTGCTGTACATTTAGGGAGGTATATCTGCCCAGTATGAATCAATTTTTATCAGTATGGATTAAGTGAGGCTTGCATTCTAGGAGGCATGTTGCCTGAATTTTGCTGAGGGTTTTATTTTCACAACCCATCCTTGCTAGTGGTCTGTAAGAAGCGACCTCCAGGGCTTTCTTGCCTGGCTTGGGGAGGGAGACTAAGAGACCCTCTCACATTGAGTATGTTAAAATGCCAGAAGTAAGTGCGAAGGTATATAAAACACCACATCTCGACACACTATATTTCACAATTGCACTCTACATTAAACAATACTTCTCCACATTACACCATAAAACAGCATAGCACTATATGACTAACCCTGGGCATAGTACTACTCTACGCTCGCGGAGCGTGCGTAGTTTGCGCTACTACGCACTAGGCAAATTGCACGTAGCACAGTGCAAAAATGCGTAACGGGCATTTTTTGCTTGCTTGCAGTCCTCAACATCAAGTTGGCGACCGCGAGCGAGCAAAATCAACATCCCGGCGAGACTTTTTCCTCATTCGCGATCAGCAACATCAAGTTGCCCATCGCGAGCGAGGAAAATAAACCTCCCGGCGAGATTCTCAACGCGGGGAGGTCAGATTTCTCATTGCGAGTGTTCGCATATGCTAGCGACCGCTCGTGATTAGAAACTACCAGTCCGCATTGAGAAAGCTGCCGCTCGAGTACAAATCTACTCGAGCGGCAGAAAAAGACCGCTTGCACTGTGCAAGATGCTGTATGCAATGATTGCACAGTCCGGACAAGCATTCGGCACTGTGCAATCAGTGCGAACAGCATTTCCCTACCGCACTACGCATTTCGCTTAGCTACGTATAGCGTGCGTAGTGCGAAGTACACTTCGCGTAGCTATGCGTAGCGCTACTATGCAAACTACGCCCAAGGGTTATATATGACATACCATTCAACACCACTGTGTGCTGAACAAAGCCACATCAAACTACAGAAGTTAACATCAACGTCCACTTCAAAATATATTGCTGGCAGGTCCTTCCACCGGTACATCACACCACAGGACACCACCCAGCACCATATCCTCCTCTAAGACACCACAACATAAGAGACAACATACATCATAACTCTTTGCACTCACGCCACCTTTCTCCACATATCACACTATCATACCACACTATTCTGCACAATCCAAACCTCTCATGTCCTACCATACAGCACCTAGCAATAAAGCACCACACCACAATATGGTGCACAATCAAATTTCACAGCCCACAATTCTACACCATGCAAATTCTAAGGCTCATAACAAATTGTCTATATAACTACATGCCACTTGATACAACACCATGAATTGTGCTCAGACTCAGAAAGTGCTTCAGTACCATACAAATTGCAAAACTGTGCTACACCATCCCATACCACATTATCCACCACCACAATGTGTGGCAATATATCAGCATACACGAAAGCACTCCGTAAAACAGCATATATTCTGCCCTCACCATGTCACCCACCACACAAAACACCCTACCACATCACACCACACTATTTAACATCTCACTCTTAAGAACCATTGAACCCAAGGTAAGAACATGGCACCAAAGCTGGTGTTTCCAATTTTTGCTTTCTATGGAACCTTCAGAGCAGAACTTTTTGGCAAAGCAAAATTACAACAATTTATTCCTTTTGGTCGAGCCTTGTAGACATTGCATTTGCTGCCTGTTGTGTGGCATGTTGTGGGTTATCAAGAACCTAAAGGGACTTGGAGCCCACCCATGGCATACCATTGGTTGGCTTTCTTGTCACTTTCATTTACCTGCTTATTAATGCTGCCCCAGCTTATCAAACTTGCGATCGTACCTCCCACGGACGATTGCCTCTTTGCAATATTTTTGGTTGGCATGCATCCCTGCTTGCTTTTCAGGCTCTACTTTTTTGTGTGAAATACTCTATTACAGTGTGTGTATTTTAGAGCTGTCTGTTTTGCTCGACTGCTCCCCCTCCTCCCAATTCCCTGCCTCTTGCACACGTCTGGGTGCATCCCCTCCAGTACTCTCCTCTGTTGCTTTCATGTCCCCTCCTGTGTTGCTTCAGCATTTTCACTACCCTTCCCCATTTCACTTTGCCACTTGCACAAAATTGCGGCTGCATCTTTGGCTTTTTGTTTCCTTTTAACTTCAGCCATGCTGCACAGCATCACAGCTACTGTACAGTATAACTAAAACTATTGGCAAAGACAGTAGGTCACAAAAGCAAGACCTATTATCTTTTCCAATGCTTGTTCAAAATGCTTGTGGAATTTTTATACTTTACCTAAACCAGGACTGGAATTAGAATAGTAAATAAGCGTCCAGACTGTTTTGGAAAAGTTGCAACTACATCAAGCATTCTAAAACTGAAGTTAGAATAGTAAATTTGCCTTCACAACACTACGATGCCTGACCGCTCTAATGATTGATTTTCACAATGAAACAAACATTTGCAAACACTGCTCACCACCAAACCTAACCTCAAATAGTTATAGAAGGGGCAACCCACATCCCGCATCATCCTTCAAGAGGTAAAACAAAAATTATATGATAAAAAAAACCTATACTAGACAAAGAATAAAGCTATGGAACAGCCCCAGCACCCAGTCTCAAGTGACTTTCCCACAAACAGAATGCACATCTTCTATGTGTGTATCCGCTTGAGCAGGGCTTTATTTAGGCTTTGGCAGGAGGCCCACCATCCGTAGAGTTATAGGTGTGAGGGACATTTTTCTTATTTTTTTTTTTTACTCTTCAGGTTGTCCAGGATTTCCTTGGTGGTCAGGAAAAGAAAAAAACAGTGCATCAGATTGTCCACTCTTTAATTAGGACAGATGGTCTCATGTACTTTGAATGATGTCCCCAAGTCCATTCGGCCATTGATGTAAAGTTTCTGCCGGTGAAGCCACAAAGGCACTGCTGCCAGAAATAGGACACTCTGCCCAACTCTAGATAGAGCGGACAGGCCGTCCATGTGGCAGCAACGGTACACTGCCGTGGTTGTGCCAGAGTACCCTGTCTGTCAAACTCTCACTGAAGCCCTGGATCTACTCTTATACATTTAAAATACTCCCTCACAGTGGCGTAGCTAGACCTTTAGCTGCCGGTGGCGGTAAACAACGTTTACCACAAATCTTTTTCCCCGCAGGGAATCACAACGTGGTTGTTACAACGACTGCGTTGTGATTCCGCATACCATTACCCCGCAAGTCGGAACAACTACTTGCGGAGGGGGGAGGTGTTGGATTTAAAATCCAACACCTTCCCTATTGTCCTATTGTCCGCACAGACTGGAATTGGAATCTTTAAAGTATACTATTCCAACATCCAGCACCCCCCCCCTCCGCAAGTCGTTGTTCTGACTTGCGGAGTAATGGTATGCGGAATCACAACGTGGTTGTGTTACGACCGCGTTGTGATGCCCTGCCGGTAAAAAGACTGCGGGATAACAACATACATTCACCAGTGGCGGTTCCTGCATTTGTCACCCAGCGAAGGCCGCAAGCAAGAGCAAAGGGGTACTGCTGCCCCCATAACTCGTGCCGCCCAGGGGGGACCGCCTCCCCGCCCCCTCCTTGCTATGCCACTGCTCCCTCGTACCAATAAGTCTGAATCAACCACTGTAGAAGGTCGGTAAATACACCCCTCAATAAACATTTATCTAATTTCTACGATTTGCTAAGCCTTGAATCACATTAGTCCTATTGAGTAAATACATTTTTTTTAAAATTGCTGTCGTACCTACTATAGATGGAGGTGAAGCAATTCCTCAATCTTTGTTGAAAATTGACCGAAGAAATAAACTACACTAGATAGAATTATATTTTCTCAGCATACCCAAAGATACAAGAAAGTGTAAATAATTGAGGGCTACAAACAGTTGTCTACACGAGGAGTAGTGTGACTCGGTGATGGTGGACAACTCATTGAATCTCGACATTCCGTGACCGCCATAGTAAATCACTGTACAATGAGGATTTCTTGGCCTCTTCCCATAGAGGCTGTAAGCTATTACACGTGAGCCTTAAGAGTAACTTTCTTATTTTAGGGAAAGAACTTCAAGAGTAGCCAGGATGAAAATACTATATACTGCAGTTTTTATGGGCATTTTACTCGTGCAAGCGAGGTAAACGCGTAGATATGTATTGAAACCTGAGTAAATATTCATATAAAGTTCAAAGTTGGTTCCACATGCTAGGTTTCGGTTTATTAATCATATCATAGCATAACATTGCATGTATTTGTAAAACATTGGTTTTCAGGGTGAGACTGGGACAGAAAATAGAACCAGGAACCTAAAAGTGACCATCATTAGTGAAATGTATTAAAAACTGGTCCATATTTGCAATTTGAGTTTTTAAAGACACAAGTGTTTTTGGATCTGAGCTTGCTGCAGCCAACATTTGTTTTAATATCAAAGAAATGAACAGTAAAAACCGGCCCAGCAGGCCATAAAAACAGGCCCACAAACACCCCAAAAGCGGCCCACACACTGAACTGTCAAACCTGCCCATGGGGTACTGCTGATTCCCCTGTAGCCCACTCCGACCCTGCTTGTTCCCCCAATCAATTTCATAGTGCTCAATAACATATTTTTATTGTGTGCATTGAACTAATATCAAATTCGTGTGATTTATATTTACCAGATTTGTATTAACCTCTGTTTACATATTTTTTGAAGGCACCACCTACAGGTCCTTTTATTTTTTATTTAAACCCTCTCCACTGCAAGAACAGGCATTATTCACTTTCCATCATTTTTGTTGCACCCAATGTTCTTTCTTTTACTCGTTAACAGCGCTGAGATCTTTATTTCCATGCTACTTAACCCGAAAAACGTATCCCTTTTCTATGTTTCTCTTCGTGAGACCACTTTCTTGCAAGCCTGCAAAAAAAGTTATCTCCCCAACTAGCCCTGTGACCATAAAGGATGCGGGCGCGGGGATGCAGCTATTGATCTCTTAGATTACTCAATTCCAGGAGTATTGATCAGGTAATTGCTTTATCTCAGATCTCATTTAGACACGCCATTACCTTTTCTTTCACTTTCTCGGTTTGTTCCTTTCAGTCACAACTGACATCCGCTGCGGAGATTAAAATGGATACAGGGCAGTGCATGGTTATCCATTCAGAACGAGGATTGTGTTCCATTTAGGGAGTCCCAGTGATGTCACAGGCAATGAGAGTGACGCTCAGCTTGTGGTCTCATTTTCTTTTTGCAGATTTATATAGCGCGAACTCGACCCGAAGGTATTGGAGCGCTTTACATGAGCGCCAGTTACACAAGGACACATTCATTATTTGGTAGGCAGAGGGAGATTAAGTGATTTGCCCAGAATCACAGGATGCTGAGCTGACGCCAAGGCCCTGCTCACTTTGCCACTGGATTCAAGCTAGCCTGGCTGATGAAGGGTGTTACGCAGAAACCGGTCCCATGATGCTTGTTTCCGGTTCAGGGAGGCCTGGCTTAGCAGTTCGGGCTGGGCTATTTCCATGAGGCACAGGGTCAAGACTGATTTGCATTTGGCTGGGTCTGATCTGAGGTGGCAGAGTGAGCTAAAGAATGATGATGGATTAATCCCAGATCTGTGACTGGGGGTGAATGTTTGAAAAGTTTCAGCGCTCCGTCCATCATCTCCTTGTGTTTGCTTCGAACCTGGTTCCCCAGCTCTAAGGTCGGCAGCTCTGGCCGTAAGGCCACAACTTCTCATCTGTTATGTTAAAATGGAACTTTTATAGCGCAACGGCTACTCCAAAGGAGTGTCCCGGCGCTTTGAGCTCCTGACCAAAGAAAAAGAGCTGAAAAAACATAACAGTAAAAGTGAAAGAGCAGGGGCCTAGAAGATGGGACAGATTATCCAGCGAATAGCCAAGTTTTTAAGTCTTTCCTGAAGGCAAGCAGGTTTGCGGTGTTTCGCAAGGACACCGGTAGAGAATTCCATAGCTGAGGGGCAAGGAATCTAAAGGACCGGCCGCCTAGCCGAGCCCTTTTGACGCGTGGCACCCGAGCAAGAGCCAAGGCTTCTGACCTGAGGGATCGTGCAGGTCGATAGAAGTCCAGCCTCCTCTGAAGATATTTGGCACCATTGCCATGCAAGGCCTTATGGGCGAGAGTCATGGCCTTGAACAGTATCCTCTTCCGCACCGGAAGCCAGTGAAGGGATACAAGGAGATTGGAAGCACTGGTGCGACGGTGTAGGCCAAAAATTGCACGCGCAGCAGCGTTCTGGGTGACCTGCAAGCGCTGGAGGAGGTATTCAGGCAGACCCAGATATAGGACATTTGCATAGTCCAATCTGGACCCTATGAGTGCCTGAACAGTGATCCTCCGATGTTCCACCGAGAGAAGGGGAAAGAACTTGCGTAGCATTTTAAGGATCCCAAAGCATGTTCCCGTAAGAGTAGAAACCTGGGATTTGAGCGAGAGCTCGTTGTCAATTTTAACTCCCAGGTTCTTAGCCCACTTAGAGGACTGAGCGGGAGGGAACATGTCAACAGGCCACCATCCCTGCCAATCTGGTTCCGATGGGCATCCGAAGAATAGTATTTCGGATTTGTCCGAGTTGCACTTAAGGCTGTTGTGTGAAAACCAGCTAAAAACAGCCCCAAGGCACTCACGGATCCTTTCTCCATCGAACTCTTCGCTCTTACAACAGGTGAAAAGGAGCTGGGTGTCGTCAGCATAAGAGACGATCCGGGCCCCGTAGGACTCCGCCAATGTCGCCAGAGGGGTCATAAAGATGTTAAATAGAGTAGGGCTCAATACAGAGCCCTGAGGCACTCCGACTCCCAATGGCGGCATCTCGGCGGACCCAGGTGGGACCCAGACCGTCTGCCGGCGGTTGGCCAGAAAGGAACAGAACCAGTTGAGCACCGTCCCCCCTAGTCCGATGTCATGAAGTCTAGTGCTATTCGTAGGAGCAAAACCAGGGCCCAGTCTGGTTAGAAAGCGAATCCAGCGTTCAAACACTGTATGCCACGCGCTCCTCGCTTGAAGTAACAATAAGCAAGTTTACTTCCTTAACTCTCCCTCCTGAATCACCACCACTGAAGAGAAGCAACGTGTCCAACCCATGACAGTGCAGCACTTTCCCCATCTCACTCCACGCTTTTTAAATGATATAATATTCGATAGAATAAGCACTTTCAAATGCAATTAAGTTTAATTTTTGTGTGTTGCATTCCAATCTCGACTCCGAATGCTCATAAGTCAATCCAATGCATTCTGGAGTCTAGGCAATGCTTTCTGCAGGTAAAAGTCTAAAAGCTGCTGCCAAACTCGTTATGTAAGATGTAAACCTAATAATAATACCTTGTTTTGTGCAACTTTTGTTTTGTCATTGTATGTCAACAATGATACAACAGTAGTATACAAAGATGCATTTTGTAAGGACAATAGCTTGTTTTAATATAGCGCTTCATACTGCACTTCAGTAGTTTCTATTGGCTGTAATGAACTGGTGGTACCATTGCCCAGTCATTGAACTGAAAAATGAGCAATAGTTTATAAGGCCATTCGAAAGTCAATCCAGCAACCTGTCTCGGACTCCTTCTGCGCCTTCCATTTTTAATATCTCTGGTAGCCCATGTACTCCAGCGAAGGGCACATTCAGATTTAAGGAACAAGACAGTGAAACCCCCAAAAAATTCCTCCTCAGTGAAGGCCCTGTCTCCATTGGTAGCTTGATAAAATCTGTAACCGTTTGGCTGCATTGATTTGATGGCATTTAATGACATAAATATCACCAGGTAGAGATAGAAGTGACTTTAAATGTAGAAAGCATGTGCCTCCGTTGTTAGTTTTTAAATAGCACCTCTGCCTACCAGTATAAATGTGTTAGAGCAAACTCGTGACATGGGGAAATGTTGGGTTTGTATTGTGCTGCATGATTTTCAACAAAAATCCTGAGATTTAAATAAAAAATATTGATGTATTCCTGTGCCCTGCTATTAATGTCTGTAAAGGTTGTAATTACACTGAGCCTGGCCAACTGAAGAAGGTGCAGGCAGTACTACACACATTCAACTCACCACCTGAAGGGGGAGCAGGCACTACTACCACATTCAGCCTCGCCAACTGAAGAATGTGCCGGCAGCACTACCCACACTCATCCACACCAACTGAAGAGGATACAGGGAGAACTACACACACTCAACCTCCAAACTGAAGAAGGTACAGTGAGAACTACACACACTCAACCACGCCAACTGAAGAGGGTACAGGGAGAACTACACACACTCAACCTCCAAACTGAAGAAGGTACAGTGAGAACTACACACACTCAACCACGCCAACTGTAGAATGTGCCGGCAGCACTACCCACACTCAGCCACACCGACTGAAGAAGGTATAGGGAGAACTACCCACACCAACTGAAGAATGTGCCAGCAGCACTACCCACACTCATCTACACCAACTAAAGAAGGTGCAGGCAGTACTACACACACTCAACTCCCCAACTGAAGGGGGAGCAGGCACTACTACCACATTCAGCCTCGCCAACTGAAGAATGTGCCGGCAGCACTACCCACACTCAACCTCCAAATAGAAGAAAGTACAGGGAGAACTACACACACTCAACCTCCAAACTGAAGAAGGTACAGTGAGAACTACACACACTCAGCCATACAAACTGAAGAAGGTATAGGGAGAACTACCCACACTCAACCGAAGAAGGTACATGGAGAACGACAAACACTCCACCACACCAACAGAAGAAGGTGTATGCAGTACTACACACACTCAACTCCCCAACTGAAAGGGGAGCAGGCACTACTTCCACATTCAGCCTCTCCAACGGAAGAATGTGCCAGCAGCACTACCTACACTCAATCGCACCAACAGAAGAAGGTACAGGGAGAACTACACACACTCAACCTCCAAACTGAAGAAGGTACAGGGAGAACTACCCACACTTAACCTCCAAATAGAAGAAGGTACAGGGAGAACTACACACACTCAACCTCCAAACTGAAGAAGGTACAGTGAGAACTACACACACTCAACCACACCAACTGAAGAATGTACCGGCATCACTACCCACACTCAGCCACACCAACTGAAGAAGGTGTAGGCAGTACTACACACACTCAACTCTCCAACTGAAGGGGGAGCAGGCACTACTACCACATTCAGCATCGCCAACTGAAGAATGTGACAGCAGCACTACCCACACTCATCCACACCAACTGAAGAAGGTACAGGGAGAACTACAGACACTCAACCTCCAAACTGAAGAAGGTACAGGGAGAACTACACACACCCAACAACGCCAACTGAAGAATATGCCGGCAGCACTACTCACACTCAGCCACACCAACTGAAGAAGGTACAGGGAGCACGACACACACTCCACCACATCAACTGAAGAATGTGCCGGCAGCACTACCCATACTCAGCCACACCAACTGAAGAAGGTATAGTGAGAACTACACATACTCAACCTCCAAATTGAAGAAGGTGCAGAAGATACACACATTCAGGCTCTCCAATGGAAGCAGATGCAGACATTACAAATTCTGAGCCTAACCGACTGAAGATGGTGCAGGCAATTCACACACCAAGCCTCGCCAACTAAAGGTGAACTCACACAGCCCCACAGACTGAAGAAGTCACAGGCAGCCGCAGTAGACCTACTGAGCCTTACTTACGGAAGGTACCAGAAGTACACACACTCACCCTTTCTGACTGAACCCTGCTGAACACACATACTAAGTCTCGCCACCTGATAAAGACGCTGGCGGGACACACACTGATTTACATCAAATGAAGAGGGTGTAGGCTGTGTACAGACTGAGTCTGGCCAACGGAAGGTGCTAGCAGTATGCACATTAAGCCTCAACAACTAAAGAAGGTGCCAGTGGTACCCACACAGAGCCTCGCCAACTGCTGAAGATGCAGGTGATACACACACTCAGGCTCACCAACTCAAGAAGGTGCAGTCAGTACACTCATTGAGCCTTTCCAACTGAAGAGGGTGCAAAGGTTCACAAACTGGGCCTCACCATCTGAAGAAGGTGTAGGCAGTACACACACTGAGCCTTCTGAAGTTTTCGTAGAATTGGTGGAGCTGCAGATGAACTGTTTTTGCACATTTTCAGCTCTGGTGAAAGACAGGCTGATGCTTAGGATCGAGCTCTCTTACCGCACTATAATGTTCCAAGGATCTTGCGTGGCAGGCAAAATAGCATATTGGCTGCTGAAGTGTTCACCATACACTCAACAAAAAGGTTTTGGGTCTTATATGAGATGCCCCGCTTGGTGGCACCCCAAGGCAGTGCCTTACTGTGCCTGATGGAAGTGCCAGCTCAATGCTGGACTGAGACACAATTTTCGATTTTAGGCACCCTGAGATGGCCTGCAGTTTGGTCACCTTTAAATGAAAACAAGATTCTGATGACCCCATTAGGTTATTTTTTATGAACTTCAGTTTGTTTTTGGCCATACCAGTTCTCTATACATACCTGTACTAACAGGACCTATCGGTTTGCAAGGTAGCCGTTATAATCCTTACCCGAAACAAGATCAGTTTGTTGCAACCAGCGAGTACACCAATACTATGCACTCACCTGGGGGCATCCCTTTAGGTAGTTGCTATGCTGTTCTTTCAAGTTGTTCCCAAATTGATTGACTGCTTACTTCTTCTCTAGAGGACATAGCATTGCCTGTTTCTGTTACTTTATCCTTAGAAGTGAATCACTCGGGGTCTAGGAGGCGCCTTAGCACTTGAGCACCCTGTTCTTTTGTGCCTTCCTCTTTTTCACTGATTAGTCGAAACATTGCACGGATCAGTTCCAAGATTAACAATCCAGATTGGTTGATGGCTTTTCCAATCCACTTGGGCCACCTGTCTCGTTTCATGCGATGGTTTTGCATGCTTTTCAGTTGCCCGCTCCCACCTCTCATGGTCAAGCCAAGGGCAGTCTTTCAATGTGGATTAATCTGTCACTCAAAACACAGTAGCTGGATTGGCTACCCATTGCTCTGGTTTTCAGACTGTGTTGACTAAGGACTTTAGGAGTTCTTTTTATTTTGATTTGAATATTTTTTTAAACAAAGATTTTACTAATGCAGTTTGTGATAGTTTTGTTCAATTGTTTTTTTTAATATAGGAACTTAAAGTCTCAAGGTATGGGAGGGAAGCACAACCAAACTGCATTATTTATGGTGACATTAATTTCTAAACAAGGGTTTAATTCTGTGAGCCGGCAGGGAGGGGGGGACTTCAATTGACATACTGTATATGTTTTGAGCTAGCATCCTATATAGAAGCATATGATCTTATCAACATCATCCAACTTTTTGACAAAGATGAACCCCCGTGCCACTCTTTAGAGGGCGGGTTCGCCCTTCTACTATTGACTATATTTTTTCTATGTGCAAGTTATCCTCGGTTTTCAGTGAGGGCTGCACACTAGTAACTGACAGGGGTGATCATAATGCCCTGGTGGTGACAAGGCGATTCCCAACATTAAAAGTGGTTCCCCCAGCTAGGCAGCTCACAATGCCATCTTCTTCCAGTGATGGCCGAAGGCTCGAATGGTCCCTGTCGGCATCTGAGCATTTTCTTGCTTCCCATACTGCTAACAATTTAGGGATCTTTTTGTCTGTTTATCAGAAGTTGTTAGGGGACAATCTATAGCACTTTATACAGCACTTCTGTAGTTTGGGAATATTTATCTATGTGTTAAAGAAAGCCTAGTGAACCCAGTGAAGCTTGTTCCCACTCAGCCTAGATAGTTCAATACCAAATGCTCCTCAGCTAACCATAATCTTAGGAAGGTTATGGCGGCCAAGCCTAGGATTTAGGCTGCGGTTATATAAATGCACGGAAAGTCTATCAAAACATGATAAAAAGGAGAAGAAATGGGCTGCTAATGGCAGATTGGGAACAGATGGAGGCTGCAGGGCATCACAAGAACAGTAAAATGTTCGGAAGTTTGGTTAACAGAATTCGTCAGAGGGATGACCAGTCCAATATGCTGCAATGCAGCATTACTGGTAGTGAATCAGTTTCTTATTTTCAGGTAATTTATCTAGCAAGGGAGGATGATATGTTGACTCAGTTGTTACTGAGTAGGTTGGAGGGTCACCTTGGCTATTAAGTTAAGTCCATGAGGCAAGGCCCCGAGCCTGATGCTATGCCCACTAATCTGATTACGTTTAAACCCGCGGTCCTCTGCTTACCAACGTGATTAAAAAAAATTGAGCAATAGGTTACCTAGCTCAAGGTCTTGCTTGATAATCATTCTGATTTTTAAGAAGCGAAATCTAAACATCACTAGGTGGTATAGACCCATTTCATTAATTGACAACACTGTGAAGATGATAGGCAAGGTTGTGTTTTTTGGCATCAAACCTGGTCTAAAGAAACCGAAAACTCTGGGATGAACAGATAGCAGTGTTGCTGCGAGATGAGGCCTGCTGCAGCTGCCGAGCAACCACCCTGCGGCCCTGGCTCCCCTTCACCTGCCGATCCACGCTGCGGGCAGAGGAAGACCACATCTCAGGTGTGATGGCATGCTACGCGGGTCCTAAGCAGCAAGACCGGGCTCCCATTCGACATCGTCCCCCCCCCAGAGGATGCTGCAGGCTGCGAGCACGGACATCACTGCAACGGGATGCAGGCTCTGTGAAGAGGCAGGAAGCGGCTGAGGGAAATACGGCTGCCCGAGGCCACCCGGTGGCCACTCAGGAGGGCAGCCCTCTAGTAACAGAGGTCTTCCCCCAGCCTCTCCTCGGCTCGCCTACTCCTCCCCTGGATAGGAGGAGTCCAGAAGGGAGCGTGGGAGGGGGCTGTGCATCATGTCCGGGGCGGCAGGCAGGGCGAGGGGTACATAAGTCCCCCTCGCCATTTTCTCTGCCTCTTTGCCGCACCGGACGCAACGTGGTGGCCTCGGGTCGCCGAACACACTCTTTCTGAGGCCTACGCTCCTGACTTCGCGGTGAGTGAGGGCCTACGGGCCTTTCAGCCCCCCCCTCCGCCTACTCCCTCCATTCGTGAGGTTGAGCTGGGCCAGGCGGCCTGCATAGTTGCGGGCCGCTGTGGAGGCTGGGGCCGGGGAGCAACGACGCGGCTGGCCCCCTTTCACCCCCCCCCCGCCTACTCCCTCCATCGGGAGGTTGAGCATGGCCAGGCGGCCTGCGTAGCTACGGGCCGCTGTGGAGGCTGGGGCCGGGGAGCAACAACGCGGCGGGCCCTTTCACCCCCCCCTCCGCCTACTCCCTCCTTATCCGGGAAGTAGAGCGGGGCTATGGCGGCCTGCTGAGTGCAGGCCGTTGGTGAGGCTGGGGCTTGGGGGCAACAACCAAGTCTCCGTCGGCGGACCCGGTGAGTTGGCGCCGGTTTGGGGGGCGGCAGGGGCGGGCCGTGGCGAAGGCAAGGTGTTGAGTCACCCCACTCGTGCTGCCCGCTCCCACCATTCAAGGGTTGCGGGGGCGGGCGGCTGGCCCAACGGAAGGCCACAAATGTTTAGAATCGTTGGTAGATGTCGCACGATTACTTAAGCCACCGCCACCCCGCCCGGTAGCATCGGGAGCTTCGGGACGGTTGAAGCACGGTGGCAGAGAGCCCTGCAAGGGCCGGTATGTCCTCGGTACAGCCCGCCGGCAGGTCCGCGCTTCAACACGTGGTAGATCAGACCCCGGGGTGGGGGGTACGGGAGAGACCGTTTCCTCTTCCTCCAACCCGCACCCCGCCTCGCTTTCTCCGCCATCTTGGGCCGGGTCCTCGTGGGAGGGACTCGCCCGACGTTGGCGCACATTGTCAGGTCTGCTCCTGTTTGTGAAGCGCCCGGACACCTTCGGGTAACGTCCGCGCCTCAACTAAAGGCACAATGTCGCGGGTGAGGGGGACGAGGTAAGCGCCATCGGGGCATTGGCATTTTGCGGCCTAATGGATGAAACAAGCGCTGCACCGCAAGGTCACCAATCAGGACAGTCGAGGCATGGCGATGCGCTACCAATACCCCCCTTTTTTCCCGCAGCTACGCACGTCGGTGCAGCCTAAGCAGCAGACCACCGAGGGAAGGGAACACAATTTTGACAGAAGTGGGGCATGCTTGTGCTATGGGCTTGTCAGGCCTAGTACTCCTCCGCAGTGTCTCATTTGAGGGTACAACATGCCATGACTTGACTTGCGAGTAATATGTGTGGTGCATTTAATAATTTCTTCCAGTACTATGTGTTATAAGAGGAAACAAAGCTCATGATGGTATTTATGTATTGAGGCTAGCCCTCGGCATCTCGGCCTCCCCATGGGGGGCATGCGGGGCTCCACTCCTTTCAGGCTGGGGCCTGCTCCGCAGCGTGCTCCGTGCTCTGGCACCGGTACCGGAGTGCGCCGTTCTTACCTAGTACGTGTGCCTCAATGCTGCTGAATAGCGCCCACCACTGTGACCCAACTTATTTATTGCTTCGAGGGTTTAGTCATGGGGAGGGGGCGCCTGGCCGTCGTAGGTCAGCTGGAAATGGCATAGAGTGCAGCAGAGTGCCAGTTAAGCGATTAAGTCACATATTGTGGTGTGTTTGTGTGCACTCACCCTATGATCTTTTGCAGGTTAAAGAAGGTGACTAATTGTGGCGTGCGAAGAACAGCTTTGAGTGGCAGGGTTCAGGTAACTTCGGTGCAACTAGGGACATGTGGTAGTTTTGTAAGGTTGGCCACAAATGATTCGGGTCAGGGCATGTCACTCCATAAAACAAGCAGTCTGGTGCAGTGATTGGGCTACCTGTCAGTCCCGCAATGTGCCCCCATGGACCGGCCCTTAGAGCCGCACTCATGTATTCATTTCCCTTTCAGCCCGTCTTCGTGCCTGAATAATTGTCGCCATTTGCAACCTAGTGCGCCATCACCTACACCTGGATCAGAGTTTACTGAGGTAATGTACAGATGGCGCAGGGACAGGCTGAGGATGGCATATGGGTGAGGGTTTTTTCGGGCATACCTCTTGGTGAGAAGGAAAGGGGTGGTAGGGTCCGGTTGTAGACCAGACTAGGGGACGCGTCCGCGGATCCTCACCGCCTACAAATTCGCCAGCTCACAGTTACATTTCTTTTTCAAGTTTAAAGAGCCTGAAGTGATGGCATGAATAGCCAGGGATCCCCCTCGTTTTTCTCTCAGATGTCCCAGGTCGAAGATTCCCTGCCAGGAACCTCCCAAGATGCACAACTGGCGGCCGTTATGGACATGATAAGGGTTAAAGGTGTGGCATGGGCCAGCGAGCTTTTGTAGGCAAACAATCCAGGGGACTCTGGGGTTTGAATGTCGGCCCCAGCGGCGGACCAGGAGACAGTAAAAGAGGCGGGGCCTACTAGGTCCAAGAGGGTTCGTAGGCCCACGGTCAAAGACTTTCCTGCTGAATCAATGCCAGCCAAGGTCCGCACCACCAAGCTAGCTAGAAATGTACTGGTGCATGCGGCCGCCTCCCCACCGCCCGTGGCCAGGGCGGCATCTCCACCGGCGCCGGCGGCAGCCCCCTCTGCGAACTTTGCCACACGTGAGGACCTTGGTAAGCTCACAAATTCCCTTGCAGACTTCATGACAGAAGTTAGAGCGGGCTTAAGGGCCGCTAGTCACCCAGCTAGTGCAGCAACGTCAGGGGTTGGGGGAGTGGCGCCCGCACCAACAGTCCAGGCCGTGGCAGGGTTTTCTGTCAACCAAGTGTGGGGCGGACAGGCAGGCACCGCAGGGGCAGTTCAGGGAGGACCAAGCACAAGCAGCGAGTCGTTTGGGTCAGAAATAGCGGGGGTTGAGTCTAGGGTTCAAGGCTGCCAGCAGAGGGCAGCATCAGTTGCACCACCCTTGCCACCCAGCCCATCCTGCCCCCGAGTGTCTCAGCCACACCCCCACAGCCCGCAACATCAATTCCTCCTCCCCCTCCCGGCCACGCAGGTGGTGCCCGCTGTGTCAGCGCCACTAGTAACCATGGCCCCACTCCTGTCTGGTAAATGCTCTTTAGCCTGGGAGGTCCCTCTGGCAGTTAAGGAGGGAATATGGCGCAGGGAGTTCAATGATATTTTCTCTTTGCTCATGCACGGGGCTGAAGGGGTAGACACCAGGAAGATGGGGGGCAAGGACGAAGACAAGAAGGTTCGTTTTCAGGCTTGGCCGGAGAAATCTATCAAGTCATGGAGGCAGGCATTTGCAATTCTGGCAGCAGTAATCATGGAGCGATTCCCAGAGCAGGGGCAGGGCCTGTTTCAATATGCCAGCATCATAACCAGTGAGGCAGAAACCAATGGGGGCATGGGCTGGTACAAATATGACTGCGAATTCAGGAAAAAGATATCTATGTGTCCTGAGCTGGGGTGGGACCAAACAGAAGTGCGACTATGGATGCAGCACATGGGCAAGGGCAGGGTAGATTTTGTGGAAAAAACTAGCTCCAACGACAAAAAAAGGCGAAACAAGTAATTGACGGAGCCAGGATAAAAAGGGCCAGTTTAGGCAGTCCTTTCGGGGGGGGTCGAGGAGGAGGTGGCCAGAAGCAAGGCAACAGAAAGAGCTTCTCGGGGACATGCAGGTTGTACAATGGCGGGAACTGCACAAGGGGGAAGGCCTGTAGATTCTCTCACTCTTGCAGCAAGTGTAGCGGCTCCCACCCTTTGACTACTTGTGGCAAACGGGAATCCGCCGCGGGGCCCTCCAAGCAGGAGAATTAGCATATGTTCAGCATCAGACACCCCCTTTCCTCCTTCTGCAGCTGCTCCTCTCCTTTGCCCCTCCCTCGCCCAAAATCAACCACCTGCTAGTAAGCTACCGTCCACAGGGTGGCCTTGTCCCCAGCTGTCCAAAGGCCCGTCTCCCATGGACATGCTGCCACTACTGCGTGACTATCCGAACACTAAAGATAGGGGCGTTTTAGCCGAGGGCTTCATTAAAGGTTTTAGAATTCCCTACACCGGCCCCAAGGTGAGCAGGGACTCAGAGAACCTCAGGTCAACAAGGGACCACCCCGAGGTGGTCGGCGAGAAAATTGGTAAAGAACTGGCCCTGGGGAGGGTGGCGGGCCCTTTCAAGGCTCCCCCTCTCCCGGATTTTGTGGTATCTCCTTTAGGTGTATTGCCCAAAAAGGAGCAGGGGGCGTTTAGATTGATCCAACACCTGTCCTTCCCCGAGGGTGATTCTATAAATTCATGGCTGGAAGAGGGCTCCTTCTCTGTCTCCTACTGCTCCCTCGACATGGCCATCGACATTGTTAGGAGGGCCGGGAGCGGCGCATGGTTAGCGAAAGCCGACATTGAGTCAGCCTTCAGACGGCTGACGATTCACCCTGAGAGCCAGCACCTCCTGGGCTTCAAGTGGTGGTGGTTTTTTGATAAATGCATGCCCATGCGCTGCGCAGTATCTTGCGCCTTCTTTGAGGCCTTCAGTTCTTTCCTGCAGTGGGTTCTATCAGTAAAGTACGATGTCAAGGCGGTGACCCACTACTTGGACGACTTCCTATTCATTGGGAGGGACGGCACGCAGGAATGCAGTGAGGGGCTACAACGCTTCATGGACCTGGCTAGACAACTGGGGGTGCCTTTAACGCCCGGAAAGACTGAGGGCCCTGTGCAGGTTCTCACATTCCTGGGCATCGAGTTGGACACGGTCATGGGTGTGTCTAGACTCCCGGCCGGGAAGGTGCAGGCTTTGCAGCAGGACATTCAGTAACTGCTGGGGAGGGACAAGGCAACTCTAGGTGTCATCCAGAGCCTCCTGGGCAAGCTCAATTTTGCGTCGCGAGTCATTCCTGTGGGCAAAGTCTTTGCCAGGAGATTAGCCAGAGCCACTGCAAAGGTCGCCAAGCGCCACCACTTTGTAAGGTTGTCCCTGGGATTGAAGAAGGACCTAGTCATGTGGTCCGAGTTTTTGAATGACTTCAACGGGACTGTGATCTGGAGGGATCCCTGGGTAGACAGTCCTGAAATTAACATGTTCACCGACGCTTCAGGCAGGGAGGGCTTTGGGGCAATCCTGGGTGAACAGTGGTGCGCGCAAGGGTGGCCCAACGCCTGGCTCAAGCGCGGCATAACGTCCAACATCACAGTGCTAGAGCTCTTTCCTATTGTCATCGCCCTTCACCTTTGGCCTGAGGTCTTGTCTGACAGAGAGGTCCTATTCTGGTCCGACAACATGGCGGTGGTCCAGGCAGTAAACGGTCAAACAGCTAGATGCCCGTTGGTACTATGCTTGCTGAGGGAGCTTGCCAGAGGGTGCCTGCGCTGCAACATTGAGTTTAGGGCCAGACATATTGCAGGTGTCAAAAATGTGGCGGCTGATGCTCTCTCTCGTTTCCAGTGGGATCATTTCCGGGCGGCCTGGCCACGGGCGAGAGCAGCGATGACCCCCTTCCCACCAACACTCTGGCGCATCTTGGAGTGGAGCAGGAGTTGAGAACTATGGGGGAGAGATCCTTGGCCCCAGGTACGAGAAAGCGCTATGGGAGCCACCTGTCTGCATTTAACAAAGCAGTGGAGGATCTTGGCCTACAGGGGTTAACCCTGGAAGAGAGAGTGCAAGCTTTCGTAGTATGGGCTAAAAGACAAGGAAAATCTCACTCCTGGGCCTGCGGCTACCTGGCTGCAGTCAGTCACGATGCTAGGCTGAGGGGTGGTCAGGACCCAGCTAAGTCCTTCGTTATCAGGGCAGCACTGAAAGGCTGGTCTAGGAAGGAGCCTAGGGTCCCGTACAACAGATCTCCTATCGATTTTCCCATTCTCCAAGCCATGCTGGACGCGCTAGGCTCTGTAACCCATTCTCCTTTTGAGGCTTCCCTCTTTTCAGTGGCATTTTGCCTAGAGTTTTTTGGGGCTTACCGCATTAGCGAGCTGGTGGCACGCTCCAAATGTGACAGTTCAGGGGACGCTTTGGGTGTAGCGGACGACCGCTTGGACTGCAGTTTAACCATACACCTCAGGAAGTCCAAGACAGATCAGGCTGGCAAAGGCGTAGTTATTGAGTTATTACCGCTGGGGGACCCTAAATACTGCCCTGTCGCGCTAGTCAGGGCCTATCTCGCACTGCGTCCCTCAGTGCCCGGTTACCTCCTTATCCACGCAGACCTCGGCCCACTCACAAAGTATCAGATGGAAAAAATCATGGTTGCATGTTTATCTAGAGCAGGCTTCCTTGGCCAGGGCAGAAAGTTCTCCAGTCACTCGTTCAGAATAGGTGCTGCCACCGCGGCTTTCAAAGCAGGCATGCAGCCAGCAAGCGTGCAAAAAGTGGGGCGCTGGGAGTCCCTATGTTACAGGCGGTATATCCGCCCTTGAGGCAACGGCTGTTTTTAGTGTGCAGTGTTTGGTGCTCCACCGTTGCAGTTTGGTTTGCTGTGAATTATGATGTGTTGTAATAATCCTTCTGTAGCGATTAATAAACAAACAAAGTTTGAATCGTGTCCTTTTTCCTTAGCAGGATCGAGAGTGTGGGTCATGGGGCACTCTACCATCTCAAGGTTAGCACTGTGGGCTGCGATCAGGAACTGGACACGTGGATTTTCAAACACAGAGTTTGTGTGGTTAGGCTTTCCAGGCATGCGCTGCAACAGCATCATGAATAAACTTGAACAATCTACCCTCATGCAGAGCCCCTCCCAACCACCTTGTGATTCACCTGGCAGGCAACGACCTCACGGAGTTAGGAAGGACTGCTTTACTCAAAAAAATTGAAAATTATCTGGGTGAAGTTTGTAGATGCATGGGGCAATGCGAGGTATGGTGGTCAGAGATCGTGCCACGCAGAGCGTGGCGAGGTGCTAGATCCTGTGAGGCAGTAGAAAGGTCTAGAAGAAGAATCAACAGCGCGATGCGCAAGTTCACAGAACAAAGAGGACTAGGATTAATCAGGCATAAAATGATCCAGGATAGGATCAAGGGCTACTTTGAGGCTGACGGGGTTCACCTTACAACCGTAGGGATGGACCTTTTCCTCCTTGACCTGCAGGAAGCATTGCAGTTGAAGGGTTGCAGTTAGAACAGGAAACTAGGTAGTGGGGGGCCCAGCTGGTGACAGTTGCCGCCACCCGGGCTGTGGCGGAGTTACAGGGCGATCCGGAAGCAGTGAGGTGCAGCACTGTACCTCAGCGGGCACATAGGGGTGCCAGAGCCTAATACCAGGGGCCTCATGGGAGGTTGTGGGCCTGTGCAACCGGGGGCTTGCCTAGCTACGGTCAGCCCCGCAAGGGGCGTGAGTATAATCATTACCATAAGGGGCAGCACATAGGTGGTTCGCCACGGTGCTGCCTGGCTCATCAGGCGGGCAGGTGGCGAGAATGCGGCCTGCCCTTGGATCGCCCGTAAGCTAACCCCACTATGATTACATAATGTTGTATGTAATAAACCTGCGCAGCTTTTCCCAATCTAACATTGGTGTCTAGTCTGTTATTTGCGGGATGCATGCTGGTGTGTGGGGTGGGGGGCCTGTTGCCATGATGTTACTATACGGCTGCCCGAGGCCACCCGGTGGCCACTCAGGAGGGCAGCCCTCTAGTAACAGAGGGCCTCCGCCCACCTCTCCTCGGCTCGTCTACTCCTCCCCTGGACAGGAGGAGTCCAGAAGGGAGCGTGGGAGGGGGCTGTGCATCATGTCCGGGGCGGCAGGCAGGGCGAGGGGTACATAAGTCCCCCTCGCCATTTTCTCTGCCTCTTTGCCGCACCGGACGCGTCGTGGTGGCCTCGGGTCGCCAAACACACTCTTTCCCTCCCGACCCCTCACCCGGTGTGTCGGCTTGGGGAGACAATTTGAACTTATTAATGTTTTAATTTTCGTTGCAGATGGAGTTACAGGGCGATCCGGAAGCAGTGAGGTGCAGCACTATACCTCAGCGGGCACATAGGGGTGCCAGAGCCTAATACCAGGGGCCTCATGGGAGGTTCCTGGAACCTGTGTCGGCGCCCCAGTAGTCCTTCGGGTGGCTGTGGGTCTGTGCAACCGGGGGCTTGCCTAGCTACGCTCAGCCCTGCAAGGGGGTGGGTATAATCATTACCATAAGGGGCAGCACATAGGTGGTTCGCCACGGTGCTGCCTGGCTCATCAGGCGGGCAGGTGACGAGAATGCGGCCTGCCCTTGGATCGCCCGTAAGCTAACCCACTATGATTACATAATGTTGTATGTAATAAACCTGCGCAGCATTTCCCAATCTAACATTGGTGTCTAGTCTGTTATTTGCGGGATGCATGCTGGTGTGTGGGGCCTGTTGCCATGATGTTACTAGCCGTGATGTGAACTGGAGTACACCCGGCCCGCTGGAAGCCCCTGAGGGCATCCGCCGCTGGCTCTAGATATCGAGGGCTGAGTCTGGGTGCATGGCTGCCCAGGGGGGGCCGCCTTCCCCCAATCCTGCCGGAGCCGAAATCAACAATTGACCAGGCCGCTCCCGACCACCGTGAGGCCTGCACTGCGGGCGCGGCACTAGGGGACAGAGTTCTCGGAAGCCACTGTGCGCTTCAAAAAGCACTGAAGAGACCGTGTGACCCATCGGACAGACGCCACAGTGGGAGTTGCTACCTATGCTCTACACGGGAGCCAGATAAGTGCCTCTTGTCTTGGCACTGCACAGCGCTTCTTGAGGCTTTCCTCTCGCACTCAGATTACGCTATTGGGCGCGGGCGCGGGCGCGGGCTGGAGACCTGGGAACCCCTCTGTTGGAGACTGGGACTGAGGATGAGCTGGTACCAGAGACTGCTCTGCGCTGTGACCCCTGAGGTGTTTAAAGCCCGTAATAGTGATGGTTACAGCTGACTCTAGCACTGCAGCACTGAAGCAGGAGTAGGGGTGCCACAGCTTCTCCTTCAAGAGCCATGCCTGCTTGGGTGGGCACTGCCCTCATCTCCTGCTGTGGAGGGACTGCTAGCAATACTGCTTCCCTCGCCCAGAGACTCAAGAACTAGCGTGACCGGCTGTGAACCTCCAGAACCACCTGTCATTGAGGTCCTGCTCCCCACCTATTGACCTGGTTATAGAGCACTATTCTCAGACATATAAAGACCCCTACGTAATCTGCCCTAATCTATCAATGTCACCATCAGGAACATGGCCATAGGGAGGGGGAAAAAGAACCGCTCTTGTGAAGGACATGCTGCTAAAGACCAACGGCTCTCAGGTAAAGGCGGCAGCATTAGATTAACAGAAATGAAGTAGGTGTCTTAATATGTCTGAGAATAGTGCCCACTCCGAGCTCCGGCACGGCGAACATGGCAGGGCCCCCCTGAATTGCTCCATCATCGAGGCTCCATTTAAGTCCCTATGGGAAGACCTCAAAACCATGAAAAAGAAACATTCGAATGACTTTAAGGAAGTCTGTCGAGATATTAATGACCTCGGAGACAGGGTATCTATATTAGAGGACCATGGGGCGAGCCGGGAGGAGGAGATCAAGCAACTCCATCAGGAAGTCCTTTGGCTCCATGATCAACACCTGAACCTGCAGGCCTATGTGGAGGACTTGGAGAACCGGTCTCGCCGTAATAATATCCATATTGGGGATATTCCATCTGGTGAAGAAGGCTCCAAAAGCACTGTATTAGTGGCTGACCTCTTCCGCACAATCCTTGATTAGCCGTCAGAATTTGAGATCAAGCTAGAATGCACCAACAGAGTGGGCCCCAGGAGACCCACCCATGCGCCCCCTGCTGACATTCTGAGATGCGTCCACTAATTCCCACTGAAAGAACTCATCCTCCAAATGGCGCGAGGCAAGCAGTTGCTGCAGTTCCGAGCCCCACCCCGACTCTTTATCAGGACCTGGCCGCATCCACTCTATTGAAGCACAAGTCCTTCCACCAGGTCACTGCTCATCTCTGATCCATGGGCATGTCTTACTTGTGGGGGCACCCATTTCGACTGAGCCTCCAGTTCCAGGGGGAACTTCACCAACTCAGGTTGTTGGAGAAAGCATGCAGGCTCCTGGATCTCCAGATCGCTCTCAGTCAGCCTGGGGAAATAGCAGACACTGGTGTGCCTACAGGTGGAGAACTGTCAAGCAGTCACCCTTGGGGCTTCGTCCACACACGGAGACAGTGGGCAGAGAGCTGAGTGCGGTCCTGGCGTTGCTCACCGACGACCCTGCATGGAACTGAAGCTGGCAACGTCTACTTACTTCTACTTATCCCTGCTCTTCCTCTTCTCCTCTCTCCTTGTGCGTGGTGGGGATGAGCCTGTGCTCAGGTGGGGGGGGGGGGGGCACTGGCCTCTTTAACTCTCTTTCTTTCTTTCTAACCATAGGGCATTTCGCCCTAGACACTGACATTGTTTTAAGGGTTTCTGTATTAGTTTGTTTCACAAGGGGATGTTTGTTTTCCTTTTCCTCCTGAGACCCCCACACTCTTGATCTTACCCATGCGTGTCTCACCCTAGAAGTACCCTCCACTGTGGCACCCCTTCAGAATACATGTTCTGAACTCTGGGTTTTATATGCCGGCAATTGGTTTATCTTACCCCAACCCTATACAAATGACAATGGAACTTAAGATCCTCACCCTCAATGTTAAAGGCCTGAATAACCCCACTAAAAGGTATGCCATCCTCTCGTATGTGGAACATTTCGGAGCCCACATATGTCTAATACAAGAAACACACCTCCTCACTAGTGACATTCATAGGATTTGCTACAGGGCATTCCCTCAGCAATAATTTTCATCTATTCTTCCAAAACCACAGGGGTAGCCATTCTCGTCTCCAACACCTTTAGTGTCAAGGTTGGTCCTAAGCAGGCGGAAATTAAGGAGAGGTTACTGGCATACTCAGTTACGATAGGATCCTATAGCTTGACTCTGGGTACGATTTACGCTCCTAATGATGGACACGAACATTTAATTTGCTGCGATGTGACAGAACTGTCTGGGTGTGCAGATCGGAGCCTCCTTCTGGGGGGGTAAACCTTAATTTGTCATTTGACATGGACTTAGACCGATCGGCCCAACGCCATGGACAGTCAGGGCCCTCTTCCGTGATGGAGCACACTGGTTACAAGGGATGGTTATGGCTGATATCTGGCGGACTCTTCATCTCCACACTAGAAACTTCACAATTACTCCCACACCCACAAAACGTCCACCAGGATCGATTACTTTCTGGGTTGACAAGAGGTTGCTTCTTTGACCACTTCTGCTGAAATGAAACGTCGTTCGCTATCAGATCATGCAGCGGAGACACTCACATTGGCCATCCTCCCAACCAATCCACCCCCGAAAACCTGGCACCTGCGTGAAACTCTCTTGCATCACCCTGACATCGTGAAACAAATCACCAAAATGCTGGAAGAATTTCTAGCATTTAACGACACCCCAGACATTTTTGTCACTACCCTTTGCAACACCCTAAAGGCCATGGTCAGGGATGCATTCATTGCGATCTCTTCTGCGAACAGTAAGATCTACAAGGACAAACAGGATCAAATTTCTCACCGACCTTGAACTGGAGCACATACATAAACGAACTGGGGTTCCCCGGATTTGGCATCAACTTGAAGTGGTGAGCTTGCAACGGTGAGCATTGACCAGGACAGGCCGGGGTATGCGGTTCTACGCATGCAGTAGACTATTATGTTGGGGGTGACTGATGCGGGTGCCTCCTAGCCAACATATTGCATGCACTGCACCAGGCAACAGGGGTCCAGGTGGTGCTGAACTTGGCTGGAAAGGAGTGCAGAAATGACTCCCATATAGTAGGGGCGTTTCGCACTTTTTATAAAGATCTCTACACAGCTCAACAAGCTATCTGATGAGGCACCTTCCTGATACGAAGGAGCCTCCACTCTCAAACTTCATCGGAACAATCCGCTGACCTGGACCGCCCTATTCTTATTGAGGTAATATCCGCGATTGCCCGCCTAGCACTGTTTAAATCCCTAGGCACCAATGGGTTCACTGCAGTTTTTTATAAAACATTCTGCCCACTCATAACTCCTATCCTCACTTGTTTGTTTAATACTTTTGGCGATTATTCCATGGTTCCCTCTTTAATGGTATCAGCCTCCATTGTGGTTCTTCCAAAACCGGGAAAAGACAAATGCCTCTGTGCATCATACAGACCGATATACCTTCTTAATGTCGACCTTAAACTTTTCACTGGGATACTTGTGACCCGAATGAGTCCGATACTTCCAGTGTTCATAGACAGTGGCAAAGGGTGGTGGGGCAGGTGGAGGGAACTCAGGAGGTGTCAGGGTGGGGGGAGGCCATGCGCGAGTAATAATATATTAAACAAAAAAAAGAGTTTACCTGAAGCCGTCGGACACCTCCCGCATCATGCCTCCTCTTCTCTCCTCTTCCTGGTCCCAGCAGCCTCTGGGGCAGGCTCCCATCAAATTGCATCAGAGCAGCATGGGGATTTGCCCGAGCGGGCTAGAAAGACGCTCTGCTCAGACCAGTGAGTCTGTGGCTTTTCTCCCACCCGGCTGTTCAATGCAGCTCGCTGGAGAAGTCTAAGTGCGCATGTGTGTTTTGGCCGGCCTCAGACGGCCGGCCAAACACATATGCACACTTAGGGAGTGCACATAGCCCTCCTACTCCCCTCTCCCATGCCTCGGCCCACCCCTCCCTAAAGCAATGGTTCAGAGCCGGAAAATGAAAAATAAAACCATGTTAGAACATTGTTTTATTGTTCATTTGCTGGTTTTGGGCCAGACAGTGGGACGACACTCCTCAACCATTGTGGAGGAGCCGCTGCTGCTCATAGACCCCGACCAAGCTGGTTTTGTACTGAACCGTCAATGCAGCGATAATACAAAGAGGCTGCTCCACCTTATTGGCCAAGCCCAACACTTACATGGAACGCATGTTGCTGGCAATCAACTCTGAAAAAGCTTTCGATAGAGTCCACTGGCCATACTTAGACACCACTCTCCAGCACTTTGGTTTCGGTAACAATTTTCGCAAATGGATTCTAGGTGGCTATAGACGGCCAGAGACTGCGGTCTGAGTGAATGAGCACTCCTCACCCCCATTTCTGATCTGCTGGGGCACGAGACAAGGGTGCCATCTCTCCCCCTTATTGTTCACTCTATCTTTGGAGCCTATGGCCCAAAGAGTCAGTGACAATCCCTCATCACTGGTGTCCAGTTTTGAGGCGAGAAACATGCCATACACCTGTATACAGATGACATCATAGCCACCCTAGAGTAACCTTCGTTTTCCCTGCCAACATTTTTTGATGAGCTGGAATCGTTTGCCCAGGCAGCGAGCTTCAAAGTGAACATACACAAATCTGAAGCCCTTAATCTATCACTCCGGCACGCCACTCAGGACGCTGTACAATGCTTCTACCCAGTGCAATGGGCACCAACCTCGATCTCCTACTTAGGGCTCCAGCTCTCTGCTAAAACCTGGGAAACAGTATTTCTTAATTATAAAAATATACTTCGCCAAGTCAGATTGGAGTTGCACAGCTAGCGGCCATATGGGCTCTCCTGGCTTGGCCGTATAGGGGTGCTGAAAATTACCATACTGCCGAAAGTATTGTTTCTTTTTCCAGGTATTGTCGCAGGGATCCTGCTCTCACACAGAACTGTGCATAGAGACTTGGAACCTCAGTGAATTAGGGTGTGCCAAAACTCACCTTAGTACCCAAAATCCCCTACCAATCTAGCAATCGGTGTCTCATTGGTTCTTACAAACTCCCAATGTTTAAACAACCCAGAACATGGACTTAGAACACCTCAGGTAACGTGGAACACATGAACACTCTTTCGTTATACCAACACACCAATCCAGAACGAGGAGTAAATGAAGACACGTGCAAGTTTGAAATGTTTATTTCTAATGCAGTGTTCTCAAGCGCAGTATCTTAGCTAATACAAGCAAACATATTATAAGAAACAACGTTATCAGCATAGTTAGTAGTCCATAAAATACAAAGGGAGAAAGCATGTTAAAATGCTAGAGGGAAGAAGGCTAAATGGCACCTAAGTCTTACCCTCCCTTGCTAGCATATTACATTATATCTAAAGAAGGTCTCTTTGGGTTTTAGAAGGGCGGCCCATACCTCTGATCCTAGTGGAAAGGGATCACATCATCTTCCACCAGCTCTTTTCATGCGAAGAATCATCAAGTGTGTTGGCAGGCTCTGTGCAGTGCAATATTAAACGCGCCTAAAGCCAGAGTTGGCCGCAGCTGCATATATGTTATGTCTAGAACGTGCGAAGATCAGACCTCACAACAACCACTGTGTTGAAATAACCTTGAAGGCCTCGGCACTCACTGTACAGACATAGCTTACCAAGCAAAGCTGATACAATAGCAAAACATATTATTCTCGTGTGAAGCAAAATACTCTACTAGGCTCAAAGCTCTAATAACAATATGTGCCGTGTGCAGAAGCAGCAGAAAGGTAAAATGGCGTTTAAACTTCTAATAAGCTCATGCTAACTTAACACAGTGTGTAGGCAAAGCATATCTATATGACAGTACTCCCTGGGCACCCCCCCGTTGGCCCTCCACACTCTCCGAAACAATATTAACCACTATGTTTGGGTGGATAAATGGCCCCGAATGAGTAGAGATCTAATCTATAGGCCACCTGGAGAGGGAGGTTTAGGCGTACCAAATTTGCAACGCTACTAGCAAGACACGCAACTTAGGCCCCTCTTGAAATGGTCCTGCCCTGAATCCAAAAAGCATATGCTTTTTATGGACCGAGTGGTCACAGGCAAATCTCTGTGGAAGATTCCTTTTCTTCCTAAACCTGCGCACCCCAAAAGCCTCTATTTATCCCCCATCATAAGACCCTTACTAACCGTGTGGGACTTGATAGCAGAAAATAATGTACTTACCCCCCCCCCCCTCTAACACCTATTGCAGGCAACCCAGACTTTGCCCCTGGCCTGGACTCTCTACATTTCCAACACTGGAACCAGGATGTCTGTAGGTCCATAGGTCACTTATTCGACAAAAAGGGAATTCGCCCCTTCAAGGATCTTTGTTATGACCTAGCTCAGCCTGAAACTGTATGTTTCAACTACAGCCATATACGGCACTGGGTGTTGCACACTGTGGTACTTTCTAAGGCACAACAGCATCTTACCCCCTAAGAGAAACAGCTACTTTCTAAAATGTCAAACGCCCGCCTCATTACTGAGCTCTATGGCCTTCTTCGTGCTATTGCTTCCCAGCACAAATCTCCCAGTCAGAGACGCTGGGAATCCGAAATAGGCTGCACTTTCACACAGCAGGTATGGGGGGGAATATCTACTATAGCATGAGACACACAGCCTGCAATGTTGTGTCAGTGAAATGTCGACCTAAGTGGTTACCTATTGGTATCTCATACCTCATCAATTGCATAAAGGCAACCCAGCTCAGGGGCTGGAGTGCTGGTGTGTTTGTAGTTCACTGGGCAAGCTCTCTCACCTGTTGTGGGACTGCCCTAAACTCACCCCTTATTTGACATGGGTGCTCAATGATATTGACACTCTTTTCAAGACACAACTACTCCACTTCCCCACTTACGTTATCTTGGGACTACCCAACGCCCTCACTTTCCCACTTAAGTCTCATAGAGGCAGGCAGATTGATCTTACGCTGGGTGGAGCTCTGCAAAACATATTGTTGCTGTAGGGCATGGGCATATTACTACTTATCAGGGATGGTTAGATTGATTGTGGTATGTTCTTGGGCATGGAGAGCATATCCTTCTCTTTGTTAAATCAAGGGACCTCCTTCCCAGACCTCTGCCGTCCATTCCTCCTTCTTTTGCCTTCGGAGTTCCATGACCTCACTTGCCCAAAATATCTACACCTCCAACGTCTCACTGAGACTTCCTGGGGTTCAACCTGAGGGAGATATGGACACTGTAGACATGTCCAATGAGAATAAATGCTCTCTTGATTTATATGCATGGCCCCGAGGGAGGGAGGGGGAGGGGGGTGCTGTTGGACAATTTGAAAAATGCCATCGCTATTGGGCCATTGGCCATTAATTGCTTTATATTTGTGAAACTGAATAAAAATGTAAACCATAAAGAAGCTATAAGCATTAACCCCTGTCATTATGGTTTCAGGTCTGGTCTGGATACAGTAGAGGAGAGTCTGAAACTGCGTCTTATTTTGGGCAAGTATAACATCACTAGGTGCTGGCCACTCTTCCTTACCTTTATGGGCCTGTCCATTGCATTCAATTGTGTGAATCAAATCAAATTGTGCCTACTCTTGTTGAAAATAGGGGTTGAGGTTTCTTTGGTAAGTCTTCTACATAGTCTTCATGTTATTTTGTAAGCCAGAGTTCGATATGGCATTACGGGTGAACTGAATGGCTCTTTTGATCTTTTGAGCCATTTGATTAATCTGTCCCTGTTTACATCTGCTGTCCCTAGAGATTGGAAGCAAGCCAGGGTGGTCCCTTTGCTGAAAAATCCCAAACTTGATACTGCAAAACCAGTGAACTTTCGACCCATCTCTCTCCTGCCCTGGGTCGCCAAGATTTTGGAGGCCCATATTCATTCCATACTCACAGGCTATCTGGAGGAGAACAACTTACTGGACCCCTCTCAGAATGGTTTTCGGCTGGGTCACTGTACGGAATCAGCTCTCCTAGCTGTGACCGAGCATCTGAGGGGGGCTCTAGATGAGCGTCACACATTGGCACTGATTTTGTTATATCTCAGTGCCGCATTTGACACCGTCTCCCACCAGGTCCTGTTGCAGAGGTTGAAGGAGGTGGGCATCATGGACTCTGCCCTTGAGTGGTTTGTCTCCTTTTTAACTGAGAGGACATTCCAGGTTGCAGTTCCCCCTTTTGCTCCCAAGATCCATACCATCAAATATGGGGTACCGCAGGGCTCAGCTTTGAGCCCGACATTGTTCAATCTATATGTACAACCATTGACAGCAGTGGAAAAAAGCAGAGGGCTCACAGCAGTGTCTCATGCGGACAACACACAGTTGGTAGTAGCACTCCCGGATGACTCTGGGCAGGATGCATGTAAGTTCCAGAGGGATCTGGAGATCATCTCTGAGTGGATGACTGCCAGCTGTCTTCAGCTCAATGCCAACAAATCCGAGGTACTGCTGGTCAGGGGAGACACTGAGCTGTGGAGTGAGCGCTGGCGGCCTGCTAAGTTGGGCTGTGCACCAGTCCCCAAACAGGTGGTAAAAAATCTGGGTGTGTGGGTAGACTCTGCCCTTAGCTTTCAGACACAAACAAAGAAAGTAGCAGGAACCTGCTTTTGTATTCTACGGGGGCTCAAACCAGTGCTACGGTTTGTCGACCCGTCCATGAGGCAGGTGACTGTCCAGGCATCCATTCTGTCTAGACTGGATTATGCCAACTCACTCTACGTGGGAGCCAATAAGGCGGAAATTACAAGACTGCAAAGGACCTAGAACGCTGCAGCTAGAACCCTGTTGGGTCTGCCCAGGATACGCTCCACCTCCAGTGCTATCCGTCGGCTACACAAGTTCAAGATTCTCTGCATGTCTTTTAAAATCTTAAATGTTTACTCTCCAGACATCTTGGCCAATCTGCTTACACCATACACCCCCTCCCGCCAACTTCGGTCTATGGGCCAGCATCTGGCAGTGTTCCGCGGGTGAGGAGGGCTCATGCTGGTGGGCGGTCCTTCGGTGTATTGGCAGCCAAACTTTGGAATACGCTCCCCATCGCCATTCGCAGCTTGAAAAACTACCTGGCATTCCGTAAGGTTATCAAAATGCACCTCTGTCCTCCACTATAGGCGGTTTCTGTTGTCTTTTGTTCTGCTGTTTTCTGCTTCAGCGCTGGGACGCCCCTTCGCCGGGGCAGCTGTGCGCTATAAAAAAAAAGAAATGCCAGTGTAGTATCCTGGCCCTGTTATTTATTCTTTATATCAATAACCTAATACCCTGTTTTGTCAATGCTGCCGTTGCCGCATTCCAACATTATTATACATGGATGATGCGGTTCTTATGGCCCATACACCGAATGCTCTTTGCAAACTTGTAAGGGCCCTTTGCATCCTTCATGTGTGAACTGGAGCTAGTCACTAACTTCAGCAAGTCCCATGTGATGGCTTGTGGCGCAGGCAACACTAATATTTTGAATTTAACTATTGGTGATATTATCATAACGGGGTGAACAGTTTCTCATACTTAGGTTTTTATTTAGACTTTTTGGGCAATGTCAAGCTTACTTTCTTGGAGTTTGTCGGACATAGAGGTTAAGGGATGAATTGGAGAAGCCCTCTCTTAAGGATTATATCCAGCTCAGGGGTATTAACTCTAATATTCTCTATTGAGGTCCCCCTTTAACTCGGTGGGAAAGGTACCTTTTAGCTCACTTCAGAGCATGGGCACTTTGGCGACTACTAAGCTTTCCGCTTGGGCCTGACATACTTAGTAGCAGCCTACGGTTTGCCCTTGTGATGATGCATCTCCCCAGTCCTTACTACATTTTATGTAGTTCTGTAAGTATTTTGATTTATTTTTAAAACCTTTTTTGAAGCATTTAGCATTCAGGCAGGTCAGAATTGTGTTGCTTTATTAGCAACTTCTGGATAACGGCGAGGTGTGCTTCAGAGTTAGTTCCTTTTTGTAGGCAGTGGTCAAATCACATAAATCTATGGAAGGATAATTTTTCTTCAGTCCTGTGTTTTTAAGGTTACATGTCTGTTTAGTCAGACTATCTTTCTACATGTTTTTTTCTTTTTTTTATAATTCTGTTCTTAGCGTAACCTTAGAGGTTTTTAATGTATGGGTTATTATTGCCTATTATAGTTCTGAGTAGACCAAGATTGGTGGGAAAGGTAATGGAGGGATGTCCTCAGATGGACTTCCTTATAGTCAGTGATAATTTAGTATCACAGCATCAAATAGCTGAACCCTTCTGGTATATCAATCTCACAATAGTGATTTGCGCTGCTTTCCCGTTGACCTTTTAACTCTTTGTTTCCTTTAAATACCAGTTTCTCTCCTAGCTTCCGGGGTGAGTAGGGGTGTATTTATTCCTTATCATTTCCTGCACCTTAAACAGGTGACTACTCGCCAAAGATATTTAAAGATGTAAAGTGATGACAGTCATATTAAATCGTTTTTCTCAGAGATTTTGTAATGTTGTGATAAAAACAGTATCGCACCTTCATTGTTCTCTAGTCTGACTTCTTAGAACCTTAATATCTTTGACACAGTAATGACCGTTCAGATAGAAAGACAGCTAGTGGCTAGATCAACATTTAATTTAAACTAGACTGCAACTGCACTTGAAAAGAGACAAAGTGACAATCATATTTCAGGAGACATGCCCGAAGATGAAGACATATGAAGATGAAGTATGACAACACTCGCTTTGAACCGTTATGACAATCCACCAGCAAGCTTCTAGTGTATAACATCTCACGCCACCTCTACCACAGGTAGACGTTGCGGTTAAACGTCTAATACCATGTTCATTGCTCAGTGTTGACCTCACTGTTTTATACATACAAGTGGACCACTGAGGACAAGTTCAAGTTGCTTGCTTATCAAACATTCTTCTCCTTGTAATCTCTTGAACATTAGACAGGACTCACTACATATCATCCAAATCCTGCCAACCCCTGTTGCCCTGTGTCTGGCCACCATTAATGCCGTCATCTGTCTCCTGCTCTTCCCTTTGTATGCATGAGCACTGTATCATGTAGACTAAGAACAGTCCATACAGCAGATCTGTGTTTTCTGAACATCGCAATTGCCGCTGTAGTGGCAATAGTTTCCTGCGGTGGTCCTACACCATTATCCCAAGCATAGTTCACCCCTGGTGGCATGTGGAATATCGAATAAATTTATATGTATAATTTTTTTCTAAAACATAATTAATTGGAAAGTAATTATTGGGAAATTTGGATTATCTGCACCACTAGTAATTGACAATTGTTATTCGTGTTTTTGAAAGCTTGTTATGGAGAATGTGAAATGTGAAAACATAGTGCAACAGAAGACTACAGTAGAGAGGGTTACACAGCTACATGTGCTAAAACAACAGTGCAGGCCAAAAACTTGTGCTGACAAGAGAGAAGTGAAGAGTTCATTTGAGGACATCATTGCAGGAAGGTGGATACCTGACTATGGTTACCCCAGATTTTTTGCCATGTGTTTAGCTGGTTTTTGACTTAGTTGGCCTGGGATCCTGCTAATCAGGACCCTAGGCTATCTGCTCTCTCTATAAAATGGACTCCATGTACCTTAGGTACATACCTAATTGGATATTGGGTCACTCCTGTGAGTCCCTGTACAGTGTACCATAGGTACCCAGGGCATAGGTGCACCCAAGGCCTACCAGGGGCTGCAGCATATCTTTTGCCACCCCTGGCTGGCCATCCAAACTGACACAACTGGCTGATCACTCAGCTGGGGCAAGGTTGTGTAATCACCCCTTGCTTAGGTATAGTATTCCTATATCTACCCTTATATCTAGACCCATACACACCTATAAGTCACTCCTATGGCAGGCCTTAACAATCCTGGAGGCAGAGTGCTTGGTTTTATGTGAGATGGTGCTCTAGCATGAGCTGAGCCTGTCTGCAGCTTTTGGAACCATGTCCTTATAGCTGTTCTAGGATATTGCCATACCATATACTCTTAAGTGCATTATGAGGGAAGCATCCCTTACATCGGATACATCGCATCGCGCTGACATTGCAACGCGGCAATTACATCGTGCCCGTCATTACCTCGCATGTCATTAGGACGCATGCAAGTGCATCGCATTACCTAATACATCGTTAGCGATGACATCGAATTGACTGGGAAGCGAGCGAATAACATGACAGTGTTTACATGTAAAGAACACTGACGGGGGTTATTTTAAGAATGTTTATTTAAGCACAATGACATAAACTGACGGAGGTAATTAAGCTGCGTAAAAACGGTGCATATTTGGAAAACTGACGGAGGTAATTAAGCAGCGTAAAAACGGTGCATATTTGGAAATATGATCATTAGAAGAATGTTTATTTAAGCACAATGACATAAACTGACGGAGGTAATTTCAATAGACATTAAAAACGGCGAGCATTAACAGAAACAAGCAAAGCGGTGCATATTTGGAAATATGGTTATTTAAAAACGATGTTTATTTGTTTCTTTAAGCATCATTGACATCGAATTCATATTTAAGCATCATTGTAAAGAACACTGACGGAGGTAATTTCCAACAACAATTTAAGCATCATTAGAAGAATGTTTATTTAAGCAATATGCGCACAAGCAATATGCGCACAATCACATAAACTTACTTACAAAAAAAGCGTAAAGCGAGCACATTAAAAACGGGAAGCAGCGAGCACATTAAAAACGGGAAGCATAAACAGAAACAAGCAAAGCGGTGCATATTTGGAAATATGTTTATTTCAATAAGCAAAACATCAACGTCAGTCACTGCAACAACATGTGGTGTAACGGAAACATAGACTGACTTTGGTGCTGACAGACACGGTTCGCGCCTGCAATCCTCCAATCATACCAAGATTATATACTTATTTTGGGGAAATATGTTTATTTCAATAAGCAAAACATCAACATCAGTCACTGCAACAACATGTGGTGTAACGGAAACATAGACTGACTTTGGTGCTGACAGACACGGTTCGCGCCTGCAATCTTCCAATCATACCAAGATTATAAACTTATTTTTGGGAAATATGTTTATTTCAATAAGCAAAACATCAACGTCAGTCACTGCAACAACATGTGGTCTAACGGAAACATAGACTGACTTTGGTGCTGACAGACACGGTTCGCGCCTGCAATCCTCCAATCATACCAAGATTATATACTTATTTTTTTTTCATATACTTATTTTTTACAACAAAATTTGATGGGAAGTTTATTTATCACGCACATCCCCTCATATCAATATATCTGGTGGGTGCATGGGTGGCATGGGTGGATGGATGGGTGGGTGGGTGGATGGATGGATGGATGGGTGGGTGGGATGGTGGTGTGCGACATCCCCTCATATCAATATATCTGGTGGGTGCATGGGTGGCATGGGTGGATGGATGGGTGGGTTGGTGGGTGGATGGATGGATGGATGGGTGGGTGGGTGGGTGGGATGGGTGGATGGATGGATGGTGGTGGATTGGATGGATGGGTCGGTGGATGGATGGATGGGTGGGTGGATGGATGGATGGGTGGATGGTTGGGTGGGATGGGTGGATGGATGGGTGGGTGGGTGGGTGGATGGGTGGTTGGGTGGGTGGGATGGGTGGATGGATGGATGGGTGGGTGGGTGGATGGCTGGATGGGTAGGTGGATGGGTGGGTGGGATGGGTGGATGGATGGATGGTGGTGGATTGGGTGGATGGATGGATGGGTGGGGATGGGTGGATGGATGGGTGGGTGGGTGGGTGGCTGGATGGGTAGGTGGATGGGTGGGTGGGATGGGTGGATGGATGGATGGTGGTGGATTGGGTGGATGGATGGATGGATGGGTGGGTGGGATGGGTGGATGGATGGATGGGTGGGTGCCTGGATGGATGGATGGATGGATGGGTGGGTGGGCTGGGTGGGTGGGTGGTCCGATGGGTGGGTGGTCGGATGGATGGGTGGATGGGGTGGATGGATGGATGGATGGATGCATGGGTTGGTGGTGATATGGGTGGGTGGATGGATGGGTGGGTGGGTGGATGGATGGATGCATGGGTTGGTGGTGACATGGGTGGGTGGATGGATGGGTGGGTGGGTGGATGGATGGGTGGATGTCATGCAACAACATAAACCAAGGTGATATGTAATGTCACTTAGAAAAATACACAATGATAACGTTTGTACATTTTTATTTGTCAAACACCATAAACACGTTTGTCCAGATTTGATTGTAAAAGACAATAAACACGTTTGTACATTTTTATTTGGAAAACACAATAAATACGTTTGTACATTTTTATTTGGTTTACATTGCTTGTATACAAAATACTTACAAACTTACTACGTATGTAAGAGAATGAATGAAATACAAGTACATTTCCATGGGAAAAATGTCAACACGATAGGGGGTACAATTTACAGACAGCATTATCGGGCACAACAGTAAGGATTCAGAGGATGGAATACAACACATACAAGTACCAACTTTTTTTTACCCAAAGGAATTCAGTACATGTGCGATGGAAGACAGGTAGTCAGAAGGCACAGAGAAGGGGAACAGTTTTAATACTGCCAAAAGTCTGACAGACATTTCCTTTGAACGCGGGCAAACACGTGCATGTAGATTACCTGCTAAACACTGTGACATTCGCATTTCCTGGAAACTTTGCTCCTTTTTTAAAATCTCAAGAAAACAGTAGAAATTCGGGTGGGCTTTGCCTATACTTTTGTTTAAAGAGTTGTGCCAACCCTCAAGGGCATTGTTTGTCTTTGCTCCTCCCTCTAAGCAGGTGGAGTAGCAGTTCCACCAGTCCACAAGAAAACGTGGCTTCCTCCGGCAACCCGACCTGCTTAGATGCCCAATCCATGTGTCTTCAAAATAATTTAATAATGGTGCCAATTTGTCCTCGTTTACCATGAAATATTCCGACTCTGTAATCGATGTGTAGTAGTCATCTACACTATCAGGAGGAACAAAGCAAAGACCAGCTAGTTTTCTAAGCTCAAACTGCAGTTTACTATCAGACACATAATCCTCAATAAGGAAAGTTTTTTGAATTTTGCGCCAAATAGCCTGAGAAAAGTGAAAAAAACATCCTTGTATTTGGGTATCCATGTACAATTTCTTTACAACATTTATCATGGGTAATTCAAAGTCCATGATTACTTTTCTCGGACTTTTGTTTGGGATTTTAGATTTTACGACTGACAAAAACTCAGTATACGTTGAGGATTGTTTGTCTGGTAGTAAGCTGTAGACTAAAGGAACTACAATGTCGTTAACGTACCCGTGAATGGTGTAGATCTGGGTGAAAGGGGTGGGCGTGCTTTTAAACGTCCCATCAAGCATCCACACATCACTGTTCTCCAAGCGGTTAAGATTGCGGGGGGTGCTAAATATTAAAATGCGCTTTTGACAGTTCTCATTGTCATACAGAATAAACTGTTCCTTCTAAACGGTAACACACAGTTCAGCAGGCATTTTAATATCCCCAAAAGTTTGTGGTGCCACACTTTGTGGGTGATTCGCGAGTTTCTTACGTTGGATCATTCGCCGTAAGCTGGGGATGGCAGGCATACTACTAGCCACATGTTCACTAATATGTTGTGATACCTCCCTTAAAATGGCACCACACGGGTCATTGGAGTTGCATGCAATCATTTTCATCTCATTTATCGATTCTCTAACTTCAATAGCAGTTGCAGAGGCCGAGTGGTTATGCTCTGTGCTCCTTAAAACAGACTCACCCAGAGTAACCGCTCGTCCTCTGCAATGCCTTGAGTAATATTGCACACACTTCCAATGACCACGTGGCTCTGAATTTCTCTCCTTGCAATATATATAACCGCTGTGTTTCAGTAGGCGATTTCCTCTGCTTGACGTGATATATTGCGTCATCTTTGGATCAGACATTTTCTGTCGGGGAAAAAAAAAAAATATTAAAAATGATGATAAGAAAGACATTTGCGGTAGGAAGACAACAGAAAATGCATTGTAAAAATAGTAAGAAAGAGATTTCCAGTAGGAAACAAACAAAAACATTCCTTTTAAAAATCATAAGAAAGACACATTGTTCCTAATGCCGGACACGAAATGCATAAAGCACTGCATACACCCCTGCGCCCGCAGCAGTAAACCTCCATCCCAAGCAGCCCCAGAAGGATGTAAGGCCCGCGCAAAAAAAAAAAAATGAAACATAATCTCCCCAAGATTACTTACTAAAGTGTACGTGATTGCCATTGAAAATTAAAAAACTTTTTTTTTTTAAAATAAAAATGTTATTATGAACAACTTGAATTTGTAACATCAAGGCTTGTAAGTGACGTCAAGCCAAAACATGTTGCATTTAAAAGGCTATAGGTGTCACATTTCCCAGAAATACAAGTATTAACATTGTAAATGACAAAACTATTAATGTCACAATTTACCCAAAAAAATATACATAACAATTGTGTCATGTCCTGGTGAAATAAAGCCAACTTGCCTAATGCGGGACCTATTGCATTGCAAATGCTTGTTTACCTTTTGTGCTAATCTGATGGTGCTGCACTTAGCGTAGAAACCCGAAATCTTTGCTTGACTTGCAACTACGGGACCTTTACAAATCTGTAACATAAAGTAAAAAAGAAAAGTTAGCGGTGGCATTATTACTTAGGTCTTTCAACAACACTTTTTGCACTTACAAGTGTTTAAAGGTGTTCTATGTTATAAGTACTGTACTACAAAAGTTCGACAAAACATAGCAATTTGTTTCTGAAAACCCCAAAAAATTAGTTTGCCCTGCCATTATTACACGCCTAATATACCAAATAGCAAAGACACTCAATTCCATGCTAATATGCAGCACATTGCTCCCAGACACTATTTCGTGTCGTAAGAGTACATTGGAAATAGCGTTAATGTACCTGTATCGTTGTTTTACGCTTTGGATGGCGTTCTTCTTTTTGTTTGGATAGGTTCCACACAAAGCCTCACGGTGGGGACGGCCTATTTTAAGAGGCAAAATAGAGATTAGTCTAACGTTGGGTATATCAAGCCAATCAAGCAACAATTTACGCAATCCACCAACCCATCCAACTGCCAACACATGGTACTATGCGACACTTTGCTTCAAGTCGATATGGTACATTTGCAAGTTTTTCGATTCCTATCTTTTATGTAAGTTGTGTAATCCTACCCAAAGTTTAGGGTGCAGGGCAGGGGACAGTTTTTGGGCCAGAGCAGCCGGGAAAGGAATAGTTTGCATCCCATCTCATTATTTATGCGCAGGTAGGGACGAGGGAAACATAGGGCAGAGGGGCACTAAAAACGAAGTCTCAAGAAATAGAACACTTGCCTACTGAACACTTAACGATTGCAAACGCACCCACGGACGTCGCGGCAGATAAACTGCATGTTACGAATAGAAGGTGCGCTCCGTGTCTATGATCAAAGCGGTCTAAAAAAAACTGCATGCATGCTGTAAGGCAAATTAGCTTTCATCCATCCAGCCATCCACCCATGACACCCACCCATCCACCCACCCATCCATCCGACCACCCACCCACCCATCCACCCATCCCACCCAACCAACCATCCATCCATCCAGGCACCTACCCATCCATCCATCCATCCAGGCAC
This sequence comes from Lissotriton helveticus, assembly GCF_964261635.1. Classification (NCBI taxonomy): domain Eukaryota; kingdom Metazoa; phylum Chordata; class Amphibia; order Caudata; family Salamandridae; genus Lissotriton; species Lissotriton helveticus. Next base: position 719,397,625 of record NC_136073.1, read on the forward strand.
CCACCCATCCATCCATCCATCCCACCCACCCATCCATCCTGCCATCAGATGTTACCTGAAATTACCTTTCTTCTCTGCTGCCTGTTGCTGATCCAAGATATTTGAACTCCAAAGTTAGTGCTGTGTGATGCAGGCAACAACGTGTCGACCACCTGAATCGGGATGATCTAAGAGAAAATAGCCAGAAAAAAGTATACAATATAAGCAGCTGAACGTCAGTAATTCATTTAAGCGTGAAAGCAAAACGATGTGCTATCCTTGTCTTATAAAGCTAAGGGCAAAAAAATTCAAATCAGACACAGGGAATAAGGGTGGGGAGTAATTTAATAATAATTAATTAATTAATGTATGTTTGTACATATTTTTAATTAGTAATTAATTGGTCATTAAATAATATTAATTAGTTAATTACATTAATTAGAGTAATTTATTTATATATATAATGTTTAGTTGTTGTTAATTAATTAATTAGGAAAAATGTATATTAATTATTAAATTAAATTAATTACAGCTAATGTGCTAATATATTTACTTTATTGTTATTGTTAATTAATAATTAATTGGTAATTAAATAATATTAATTAATTTTGGGCAAATGAGTATTTTTAGGGTTCAGGGTCAGTTTTGGTTTTTGGGTAAAGGGGTATTTTTAGGGTTCAGGGTCAGTTTTCAGTTTTTTGGGTAAAGGGGTATTTTTAGGGTTCAGGGTCAGTTTTCAGTTTTTGGGTAAAGGGGTATTTTTAGGGTTCTGGGTCAGTTTTCAGTTTTTGGGTTAAGGGGTATTTTTAGGGTTCAGGGTCAGTTTTGGGTTTTTGGGTAAAGGGGTATTTTTAGGGTTTAGGGTCAGTTTTCAGTTCTTGGGTAAAGGGGTATTCTTTGGGTTCAGGGTCAGTTTTCCCTACTGTTGCACCCACTGGAGTGGGAATAGTAATTTTAACCCCTACGCTATCCAACGCTTTCCCTACGCTTGCACTCTTTGGAGTGGGAATAGTATTTTTTACACTTCTGGTATCGTACGTTAATATAATAGTATCCTGTGGCCAGTGAGGGGGGTGTATCCTGTGCACAGTGAGGGGGTGTATCCTGTGGCCAGTGTGGGGGATGTATCCTGTGGACAGTGTGGGGATGTATCCTGTGCACAGTGAGGGGGTGTATCCTGTGGACAGTGAGGGGTGTATCCTGTGGATAGTGATGGCGTGTATCCTGTGGCCAGTGTGGGGGGGTTGTATGCTGTGGACAGTGTGGGGATGTATGCTGTGCACAGTGAGGGGGTGTATTATGTGGCCAGTATGGGGGTGTATCCTGTGGACAGTGAGGGGAAGTGTATCCTTTGAACAGTGTTTGGGCTGTATCCTGTGGACAGACAGTGAGGGGGGCTTGAGGCTAATGAACAGGTAAGACCAGGCGCTTGCGGCCTGCAGCTGGACATTGTCAGGCGACACAAGGCCAGAGTGCATAAGGGGGGTGTACCCTGTGGATAGTGTGGGGATGTATCCTGTTCACAGTGAGGGGGTGTATCCTGTGGCCAGTATGGGGGTGTATCCTGTGGACAGTGAGGGGAGGTGTATCCTTTGGACAGTGTTTGGGCTGCATCCTGTGGACAGTGAGAGGTGTATCCTGTGGATAATGAGGGGGTGTATCCTGTGGCCAGTGTGGGGGTGTATCCTGTGGACAGTGTTTGGACTGTATCCTGTGAGGGGTGTATCCTGTGGCAAGTAAGGGGGTTGTGTCCTGTGGACAGTAAGGGGGTGTATCTTGTGGACAGTGTGGGGGTGTATCCTGTGCACAGTGAGGGGGTGCATCCTGTGGACAGTGTTTGGGCTGTATCCTGTGGACAGTGAGGGGTGCATCCTGTGGATAATGAGGGGGTGCATCCTGTGGCCAGTGAGGGGGGTGTATCCTGTGCACAGTGAGGGGGTGTATCCTGTGGCCAGTGTGGCGGAGTATCCTGTGCACATGAGGGGGTGTATCCTGTGGACAGTGAGGGGTGTATCCTGTGGATAGTGATGGGGTGTATCCTGTGGCCAGTGTGGGGGGTTGTATCCTGTGGACAGTGTGGGGATGTATGCTGTGCACAGTGAGGGGGTGTATCCTGTGGCCAGTATGGGGGTGTATCCTGTGGACAGTGAGGGGAAGTGTATCCTTTGAACAGTGTTTGGGCTGTATCCTGTGGACAGACAGTGAGGGGGGCTTGAGGCTAATGAACAGGTAAGACCAGGCGCTTGCGGCCTGCGGCTGGACATTGTCAGGCGACACAAGGCCAGAGTGCATAAGGGGGGTGTATCCTGTGGATAGTGTGGGGATGTATCCTGTACACAGTGAGGGGGTGTATCCTGTGGCCAGTATGGGGGTGTATCCTGTGGACAGTGAGGGGAGGTGTATCCTTTGGACAGTGTTTGGGCTGCATCCTGTGGACAGTGAGATGTGTATCCTGTGGATAATGAGGGGGTGTATCCTGTGGCCAGTGTGGGGGTGTATCCTGTGGACAGTGTTTGGGCTGTATCCTGTGAGGGGTGTATCCTGTGGATAATGAGCCACGGACTTAATGCATCAAAAACATTTTCTGTAATGTAGTCATGCGGGCAAGTAGCAGCAAGCAGGTCTAAAGTAACCAATATCAGTGCAACGCAGAGATAACAAAACGATAATTATTTCTCTCAGTGTGCTTTAAAGATCAAGTTCATCGTAAAATGACAGAACCTCTAATAAGGATCAATTGGCACCAAATGTTTTGATTCGATGTTTAAACTTTCAGTACTTCCCAAACCAAATGAGTAAGCCCTCCCCTCATGAAATACCAAGGAGCAAAAAAAGGCATGGCTTTCCCTCCTACATGAACCAAACGTGGCACTTTCCCAAGCCAGAAAAGGTTATTGCAAAAGAACCACTGCCCAGGTATGATACAGATGAATAGAATATACCAGAAAGACTAAAGTTCGAAGGCCATCACCTAGGAATTCTTCATGATCACAGCACAACCCAGTCAGCCTGGCACTTTTCTGTGAGGCATAAACACCATGCACAGTGTTCGCACATAAGTTAAAACACAAAAAAATCGCCCTGCTTGCAAATAAATAAAACGAGCCCAAAAAGAGCCGGACTTTAATGTGGCTTCTCTCTGCCATAAAGCTCTAACTTCATACGCTTAGGTAAAGGCACAACTCACAGGCCGAGCTGCTGTCAGAATTAAAGAAGACGTCAGCGCTTCGCCGTGAAATGGATCTCCCCCCCCAAAAAAAGAAGCTCGTGAGTGGTGCTGCGCACGCGCCACTGCAAGCATATCTTCAATTATGGCGGCCGTGTCTGGCCGCCATAATTGAACACATATGGGCTTTGGTGCGCGTAACAGACACCAATAGGCCATAGACGGAACTACGCGACCGCCTATGGCCTATTGCGTGTTCTGTTATAAAACAGCACGCATGCAAAGCCCAATCAAAATGGACCTTGACATGCACATGCATGAGCTGTGTGGAATTTCAAGGTCTATTTTTGAAACCCTAGTAAAAGGGCTTTTCGCTCACTTCGCTTGCGAGCCCTAAACATGGTGCAAAAAACACGAAGAGCGGTTGCAGCCACTCAGTCTGCAAACATCAGTCCAGCCAAATTTCCCAGGTCCACCATACATGTCTAGCTCTTCCAGTCCAGGTTTTGGGTCTTCTGCTCGCGTCTTTCCCATTATAAAGTCAGGACTACAGTAAGCAAAGAAAAAACATGTCCCTCATGCTGATCCCCCACACTTTCTTCCAGCATGTCATTTTACGAAATCCAAGTCTAATGTAATCCTTTTCTGCCACTTTCAGATGGTATCGTTCATTGCTTGAAGATCATAATCGCGTCACTCCTAATTTTGCATAACTCCACCAAAACGGGTCTTCTGCTTCTGTATTTGCTGTTTGTAATACAGGACCACTATATTTGCATTTTTGCATCCGATGACCAGGGCCACTGGAATTATGTGGCAGGAGAGGGCAAAATATAGTGCAGGTTTGAGTTAATTATGCAACAAGAAAAGGCTAGTTTTGCACCATAATGCAGCACATTTTGGAATAGTATTATATTACTTCATTATTTTGTCACTTTTAAACTCAGTAACAATGTCTGGGCATTTTTTGCACCTCATTAGTGGGAAGCATCCCTTACATCGGATACATCGCATCGCGCTGACATTGCAACGCGGCAATTACATCGTGCCCGTCATTACCTCGCATGTCATTAGGACGCATGCAAGTGCATCGCATTACCTAATACATCGTTAGCGATGACATCGAATTGACTGGGAAGCGAGCGAATAACATGACAGTGTTTACATGTAAAGAACACTGACGGGGGTTATTTTAAGAATGTTTATTTAAGCACAATGACATAAACTGACGGAGGTAATTAAGCTGCGTAAAAACGGTGCATATTTGGAAAACTGACGGAGGTAATTAAGCAGCGTAAAAACGGTGCATATTTGGAAATATGATCATTAGAAGAATGTTTATTTAAGCACAATGACATAAACTGACGGAGGTAATTTCAATAGACATTAAAAACGGCGAGCATTAACAGAAACAAGCAAAGCGGTGCATATTTGGAAATATGGTTATTTAAAAACGATGTTTATTTGTTTCTTTAAGCATCATTGACATCGAATTCATATTTAAGCATCATTGTAAAGAACACTGACGGAGGTAATTTCCAACAACAATTTAAGCATCATTAGAAGAATGTTTATTTAAGCAATATGCGCACAAGCAATATGCGCACAATCACATAAACTTACTTACAAAAAAAGCGTAAAGCGAGCACATTAAAAACGGGAAGCAGCGAGCACATTAAAAACGGGAAGCATAAACAGAAACAAGCAAAGCGGTGCATATTTGGAAATATGTTTATTTCAATAAGCAAAACATCAACGTCAGTCACTGCAACAACATGTGGTGTAACGGAAACATAGACTGACTTTGGTGCTGACAGACACGGTTCGCGCCTGCAATCCTCCAATCATACCAAGATTATATACTTATTTTGGGGAAATATGTTTATTTCAATAAGCAAAACATCAACATCAGTCACTGCAACAACATGTGGTGTAACGGAAACATAGACTGACTTTGGTGCTGACAGACACGGTTCGCGCCTGCAATCTTCCAATCATACCAAGATTATAAACTTATTTTTGGGAAATATGTTTATTTCAATAAGCAAAACATCAACGTCAGTCACTGCAACAACATGTGGTCTAACGGAAACATAGACTGACTTTGGTGCTGACAGACACGGTTCGCGCCTGCAATCCTCCAATCATACCAAGATTATATACTTATTTTTTTTTCATATACTTATTTTTTACAACAAAATTTGATGGGAAGTTTATTTATCACGCACATCCCCTCATATCAATATATCTGGTGGGTGCATGGGTGGCATGGGTGGATGGATGGGTGGGTGGGTGGATGGATGGATGGATGGGTGGGTGGGATGGTGGTGTGCGACATCCCCTCATATCAATATATCTGGTGGGTGCATGGGTGGCATGGGTGGATGGATGGGTGGGTTGGTGGGTGGATGGATGGATGGATGGGTGGGTGGGTGGGTGGGATGGGTGGATGGATGGATGGTGGTGGATTGGATGGATGGGTCGGTGGATGGATGGATGGGTGGGTGGATGGATGGATGGGTGGATGGTTGGGTGGGATGGGTGGATGGATGGGTGGGTGGGTGGGTGGATGGGTGGTTGGGTGGGTGGGATGGGTGGATGGATGGATGGGTGGGTGGGTGGATGGCTGGATGGGTAGGTGGATGGGTGGGTGGGATGGGTGGATGGATGGATGGTGGTGGATTGGGTGGATGGATGGATGGGTGGGGATGGGTGGATGGATGGGTGGGTGGGTGGGTGGCTGGATGGGTAGGTGGATGGGTGGGTGGGATGGGTGGATGGATGGATGGTGGTGGATTGGGTGGATGGATGGATGGATGGGTGGGTGGGATGGGTGGATGGATGGATGGGTGGGTGCCTGGATGGATGGATGGATGGATGGGTGGGTGGGCTGGGTGGGTGGGTGGTCCGATGGGTGGGTGGTCGGATGGATGGGTGGATGGGGTGGATGGATGGATGGATGGATGCATGGGTTGGTGGTGATATGGGTGGGTGGATGGATGGGTGGGTGGGTGGATGGATGGATGCATGGGTTGGTGGTGACATGGGTGGGTGGATGGATGGGTGGGTGGGTGGATGGATGGGTGGATGTCATGCAACAACATAAACCAAGGTGATATGTAATGTCACTTAGAAAAATACACAATGATAACGTTTGTACATTTTTATTTGTCAAACACCATAAACACGTTTGTCCAGATTTGATTGTAAAAGACAATAAACACGTTTGTACATTTTTATTTGGAAAACACAATAAATACGTTTGTACATTTTTATTTGGTTTACATTGCTTGTATACAAAATACTTACAAACTTACTACGTATGTAAGAGAATGAATGAAATACAAGTACATTTCCATGGGAAAAATGTCAACACGATAGGGGGTACAATTTACAGACAGCATTATCGGGCACAACAGTAAGGATTCAGAGGATGGAATACAACACATACAAGTACCAACTTTTTTTTACCCAAAGGAATTCAGTACATGTGCGATGGAAGACAGGTAGTCAGAAGGCACAGAGAAGGGGAACAGTTTTAATACTGCCAAAAGTCTGACAGACATTTCCTTTGAACGCGGGCAAACACGTGCATGTAGATTACCTGCTAAACACTGTGACATTCGCATTTCCTGGAAACTTTGCTCCTTTTTTAAAATCTCAAGAAAACAGTAGAAATTCGGGTGCGCTTTGCCTATACTTTTGTTTAAAGAGTTGTGCCAACCCTCAAGGGCATTGTTTGTCTTTGCTCCTCCCTCTAAGCAGGTGGAGTAGCAGTTCCACCAGTCCACAAGAAAACGTGGCTTCCTCCGGCAACCCGACCTGCTTAGATGCCCAATCCATGTGTCTTCAAAATAATTTAATAATGGTGCCAATTTGTCCTCGTTTACCATGAAATATTCCGACTCTGTAATCGATGTGTAGTAGTCATCTACACTATCAGGAGGAACAAAGCAAAGACCAGCTAGTTTTCTAAGCTCAAACTGCAGTTTACTATCAGACACATAATCCTCAATAAGGAAAGTTTTTTGAATTTTGCGCCAAATAGCCTGAGAAAAGTGAAAAAAACATCCTTGTATTTGGGTATCCATGTACAATTTCTTTACAACATTTATCATGGGTAATTCAAAGTCCATGATTACTTTTCTCGGACTTTTGTTTGGGATTTTAGATTTTACGACTGACAAAAACTCAGTATACGTTGAGGATTGTTTGTCTGGTAGTAAGCTGTAGACTAAAGGAACTACAATGTCGTTAACGTACCCGTGAATGGTGTAGATCTGGGTGAAAGGGGTGGGCGTGCTTTTAAACGTCCCATCAAGCATCCACACATCACTGTTCTCCAAGCGGTTAAGATTGCGGGGGGTGCTAAATATTAAAATGCGCTTTTGACAGTTCTCATTGTCATACAGAATAAACTGTTCCTTCTAAACGGTAACACACAGTTCAGCAGGCATTTTAATATCCCCAAAAGTTTGTGGTGCCACACTTTGTGGGTGATTCGCGAGTTTCTTACGTTGGATCATTCGCCGTAAGCTGGGGATGGCAGGCATACTACTAGCCACATGTTCACTAATATGTTGTGATACCTCCCTTAAAATGGCACCACACGGGTCATTGGAGTTGCATGCAATCATTTTCATCTCATTTATCGATTCTCTAACTTCAATAGCAGTTGCAGAGGCCGAGTGGTTATGCTCTGTGCTCCTTAAAACAGACTCACCCAGAGTAACCGCTCGTCCTCTGCAATGCCTTGAGTAATATTGCACACACTTCCAATGACCACGTGGCTCTGAATTTCTCTCCTTGCAATATATATAACCGCTGTGTTTCAGTAGGCGATTTCCTCTGCTTGACGTGATATATTGCGTCATCTTTGGATCAGACATTTTCTGTCGGGGAAAAAAAAAAAATATTAAAAATGATGATAAGAAAGACATTTGCGGTAGGAAGACAACAGAAAATGCATTGTAAAAATAGTAAGAAAGAGATTTCCAGTAGGAAACAAACAAAAACATTCCTTTTAAAAATCATAAGAAAGAGACATTGTTCCTAATGCCGGACACGAAATGCATAAAGCACTGCATACACCCCTGCGCCCGCAGCAGTAAACCTCCATCCCAAGCAGCCCCAGAAGGATGTAAGGCCCGCGCAAAAAAAAAAAATGAAACATAATCTCCCCAAGATTACTTACTAAAGTGTACGTGATTGCCATTGAAAATTAAAAAACTTTTTTTTTTTTAAATAAAAATGTTATTATGAACAACTTGAATTTGTAACATCAAGGCTTGTAAGTGACGTCAAGCCAAAACATGTTGCATTTAAAAGGCTATAGGTGTCACATTTCCCAGAAATACAAGTATTAACATTGTAAATGACAAAACTATTAATGTCACAATTTACCCAAAAAAATATACATAACAATTGTGTCATGTCCTGGTGAAATAAAGCCAACTTGCCTAATGCGGGACCTATTGCATTGCAAATGCTTGTTTACCTTTTGTGCTAATCTGATGGTGCTGCACTTAGCGTAGAAACCCGAAATCTTTGCTTGACTTGCAACTACGGGACCTTTACAAATCTGTAACATAAAGTAAAAAAGAAAAGTTAGCGGTGGCATTATTACTTAGGTCTTTCAACAACACTTTTTGCACTTACAAGTGTTTAAAGGTGTTCTATGTTATAAGTACTGTACTACAAAAGTTCGACAAAACATAGCAATTTGTTTCTGAAAACCCCAAAAAATTAGTTTGCCCTGCCATTATTACACGCCTAATATACCAAATAGCAAAGACACTCAATTCCATGCTAATATGCAGCACATTGCTCCCAGACACTATTTCGTGTCGTAAGAGTACATTGGAAATAGCGTTAATGTACCTGTATCGTTGTTTTACGCTTTGGATGGCGTTCTTCTTTTTGTTTGGATAGGTTCCACACAAAGCCTCACGGTGGGGACGGCCTATTTTAAGAGGCAAAATAGAGATTAGTCTAACGTTGGCTATATCAAGCCAATCAAGCAACAATTTACGCAATCCACCAACCCATCCAACTGCCAACACATGGTACTATGCGACACTTTGCTTCAAGTCGATATGGTACATTTGCAAGTTTTTCGATTCCTATCTTTTATGTAAGTTGTGTAATCCTACCCAAAGTTTAGGGTGCAGGGCAGGGGACAGTTTTTGGGCCAGAGCAGCCGGGAAAGGAATAGTTTGCATCCCATCTCATTATTTATGCGCAGGTAGGGACGAGGGAAACATAGGGCAGAGGGGCACTAAAAACGAAGTCTCAAGAAATAGAACACTTGCCTACTGAACACTTAACGATTGCAAACGCACCCACGGACGTCGCGGCAGATAAACTGCATGTTACGAATAGAAGGTGCGCTCCGTGTCTATGATCAAAGCGGTCTAAAAAAAACTGCATGCATGCTGTAAGGCAAATTAGCTTTCATCCATCCAGCCATCCACCCATGACACCCACCCATCCACCCACCCATCCATCCGACCACCCACCCACCCATCCACCCATCCCACCCAACCAACCATCCATCCATCCAGGCACCTACCCATCCATCCATCCATCCAGGCACCCACCCATCCATCCATCCATCCCACCCACCCATCCATCCTGCCATCAGATGTTACCTGAAATTACCTTTCTTCTCTGCTGCCTGTTGCTGATCCAAGATATTTGAACTCCAAAGTTAGTGCTGTGTGATGCAGGCAACAACGTGTCGACCACCTGAATCGGGATGATCTAAGAGAAAATAGCCAGAAAAAAGTATACAATATAAGCAGCTGAATGTCAGTAATTCATTTAAGCGTGAAAGCAAAACGATGTGCTTTCCTTGTCTTATAAAGCTAAGGGCAAAAAAATTCAAATCAGACACAGGGAATAAGGGTGGGGAGTAATTTAATAATAATTAATTAATTAATGTATGTTTGTACATATTTTTAATTAGTAATTAATTGGTCATTAAATAATATTAATTAGTTAATTACATTAATTAGAGTAATTTATTTATATATATAATGTTTAGTTGTTGTTAATTAATTAATTAGGAAAAATGTATATTAATTATTAAATTAAATTAATTACAGCTAATGTGCTAATATATTTACTTTATTGTTATTGTTAATTAATAATTAATTGGTAATTAAATAATATTAATTAATTTTGGGCAAATGAGTATTTTTAGGGTTCAGGGTCAGTTTTGGTTTTTGGGTAAAGGGGTATTTTTAGGGTTCAGGGTCAGTTTTCAGTTTTTTGGGTAAAGGGGTATTTTTAGGGTTCAGGGTCAGTTTTCAGTTTTTGGGTAAAGGGGTATTTTTAGGGTTCTGGGTCAGTTTTCAGTTTTTGGGTTAAGGGGTATTTTTAGGGTTCAGGGTCAGTTTAGGGTTTTTGGGTAAAGGGGTATTTTTAGGGTTTAGGGTCAGTTTTCAGTTCTTGGGTAAAGGGGTATTCTTTGGGTTCAGGGTCAGTTTTCCCTACTGTTGCACCCACTGGAGTGGGAATAGTAATTTTAACCCCTACGCTATCCAACGCTTTCCCTACGCTTGCACTCTTTGGAGTGGGAATAGTATTTTTTACACTTCTGGTATCGTACGTTAATACAATAGTATCTTATTTAATTATAGTATGTTACTATATATATATGTTTTAACAAATAACATTGTAAAATTATTTTTTTATTATTTTCATTTATTATTTAATTATTATAAGATAATTTAAGTACTTTTAAGTATATTTTAGTAATTACATTTGAATATTAATTTAATTTAACACTGTTTTTAATAAAGTCGATATTTTTTACAACTATATTATTGTCAACGATATTTTGAACTCGATATTTTTGTACTTACCTCTTTGTAGATACAAACTCGATATTTTGACTGTCGATATTTTGTCAACGATATTTTTGCAAGTCTATATTTTGTCCCTCAATATTATTTCAGTGATCCCTTTTCTGTATATAGAGATAACTGTAATCACTAGTATATGCAGTACACCTTTGTACTCTACCATTCCTATGTGACTCTTGAAGTATATCCATTCATATCCCTTCCCTATATCGAAATATAACGATAATCTACAGTCTCTTCTTTGTGTGACTACATCTAGTACATTTGCAATGTTTTCATATTTGTATCTTTTATCTAACGCATGTAATCCTAAATCCTTAGGTTTTGCAACATGTTCCTATGTAAAGCGCTCTGACACCTTCGGGCAAAGTTCGCGCTATATAAAATCGCATTCAATAAAACTTTACAAAAGAAATCCACCCATCCATTTGGGCATAGGCTTCCGTTGTAGGGCTCTAGCAGACAAAGCAGGGACAGTTTACAAAGTCGAGGCAGGGTCGGGGTAGTTTAGGGATGTAGGGAATAGTTTGTAGGCTGCAGGGCAGGGGACATTTTTAGGCCCCAAGGGAGGGTAGGGAGCAGAGTTAGAGTAGTTCACGGGGGTAGGGAACAGTTTCTTTGGGTTATGGGCAGGGAGGCTGGGGGACTTTTTGGAGCATGGACTTATTTTAAAGGGCTCAGGGCAGGGGGGGAGGGATAGTTTGCTGACCAGAGGGCATAACGATTGAAACTGAGGGCAAAAGGCCACAAAAAACGAGGCAGACAGGACACCAATAACGAGGGGAACAGACAGCAGAAGGACACGAAAAACACGGGGGGCAGAGGGCACGAGAACCAAGGGAAAGGCACAAAAAAAAAAGGGGGGAACGATTTAAACAGAGGGCATAAGACCACCCAAAACGAGGGAAACAGAGGGTGCAACGATTGAAACTGAGGGCAAAAGGCCACAAAAAACGAGGCAGACAGGACACCAAAAACGAGGGGAACAGACAGCAGAAGGACACGAAAAACACGGGGGGCAGAGGGCACGAGAACCAAGGGAAAGGCACAAAAAAAAGGGGGGAACAATTTAAACAGAGGGCATAAGACCACCCAAAACGAGGGAAACAGAGGGTGCAACGATTGAAACTGAGGGCAAAAGGCCACAAAAAACGAGGCAGACAGGACACCAAAAACGAGGGGAACAGACAGCAGAAGGACACGAAAAACACGGGGGGCAGAGGGCACGAGAACCAAGGGAAAGGCACAAAAAATAAGGGGGGAACAATTTAATTACAGCTGCAGAACCTTTCATGTTTGAAGAGCTGCATGCTCAAGACACAAGCACAAAATGCATTATTTCTTCATAACACGCAACAACAGTAAAACTGGATGCACTCGGAGGCAGGGTAATCTATCAGTTCGTCCTAACAGTCAATACTGGGTTGAAATGTGGTATAGTTCTTCACACAGTACCCTGTCTCTCTAATGCTGCATTCCTTCCTGCCCCATAAATGTTTTTTTCTACCATTTGTTCGTTGGTGTGGCACAGTTTCTCACATGGTAACCTGTCTCTCCCACAAGCCTGCTTTCTTTGTCCGATAAGTGGGTTTGTGTAACCATCAGTTGTGTTGCGTCCTGCAGACCTCCCAGCCTCCAGTCGGCACAACTTTGTTGCGAAGGAAATCTGGAGCCACAATAATGTAGCAAGGATATTTATTCAAAAACATAGCCCAATAGTGGTACCCCACAGGCCGGCCAGCTTACTGAACGATGCCTCAGAACTCCCCGAAGGAAAATACTCATAGCAAGCGGAACCTCGCAAAGTTCCTTCTTTCCTTAAAGATTGAACACAGATGCATTCTTTATTTAATGTAATTATGTTTAACTTGATCTTGCACACAATTACTTCTTTTAAGATACAAGACTTGAGGTTGGCTAACATACCGACATGCTGTTCGCTGGGGGTATTCAGCTCGACTTTTTTACTGGCATCTACCAAAACGAGCGAAACACATGGCAGAAGGGCACTCAAAACGAGGGTAACATAGGGCAGGAGGGCACACAAAACGATGCAAACAGAGGGCAGAAGGGCACTCAAAAACGAGGGAAACATAGGGCAGGAGGGCACACAAAACGAGGCAAACAGAGGCCAGAAGGGCACTCAAAAACGAGGGAAACATAGGGCAGGAGGGCACACAAAACGAGGCAAACAGAGGGCAGAAGGGTACTCAAAAACGAGGGAAACATAGGGCAGGAGGGCACACAAAACGAGGGAAACAGAGGGCAGAAGGGCACTCAAAAACGAGGGAAACATAGGGCAGGAGGGCACACAAAACGAGGGAAACAGAGGGCAGATGGGCACTCAAAAACGAGGGAAGCATAGGGCAAAGGGACACGAAAAACAAGGGAAACACAGGGCATTAGGGCACGCATAAAAGAGGGAAACATAGGGCAGGAGGGCACACAACAACGAGGAAAACATTGTGCAGAGGCAAGAAAAAACGGCGGCAAATAGTGCACACATCCCACGCTATCCATTATGTAAAGTGGTTGCACACTAATTTGCTTCAATGGCCGACACTAACCGTTGGGAGGTCTGAAAACTCAAATTTTGTGACTGGAGGGTAATGTATTTCAATGAGAAGTTCAGGGAGAGGCAAATGCCTGACTGGTGACAATGCGCGTTTATTCCTCGACCGATTTTAGTTAGATTAGCATTTACGTGGATAAAGACAAGCTTTGCATGTTTTCCGAAACGGCTAACAAGGTGAGCAGTGTGCGCTACACTAAAATTAAGTGTTAAATTAAAGGCAATTATTTTGCGGCTTTACGGGAACATGAAAGGTGCCAGATATAGCCGTAGATCTTAATGCCAAGGTGCCAAGTAGCAAGACAAACCATGCATCGAACACTTTTTTTTTTATAAGGCTCAAACACATCAAATTACAGCGTATTTCTCTAAGGGAAGAGCTAGGAGATACTGACTAAGTAAATCATTGCAACGCATCGCGTTTCCCCCATTCCTGCCAAGAGTTAATATTCTGCACCAGCTGCACGTGCCAGGAACTTTAGTTTTTAAGATAGGGCCGAAGGCAGGCACAGAGAATGAGGGGAACACTTACCGATTACAGGAGGCAGTCCAAACGGTACCGGCACAGGGACAAATAGATTAACACACTGTGTGCAACACAATATATACCCCCCCCCCCACACCCCCACCAACCCATTGGCGATGTAAAACATCGCGTTGTTAAGTCACGCGATGTCATGGCGCAGATAGAACAGGCTATCCAAGGCTGTGCCCGCAGTTGCGTCGTAACGACGCGCGATCAAAAAATGGCCGCTGTGATGTCTTCTGCGATGTTTTTCCCGCGATGCAAACGCCCGCGATGAGATTACTTGCGATGGATAGTCATACAACCGCATTATGAACCTCGCGGTCAGATGCTAACTTTGGTTTGGCTTTATCAAAAAATGTCGTGTAAGGTGTCATACGCTTTGGAATACTACCCTCTCGCCCGTTCTGGCGACGGGGGTAGCATTCCACCCTTCTAGAGGGAGCAACCTTTTGACGCATTGAACATAGTTTTATGTCTTTTTAAATATCATACCCAATAGCATGTGCTCGCAACGGCATGGCAGTCTGCGGTTGCGCTTTGATATTAGTAGAATTCTTGATGGGACTAATGAATTCCCAGTTTTGCATACTTAATAGATAAAAGACCCATTATTTATAATGATATTGCAGGCTCTTTTATCATTTTCATTATTATTTTTCTTTCGTTTTCAGTAGGAACTTATCGGTCCGTTTGCAGCACATATCGGTTTGGGACATATTAGTGTCTTTTATTACATTCGTAAGTATAGGAGATTGAACTGTGATTATTGTACATTCTGGTCTCTCTTTTAAGAGTTAAGGCTCTGTATTTTGTTGTGCATAAATAACATTAATTGGACGATTCTTTCTGTTTATATAGATGTTCTCATTCATATTGTACTTTTGAAAGACTCTCAGTTACTCCTGCGCCTTCATCCTTTGTGGACTCATTCCTAGAATCTTTTTGCCGCATTGTTATGTAATGGGGAGCTTTCATACCTCTAAGTATTCCTAAATTTCTAAATGTTATGATGCCTAAATCTCATATACATGACAGGTTAGCGCTATTAATCTATGTATGATTGTTTTCACTTTTCTTTAGTTACTTAAGTTCTTTGGATCCTTTTTCTTAACAATAATTGATGTCAACTGAAATGGTCTCAACTACAATGGCTTGCAGACAATATTGTTAAAAAGGTAAATCCCTCAAATATACTTAGTCTCCGGACTGAGTTTTATGGCTGGGAGTTAAGTTTTGAATCAGAACGCTATTTGACTCATGCATCTTTATTTTCCTATCCCAGGATTATACGTAGCCAAGGCATTCAGCAGATTATTAGGATTCAGAGATTACTCTACCCTTTTTTGAGGTAAATACTGGGCTTTTGTTCCTTGGTGTTGGTTAACTAGACACCTGTTTAGAATTCCATCACCTAAATAATGGGAAGCCAAAATAAAACAAATCATATCCTTTGGTTCGCAGGTTCGTCAATCATTCGTTTCTCACCTGTATTTGTGAAGGAACCAACAAATCTCGATCTTGCTCTGTTATTGCGAAATTGTTAACAAGGTATTCTCTTATCCCTCATGCATGCTCTCTTGGTTTTACTATTAGGTTCACCCCTGCTCACTTTGGCACTGAAGATGGTTTAGTTCTAATCCTTTTTCACTTCTGTTCACTTCACAACCTTATCCTGTTCGCTTTCTCCCGGCACACCTTCTTAATCAGAGAACATCACTCCTCGGTTTCTTTGTTTGGCTCTTACTATCCTGGGCCTTTTTTCTGATGGCACAAGTAATTATGTCTATACGATGTAAGAATATATTGTATTTATTTCTGTTAATTCTTGTTTGCAGCCTTGAGGAAGTTACGTTTCAGTAACGAAACACGTGTCGGCTGCTCGTCGTGTCTCCTGTGATTTTTACACGGAAGAACATTCTTGTAACAACTTATGTCAGAACTTGTATCATTAATTTGACATTGCTGGGCTATTAATTGTGTCAACAATAACATTAAAACAGAAATAATCAGAATGTTTTGGATGTTCTCTTTACAAATGGTCTCATATAGAATGTGTTTTTGTTTGCTGTTCATTCTTGAATCCATGACTCTGTAAATAGATCTGGTTTGACAATGTCTTTCTTCACAGTTGCATTTGCTTCTGTGTTATATACACAACTGAGTGCCGAGGTACAATAACTGTTTAGTCACACCTATAAGTCACTCCTATGGCAAGCCTTAGCAATCCTGGAGGCAGAGTGTTTGGTTTTATGTGAGATGGTGCTCTAGCATGAGCTAAGCCTGTCTGCAGCTTTCGGAACCATGTCCTTATAGCTGTTCTAGGATATTGCCATACCATATACTCTTAAGTGCATTATGAACCTCGCGGTTAAATGCTAACTCTGGTTTGGCTTTATCAAAACATGTCGTGTAAGGTGTCATATGCTTTGGAATACTACCCCCTCTCCAGTTCTTGCGACGGAGGTAGCATTCCACCCTCCTAGAGGGAGAAGACATGTTACTTCCACTAATCCCGGTTAAAGTTAACCAGAGCCTCAGCATCACAAAATGGATGCTGCTGCCACAGACACAAGTCTGACCTCCTGCTGCTGGGAGTCCTTCCAGCGAGGGAGGCTTGGACAATAGGTTTCCTGTCTTGGGAGGTGCTAGCACCACACCAGACAGGCTATAGTGTATTGGGGCAGGGAGGGCTGAATGAAATGAGACACTGCCTGGGGCACACAAGGTGTCCCATGCATAGTCCAGTTCAAACCGGTGCTGCGGCACTCCAGCCCCAGCTCTGGCATGAAACTGGACAAAGGGAAAGGGGTGTAACCACCCCCTTCCTGGGTCCCACCCAGAGGAAGGACCTAGCAGGTAATCCAGCCCCTAAATTTGGTATATAGGTAGAAGCTGAGTCCCAAGACTTTAGATGTCATCCTGAATGAAACTCTGATACGAAACTCTAGACCTTCAACATCCTACTCGACGTAGAAGACTCCCTTGTGGTCAAGGAGTGACCACCCTGTGCAAGCAGGCACCATCAAGCGATCAACGGTTTGCTTTGCCGATGCTCCCGCTGAAGCCCAAGCACAGAGCCTGACAAGACCCGGACTTCCAGACATCCAACAGCCCGATCCACAGTCACAGCAGAGCTGAGACCCGTGGAGGCGACGAGAGACGTGGGACCGACCATCTTGGAAAGCCAGTGAATTGGTTTCCGTGCAACTTCTGAGGCACCCTCGAAGTTGTGCATTGGGAATTGAGAAGCCCCAGCACCGAGCACCAACTGCACCGAAGATCAGCCCTCCACACCAAGAGTTCTGCGTGGTGCCCTTCTGCATTTTCCTGCTCGAGGCGTCTGTCCGGTCACTTGCCTGTTGGCTAGTGGCCTCTGTGACAACAAAACCTTTGATTTACAATGCTGATCTGGTTGCTCCAGACTGGCCCCTGTTACCCTGAAAAGAAGCAGCCCATCAGACCTTGCTGGTCTGATTAAGAAGCCATCTTCCTTTTCTGCGTGGGTTGCCTTTGCCAAGGCTTGTTGACGCCAATCCGGAAACCGACACCGCCGACAGCGAGATCTTTTATGGGACAGTCCGTATCCAGCACCTGGTTGTCGTCAACACCTCCTGGTCCATGTGGCTGCAGAGACAAGCTTCACAACATCACCTGATCGCATCCCGACATCGCCTGGTTCCTTCCTGGTTCCATCCTGGTCACTGGCTAGTGACCCAGACTCTGTCCCCTCTGCTTTCAGGTACTCTTCATCCTCAATCCGACCTTGGATCCAATCGGACACTTCTCTCCTGGTCGCCTGCAGCATCTTTCTCCAAGGCTCCATAGGAATCAGCGACGAAACCCGACACACTTTGACACCTATGCACCCGCTTCCTGTGGGTGAGGTAACGCGAGTATTTCAGTACTCCTGTGGGTATTGACTATCCTAGTGTCCTAGTTTCAAGTAGCTTTTCCCTAGTCCATCCGGAAGTGTTCTAAAAGAACTAGTTTCCATTTCTTTCGTTCCAATTCTAACTCTATGGTAACTCGCGTGCGTGTAAAGACACTGCACGCGCATCCCGTGGGCCTCCTGCTCCCTATCCTTTGGTAGTACAGTGTAGCCCCAGCGATTCTCCAGGCCCTGGGCCTTTCCTTTGTTCGTGACGTGGTCCTTATACCACTATTTTAGTATATGGTTCGAAGTGCCCCTAGGGCATTACTGTATTTTGTGCAACTTATTGTATTTTAATTAAGTATCTTGTATTGTGCTGGTGCCTCTGACCTCATAAAGAGTTCAGAGGATTGTGTTAGAAATAAATACATATATATTTTGATATACAACCTGTGTGGTGTCCTTTCACTTGGTATTTAAGGGATTGCATATGGTAAAACAGCTGGCTTCTCATGCCCTCTTGAGTTTAGCCTAAGACTGCTTTGTCCATGCTACCACTAGGATAGCTGGTCTATAAGGTTGACTTTACAACCATCACCATAAGGGTTGTTTGGACTGATACAAGGTGCCCACTAGAATAGTGGACATCACAGATCAGGCCAACTTCAGGGATGTACGTTAGTACAACGCGATCTTTTAGATTGCAGTACTTTACAACGCTGCCTTTACAGCGCAAGTCATTACAACGACTTGCGTTGGTGTGTGAGGATTGTGGATTATTATAATTTTATATTCTAACATCAGCCCACGTAACAGTAGGGAAGGTGTTGGAATATAAAATTACAATATTCCTTATACAGCAGCGCCATCCAGTGCAAGTCGTAGTAACGACTTGCGTTGTAATGGCACCGTTGTAAAGATACTGCGGTGTAAACACCGCGTTGTAAACGATGTTTCCCCAACTTCTCACATTGGTGTGCAGCGGTTGGTATTTGAGCTTGCGGTTGTTTTACCAATTGTAATCTTTGCAATATCACTGAACTTAGTTGTTGTAGACCAAAGGGCCTAGCACACCCGGACTACAACTCCTAGGGAGGTTTAGTAGGAAAACACTTAGTGTAGGTAGGTGCACACACCACACCTCACTAGATCATGTCTACCACAGGTGAGCCAAGTGTGACTCTACCTGTGGGGAGTGACCCTCCAAGGACACCCTCAAGATATGAAATACTCAACTTCTAAGAGCTGAGACACTTGTGTACCACAAGGAGGTTGAAACAGGGTTCCAACCCTACCCTTCAGCACCTGATGGAAATCCTAGAAGAGTATGATACCCATAAGGCATCTGGCTCGGGTCCTACAGGGAATGCAGATGAAGTCATGCCCTCAGTAGAGGATACCACTGATCCCACTATCATAGATAATGAGGATGATGGGGATTCAGATGACTCTGTAGATGGGGAGGGAAGCCAAGGGCAGGTGGAAGTCAGAAGACTTGGCAGGCCAACTTAAGCCAATTTGGGGCTGAGCACGGGGGAGCCCCATTCAGGCCTTCAAGTGGGTTTAACCAGAGGTATAGGAGGGACAGATCTCACTCAGGTGAATCTCTCCACTCCAATGGCTCTGGAGGTTCTCAGAGGGGAATGACTTCCTCTCAAAGGAGAGAACATGAGGCTAGGATGAGGGTAGTCCAACGCAGAATAGAGAAGGAAGAACTTGTCCTAGCCCAAGGAAAAATTGCTTTGGCAAGGGAGCAAAAGTTAAGTGGATTAGATTCCACTGGTGGCAGCAATATCCTTAAGGATAAAGACATGTCCTATGACAATAGACACCTGAGTAAGATTGTGCCCCCCCCCTACAAAGATGGGGATGTCATCCACAAATGGATAACTGCTTTGGAGAGGGCTTTCAAAGTACAGCAGGTACCCCAAAGTCAGTGGGCAGCAATCTTGTGGCTCTCCTTTTCAGAAAAAGGTAGAGTATAAGCTCCTCACAGTTAGTTATGAGGATGCTAACAATTACACTGTCCTGAAGAGTGCTCTGATTGGTGGGTTTGGCTTAACCACTGAACAGTACAGGTTGATGTTCAGGGATACCCAGAAGACACAGACTCGGGACTGGACTGATTTTGTAGATTGTGCTACTAAGGCTCTGGAGGGCTGGTTATTGGGCAGCAAAGTACAGGACTTTACATGATTGTATAATTTGATTATGAGGGAGCAGATCCTTAGTAATTGTCAAAACCAGCTTCTACACCAGCACTTGGTGGACTCAGATCTGACCTCTCCACAAGAATTGGGCAAGAAGGCAGACAAATGGGTCAGAACCAGGATTAGGCCTACAAATCAGGGTGGTGACAGAAGAAAGATTCTACCAAGCCTCAAGAGAAAGGTTGGGATAAATCAAAAGACAAGTCCTCCACAGGGCCCCAAAACTCCAATGGTGGGGGTGGGCCCCAAAACACTTCCTCTAACCAAAAGAAACCGTATTGCCATGTCTGTGAACAGCCTGGCCACTGGAAGACTGACAGCAGTTGCCCAAGGGCCAACAATAAGGAAAACATCCCCCCAAGTAATACTCCCAGACCTCCTGTTACTGTTAGTAGTAATCCTCCAGGTGGTGGGAGTGCCCCCAAGAATTTGGCTGGGTTTACTTTGGGAACTCATGTGGACTCTGGCCTAACCAGGTCCCCTACATCAGCTACTCTTGTCTGTGAAAATGGCATGGGGTTTGCCAACTTCACTGCTTGTCCCAACACTTTGGGCAAGTACAGACAGGAGCCCCACATCAATGGCCAGAAAGTTGAAGCCTACAGAGACACAGGGGCTAGCATCACTATGGTGACTGACAGTCTAGTCCCCTCAGGACAACTTTTACCTGGGTTCACCTATCAGGTGACTAACATTGATGGAGTGCAGAAAGATCATCCCATGGAAGTAGTAAATCTCAGCTGGGGAGGTGTCACTGGCCCCAAGAGAGTGGCAGTGTCTACAAACTTGCCTGTAGATTGTCTACTGGGAAATGATCTAGATATCTCAGCCTGGGCTGAGGTAGAACAAGAAACCCTTTCCAAAATGGTAGGCCTTCCAGAAAAGGTTAGTGGGGCTGTGATTGCTACAGACCCAGCTGACGCAGAATTCCATCTTAAAGAGGTTGGAAGGGCTGTGATGGTCACAGCCCAAGCTCAAGCAGACTTCCCTGAAAAGGTTGGCAGGGCTGTGATGGTCACAGCCCAAACTCAAACAGATTTTAGTGTTGTGAAGCCTGAAACTATGGATCACTCCACTCAGACAGAGAGTATTGGGGAGGAAGAAAAGTCTCCCTCCCACCAGACATTAGATGAGAGTCAGCCTCCTCAGGGAACTGACCCTACCCCTTGTGAAGAAACTTCCCCAGAGGTAGCCAGGCCTGACCTGACAGAGCCTCTGATGTCAGTGAACCCTTCCAAGGTGGGACCCAGTCGGGAGCAGGTAAACTGCCCCTCCCTACCCTGCCTTAGTCAGCCCAGGGCTGTAGAGGTCAGGGAGGCCAGTGGACCCCCAAAGGGCCCCCTGTCCACAGGAACACCCCCATCAGCAGATTAGGGGCACCAAAGCTAGCAGCCCTAGCGAGGTGAAAAATTCAAAAACTCCTGAGGGATCTCCCTTACACTTAGTTAGGAACCTCCCCCAGATGGACTCTGTTGGGCACAGCCAAGCCTGGGACCCAAAGGCCCCAAACCTGACCAGTCCCTCCAGTAAGCCAACAAAAGGGACCCAGCCTCCAGCTGTAGGCAGCCAGAGATTGCCCCTGAGAGCACAATGCAACTCAGTCATGGAAAGAAAGGCATCCATGGTGGATAGGGATTGGAGGAAGCTGAGCCCTATATTAGTGGAGCCTCACTTCAGTACTCCATCTCAACACCAGCCTTTTACTTTGCCAAAACACACCACAGGTAGAGATTCCCATGGTGGAGACCCTCTGATATCCCTAGGGTGAGGGATTGCTTAGTGGACCACGAGAAAGGGGGTAACCATGCTAGTGCAGGTACTTCCTTATATGGCCACTTAGGCAATATAGGCTTACCTGGTCAAGGATAGCCTTATCTCCTTTCGTTTGGGGGGGCGGGGGGGGGGGGTTGTGTAGGAAGGTGGATACCTGACTATGGTTACCCCAGATTTCTTGCCTTGTGTTTAGCTGGTTTTCGACTTAGTTGGCCTGGGATCCTGCTAATCAGGGCCCCAGGCTATCTGCCCTTCCTATAAAATGGACTCCATGTACCTTAAGTATATACCTAATTGGATATTGGGTCACTCTTGTGAGTCCCTGTACAGTGTACCATAGGTACCCAGGGCATAGGTGCACCCAAGGCCTACCAGGGGCTGCAGCATATCTTTTGCCACCCCTGGCTGGCCATCCAAACAGACACAACTGGCTGATCACTCAGCTGGGGCAAGGTTGTGTAATCACCCCTTGCTTAGGTATAGTATTCCTATATCTACCCTTATATCTAGACCCATATGCACCTATAAGTCACTCCTATGGCAGGCCTTACCAATCCTGGAGGCAGAGTGCTTGGTTTTATGTGAGATGGTGCTCCAGCGTGAGCTGAGCCTGTCTGCAGCTTTCGGAACCATGTCCTTATAGCCGTTCTAGGATATTGCCATACCATATACTCTTAAGTGCATTATGAACCTCGCGGTTAAATGCTAACTCTGGTTTGGCTTTATCAAAACATGTCGTGTAAGGTGTCATACGCTTTGGAATACTACCCCCTCATGAGTTCTGCCGACGGGGGTAGCATTCCACCCTTCTAGAGGGAGAAGACATGTTACTTCCACTAATCCCGGTTAAAGTTAACCAGAGCCTCAGCTTCACAAAATGGATGCTGCTGCCGTAGACATAAGTCTGACCTCCTGCTGCTGGGAGTCCGTCCAGCGAGGGAGGCTTGGACAATAGGTTTCTTGTTTTGGGAGGTGCTAGCACCACCCCAGACAGGCTATAGTGTATTGGGGCAGGGAGGGCTGAATGAAATGAGACACTGCCTGGGGCACACAAGGTGTCCCATGCATAGTCCAGTTCAAACCTTCCTGGGTCCCACCCATAGGAGGGACCTAGCAGGTAATCCAGCCCCTAAATTTGGTATATAGGTAGGAGCTGAGTCCCAAGACTTTAGTTTTTATCCTGACTGAAACTCTGATACGAAACTCTGGACCTTCGACATCCTACTCGACGTAGAAGACTGAAGAATCTCCCTTGTGGTCAAGGCGTGACCACCCTGTGCAAGCAGGCACCATCAAGCGATCAACTGTTTGCTTTGTCGACGCTCTCGCCGGAGCCCGAGCACAGAGCCTGACAAGACCCGGACTTCCAGACTTCCAACAGCCCGATCCACAGTCACAGCAGAGCTGAGACCCGTGGAGGCGACGAGAGACGTGGGACCGGCCATCTTGGAAAGCCAGCGAATTGCTTTGCGTGCAACTTCTGAGGCACCCTCGAAGTTGTGCATTGGAGATTGAGAAGCCCCAGCCCCGAGCAGCAACTGCACCGAAGATCAGCCCTCCACACTCCACGAGTTCTGCGTGGGGCCCTTCTGCATTTTCCTGTTGACTCGTCTGTCCGGTCACTTGCCCGTTGACTAGTGGCCTCTGTGACGACGAAACCTTTGATTTACAATGCTGGTCTGATTGCTCCAGACTGGCCCCTGCTTCCCTGAAAAGGAGCAGCCCATCAGACCTTGCTGGTCTGATTAAGAAGCCATCTTCCTTTTCTGCATGGGTTGCCTTTGCCAAGGCTTGTTGACTCCAATCCGGAAACCGACACCGCCGACAGTGAGATCCTTTGTGGGACAGTCCGTATCCAGTGCCTGGTTGTCGTCGACACCTCCTGGTCTACGTGGCTGCAGAGACCAGCTTCACAACATCACCTGATCGCATCCCGACATCGCCTGGTTCCTTCCTAGTTTCATCCTGGTCACTGGCTAGTGATCCAGACTTTGTCCCCTCTGCTTTCAGGTACTCTTCATCTTCGAACCGCCCTTGGATCCAACCGGACACTTCTCTCCTGGTCGCCTGCAGCATCTCTCTCCAAGGATCCATAGGAATCAGCGGCGAAACCCGACACACTTTGACACCTATGCACCCGCTTCCTGTGGGTGAGGTAACGCGAGTATTGAGGTACTCTTGTGGGTATTGACTATACAGTACAGACAATACAGAAAAAGATGTAGTGCAAGGAACGCCACTGTGATTCTCTCAGGATGCTCTCTTCTTGAAGGTCTCCCTCACTGCAAGAAGTCCGTCTGAGCCTGAATGTGAGAGACTTGCAACACAGGTAGCAGGAGCATGAAAGCATCCTGGATGTAGGAGGCACTGTTAGAAGCCTCTAAAAACACTCCTGTGATTAATGTCCTAGTTTCAAGTAGCTTTTCCCTAGTCCATCCGGAAGTGTCCTAAAAGAACTAGTTTCCATTTCTTTCGTTCCCATTCTAACTCTATGGTAACTCGCATGCGTGTAAAGACACTGCACGCGCATGCCGTGGGCCTTCTGCTCCCTATCCTTTGGTAGTACAGTGTAGCCCCAGCGATTCTCCAGGCCCTAGGCCTTTCCTTTGTTCATGACGTGGTCCTTATACCACTATTTTAGTATATGGTTCGAAGTGCCCCTAGGGCATTACTGTATTTTGTGAAACTTATTGTATTTTAATTAAGTATCTTGTATTGTGCTTGTGCCTCTGACCTCGTAAAGAGTTCAGAGGATTGTGTTAGAAATAAATACATATGTATTTTGATATACAACATGTGTGGTGTCCTTTCACTTGGTATTAAAGGGATTGCATATGGTAAAACAGCTGGCTTCACATGCCCTCTTGAGTTTAGCCTAAGACTGCTTTGTCCATGCTACCACTAGGATAGCTGGTCTATAAGGTTGACTTTACAACCATCACCATAAGGGTTGTTTGGACTGATACAAGGTGCCCACTAGAATAGTGGACATCACATATCAGGCCAACTTCTCACAATCATAACAAAATTAATAACTTGAAGGAGTTGCTGTTAAAGGCCAACTTGAGTTTAGCAAACTCAAAGAAATGTATGGTCTTCACACACACTTAGCACAGCTGCATGTGTTCTGTGCTTTCAATTGATTGGGGTAATGATTAGACAATAGGAGCAGGAGATTGAATATAGCCAAAAAACACACAGAATCTGACAAGGGGTCTTAGGTGCACAATGATAAAGCCCACAAATGAACCAAATGCATTTAACCCAAATACACAGGCATTGAAAAGTAGAAGAATACTTTGTTTGTTAAGCATTGTTAGAAACTGCAATAAAGGATGTATAGTGAGTTAGGTTAAAGTAGGTGACCAAATACCTTTTTGTAATTTGCATGTACCAATGTATTATCTTCTAGTAAGGTATTTTTTAAACTTTTGTAACCCTCACTGTTCAATTCTGTATAAAAAATAGCTGTCTGTGAACCAGCAAATTGAGACTTGCGGCTTGCTTGAGTGAGGAAAGTCGATCTCCCTGTCGCGACAGTAAAGAGCTGTTTTTACATTGCCAAAGAGGAGTTTCTCTTTTCCTCATTTATTATGTTTTTAAGTTACCCTGCAACAAGCTCATGCATAGTGGCAAGGTGTACAAAATAGCAATGGACGGGGATGCGGCCCTGAATAATTACATGTGATTTCAATTAATTAAAGTATTCCAACCATCACTTTTTTTAATACATCAGTGTGGTGACCTGAGAGGGATGGGTAAACCAGACGTAGACCGCGGTGCACTGTGCCACTGGAACCAAGCTATACCGGACTAAGGAGGCCTGATAAGGGTGAAACCATCTTGGATTGTTTGTGTTCCTGGTCAGGCAGGTTCTGGCCTAGCAGCTTAGGCTGACGTTTCCGAAGGGAACAGGGTCAAGACTGATTTGCAAATGGCTAGGCCTGAACTGAGATAACGTAGTGTGCAAAATAACGATGGACTGGGATGCAGCCCCGACTTATTACCAATGGCAGAGATTATTTAGGCATTCCATGCATCACTTCTTTGAACTCTTTAGTGTGATGCCCTAAGTGCAACTGCTCTGCCTGGACATGAGCCCCCTGTACACTGTGCCACTGGAACCAAGTTATTCTAGACTGATGAGCCCTAATAAGGGTCTAACCAGTCTTGAGCTGCTTGTGTTCCAGTTCGGGAGGC
The DNA here is from genome assembly GCF_964261635.1 of Lissotriton helveticus. Lineage (NCBI taxonomy): Eukaryota > Metazoa > Chordata > Amphibia > Caudata > Salamandridae > Lissotriton > Lissotriton helveticus. The sequence continues at coordinate 719,423,793 of NC_136073.1, forward strand.
TTGGCTTGGCGGTTCAGGCTGGACTGTTCCTTTTGGAGCAGGATCAAGGACTGATTTACCTATGGATGGGTCCAAACTGAGGTGATATGGTGTGCAAAATAATTATGAACCGGAATGCTCCTTTAGTTATCAGTGGATGAGATTAATTTAAGCATTCCATCCTTCAATTTTTGGTATATTGTGGTGTGTGTAAAGCAACAATTGGAAACACGTTCATAAGGGACTATGATTCTGTAGCCCATTTTCAATTGGTGATTGGTGGAGTTGTTTCGAACAGTATAAATAGAAATTGTTGCACTTTAATGCCAAACGTTTTGTAACAAAAATAGCTATTCTAGAGGAGGAGCTACGCAACGAAGCAAGATGGTCGCCTGAGCCCTCGGCTCCGCTGACCACTGTCCGCTGATCGTATATCCTGTCTCACATCCTGATTTCCAGCCTGACCCCCGCACAGATGAAGGACTGCTGTGTCCATTGGTGTGGTCCCGAGCCTTCCAACGCTCAGATTTGCTGAGTTACGTCGTGTGGAAATCTCCGGCCTCCGACTGCCTTACGAGCCAGGGTCTCGAGTACTGACCCCGCCGGGTCGCAACTGCACAACATCGGCCGTGAGACCTGGACAGAGACCGGCCCCTTGCCTCGGAAAAGAACCTCCTGGCCTGGAGTATGTGGAGAGCGATTGACCTGATACACGCAAAGGAGCATTGTTGTCATCGCCGGGCTGCCCTTCGGGGGGGTTTCTGTCCCGGAGCCTGAGCTGCCGCCAGAGTGAGGCCACAGATCGGCATTCGTGATCTGCTACCCGAAGGTGCACTCTCCATCACCGGACGACCCCACTCCAGTTATCCTGCCCGGTGACATCGGGTACTCACTGATGTTGAGAACGGAGCGATGGGCGGTAGCCCGGGGACAGTATGAGCTGTCTTTGCGGACCGTGATGGCCGCCATTGGGGACCTACACTCCATTGTGAAGGCGAGGCTTCATGAACTGGTCGCCGATGTCACTGGCACCGAGCGATCGTGCCTGGCGCCTGCTCCTTCTGAGCACCGGCATAATCTGGGTTGCCAGATGGAGGACCGGGACCACGGCCGTGAAACCGATTTGCCTCCACTGTCTTTGTCCCGGAGCGCTACTGACCTCACTACTATGGAAGGAAATTCGCTTCCACCGCCGGGTGCCCTAGCTGTTGGAATCACGGCGTGGTTCTTCCCTATCCCGGGGTTTGATGGCGACCGATGGATGTATGGCCCCTCTGCTGTCCCTGTAGACTGTGCGGGAATGTGGACTGTTGTGCCCCGGGACATTGAATTGGTGATGGGGACCACAGTAGCTACGGAGGGCTACGAGGTGAAATGTAGTCCGAGTAGACGCGCACCACCGGTTATTGTCTTGTTCGACCGTTTTGATTCTTCAAGGGCTCCAGTGGCACTACTGGACGGTGTTTGCTCGATGCTTCGGAAGGGACAAGGATGATACGGTCGGTCGGAGACGGAAGCTGGGGCGTTGGGAGTGGAGTGGGACACTAACGCATTGCTTTGCGGGTGGTTGGATGCTGCTTAACGTCTTCCCTTCATAGTCTTGTATGACCCGATTTCATGATTGTTGATTACGTTTAGGGCGGTACGTGTTGGACGGGAGGAATGGTGAGTTTCCGGGGCGTTTATTCTGGTAGTTTCTCCTCCACCCTTTTTCTTTTTCTTCTTCTTTTCTTCTCTTTATAACTCTACACTCTTACTATATTTCGGGTTTTCGTTACGGGGCGACAGGCACGCTGCTAGGGGGGGTAGGCCGTAGCCATCCGCAGGAGTGCAGGGTTGGGGGGAGGGGTTTTATTGTTTCCGTTTTTTGTTTCTATGGCCTTTTTTCCTTGCTTTTCTGGCTTTCCTTTGACTTCTTTCTTCTGGGTTTGGAATCAGTATATTGGGTTACTCTTTGAGATCTCGAGGATATGTCGTAGCCTGTGCCTCAACACTCTCTGTGTCATTGAAAGCAATGGGCGGGCGCTTGACTGTTGCGCATAGTGATTGTATGCCTGCCTATCCTAAGTCACTCGTCTAATTGATATCGTTATACGTATCGGATTTGTTCATTTGGCCCGCTCATTCGATGATTATGTTCTAAAGTCTGGCACCTGATTCCCCCCCCCCCCCTTCTTTTCTATTTTTCTATTCCATAGGGGAATTTCATTCGTACTATTCGATTTCATCCTGATTCTAAAATGAAAATTAAACCTCATGTATCCTGATATTATGATCTGTGTGTGCCGCTAAGTTTATGCTTTTAATGTGCTGCCGTGCCTCCGGGATGTTCGGCTGAATAGCTGTGTACACTTTTGTATAAATAAAGGTTTTCCAAAAAAAAAAAATAATAATTGCTATTCTACTGGATATTGCATATCTATCTATATCTATTGGTTAAATATATTTTTCAAAGGAGAAAGGGACACCAAGGCAGTAAGGTTTTGAGGATGTTACATGCTTCTTGGTATGGCACATTTTTAGGTCTAGTGTTAGTCAAGACCTTTTGATTTTGCTAAAATGATATGTTGATGAAGTTACTTAAAGGGGCTTTCAGCCACCTCTCTTCATCCAGTGGTCTGTTGTTTCATTCACATTTTGGGTCCACCTAGTATAGCATACAGCATGGGGCAATGATCAGCCTACTTCAGCCACTACCTTCACTCCGAATAACTGCATTCACCTCTTTCACAAGGAGCACATCTACATACAAGGGAAAGCCATTAAGTGCCAGCGTTTTTTGTTTTACATTATTATTATCTAAGTGTTGTCTTTTGTTCGTAGAGCCTAATGTGGTAGCAGGACGGTGTCTATCAGATTAGAACACAGGACACATTCCAGGTTTTTTAGTTCCTGGCTCCAGACAAATTTCTTTTGGAGTGGCCTTTGTTTATCTGACTGCTGCTTTTTCACACCATACCAGCAGCTCACACGAACTCTCAATATACGTTCATGAGGATGATCTATCTTTACAACCCTGTATGTCATTCCTTCTTTATCTCCTTACATCTTCTCCATTCTTTCCTAGATGTTTCCTCTTTCTTTCTTTTTTCCTTTTCCTTTCCCTCTTTACTTTTCTTTCATTCTTTCCTCATTCTTTCCTCTGTCTTTTCTTCTTGCCTTTCTCTTTCTTTCTTTGCCTCCTTCGCTTTCTTTCCCTTTTCCTTTTATCCTTTCTTTCTTCACCTCTTCCTTTTTTCTTTCTTGCCTTCCTTATTCCTTCTTGTCTTCCTTTCTTTCTTGTCTTCCTCCTTCTTTCTTTGCTTCTTGCCTTCATCTTTCTTAATGTCTTTCTTGCCTTCCTCTTTCTTTCATTTCTTTCATTCTTGTCTCTTTCTTTCTTTCTTTCATAAAGGCAAGAGGCTGACAGGTAATGCTTTTAATGTTACTAAAAGTGTATGTATAGCATGTTTACATGTTGGGGTTTTAAACCAGCCTTCCTGCATTAGATTGTGGTTGTGTCATTCATATTTTCATCTACCCAGATCAAGGGGCAGTGTGTCAGGCCACTTCAACAATTGGCTGACATGACTAGTAGTTTCTGATTTTTGCCCTTCCACAAGGAGCGCAAATGAATTCCATTGAGTGCCAGGGAGTACTATTGCAATGTGTGCTTTGTGAGACCAAAACAGCATTTCTGCCCTTAGCCAGTGTTTTTTGTAGATTCATGAGGGCCCTGCCGCATCCCAAATAATGTTTTGCAAACATGACAAAACAATAATTTCCAAAAGGCTGGCTGTCAACGCCACCAGGCCTTTTGGCTTGACCAGTGCTTTTTAACAGTGTATCGAGTGACCACTCTTTTATTCATTTATTTTTTTCTGTTTTGTTTATGTAGGTGCCTGAAATGTCATGAATGTTCCTCGGTTCCTGGATGTCAAAATCTGCCCTTCATCAGGATGGACTACGCCTTCCAATTGTATGTTCTGCCATAGAGATTAAGTAGAAAATGGCATTAAATGTGAATGTCTCCCTTTTGATTCTATAAACAGTATTAGAAACACTAGTAATACAGCGTAATAAAGTCCAAGAGCACCAGCGCGCTTTGCATCTAGGTGCCTTGGCCATACAGAATCGGGAAATAAATAAAAGATAGGCTAAATCACTACAATACACAAGTTTGGTTAAAGTTCCATGGCAGGACATTGGGTTTGAAACGGAAACAGACTTCTATGGGAAGATAAACTAGTTCGGAATATTACAAAAGTTACATAATGTTTTGTAGCATAAAAAGATCTGCAGAGGGACACAGAGTGTATTACTTGGTAGCATCATAGTCCTTCCACATGTTATGCTGTGAAAGATGGGAAGTGTTTTAATTTCATTCTCTTTCCTTTAGCACCTGCCCTAGCTTCTCAAGCGAGAAAAAAAGCTTGTTGCACTTTGGGAAGCTTTACATCCCCCAATAAAGGGCAGAACAGGAACATTGGCTTTATATAAATATACAAAGATGGGCATGGTAATACTACCCCTAATAATAATACTCGAATATATGACGTTACAACACAAACAATTTTAACGCATGCCTTTACAACGCGGTTTTTACATTGCAACTACCATTACAACGCATGATTTTACAATACATGCCATTACAATGCATTTTTAGAAACGACCATTACAACTCATACCACTACAATGCATACCATTACAACGCATAATACTTTTGCAGCAACTGTGGGGTAAGTGTTGGATAGTGTAAGGATAAAAAATACTATTCCCACTCCAGTGAGTGCAACAGTAGGGTAGGTGTTGGACAGGGTAAGTGTTAGATAGTGTAAGGGTAAAAATTACTATTCCAACTCCAGTGAGTGCAACAGTAGGGTAAGTGATAGATAGTGTAGGGGTAAAATACTATCCCCATGTGCCCCAAACCCCATTCCCACCCTAAAACTAAAAAATACCCTTTACTTACCATATAATGCTTTGTAATGGCATGCGTTGTAATTGTATGTGTTGTAATGGCATGCGTTGTAGTGACATTCGTTGTAATGGCATGCAATGTAAAGGCAGTTGCATTGTAACAGCTGCGTTGTAAAGGAAGTGTGTTGTAAGGACTGCGTTGTAATGGCCATTTCCCATAATACTCACAGAAGAGAAAGGATATGCTATTTATTTTCTAGAATGCCCTGTAGACCTGATTTCCATAAAGAAAATAACACCTTCTGTATCTCAGTATCCTCGTTTGTGAAATCAGTTTTCCGTTTTTGCTGTTTTTGTTCATTTAGATTGTATTTAATGGAAGCCATTTTGTACACACAGGTGTGCTTAGGCCTGCACTGCAGCAGCGGTTCTGACATATTCCGCATCTTTCGCATTGGCCTTTGTAGGCGACAATTCACAAATGACTAAGCTCAGTGGAAGAAGTGTATATATACTGTCTGGATTGTTTCAAAGTCCTCACAATCATTTTCACACTAAAGGTCATCTCCTGAGGAGACCCCCACTGCCTGAGTTCTGCTTTCCGTCATGTGTATCCCTTCTTTTGCTGTCTGATGTAATGAGGATTAAAAGATACGGTGTTGTGGGAGAGGTTAGCATCCTGTTGCTCATTATCTCAGGGGGCAAAGCGCTGTCTCACTGGCTGCTACCAATTCTATTTTTTCTGTAATAAACATGTGTTAGACTTCAAGCAGGAAGGAAGTCATTGATTTTCTTCCGAAGAAAATGGTGTCCGGCACTCTGGCTCCAGGAACTGCCTACTTCCGGGCCCCACACAACGACCCCGGGCATAAAGGTAAGAGAGAGGTTTCTCCAGGGCAACTGGGGTGGAGCGCCGCCTAGCCTTCGACCTGCTGATCAAGACAGACAGTGTTAGCATCGCCGAATTACAAGGTGACCTCTAAACATGCTTCTGTGCTATGCATGTATGTGTGTTGGTTGTTAAAAGATGTGCACGTTGGAGACTGCTTTAGACTGGATGGATAGGTAGAAGGGAGGGGTCTCAGAAAGAAAGATCAGTGTGGTGTGTACCCAACAGCAGACAGCAAATGGGCTCTAGAAAGGTTAAGACTGTCTGCGGGCCTTGTTCTCAGACCTGGTGATATCCCAGGTGGTAACTGCTCCAAGTGTGATATTTAACAGGTGTGCAACTGACGCGCCGCGCCATGTGTCATGCTTCAGAGTAGGTGATATCGCACTACTAATCGCACATGTGTTTCCCTTTTCCTAAGTGAACTCAGATTTCTCAGTTTGTCCGCAGAATTGGCACTAGCTTTCAAGCGCAGGCAACTGAGTGGGCAAGCACCCTAAGAGTATTCAATTAGTGCCTACTTTATAATCCTGATTCTGGTACAAAATTTGCACAATTGGGATTTGCACAGTACCAAGTATGAGGCCCTAAGCACCATCTTTTATTTTCTCACAAAACATGTTTAACAATTTAAATATTGTGAGTTTTTTAAGATTTGCCTTTTGAAGGAGCGTTCTTGTCAAGTACAATGGCAAAACACCATTGGGGAAAATTTACAAACAAATTCCACAACGCTGCACTGCAACCAAAGGTAATGTGCTGCACTGCGTTGTGTGAAAGGGAGAGAGTAGAACAGCGCCATAACCACTAAGATATGGCGCTGTTTTCCTTCCCCCTAGCGCTTGTGCACTTAAGGCTGCATCGCATCAATGCACACATCCACGCACTACAGCGCAAGGGTGTGCGTTTGATAGCAAGCATAAGTCGTGTACTTGAAGGGGACCCTTCCAGTACAAAATACTTTGCTTTGACTCAGTTTAACCCTTTCCACACTTCTTATGTGTGCTGTCGAGTGCAACACACAAGCACATTTGGAAATGTTTTGACAAATCAAAACGTTTCTCAAACTTTACACATGCCTCCAGGTGAGGTAGATTTTTAGAACATATATCCCAGTCTACCTATGTTAGTTGGTAGTGAGGGTGTGAAAACCGATGAGTGGCTGCAGGGGAACTCCCATGAACCACCCATGGAAACCCCCTTGACACAAGCAGTGCTATGTGCTACTTTATGTTAGTTTAGGCTCCTTTAAGTTGGAAAGTAAGTCCCATTACAACACTTTGCGTTGGGTTTAGTGAAACAAAAGTAACGCAAAGTATTAGCAAATTACCCCCTATTTGTCAGTGAACTTGCTCTCCCTCCCTCGCATCTCCACCATTAAGTGAGGCCTTCCCCCGAGCCCCTGCACTCTCGAGTGTTGGTGTTCGAGGCCCTCCTCCACCTGCAGGTTTCACCTGCGCCTCATCCCTGGTGGTCCAGTGGACCTCTGTCTCCAATCTCTTGCTCCGCTTTTTTACTCGATTTTCCCTCACTTCTATCTCCCCCCTTCACTCTCCTTCTGGGTCTTAACCTCCATTTTCTGTCGTTTTCCCCTCATTTCAATCCCCCCTTCAGTCTCCTGTGTCTTTCCTCCGTTTTTCACTCGTTTTTTACCCTCATCTCAATCTCCCCCTTTCACTCTCCTGTGTCCTTTGTGTCTTTCCTTCACTCTTTCTTGCACTTTTGCGGCCTTATTTGCACTTTTATCTCTCTTATTGCCTTTTTCCTCTTGTCTTTTTTAGCCCATTTTTCCCTGCCGCTGCTGCTCCCACGGCCCCTCCTCTCCAGCATGACCAGTGCGACCTGCCCAATCCAGCTCCCCTCCCCGCCTCCCAGCCGTCCAGCCCTCCCAGACCCCTACTTAATGGCGGCCAGCGGCCCGCCGTCCGCGACCTGACTGCGACCAGCGCCAGGAACCATTGATCTCTGCACCGCCAACGCTACGACCCAGCGGCACTCCACACTCTCAACCCAGGCCGCAACAACAACTGCAAGCTGGCATCACTAGCCGACACCCACGGACCTGTAGTGTAGTTCCTATATTCCCAATAGGCTCTGCGCATTGGAGCTGGATTTCTCGGCTTGAGAAAAGACAGCGTCTCTCAGTGCGTCAAATGGGAGGGTCGGCTTCCTTCTGCTCTCGCATCAGCTGGGCTTCGGGCAAGTAGATAGCCGCTCTGCTCCAAACCACCGTGTGTTTGCGTAAGGCAAAGTTGGTATATTTATACCTGGAAGGTGCCGGGTTTGACGTAAGGTTGGACATAAGACGTCACTAAGAACTAACAGTTCTTTCTGGACTCCAGGAGTTCTTGTGCAAATCAAAACAAAAGCAGGGGGATTTCCCGGGCTGCTGGAGGCTTGGTTTGTTTAAAGAACGCGTTTTACTTTCTAGGAGTCTATGGGAGTAGCCTTGCCGTATTTGGACTGCATGGGCTATGACTAGATATGGACATGATTCCTATGCCTTTATAAGGATATGTTTTGTTATAACCATATAAGGGCATGAATCGGGGATATCTTGATTAGGGTCCTAGATAGATTCATAACACCCACTCCATGTATTAATGTCCATCATTACTTAAATACTAAGCAATACTAAACATATAACGATGCATGTGTTTTCCAACCCACCCCAAAATACATAAATTGCATTTGAAATGGTGTATGGTATATGCACGAAAATGAGTATTTATACTGTACGTTTTTCAAGCAGTGTTATCATTCAGGAAATGCATATATAAATATTAGCTGAATGAATTGCGAAAATTACACATGAAATGGCTCTGTATACAGAAAGAAGGTCGACACCATTCCATCACATATTTATACAATACTGTACATGTGCTAGAGGTTGAGGTAAAATATTGTCTCTAGTATCTCTAAAAATAGAAGCTCTGTTCTCTAAGAATAGTTCTACTTTAAGCAGAGTACCATGTGCCAGCAAAAGGTAAATATTTTGGAAGGGAAAAAAAATAATTTCGCTTTCAGGGGAAAAAATAGTTCCAAATGTTTTCAGTAGTATTGTTTATCAAAAACTGAAGGCCGAATTCGGAGTTCAGGGAACGCTGTGTGCTCGTTGTTTTAAAAGTTATTCTCGTTGTTCAGGGGAGAACATCATTTCAGACAGGCTTGCAAAAAATTGATCTACAACATCAGGTGAAAGTTCGAGGAAGTTCGAAAAAGTTGAAATTGTGCACATGTGAGAATGATTGCTATCATCGATGTCTGGATCAGCAATGCTCACAGAAGGTTGTACCTGTTTGGTGCTGCTTTCCTCTCGTACTTCACCGCCACCTACTCGTAATGGTGAAGTCTCAACGAATGCCGTCATCAGAATAGGTAGCCGCTGGGGACAACACGATGCATGAGTCGTTACAGGACCTAGCAAAGTATCGATAGCCATTGGTACTGCTGATGGTAGTGTAAGACAGACGTCCAACACGCATTCTTCTCCGCATAGCAGACATCGAAGCACAGGTAAGATGCAATTCTGCCAGATGGCCACTGGATTCAAGATAGCCTGGCTGATGAGGATTATGAATCCGAAACCGGTCCCAGGATGCTTGTTTCCGGTCCAGGGAAGACATGGCTTGGCAGTTCGGGCTGGACTGTTCCCACAAGGCACAGGGTCAGACTGATTTGCATATAGCCATGTCTGAACTGGGGTGGCTGAGTGAACTAAAGAATGGTGATGGATTAAACCCAGATCAGTTGACTGGGGGTGAGTGTTTGATTTGTTCAAACGCTCCGTCCATCATCCCCTTTTGTATCGCTTTGTTCGCCCTAAGTGTGGCAGGGTATGCTCAGACGTGAGTCCCTTGTTCACTTGGCCACTGGATTCAAGATAGCCTGGCTGATGAGGATTATGAATCCGAAACCGGTCCCAGGGTGCTTGTTTCTGGTCCAGGGAAGACATGGCTTGGCAGTTCGGGCTGGACTGTTCCCACAAGGCACAGGGTCAGACTGATTTGCATATAGCCATGTCTGAACTGGGGTGGCTGAGTGAACTAAAGAATGGTGATGGATTAAACCCAGATCAGTTGACTGGGGTGAGTGTTTGATTTGTTCAAACGCTCCGTCCATCATCCCCTTTTGTATCGCTTTGTTCGCCCTAAGTGTGGCAGGGTATGCTCAGACATGAGTCCCTTGTTCACTTGGCCACTGGATTCAAGATAGCCTGGCTGATGAGGATTATGAATCCGAAACCGGTCCCAGGATGCTTGTTTCCGGCCCAGGGAAGACATGGCTTGGCAGTTCGGGCTGGACTGTTCCCACAAGGCACAGGGTCAGACTGATTTGCATATAGCCATGTCTGAACTGGGGTGGCTGAGTGAACTAAAGAATGGTGATGGATTAAACCCAGATCAGTTGACTGGGGGTGAGTGTTTGATTTGTTCAAACGCTCCGTCCATCATCCCCTTTTGTATCGCTTTGTTCGCCCTAAGTGTGGCAGGGTATGCTCAGACGTGAGTCCCTTGTTCACTTGGCCACTGGATTCAAGATAGCCTGGCTGATGAGGATTATGAATCCGAAACCGGTCCCAGGATGCTTGTTTACGGTCCAGGGAAGACATGGCTTGGCAGTTCGGGCTGGACTGTTCCCACAAGGCACAGGGTCAGACTGATTTGCATATAGCCATGTCTGAACTGGGGTGGCTGAGTGAACTAAAGAATGGTGATGGATTAAACCCAGATCAGTTGACTGGGGGTGAGTGTTTGATTTGTTCAAACGCTCCGTCCATCATCCCCTTTTGTATCGGTCTGAATGAAAGAAACCATGTTGTATTCAGATCTCTTAGCCGTGCTAATCCGATGACTTTAGTGATTGCCGACTTTAGTCGGCTGACCCAGGACCACCTCGCCTTCAGGAGACAACTCAAGACCTGGCTGTTCGAGCAGTAGCGGCCCCCTTCCCCCAAGCGCCTTGAGACCCTTCCGGGTGAGTAGCGCGCTATACAAGTATTATGATTGATTGATTTATTGAGTGATTCTGTCTCGGTAGCGTATTGCTAGGATCGTTTCTTCCATCGTAGCTGGAGCTTTGTCTGTGGCTTGGCTTGCCATATCGGAGCAGAAGGATCAAAAATAAAATTCCTGCTACAAGTCCCAAAAGAAGAGGCAGGCCGCCGAAAAGGGAATGGACAAAATTCGGAAAAATGCCCAGAACTGTTTCAAAGGGTGATAACAGTCCCGAAGAAATTGTCTTAAATACATGTGCGATGCCACTGGTATCAGACATGTTTAAGATTTGACCTAACATTTCTATGAAATGCACGGGGCAATTTGTTGATAATAGGGAATGTATCTCTGCAGCTGTCCTTGCAACTTGCAGATCATACGTTTCTTTGGACAAGGTTAAAGGCACAGTTGTCTGTAAAATAATAGACTTCATTCTGCTTAAAGTATCAATTCGAATAGAAGCGATATTCAAAGAAGGCCATATTGCCACCTCCATGTCTGGATTGCTGTTTGGATATAATACTTGCATACAGCAAGTGACCATGGAAGTAACGCTCACGAGATAGGCTTTTCCTGGCACCATGCCACAACAGCTGTGGTCACTTATTAGAACGTAGCTGCCATTGGAAAGCTGTCTGAAAAATCGCTCTATCTGTGTCGCAGGAGTGCCATGCAGGTGACATGGAAGGTTATTTGATGAACCGTCGCAGGCTCCATGTAAGTTAATACCTTGACACGGAAGTGTACCGCTTAGTGATTTTTTACAATTGTTACCACTAAGAAATACCTCATTTTTTCCTTAACTATAACATTTGTGTGTATAAGGTAATTTCCATGTTGACTTGATGTATCCTTTACCCAACCTTTCATACAGGCCTGCTGGTATATATTTTTGGCAATACTTAAACTGGAAAGTTGTTATCGGAATTGTAATTGTTCCGTGTATTATCCATTCAATGACAGGTCTCTCTGACATTGTCAATGGTAATCTCTCAAGTTTATCAATGCTCAGAATCGTATTGTCTGCTCCTATTTGTGCCAAACTGATTTGTTTATCAGTAAGGTTAAAGATAGAAAATAATGACGTTATGTTGATTAGACACCATGGCACGTAGCCTGAACGCAGGTTTTGCAACGTCCAGCCAAGTTGTACACTAGAACGCAATTCGGGCTGACCATGTTGTAACATTAGTAAGTCCTGCTCTATTATATCAATCGCAGATGATAAAATGCTGTCCAGTGAATATATTCTGGAGGACAGAGTCGTTAACCCATTGTTCACTACAGAAAGTGATTTTTCCAAATTAATACGATCAATTTCTCGTATTTTCTCTGCAGTTTCAATTTGTGTTACTTTCCAAGCTTCGTTGTAAACAGCGTATATACCGGCGTATATGAAACGTTTTTGACGCTGTTTGCGTGGTCCCGGTATGAAATCACGCAAGTCAGCACCGTCTTTAAGTAAAGATAAGTGTTGCTTAATTTCAGCCAGTGTGGATTTTTGTAGCCATTCGAGGCATAGTTTCCCTACACTGTATGTTGTAACTATCCCTGGATGTTGTCTCTTGGAGTATCTTGGGTCTGGCCTGTTCTGTTTTAACCCCTGTAATTTGTTCAGGAATCTATCTTGACAGTTATTTGTGTCTGTGGGCCAGATCAACCATTTTTTCCAATCAGGATTTGTTCTGTTTTGGTTTAAAATATGGGATACGTCTATTTCCACATCTGTAGTGCTATTACTATCAGGTATGGGCTTCGGAATAGATGGTTTATTTAAGTCTTTTATCTTGGCTAAACCAAGGCAGGTTGTTTGCTGAATGGTGTCATTCAGGAATATTATCTGTTCTGGGATCATGCAGGCTCTAAATAATGCTTCTAGACCGTGTACCTGCCAGTCTTTTGAACCCCAGATGGTTTTAGTTTCAATGTTGTTTTTCCAAAATTCAAAACCAAATGTAACCATTTTGTCATAAAAATTTTCAGAATAAACCAATTTAGTATTTGTCAACATTGTTTTCATTCCTGTCTTATTTGACATTTTAAAATAAAACGTTTCTGGATCAGTTGTGTTAAACCCTGAGAAGTATGGGAATTTCTCATAAAATGTTTTCGAGCTGCCTTTTGGCAGTGTTGCACAATGTTCCCATTTGTTATAATTAAAAACATTTCTTGGATTAGCAGATTTATGCAAATAGTGATGACCATAATGATTATAACAGTACATTTCTTCTTATTTTGCTGAACCCTGCAAATAATCTTGTTCTGTGAATTTTGCTGACATTACTAAATCTGACATCATATTATTAATATTTTCAAAGTCCCAATCATCAGAGAAAGTACTTGGTTTTACAAAGTCACTTAATGAAATCTTGAACTGATGTAGATATTTCAGGAGCTCAATCGGGCCATAAATGTCATAATCAGTTTTGTCCCATGTTACCCCACCGGGTATTGGATTGGCTGTGATGTTCACTGATGACAGGTCTCTTTTCTCGATGTGTGAGGATTTGTGAGGCTTTAGGACCAAGTTGATGTTCTGACTTGCTGTGTCCATTGTACTATATTTTCCTTCAATGAATTTTACCAAACACAGAACCATGATGAGCCAAAGTAGGAGGAAAAGTACACCTAACACAATACAAAATTCAGTCCATGGTGAAATCAGATATGTTTCTTTTAATTGATGAAAAAGTTCAGTCATTTTTTCTTTGAAAGTTTTTGTTGCTGGCGTTTCTTCATGCTCGCTTGGATCATCCGCAAAATCATCGAAATTGATGAAGTAGCCAGATGCAGTTCTGTCAATTGTTGGAATTGCTTCCGGATTTTCTTTTGTCTTTGAATCTTCTTTTGTAACATTAGTATAGTCTGAAGTTACATCATTGTAGACAGGTGTTTCTTGACAAACTGTTGCAATTTGGGTTTCAAGAGGCACAAGTTCCATGGCTTTGTTGCATAGTCCTTTTTTATTCACTGCAGGTTTATCAAATGTGATTAGTCTTTCATTTTGAACCTCTTGGATTGTAGCAAGATTTGGTCTTCTGCTACTTCTTGGGAGTCCACTGGGCCTACTACTTATTATTGGCCACATGATTGTGGTTTTACCAGGTCGATGGATACAACTCTGTTCTCCTTTTTACCAGCAAGGTGCGGTAGTACTACTGATCTTGTTCTGCTGATAGCTAAGACAGGTACTGCTTTTCTGTAAGAAGGCCCAAATTCCTTCTTCACTGCGATCTTTTCTCTGACCAGATCCCCAATCTTTGGAATCCAGACAGGTCTTGCTGGGACAGGTGTTTTTTCTTCAGTGGCTGTTGGCTTTAACTTTGTGTTACTCAGAGTTCTTCTTGTTTCATTTAAGTCCTGTAAAACAGCCAAACGCTCTTTGATATCAAAAGATTTTTTATTCACCACTGAAGTCTGACAATCTAGATCCTGGATGTGCATTCTAGTGCCGAACAATAGTTTGTACGGAGTGATACCTTTTAGAGAATTTCTTGGCAGATTGTTAAGACTACGTTGGACACTTGTTAAATGTTTGACCCACCCATCACCCGAACCTAATACCCTCGCCGTTATAGATTGCTTTATGTCACGCTTTTTTCTTTCCACTACCGCATTTCCCTCAGGATGGAAGGGAGAAGAGTACCGCAATGCAATGCCCATGCTGGTCATGGCCTCTTTGTAAGCTCGAGAGCTAAACGCAGGACCCTGGTCAGAATGTAGCATGCCAATTGCGTATGTGCCGATAAAGACTCGCAAACCTTTGTATAACAGTTCTGGCGTCAGCCGAGCGCAGGGGCCTACATTTTAAGTGAATCTAGTCTTAATATTTATGGGAACGCATTTCTCCGGCTGGATTTCTGCGTATAGATAGCCTTATGCTTTCTAATAAGGGTGTCCTGGCAGTAGTCTGGTCCGGTTCACAACTGCGATCTCTGTTGCAGTCTGGACAATCCTTTGCAAATTTGTAATTTTGCAGGCTCATCCCCGGCCACCAGTATTCTGATTGTAGTTCTTTTAGGGATTTCACGATCTCTTGGTGCCTTAGACCCAATCCCATATGTGCATCTTTAATCAAGAAGATTCTCCAATTCGTGTTTGGAATTACTTTGTCCCCCACTCCAGGGATTTGAGCAAAAGGAACGGAGTTTGCATCAATTATGTATGTATTATTGAGTGGATAGCCGAGAGGTAATGCTGCATAGTCGCCTTTTAAAGACGCTTTTACCGCCAGCATGGTTTCTCAGTCTATTTGTTTTTAGTACGCTTTTTTGGGAATACGGAAGCCGGTTGAACCGCTGCCGCTGTGGCTCTGTTAGCCAATGAATTCCCTGCAACGTGAACGCCATCATGTTGATGACTCGGTGTATGTATCACGTGAGTCTTTTGTAGTTCTTTCTGTAAAAGAACTACTTGTTCCAAAAGCGTTTTATGCTTTATTGTGGCACCTGTGTCATCTTTGTAACCGTTTTTGATCCATGTCTGCATGTCATTATTGTAAGACCTGACGCAGTACTGCGAATCGCACACTATTAGTTTGGGGAATTCGCGATCGGCATTTTCAAGCGCCATCTTTAAAGATCTTATTTCAGCTCGCTCAGCTGTACAGTTTTTTTTTTTTATATTTTTATTTGCATCAAAGGGGACAAGCTCACAACAGCAAAGACAAAATGAAAAGAAACATTTCATACAAACGTCAAAAGTAATTAATACATAAAATTATTTTCAGCAAGGCAATATATAAATCCAACGACGTTTAAGGACATTTAATATCAAAAGAAGAATAAACGAATATCATGACATAAACACTCCCCAAATCCTTTCCACTTTCGCTTTTGTTTGAATACCTCTTGTTGTTGCTAAGGCTCGTTCCATAATATATATTTCCTTTACAAGACTCCACCATTCCTGAACCGTCGGTGGATTATGTTAGATCCAGACCCAAGCTATTATCAGTCTAGCGCATGAAATTAAAATAATCAGCACATCACACACTGAGCTATTCGCTCTAGAAGTGCCTACAAGCACGTCGACAGATGTCAGTACTATTGAACATGACAGTTTTGTAGACACAACTTTAGTTATGCCATTCCAAAAGTCACTCAATTGCGGACACGTTAAAAACATGTGGGTAATATCAGCTGATCTTAAGTTGCATTTTGGACACTTCGTACGGTCGCTAGTGCTATTATTGTTAGCCCACTTTAAAATCCTATCTGGCGTGTAGTAAAGTTGACAAATAGTTTTTAATAACTGCAGCTTTAAACTAGAAGAGTGAACAGAACGATTTAAACTATCTAAGGAAGAAGTAATCAAGTTAGGAGTCACATCAGTACCCAGCTTCCTACTATATTTCTCAGATAATTTTGTAGTATCATCATTTCTAAAACCAGAGAGAATTTTATATCCCATACTAATCCATGCTTTATCAGCGTCTTTATAAATACAATTCCATAAATCCGAGTCCAAAATTTTAGTCAGTCCTAATTTCCGCACCAGATAATCTCTAATTTGATAATATTTAAATCGAGCTCCTTCTGTGAGATTATAACATACCTTTCAAATGTAAAAAACCCCTGATGGTCATATAAGTCTCCCAATTTTTTAATACCGGAATCTGACAGCACTAAACCAGCTGTATCATGAAAAATTCCTGGTAGACCCGGATTAAGCCACAAAGGGGTACTAACATGGAAAAGGGAAGTTTTACACTTAACAAGGATAGAGCGCCATATGCTAACAGTATCTCGTACCGTCTTGAATTTCACGCGTTTAAAATAATTGGGGTCGTTTAGTCTGTAAAGAAACATATTTACATCCTCACCCAACGTAAATTTGTGGAAATACAAACATTTCTCAGGAATGATCAGACTTCGAAATCGAGTCAGAAAGGCAGACCAAAATTAAAATCTTATGTCAGGTAAAGACAATCCTCCTTGATTAAATGGGAGTTTAAGCAATGAAACAGCTCGTCGAGCTTTCTCATACCCCCAAATAAAACTGCTAATAACACCATCTAATCTATTGAAATAGGAGTTATTGATCCGTAAGGGGATCGATCGAAAAAGATATAAATATTTTGGCAGCATCTTAATTTTGACCAGATTTATTCGGCCAATAATACTTAAAGGTAGCTTGTGCCATTTCTTAAATAAAACAGCAGTTTCTTTTAGTAACGACTCATAATTTAGAGCAAGTATAGTGTTGATATTCGAGGAGATTTTAACCCCCAAATAGGTAGCTATATCGCAAACCCCTGTCACTGGTCTTGGTGACTTATAATTCATAACAATTTGGGTCTTGCCAGTGTTAAGCCTGTATCCCGACACCAAACCGAATTCCCTTGCCTCTATTATTATGCCCTTCAATGCTTCAGTCACATTAGGGGAATAAACCGCAACATCGTCAGCGTAGACAGTAATTTTAAGAGAATCTACACCATTTACAAATGGAGAAATCTGATCTTGATTCTGCAACGCAATCAAAAAAGGTTCCATTATAAGGGCAAATAACAAAGGTGACAGGGGACACCCCTGTCTTGTCCCACGTTTGATCGAAAAAGTAGGAGAACATTTGCCCATATAACAGACTTTGGCCATAGGCTCGTCGTATAATGATTGAATCCACTTCAGAAATTGACCTTTTATACCAAAGGCAGATAATTTGGCCCAGAAAAAGCCCCACCCCACTCGGTCAAATGCTTTTTCTGCATCTAATAAAATCATACCGAGTGGGGTTGGCTCGATCCGTGCAACATCAAAAGCCATAATGGCCATGTTAATGTGCGCTGTAGTATCTCTCTTAGGGATAAACCCATGTTGCTGGGGTGATACTAATTGTGACATTAACGGTGCCAGCCTAGTTGCTAGTATCTTTGCAAATATTTTAGCGTCGTTTATGAGCGATATAGGTCTATATGACCCTCTTTCAAAGGCTGGTTTACCCTTCTTTAAAAAAAAATAATTTGGGTAGAATTCCAAGACTTTGGTGCTTGATCCCCCTTACCAATAGCTTGAATGACCTTAGCTAATAGTGGGATCAATTCTTCCGTACAAGTTTTAAACAATTCTAAAGGGATTGAGTCTTCTCCAGTAGCTTTGCCAGAGGCCAAAGAGTTAATAGCCATTCGGATTTCTGCCAATGTAATATCACGCATTAATTGATCCGATTGTTCTTCCTCCATAGTAATGACTTTATTTAATGTTAGATATTTTTTAATATTATATTCACTGACCTCGCATTCCGGTGTGTATAACTCTTGATAGTAGTGAGCAAATTGCTGCAGTATTAATTTGGGCTCCTGAAATATTTGATTATTAGCCCCTTTAATTTCTCTAATAGCCATTTGAGCGCGATCTTCAGCCACTTTATATGCTAAAATTTTACCTATCCTATCAGCCCCTTCATACTGATCTAATTGATATTTTTTAAGTTTAATAATGCTTTTTTCCCTAAATAAGTTTTTTACCGCTGATTTTAGCTCAATTAATTTAAAGTTTAATTCTTCCACCCTGTCCCCTTTTAACAGAGCTTCGGACAATAGATTTTCAGTATGAAGTATATCGGCTACCAATTTCTCATTTTCACGCCTACGTTCCTTGTTTTGTCTCCAGATGTATTGTTGTGTAAATCCTCGAATACTTGCTTTACATGTATCCCACACTATCATTGGTAAAGCTGAATGAATGTTTAGACAAATACATATTTTATATGATCTTTTAATAAATTTAGAAAGATAGAATCCAAAAATAAATATCTGGGAAATGAAAAAGAACGAGGAATTTGTTTTTCGGTCGTTGCGTCAAATGACAAAAGAATAGGGTTATGGTCCGAGGTAACTCTTGGGCATATTACCATAGTACTAGTTTCTAGAATGGCATCCGAGACCCAGACCATATCAATGCGTGAGCATAGTTTGTGCGCAGCAGAATAATAAGTGTAACCAGCTATGTTAGGATACAAGTATCTCCAAGCATCTTTAATTAAATGTATTGCTGCAAGATCCCTAATTGCAGCCCTGGTCTTCCGCATTCTCTGAAATGAACCCCTTCTAGTTGTGTCTAAATTATAATCCATAATACAATTAAAATCTCTCAATACTATACACTCCCCTTCCCAGCTAAGCAGCTCTAAATTAATTTGATCGATAATTCTAGGTTCATCCGAGTTAGACGCATAAATGCCACAAATTGTATATTTACACCCTTCTATTGTTATCTGAGCAATCGCCCACCTGCCAATCTTATCAGTTAATGTTTTGTTGATTTCTACTTTGAACTGCTTATGTTGAAGAATTGCTACCCCCCGAATTGAGGCATTATAATCAGTACAAACCAAAGTGTCATAACCCAATTGTTAAGTAATTTTCTATCTTTGAATGCTATATGAGTCTCAGTTATTACTGTTATCTGAGGATTATACATTTTCAGTTCCTCGAACACAAGACTTCTTTTAACCCTGCTGTTCAAGCCCGCAACATTCCAAACCATATACTTTAATTGATACATTTAATAAAATTAATTTTCCTGACCTTAAACTCAAAATACCAAAACAAATCAGCCTTGCTACATCTCATTATTATCGAACTACTTGTTCCAGTGATGCCTTTTTTACCCTGAATGTCCCCACCCACCCAACCCCTACCTTGTAGCTCTCTGCCCCACCCCCTCCCATTACTGTGCCTACATGCAGGTCCCCCCATTAACCCAGCTGCCGCTGTAATGGCAGCAAAAAAGCGGAGTCCCGGCCCCCCGACGATCCGACCATACAATACTACAAGCTCATGACCATGTATCAAATTTTGCAGTATCAAAAACAAAAAAAACAAAAAAAAAGAGGTGCAATTGATAACCTTTAACAATCGCGCACGCTGCATTGGAGGATTTTTTATCCACATCGTAGTGTTGTGCAAATCTGTCCATGTAGATTACACAGCTGTACTGTTTGAGAGGCAGAATTTCGATTGACAGAGGGTATTCTCGTTCGTATTCTAGATTTTCTAGTTTTTTCATTTTCGGGTCAAAATAGTGTTTCACGTCTTCTGTAGCAAGAGAATTTTCCCATTGTATCCATTTTGGATCTAATGCCACAGTTTTCAGATTGCGTGGACTTGTTAATGCCTCAAGCGCTGATTCTGCTGTTAAAACAGAAATCCTTTTGCCTTGGGTTAGGGCTCTTTCTTTTGCTACAGCAGTTTGAACCGCTATTAGAATCTTTTTAGTAGAACTAAATTTCATTTCAGCTTGTATGTACAAATGTGATTTGTAAGCTATTGGTACCGTTTCTCCCTCATTAGAGGTCAGGTACGTCAATCCGCATCTTCCTGGGATGTCTCGGATTACAAGGTTGCGTACGTTTTCGCGTGTTTGCAGTTTTGTTTTAGTTAACATGTCTGTTTGTAATGATCCTAAAATGTCTGTGTGTTTCTGAGTCCAATTTATTGGTTTGAAATCAGGTTTTATTAATTCATAGAGAGGTTAAACCCTCTCTGCATAATTTAGAATGTATGTTCTTCAGAAATTCAGGAAACCTAGTATTGATTGTAAATTCTTCAGTGTTTTTGGTGCTTGGAGTACAGCACATTTCTCTAAGAAATTGTCTGCTAGGCTTTTGCCTTCACTTGATAATTCATATCCTAAAAACAGGACAGTTAGGTGAGCAATTTGTGACTTTTTAAAGTTGAATTTGTACCCTTCAGCTGCGAACCCATGTATTATGGTGTACACTCTTTTTAAGTGAGTCTCCAGGTCATCATCTCTGAGATAGATGTCATCGACATTAGATAATGCCTCATCATCATATATTTGTAGTAACTCTGTTACTCTTGCTGAGAATAATCCTGGGCTATTCTTGAATCCCTGTGGGAGTCGACAGAATTGTTAATGCAACCCCATTGTTGAGAAAGCGGTCAAATACCTGCTTTCAGGTGCAATGTTTTGACAAAAGAATCCATTAGAGATATCTAATGTCGTTTTATATTTTTTGTGCACAATGTTATTCATTAGTGCTGCACTGTGTGAGTTTTGTACTGCAAATGTTTTGCAACTGGAGTTTAAGTGTCTGTAGTCCAAAACTAGACGATATGAATCGTCTGGCTTGGAGACAGGAAACAAAGGATTGTTCATTTGTGAGGTGCATGTTTCAATTACCCCCTGATATTCAAGTTGATCTAAGATCTCCCTGACTTGCTTTTTAGCTTCTTGTTTAACTGGGTACTGCCTTTGTGCAGTCGGTTGACTTTTTAACTGGATTTTGTGGGGAAGAGAATCCTCATCCCATCCTACATGATTTTTATATAAGGCAGGGGCTTGGGCCACTGCCCATTTTCTTGCAAATGTGTATTTTTTATGAATTTGAATATGATTTGAGAAGGCAGGCATAATCATTTCTTCGCCATGAGGGCACTCCCTGACAAACTCTGGTGGCCAGTCTTTTTCAGCTAACAGGATATCATCTCCTTTGAGGATCCTAATACTGGCCACGCCATACACTCCTGGAACTACAACAGCACAAATTCACCAATAGCATCCAGGCCCGTCACTTATTTTTATCCACCCCACTCTTATTCGACCCCGGATGGGAATTGGAGAATGATCACGGAGAGGAAGGGTGGCAGGGGTAGGTTACCCAATCAGTGGTCGAATACATGCGGTGGTTGGAATGGGGTATCGACTTCCAACAGATATGGGTGCCTTGAGCAAGTGGATTGACGTCCACACCTGCTCACTACCACAGCCTCAGCACCCGCCCCAACAAGTCGCATGCTTCACCCGACAGGCCTTCCAGCTTCAACTATATTAAATCCACCATTAAGCCAACCGGTCCCTCCCCCACCACAAAATCCCTCGGCGGATTATAACCTTACTGAAGGGTTAGGTAGGCATGAGGTGTCATCATTAAGGTTAGCTAAAACTAAAACCTACAATCCAGCTAGGAGTGACAAGGATAGCCCTTCCATTCAGGCCTGCCCAAAACCAAAGTTGGTGCCACTAGTAGAATCCCTCCCCATTGGTCAAAGAGTTTCTACCCTACGCGAATGTCCCTTGCCATTGGCTACTATTGGTAGATCGGAGGCTACAGGAGTAATTTCCATACTCTCCTGGAACGTAGCTGGGCTAGACAACAAAGTAGACTCACTTGAATGGGGGGAATTCGTAGAGGGGTATGATATATGCCTATTTCAGGAGACGTGGGCTAGGGAAAGACATCTCCGTCCGGGTTTTGCCACTTTTGAGATCCAGGCAAAATGGGGAGGAAAGGGCCGCCCTTCAGGGGGTCTTCTGATCTGGGTTGGCACCCATTTGGGTTGTAGGGCCACACACGTGGAAACCAATTCTTTGGATTTCCAGTGTGTATCTCTGGAATGGCCAAATGGAGGAAAAGTAACACTGGTAAATATATATTCGAGACCAGTGGGGGTAGCAGCCACTTCAGGAACAGTCGAGGACCTAGCCCTGTTTCTTGATTTGCTCACTGTCTGCTCCCCAATTATTGTAGGGGGTGATTTTAACCATCAATTTGAACCCCTCCCCGACCACCTGGCGGGTATAACCAGTGACGAGGACGAATCGTGGAACATCCCTACTTTGACCGAGGTACCGGTTAAGCCCTGGACCCCACTCGCTACTCAAATAACGTCCTTTACCCTAAGTCACTCACTGAGGGCTTGCAATGGCCGAATAAAAGGGGACATTCCACCTAAACATACCTTTAATAGATTTGGTCATGAGTCACGCATTGACTACATTATGGTCTCGGTCAGGGACTGGGACAAAGTGAAAGACTTCGGAGTTATCCCAAGATCTGACAGTGACCATAATCCGCTCTCTCTAAAATTTGAGCTACAGGGGCCACACACAACCGAGGCAGATGAAACCCCAGTACACCAGGTGGATCTCGAATTAGCCAGCAATAGATGCAGAATCAAATGGCCCAAATTGCTAGAAAATCCGAGCAACATCGGAAGACTGTATGCCATGGTAGTCCATGCCCTAGAAGGGGTTGAGCGCTGTTTGAACCAATCAGCTAACGATTTGGAATCACCTTGCACAGGTAACCCTGATGAAACCAACCCCTCCCCGTGTAAGCTTGCACAACAGAGTGACCTATTGGACATTCACTCCGAGTTATGCACCAACCTGGCAGAGGTGCTGAACCCGGTGGCCAGGCTTAAGAAGCCCAGGCAGAAACGAGTCACCTGGTTCAGCGCTCCCTGCAGGATAGCGAAGGCTGCATTGCTACAATCACTCAAAGTACGAGACACTCCTAGTAAAATCAAGGAAAAACGACTAGCTTACAAATTAGCCCTTCACGAAGCTAAAGTAGACTGGGATGAGGGAAACTGGACCAAAATGACAGCTGCCCTTGCATCTCGAGACGCCCGGATTTTCTGGCAGATCGTTAAGCATGGCTCAGCTGAACCGCTTGTAGCAGTAGAGGCCAATATAGCACCATCTGTTTGGGAGGAACACTTTAAAAACCTCTATCAAACACACGTTAGCCACCCCCCGATGACCCCACCGGAAGAACCACTGTATTTAGCCACGGGAAGTCCAGCCACTATGGATGGATTCAGTGTGGAGGAGGTCGCCATGGTAGTCATGGCCCTGCCTGCCGGTAAGGCGCCGGGCCTCGACAGGTTGCCAGGCGACCTCTATAAACATGAACCCAAGATCTGGGCTCCTTATCTCAGGGTGTTATTTAACTCAATCCTGAATGGCATGCCAATCCCTTCAACATGGCCGGGCGCAGAGATTGTCCCTATCTTTAAGAGGGGATCGCCTCTGCTACCGGCCAACTACAGGCCAATAAACCTGATTGACGTGTCACAAAAACTTTTTGCCAAGCTGTTGTTAAATCGCCTGCTTGAGTGGATTAGGGATTGTAATATCCTGAGCCCTTACCAAGCAGGATTCAGGGAGAAGGTTTAAACCATAGACCAGGTCTTTCGGCTTGTCCTCATCTATTGGAAAACGGTGCAGATGGAGGGTGGCAGCCTCTATACTGTATTTGTGGACCTGAGGGCGGCGTTCGACCTGGTCCCCCGGTCCAAGCTGTGGGAGGTGCTGGCTACTCTGGGGGTCCCTGAGGGGTTGTTGAAAATGATAGTTCGACTTCACAGCGCCAATTTCGCTCAGGTGAGATGTGGCAGGATGGGTGCACTGTCCGAGAGGTTCCCCGTTGGCAGGGGGGTAAGACAGGGTTGTGTGCTCGCACCGACCCTGTTTTGCCTCTATGTCAACGGGGTTATCTCCCATTTGGAGGGGATTTCTAACTCCGACGCCCCAAAGCTGGCAGCGGTGAGGGTGCCCGCCATCATGTTTGCCGACGATACCCTGCTGCTATCAAAATCTCCAGCGGGTATCCAGCGCATCCTCGAAGGCTTTGTGAACTTCTGTGAGGGCCATGGTTTAGAAATTAACACTCTTAAGACTAAATTCATGGTCCTCAATCCCCCACCGAAATTCCATTTCACCCCCAGAATTGCACAAAGCAGGCTAGAGAGGGTGAAAACCTTCGAATATCTGGGCATCATGCTAAATGACAAATTAACATGGAATTCGCACCTTGAGAAAGTCCTCCTTAAATTGACCCAACACTCGGGGGGGATCATGAGCCTCTTGGCGAACAATAAATCTTCAATTAGGCCTATTGGTCCCCCAATGCAGATTTATAAAACACAGGCTAAGGGGGCTGCCATGTATGGGTCTGAACTTTGGGGGCATGTAGGAACATCTGATCTCGTGAAGGTGGAGAACAAATTCATCCGAGGGCTTGTAGGACTCCCTTCCAGCACGCCCCTAGTCCCTCTTAGGTTGGATCTGGGTCTGCGCCCATTAGACGATGAGTTGGCTTTTCGTCCATTGGCCTACTGGCGCAGACTCTGGGCAACCCCAGAATTGGTTAGTTATAGACAGGGACTACAGGAGGTGCTTGCCTTGCCGAACGCTGGAAGAATCCAATGGCTCAAATTTATTAAACTGGAACTGGAGGGCTTGGGACTCTCTAAAATGTGGTCTGACCCCTTGGCTACCTGTCAACTTATTTCCAAAAAGTCACTAGCCAATGTATATCAGGAAAGCAAACAAACTTTACTTTTTAACGAACTCAAACCTGGGTCTCTGACAGATTCTTTTATGTCTTTCAAGGCCGCCTACAACTTTGAACTAACTCTAGACAATGTCTACCCTCCCCTGTTAAGGAAATTATATTTGCAGTGGAGACATGGGTCCCTCCCAATTCGATCGTTCACATGTAAATGGACCAAGGACGCAACCAGCATCTGCCCAGCATGCAGATCCTCTGATGAATCTGAACTCCACATTCTCTTTTTTTGTCCTGTCTATCGAGAGATCTGTAAACAATGGATAGTCCCACTATGCAGGAACTTGGGTCTGGTGAAGTATTTGGCTGCTTTTAAAGTTTTGAAAACTGATTTGCCTGATCCCATTGTGTTCGCAGTGGCCAAATACCTAGGCGCTATGTGGAGTATCAGAAGGAAATGTCTTAGGGCTGGCAACTGATTCAATTGCTTATAAGAAACTGAAGTCAAATTTGGGACTGGATTGTGCAATTTTTCGATTTTTGATATTTTACACTGTATAACCTTTCCACGGACCAGTTTTTAAAATTTATGTTCTATATGCCTTCTCACCAATAACAGTTTTAAAAATAATGTATGTTTTATATGTCTTTTATGGTAAAAAAAATTACCGAAATAAAGATTTTCTGAACTGAACTGATATCATAGCCTTTAGATAAGTTATCCCAAAAGAAACCCCTTATTTTCCTAGTTTTGTCCCCCTCTATACGCAATGTTATCTCGTATAATTTATGGGGTTTGCTAACTCTGGTGTCTGCAGTTTCCACTTGAATGTATTCATTCGTGTCCACTGTCTCCAGAAGATTCATCAGGATCTTGCGAACTATGGTTACTTCTGCTGCGCTGTCTAGTACTGTCTGGGCCCACTCTCCGTTTTTCAGTTGTGTCCCCATTATCCTCGGAATGTTTTATTTTAATACTGGCTACCTTCTTTCTTGAAAATTGTAATTTTTTACTTTGATGAGCAGGTTCCTTGTCTTTGGACTTGACGTGCTCTTCCTTGTGTTCTGACCGTCCTCTTCTTTCCGATTTCTGTGAGGAATTCTGAAAAGATTGAGAGGGACGTGTATCAATATCTTAACATCTGTCAGGTTTTCTCAATTTATCCCTATCTCTAAGGTTGTATCTTGTCTCAGAGGGCTCCCTTTGGGGAGACTTGTTTCCTCTTTCTGGAGATCTATCTCTCCGCTGAGGAGACCTTCCTCTGGACTGAAAACGTTTTTCTTTGAGAGTGGATTGTTTATTACCACCCCAACTCTTTTTTGGAGTGTTCAGATTATTTTTAATAAAAAATTTTTCAGGACTTTCAATTAGTTGTGGTTTTAGTGGTTTCCAACCCAAACTATCTCTACCTAGTTCTTCATAGGATTTTTCTATGATTCTGGCAAGTTCAAAAGGTTGTTCTGCTATATCTGTTTCTTTCAATTTCTGGCGGATCGCCACAGATGCTGCTTCTCCTTTTATGTTGGCTAATAATATAGTCGAGACCTGCTTGAAGTCTTTCAGTAATTTCATACCCAGAGTTAAAGCAGGTTCTGGACCGTATTCATTTTGAATCTGTCTTAGTACGTCTGGTATAACCGCCATGGACGGAACACCATGTGTTTTTGTGTAAATTGAAGCAAAGACTGTGCCCCAAGTGTCACAGTCCTCCACATGTGGTGCGATCCCCATTGGAAGGCAGATACTCAAAATTCTGTGTTTCTCATGAGGTGTAGTATCAGGAAATACTGCCTCTATTTGAGTGATTTTTTGTGCTAACCAGAATGGAATTTGTTCCCGTTTTGCGGGTATTTTGCCAATGGCTGATTGTATATTCTGTGATGTGATTTTATTTGTGTTCCCCTGTTGAGGGGCTTGTTGTGGAATTCTTATTACTGGTTGGACTGTTGAAGTCCTCATGACATATTGAACCAATTGTCTATGTATTTTAGTTAGTAGTTTTAGCTGAGCTAAAAGTTCCCGGTCTGACATTTTTTCAATGTCTGGATGTGGTGTGTAGCTGGCTAGAACCGGCCACGTGGCTCCTGGTCTACCTAGTGGACCGAGCCTGGTAATGTGATTTTGATGTTTTAGGGCGCCTTTAAACCAGAGCAGGTGCTCTTGGTAAGTTAGTGGGATTTCAACGTCCTCGAAAGGAACGTATTCCTCTGGAGATTCCTCTATTTTGTAATAGTGGAAGTCTTGTGTTACAGCGTTTGCTGCTGGAAAATGTATCCATGAATAGAATACCTCTGTTTGCCGATATTCATGGGCCTCTACCACGAATATGACTGTACCACCTCTTGGTGACAGTCCATTTTCTATAAGCTTAAGAGTTATAGTTCTTCTTACATTAACCGGAATGATTATAACATTCGGGTTTTCATTTTGGACACTTGTGTCTTCCGTTAAAAGTTGAGCTGCTATTCGAGCTCTCTCCCTTTCGTCTTCACTTTCTCCCATTTTACTGACAGAAAGTTTTGTTGCAGATCAAGTTTCAAGGAAACAAAGATTAGGTGCACAATATTTTGGAACACTGTATCCTTCAACGTTGACTAAACCAAAAACTAATACATAGGAATCTCTTCCTACTAAGTTCCGGCGGATATTTAACCTTTTACCCACTCCAGACGTCTTTTGTAGTTTTTACGGGAAAAAGGGGTCTGTGTGAAAAGCACGACTGAGTTACTCTAATGTCTAGAGTTAGATTATCGCCTTACCAAACGTTGGGCGCCATGTAGTGTAGTTCCTATATTCCCAATAGGCTCTGCGCATTGGAATAACATAAACAGCAGTTTAGACGTAGGACTGAGGTCATCTAGGTCTCTACTGACTATGTTAGACTTAATTAGTTTTGCCAGCTAGCTCAGAGGTCACTAGAAACTTTCTCGAGTGAACAGGAAGGGGTTAACTTTCCTGAATAGACAAGAAGGGATTAGTTTCTGACAACCGCATAAACATGACAACTTGGCTCCCTCAGAATAAAGAATGTATCTCTAGAGTCGTGTGAAAACAATAGACAGCTATTTCACTCAGTCAATCGTGCATACTTAGTTTCACCAGAGTGCAGAGAAATAGAGAGACGGACGTTTTCAATAAAAGGTGTTATTTATTGAGCAGTCTTCTTTCTCATGCAAGAGAAGGGAGTTGCCACAATTGCAATACTTATCATAAAGTAAAGTGCGTACAGTAAAAGGAGTATTATGAAATAATACTGTAAAAGCATTTATATGGTTTCTTAGCCATATGATACTTTAAAATAAATAAAATATATACATACATAAAAACATTGACTAATGTACTCAACTGGTGCTTCTAAGATACGTCTACCCCGGTGTACCTGACCTAAGCCTAATACGTGGGAAGAAGTAAGTAAGTTGCAGTTTAAGTTAAGTTGGTTTTTGCCAAGAATCTGAATCAAGAATTCCCTTAAGGGTTTAGTCAGCTCCTTACCTTGGTAATAGAATGTAGGAGGTCTTGTATCTCTCTCTCAGGACTCGATCTCCCAGCAACCCGCAAGGGTGACTGGAAACACCGGAGCTGGATTTCTCGGCTTGAGAAAAGACAGCGTCTCTCAGTGTGTCAAATGGGAGGGTCGGCTTCCTTCGGCTCTCGCTTCAGCTGGGCTTCGGGCAAGTAGATAGCCGCTCTGCTCCAAACCAACGTGTGTTTGCTTAAGGCAACTTTGGTATATTTATACCTGGAAGGTGCCGGGTTTGACGTAAGGTTGGACATAAGACGTCACTAAGAACTAACAGTTCTTTCTGGACTCCAGGAGTTCTTGTGCAAATCAAAACAAAAGCAGGGGGATTTCCCGGGCTGCTGGAGGCTTGGTTTGTTTAAAGAACGCGTGGGCTATGACTAGATATGGACATGATTCATATGCCTTTATAAGGATATGTTTTGTTATAACCATATAAGGGCATGAATCGGGGATATCTTGATTAGGGTCCTAGATAGATTCACAACAGACCCTTCAGCAGTCACTGCTGCCGGCACACCTGCTCCGTCCATCACCACCCCCTTTTGTACCGCTTTTGGCCACCATAAGTGTGGCAGGGTATGCTCAGACGTGAGTCCCTTGCTCACTTTGCCACTGGATTCAAGCAAGCCGGGCTGAAGACGGCTGGAATGCCAGAAACCGGTCCTCGGAAGCTTGTTTCCGGTCCAGGGAAGGCATGGCTTGGCAGTTCGGGCTGGACTGTTCCCATGAGGCACAGGGTCAGACTGATTTGCATATAGCCATGTCTGAACTGGGATGGCAGAGTGGGCTAAAGAAAGGTGATGGATCAAACCCAGATCTTTTGACTGGGTGTGAGTGTTTGATTGATTCAGATGCTCCGTCCATCACCACCCCCTTTTGTACCGCCGGCACACCTGCAGCACCGCTAAGACCACTGACCCAGCGCAATCCGCCGGCAAGAACACAACCGAACCGTAGACCCTGCAATGCATCCTCCTCAACGTCCGATCCCTCCACAAACAAGCCACCGAAATCTGGGACCTCCTCAACAGCACTACCCCGGATGTAGCACTCGTTACCGAAACCTGGACCAAAACCACCTCGGGACCAGACATCGCCATTCCCCAAGGATACAAGATCTCCAGGAAGGACCGCCCCACCCGGTCTGGAGGAGGAATCGCCATCATCCACAAATCCACCCTCCACCTGAGCACACTCCCCGATGAGCCCACAGACCTGATGAAACACCTTCATTTCAAGCCACTGGCCAGCCCTACCTCCACCCTCCCTGTAACCCTCATCTACCGACCCCCTGGACCCCGGGGAATTTTCGCCAACTCCATCACGGACATCATCTCCCCGCATGCCATCGCGTCCACCAACTACACCCTACTGGGAGACCTCAACTTCCACCTCGACAACCAACTGGACCCCAGCACCACATCCCTCCTGGACAACCTCCACAACATTGGACTCCGCCAGATCATGACCGAACCCACGCACTCAGCAGGACACACCCTCGACCCCCTTTTCACAATAGGAAACTCCATCACCTTCAGCCACTCCACCGAACTCCCATGGACTGACCATCGATGCGTCCACTTCACCTTCAGAACACCCACCATCCACAGACACCAGCACCTGCTCCCACGAAGAAACTGGACCAGAATCACCGACCACCAGCTAACCTCATCACTCAGCAACTCCACCCCAACCATTGAGAATAAAGACGACGCCAGCACCACAGTCCGAACCATGCACAGATGGATCTCCGACAGCACCAACACCATAGCTCCCCTCAAGAAAAACAACAACACCCACGCCAAGAAAGCTAGATGGCTCACCACCGAACTTCGAGAGTCCAGACGCACTTGCCGCCGCCTCGAAAAGGCCTGGAGGAACACCAAATGTAAATGTAAATGTAAATGTACCGGTATTTATAGAGCGCACAGCTACTTCCCTGAGGTAGTGTCCCGGCGCTGTCCGTATACCGCTTAGGAACCCTTCCTGGTTTTCCCTGTGAGTGTTCACTCCTGGGCCCCCCCCAGGGTGAAACCAGGCATCCCAGCGCTTTTGGGGCCGTTGTGGAGATTAAGCAAGCTATTGCCCAGAGTCGCAGAGTGGGACCCATGATTAGAATAGGCACCGAGGCGAGAATTATCAGGTCCGAGGAAATTGAGCCCAAGACCCGCCGAGGCGGGTATTGAACCCTGGTCCCGGGCCAGACCTCTGCATCAGGGTCTGCCGCTCTAACCATTGAGCCACACTTCTCCACTCCCCCACAGAAGCCCATAACAACTTCAGAGCCGCCTCCAACGCCCACCACCAACTCATCAGAAAAACGAGGAAAAAAGTGATTGAAGACAGAATCTCCACTCATGCACACAACAGCAAAGAACTCTTCAACATCATCAAGGAGTTCGCCCAACCCACCAGCGAGTACACCGACATCCCTCCCTCACAAGACCTCTCCAACAAACTCAGCACCTTTTTCCACAGCAAAATCAAGAGCATCTACGAAAACTTAGACAAAGACAACCAACACACTGAACCCTCACCAACCACCCCCGACACCCTGAAGCCAGCGATCGACAACTGGACAGCCCTCACCACCGAAGACACACTGAAGACGATGAAGTCAATGCACTCCGGGGCCCCCACAGACCCCTGCCCCCACCACAATTTCAACAGAGCTGCCGACACCATCGCACCCATGCTCTGCCACACCATCAACCGCTCCCTGGCAACCGCCTCTTTCCTGATGACTGGAAACACGCTGAGATCAACCCCCTCCTGAAGAAACCCTCGGCGGACTCCACCGACCTCAAAAACTACAGACCCATCTCCTTCTCCTGTTTCCAGCGAAAGTCATCAAGAAAGCCATCAACAGCCAACTCGCCACATTCATCGAAGAGCACAACATCCTCGACTCTTCCCAATCCGGCTTCAGAAAAAAACCACAGTACGGGAACCGCCCTCCTTGCCGCAACAGACGACATCCATACCTTACTAGACAAAGGAGAAACAGCAGCGCTCATCCTCCTCGACCTCTCAGCGGCGTTCGACACAGTCTCTCACCGGACCCTAATACACAGACTCCACGACGCAGGGATCCAAGACACGGCCCTCGACTGGATACGCTCCTTCCTCTCTGGCAGAACGCAGCGGGTCAGACTCACCCCTTTCCTCTCAGAAACTACACCTATCACCTGCAGAATCCCCCAGGGGTCCTCCCTCAGCCCTACGCTCTTCAACGTCTACATGGCTCCGCTCGCCCCGATCTTCAGAACCTACAGACTTAACATTGCGTCATACGCAGACGACACCCAACTCATCCTCTCCATATCCAACGAACCCAACACCGCCAGACACAACTTTCGAGAAGGAATGGAAGCTGTCGCCAAATGGATGAAAAACAGTTGCCTACAACTAAACACAAACAAAACGGAAGTACTCATCATGGGCCCAAAACCTGATGCCTGGAACGACACCTGGTGGCCCCCCGCCCTCGGAAGCCGCCCCCCCCCCCCACACGGACCATGCACGAAACCTGGGAATCATCCTGCACTCAGAGCTCAAAATGGACCGCCAGATCAAATCCGTCTCGTCCTCCTGCTTCCACACCCTCCGCCTCATAATGGACCGCCAGATCAAATCCGTCTCGTCCTCCTGCTTCCACACCCTCCGCCTCCTACGTAAGACCTTCAAATGGATCACCCTCGAACACAGAACAACCGTTACTCACGCCCTGGTCACCAGCAGGCTCGACTACGGCAACGCACTCTATGCCGGAATAAACAAAAACCTCACCTGCAAGCTACAGAACATCCAAAACGCCGCCGCAAGACTGGGCCTCAACCTGCCAAGCCACTGCCACATCTCCCAGCACCTGCACACACTCCACTGGCTCCCCATCGAAGCTAGAGTCACCTTCAAGATGCTAACCCACGCTCACAAGGCCCTCCGCGACACCGGACCAGCATACCTGACAGCTGACTCAAATTCCACGCACCCCAAAGGACCCTACGATCAGCCCAGCTCTCCTACGCCGTGGTCCCCTGCACCAGAAAGACCAGATCGGGAGGCTGCTCCTTCTCCTTCCGCGCGGCCAGTGCCTGGAACGACCTTCCGCTCCACCTTAGAGAGATAACATCGCTTCCCATCTTCGCAAGAAACCTCAAAACCTGGCTCTTCGACAGACCCCCTTCTTGATGGACTGGAACCTGCAAACCCCCCTCACACCCCCAGCGCCTTGAGACCCTTACGGGTGAGTAGTCGCACTTAACAAACACCTAATTTGATTTGATTTGTTTGGGAAACTGCTTTGGCAGCAGATAAGGCAGACTCCCTCCTTTTTGACTGTGCCTCACTCGCTCAGACGTGCTTTGCTGTCCATATTCATTTTTCACACTCACACTCCAACAAGGGGACCATGGCTGTGAAACACAGGCCGGGGGAGGCGCAGCCGGACCCGATGGGGGCCCGGGTCAAACGCTGACTGGAGGAAGGTACCCTCCCCCCTCACCGCATCGAAGCCTGCGCAAAAGGCAGGGGCGTCGGATTGATCGCCTCCGAGGTAGTCGCTGGTCCCCCAATCAGGGGACGAGGCAGCAAGCAGCCGACTCTTGTACAAGGAAAGTAAGCACCAGGAATGTGAGTCCCTGATATGGACTGGCTATTAAGTCAATATGGCAGGCCATGCTGGATTATGTTATGTTATATAGAGATTTGTAGCGCGCACTGCTACTCAGGAGTATCCTGGCGTTGTTTTAAGGTCACTTCACTGTAGCGGTTCACTTTTCTTCTTATTAGCATTTCTAAAAGTGAAAACATGTTTGTGCACAAGACACCTGCTATATTGACTGTCCTCTTTTCATAGTGTGCTTGCAACAAATGGCAGGTTCGAACTGGAAGTCAAAATATTCCCTGGCAAAAATACTCAAACCAGCCCCCACACAGCAGGAGTCCGCCACTAGAATGGGGCCATGAAAAATGCCCCACCCTGTTCTAATAAAATCTGCAAGCCTGCACCTTGCTGAGCAAATGTTAGGGTGACAGAGTGCCCTGTAAAGTCAGGCTATAACGCAACCTCAATAGGAGGACCGAATAGCACCATGTTTGTGGCAGAGTATATGGCATCCTGATATGCGATTGATCTGGTGCAGAAATTGTGCAAATGGTCTTGGGTGGTTGAAGAAGACGCAACGACGATGCGTTTTGTCATCTTGGACGACGTTGGACCAAATGCATAACCATTTGACAGCACACCTATTCGACACACACCTGGGTCAGATTACATAAACTTTCCACCACTGCAGTGCAATTTTGCTTTGACATTTGCAGCAACTGTCCAGTGCAGAAACCACATTTGTACACATAAACTAATACAATTTGCACTAACTTGCTGGTGCAAAAAGTATGTTTTTGCATTAGTTGATAAGTTCAGAATTCTGAACAATCAGTACAATTTGAACTTTGACCTTAATAAAGGTGATAGCCTTAAAAGAATGCTCCTTCTGGATGTATGTATTGAAATAAACCACATTTTCATCTGGTTTACACCCCCTTCTTTTTGAGAATGAGTCTCACCTTTAGAGGTGGAATTCTCAGCATATGTGTTTATGCAAACCTTCCTTGGACTCCTGCAGACTAAGAAGGAAGTGGGTTTCGAGATTTCTTGTCAGACACCGATAATGGTTTGATGTGGTTCATCAGGGCTCGGCTGGCCATTCTGCCATTTCCCCCCGGGCTGTAGGCCTGGCTGCTGTTTTCAGGGCAGGGTGAGCTGAAATTCAACAACAACATCCCCATCCTCATCGTGGCCCTTTGCACTGTGCGGCTGGTTTAAGCATTTGTGTCCGGGGCCGGCTCTTTCGGTTCCAGTCTGGCCAAAGTGTCTGTCACATCTTAGAGAGCTTGAGTGACGTCACGCAAAATGATGAGACCCCTGCAGAATGTGCCGTGGAGCTCCAAAGACGGTCTTGGCATACAGATATATATATTCATAGTCCTGAGGGTAAGTGCCGGCCTCTGAAGGGTGCTGGAGGCGAGCCCCCCTCCCCGCACAGCAGTGACTGCTTGTGTCTCCTAGCGTGACTGACTCAGTCCCAGCCCTAACGCGTCCATCTCAGAGGCACCGGCCTGTCATGGAGTCTGTCCATTTCCTTCTGGGTCACGTGGTCACCGGACCTCTCGAGGTGCCGGGCTGCATAGAAAGTGCTCGTCACCCCCCTGTTTGGACTTAGCGGGCCTTGGGCCGAAGGAGGGGGCGATGGAGAAATGTGAGTGAAATGGGGTTATTACTCCGAGTCTGTTTGCCGCGATTGTTATCGATCCCCAGCTGTCACCTTCCATCGCCGCTAATGGGACATGAAGAGGCTGCTGTAGCCAGAGTGCGGAACTGTGCTCGGTGCCCTCCCTGCTGTGGGAGCCGCCCGCCCCCCACTGTCCCTCTCTGCCCATCTCGCTTCCTCCCTCACCCACTCTTCATCTCTCACCCTTTCTCTCATTCTTCTACTCCATATTCCAGAGCACGGTGGATTTTCTGTTACGCCTGTAAAAAAAATCTTTTCATTTCCTTATTTAAAACTACTGTTCATTAATGTTCTCACCTATTCCGTCCCTTTGTTTCCTATTTAGTCATCATTATTCCACAATCATGTTCCTTTTGTGGTCCCAATACCAGCCCCATTACCCTTCTTACGTCTCCAATCAGGTGCATTCTTTTCGGGGTTTGCCATTTTTAGTTTCCCCTCTGTAGCCAGGTACTCGCCAATAACCACAGCACACACGAAGAGTAATTTTGCACCTCTTCATCCCAGCTGCATGTTAGTCAGATCTCAACATTCTAAGCCTGCCTTCAACTCATCTCTCCAGTGCTTATGTCACAGGCCTACGGTGTACAGTGGGAACCAAAAGAGTTACAGACTTTTTTTTATTTACAAGACACTACGTCTCACTCTTTGTTTAATTATAAAAGCTGCATCTTTTTCCAAATAGATAGATAAGTAAAGAAATAAGTAAATATACAAAATAAATACATAAAGAATTACACAGATAATCATAGAAATACAGGCAATTAAAAATGTTTAATTAAGCGTTGGGGCGCCTAATTGGAAGGAAGTGACCTCCTTTCTACTCTCCTGAATCACATGTCCTGATCGGGTCACTGGAAACCAGGAACTGGCAGTCGAAGTGTCAGAGATCTGAACAGGCGGGTGGAATTATCAGCAGCCACAATCAGGACGTAGTCTCTACATTGACATCGATATTTGGTGAGTGATGGCCCACAAGTAAAAAATTTGAGGAATCTCTCATAAGGGACTTCCCAGGACGCTGGGCCATCACCATGTGTTCTTTGGTGTTAGTGATGGTAAAGGGTTCAGCCTCAAAAGGAGCCTCTACTTTCTTTTTCTGTGTTGTCTGATAAGCACTCGATCCCCTTTTGTAAAGGTAACATCTTTAACATGACGTCGTCTGCCAGCATATATCTTCTGTTTACGACCAAAGTCCGTGGCATAAATGTCTTCCTCATTTTTAGGTCTCGCCTAGGCAGTGCGCGTGCGCTGCTCTAGGAGATGACCTTTAGAAATTGGTCAGCTCTTTTCAAGCACTCGTGCTTTTGCTGGCATCCACCTTGCCGGAGCGAGCAGCGGCGCACAATCTAATTGAAAACAGATGGCCCGCGCGCTGCTGCTCGCTCCCACAAGGTGGATGCCAGCACAAGCATGAGTGCTTGGAAACAGCTGTTTTCATTTGGTCATATGTTTGTAATTAAGGACACGCGCGCGCTTGTTAGCCTGCTCACGGTCGCCTTGCCGGCGTGCTTTCACTTTCGTTCTCGGCATTCCCTTTGACCTTCGTACTTCATGTATTCTCCTAAAGCCAGTATGCCCACATTGCGGGCAATAACTTTGCCTACAAATTGAAAAAAAAAGTGAAATAAATTTATTTGGGTGCAATTCTCCTACACATTAATTGGACTGTTTCCCTTGTTAGCCTGCTCACAGTCGCCTTGCCGGCACGCTTTCACTTTCGCTCGCCGCTCCTTGCTTCACTGTGCTCAGCTCTAGTCCTCACCGGGCTCGTGCTGCCCCGCGCTCCATTCACCTAGTTTTCTATGTTTCCTATTCGTGTTTGACCAACCCTCATCAGGAGCGCTCATATTATCCTACTTGCTCAGATAGCACTGTTAAACAGACCTGTAAGTCTTGCTCTTATCTAGTTACTTTGTATGACTTTAAAGTAAGAGGATTTCATGGTGTGGCTTGCCCATCCTCCTGCTTTGCTTTGAGCTATCTGCCCCCACCAACATGGCTGCTTGTTTTAATTACTGTCACTCGCCACAACCAGCCTCCGATGCACCCTTTGCTCTTCCAAGTCTGCCGTAAAGAGATATAAGCCAACAAGCGCTTCTGTTGCAAAAGCCCTAGACTGCCTCTGTGTGCAAGACGCCATAGTTAGCTCGCCACAGCTTCCTGTGACGAGCATGTAAATTGTGTGGTGTTAGACCTGGCACCATTGGCGTAGGTCTACCTTCCATTTTTGCTGTTGCCTCAGGTATTGGTGCCACTGCTGTCCAGTGCCACAGTGCAAGTGTTCCCTAT
This sequence comes from Lissotriton helveticus, assembly GCF_964261635.1. Taxonomy (NCBI): domain Eukaryota; kingdom Metazoa; phylum Chordata; class Amphibia; order Caudata; family Salamandridae; genus Lissotriton; species Lissotriton helveticus. Next base: position 719,460,709 of record NC_136073.1, read on the forward strand.
TGTAAATTGATGTATTAATCAGTGGTTCCATGTTTGGCTATTTGGTTTACTTGTCAGACCCTAGTACAGTGCACTGTGTGTGCCCAGGAAGTGTATATCCAAATGCTGCTGGAGGGCCTGCAGCACTGGTTGTGCCACCCATAGAAGCAACCTTGTAAAATGTGTCTAAGGTCTTTCATTGTAGAGCCTGCGTGCAATCTGGTACTGTCATGCTGACTGGGCAAGTGCACCCATTTGCCAATCCCTAAACCTTCCCTTTTCTTCATATCAGTCACCCCTATGGTAGGCTCAAGGGCAGGGTGCATTGTAAGTATAAGGTAGGACAAGCCCTGATGTGTGTGGCATGTCCTAATAATGAATTACAGCCATTTTCGTTTTTCACTATTGCAAGGCTACCTGTTCTCCATAGGCCAGAATGGCCTGTTAGAATTATTACAGTTTATAATCCTAACTGACTCAGAGAACATGGTGGAAATTCGAGTTCAGTATGCCTGGACTCAGAATGATATAATGCATCTTTTAGTGAAGTTGGTTTTAACATTCTGTGTTTGCAAATACCACTTTTAGAAAGTAGGTATTTGCTTGCCTAAACCTTTCAAGCCTGCCTCCACTAGTTTGTGTATTCCTTTGTCTGGTTTTGTGAGTGACAGGGTTTGGGGATTCCAAGAGACAGGATGAGTCAGCCCAGTGGTGAATAGAGAGATCTGCATCTAGATGGGAGGGAGGAGTTGCACCTGAACCTTGAATACGGCTGTGCCTGCCTTCCACAATGCTGGCTCCACCTCCTGGGGAGCAGCTGATGTCTCTGCCCTGCACACTGAAAGAAGATAAGGAGTCCTGTCAACAAAGTGCTCCAGGACTGTACTTGCCTTCCACAATGCTGGCTCCACCTCCTGTGGGGCGTCTGATGTTTCTGCCCTGCACTGTGAAAGGAAAGGAGAAGTCTGGTAAACAGAGTGCTTCAGAACTGATTTGGACTGGGCAAAGGCCCCTCTCCCCTCAGAGAACAAAGGATTTGGGGGTATAAATATTGGGGCCCTGATAACATGAAATTAGTTCACTTTTGGACTACAAGAAGAAACCTTTACTGAGGAGAGGAACCTGAAGAAACTGAGGAGAGAGTATTCCCAAGCTGAAGTGCTGCTTGGGGGATTGGCCTGCAGTGGTTGCCTTACTGCCAAAGGAAGGAGAAAGGAACTTTGTGTACTTTGCTTTCAACTTGTGAAGAAACTCCAAGGGCTTAGAAAAGAGCTTGCCTCCTGCTGAAGTCTCAGGGACAACAGACTTCACCCCCCAGCTCCCCAGAGTTCTTTGGAAGTGCCTGCTGCTGTTTTGGGCCTTCTGAGGGACTGCATGTCGCAAGGAGCTGGAAGCGCGACTCAACGAAAACGAAGCGTGTCGCCGTCGCTGCTGGTGCCGTCGCACTTCTGAACAAGGGTGTCGCCGCTGGAGTTGTCGCACTGCACTGCATCGAGAAAAGCATGGCGCAACGAAGAGGCAGCGTGTCGCTGCTGCCTGCCGTCGCACTTCTGAACAAGGGTGTCGCCGCTGGAGATGTCGCACTTCACCACATCGAGTGAAGAGTCTCGCAACGAGGTAGAAGCGTGTCGCTGTTGCTGCTGTCGCACTTCTGAGCAAGGGTGTCGCCGCTGGAACTGTCGCATTGCACCGCAACGAGGAAAGCGCCTCGCATCCCCCGAGAAGCGCGCCGCTGTCGGAGCTGCTGCTTTCGCATTTCTAAACAAGGATGTCACCGCTGTAGTTGTCCCATTGTGCGGAAGCTTCACGCAATTGTGGGAGAAGAGTGTCGCAGCTGAAGCTGTTGCCGTCGCACTTCTGAACAAGGGAGTCGGTGCTGCAGTCCACTCATCGAACCAAGAACTTCTCGCATCCCCGGAGAAGCGTGCCGCATCTGGAAGGGTCAGACTGATTTGCATATAGCCATGTCTGAACTGGGGTGGCAGAGTGGGCTAAAGAACGGCGATGGATCAAACCCAGATCTTTTGACTGGGTGTGAGTGTTTGATTGGTTCAGATGCTCTATCCATCACCACCCCCTTTTGTACCGCAACTGGAAGATCTTCACGTCTTTATTTCTTTGCACCTGAACTTTGCCGCATTTCCCTCGCTGCGACATTGCTTGTCGTGGAAGCGCAACGCATCATAAGGTGCATTGACGCAAAGTGTCGCATCTTAAGAACTGAACTAAACTAAGCTAAATCTACCATCTTAAATTAACAGTATTGTGTATTTTTGTCGTTTATGGTCTTGTGGTAAATCTATATAAAGTATACTTAGGTTTGCTATAAAACCTTGTGTAGTGTCCATCTGTAGTGTTGTCACTGGGTTACTGTATGTGGTCACAAATGCTTTACACACTGCCTCCGAGATAAGCCTTTCTGCTCGTGCCAAGCTACCAAGGGGGTGTGCAGGGGTTATTTTAGGAGTGTAATCCCCTTATCCTGACTAGAAGCAAGGGTCCCTATTTGTCACAAGTACCTACCTCTGCCAACTAGAGACCCCCAAATCTAACACAGGGCAGTGGCAGTCCTCCCTCCAAACCAACAATCTGAGTAGTTATTGTATGCTTTTCTCTAGACCCGCAACCTCCAACTCCTCATTACTCTTGCACCATGCGCTTCTGTGCACTCCTCCTGCCCCACGCTGCACAATGTTTTCTTGCCTGCATTGCTGTCCCTGCAGTGACCACATACAAATATCACCACCCAAACACACGCGCTTGCAGAACCAATACAAAACACATCACTGTGATAGAAGACCACACATGCACACACAGACATAGAAGTACAAGCGCACACACATCACTCTTCTGGGGGCAATCACGGACATATCACTGTGGGAGGCACACAAACAGCACAGGTAGATACACAAATCACTGCATGAAATGCACAGTCCTCTGCTGGACGCAGTGACACTACTTCCAGAGGGAGCATAGGGAGTTCAGGTGACAGCACCGGCTCTGAGGGGCAGCCTGTAGTATTGGCTCGGGGGTGTCGGCTGTAACTGCAAGGCAGCACTGATTTTAGCTCTGTGGGTAACCTCACTGCAAGTAAAAAGGTAGGAAGGTTACAACCTACTATGGAGTGCACAGTACTGCTCTCTGTACTGCAACCCACCTTGTTGCTGTCCGTAACATTTGTCTTTTATCAGTTTGTGCCTCAGCCATTCAGATACCGGAACTCCTAGGCTATAGCCATGCATCTGTCTTTTCGTGCCCTACTGCTTCTGTCTGTAGTTGTGTTGCTCTATGTATGTGCCCTGTTCCTGCAAGTACTTGCACAGCTCTCTAAATGTTCCTTACTGCTGTTGGTATGTACCTTGCTACTATCTGTATTTGTTGTGATGCTCTGTGTATGTGCCCTGTAGCAGCCTGTTTCTGCTCTGCTTTTTTCTTTATTTGTTGTGCTGCAATCTGTATGTGTTCTGCAGTGGTCTTGGTGTGCCCTGCTGGTGTCTGTATGGTCCCTGCAGCTCTCTTTATGTGCGCTGCATCTCTCTGCATGTGCCCTGCTGCTGTCTGTATTTGTTGTGTTGCTCTCTCTGTGTGCCATGCAGCTGTCTGTATGTGCCATCCTGCTCTCTGTATTTGCTGTGTTGCTCTCTGCATGCTACATGCTGATATCTGTATTTGTTGTGGTGCTCCCTGTGTGTAATCTGCTGCTATCTGTATTTGTTTTCTTACATTCGGTGTGTGACCTCCTGCTATCTGTATTTCTTATGTTACTATCTGTATGCATCCTGCTGCTGTCTGTAGGTGTCCTGCTGAGGTCTGTATTTATTGTGTTGCATTTTATATACTTATGCAGCAATCTCTGTGTGTTATCCAGTTATCTGAATATGCCCTGCTCTTTTCTGAATTTGTTATGTTGCACCTCCTCTCCCCCTCCCTCCGCTTCCACTCCCACCTCCCTCCACCTCCACTCCCTCCTCCCTCCACCTCCACTCTTCCACCTTCACTCCTCCCTCACTCCCTACACCTCCCTCGCTCACCCCCTCCCTCCACCTCCACTCCCACACCCACTCCCTCCCCACACCTCCACTCCCCCCTCATCCCATCCCATCCCCTCCCTCCCTACCAACACCTCCACTCCAGTCCTCCCCTCCCTACACCTCCACTCCCCCCTCCCCTCACTGCCCCCTTCCTTGCATAAACAACAAAACTAGAACACATTTGTCGTGTTAATTCTAGTTTTTATTAGGATACTCAATTGTATATAATGTTTTCTATGTTATATATAAAGTGTCAAATGGTTATAACACTTTTTTAATTATAACATATAACTTTGAAACATGCTGCACAACATTCACAATATTCTGCAACACATGTTAAAAATGTTAACAAAGCCAATAGCTCTCTAATCTCTTATAAGGCCCCAAAGGCGAGACCTATTGGCTATGCCAAGGCTTGTTGGATTTGAGGTTGGTCCCTTGGGGCAGCTTGGTCGTCATGTCTTTTCCAAACATTTCGCAGGGCTTTTCCCTGTCATTGAGTGATGAGTTGAACGCTAAGCACAAAGAGTAGTGTTCAAAACAACTTTGAGGTCAAGCTTCTCCAATGCAGCATGCTATACAGCTTTCGTTAGAGTACTCATTAAATGTTCTCTCAGACCATTGGCCTGGGGCCAAAGAGGAGTGCTTTTTTATGCTTTATATTGAGGCGATTTAGAGTCTTTGAATTCTCGACTATTAAAGGTGGGCTGTTCTCAGATTTTAAGATTGCAGGTGCACCCCACGTCGCAAAGAAGCCATCTAATTGTTGAATAACCTTTTCATGTGCAGTAGATGAAAGGTCTTCTACCAATGGAAAATGGGAGTATTCATCAACAATATCTAGAAGATGATGTACATTCTCAAGAGGACCAAAGAAATCAACAGAAAGTTTCTCCCAAGCATGATGTGCCAATTCTGACGTTCAAAGGGTGCTGACTAGCTTGAAACAAAATAAATTGCACATGTGACAAGTCTTCACATCTTCTTTGACCCTTTTGTTGAGATACGGAAACCAGACTCGATCACGGAGAGCTCTCTTAGTGGCAACTATTCCTCGATGTCACTCATTGGTGACGTCGATTACGTTTGGTTGGAGACTCTCGTGAATAACCGTTTGTGTACCTCAAAGGAGGCTTTCTGAGTCACTGAAATGTCATCTCTTACACTTTGAACTGCACATATTCACTGACATTAGTGAGAGGTCTACCATGCTGGTTCCACGATTGGGGAGCAATAATGTATTTTAACAATAACATGTCACTATCTGGGCTTGTGGCAGTGACAATTTGTTCTAATGATATTGCAGCTGGTGTGCTCGATTTCACAATAACATTGAAGAAATCCTCCGCTGTCTTAGATGGGGTACCAGGAATTGTAATGGTACTCTTGGAAAATAATCAGCATGATGCTAATCTTTCCCCGAACTATGAAGAATTGTATAGTTGTATTCTTGTAACCTCAAACCGCAACGTTCAATTCTAGGAGGTATTTTGCCATTGGGATTGCCAAATGTCGTAAACAGTTCTGTATGATCAGTCACTGTCATGAAGGGCTTTTCGTACAAAAATAGAAAAAATCGTAGGAGGCCCCCTCTTATTGGTTGTACGGGACCTGGGGGAAATTACGGAAAGATATGGGGTGTCCCTTCTACTTGCAGGACTGAAAAGACCTGCTCCTCAATATGGGTATTTTGTATATCTCTGAGTACTCAGGGGTTAGGCCTAGATTCAATGACTTTACACAAAACACATTAGTCTTTGTACGATGTATAAGCAAGCAGTAAATAGTATTACTGGGTGACAGGTATTCAACTTAAGATAAAATTAAAATTAAAACAACTAATTTTCTGATGTCAAGTATCTGTATTTATTAGTATTCAGTATAAAATGGGACATATCACATTTTTAAATATACATCTGTATTTGGTCAACACAATATTATACAAGGTAAGGCGACTGTAGTGGGCCTTTTTGGTGATAGATAACCCCCGCATTGGGCATAGGTACCTAATGAGTATAGACACAAGTAAACAAAGGTGGTAGGTGTCCAATAAACATCTGTGGACCTTTAGTCATATGAATGTTTGTATATCTCTGAGGAATTTGAAAAGTGGTTAGAAACGTTTAATGACTGTTGAGGATAAATGGAGAGGGCAAGCAAAATTCAGAACTGTATGCACAAGGAAGAAAAGACAAGTTATAGAAAACCTATACATTTTGGATAAACAAGGGAAATAAGTTTCCAAACATACTGTCTTTCAGAAATCTCTATGAAATGTGATACAACTGAAACGAGTGGGTGCGACTTAGAATTAGACTTAGAATCAGGGACAAATGTACAATGTAATTTAAAACACTGTACCAGTCAACATATGGTAACCCTATTGTGTTTTTAATAAAAATCTCTTTAGAATCAGTCCTGAAGAAGGTGTGAAATAAGGAAAACCGAAACGCTGCGTCGACTCGAATTGTGATTCTTTTTGTATTGATTTATTAAACTGTGATTTAGTGTATTTTTAAAAAAACATTTTTAATTGTGTATGTAATGTGTTTTTAAAACCATGAACCATGTATAATATTGTGTTGACCAAATACAGATGTATATTTAAAAATGTGATATGTCCCATTTTATACTGAAAACTAATAAATACAGATACTTGACATCAGAAAATTAGTTGTTTTAATTTTAATTTTATCTTAAGTTGAATACCTGTCACCCAGTAATACTATTTACTGCTTGCTTATACATCGTACAAAGACTAATGTGTTTTGTGTAAAGTCATTAAATCTAGGCCTAACCCCTGAGTACTCAGAGATATACAAAATACCCATATTGAGGAGCAGGTCTTTTCAGTCCTGCAAGTAGAAGGGACACCCCATATCTTTTCGTACAAAAACACATGAAAATATTTGCAAGCCAAACCACTGCCAAACTTTATTTTTCAGGTTGTGAGTGAGCACGTTCAGTTTGTGAAAGGCTTTTACTGGCATACGCCACAATGTGTCTCCGGGCATTAGGGTGCGTTGTGCTGCGCAAGGATTGCACCTAACCCAACAGGGCTAACATCAACTACAACCTCTGTGTGAAGTTTGGGATCAAAGTTGGCCATTTCAGTGGCACTCTCAATAGCTCACTTGATATTTTGAAAGCTCTTCTCACAGTCTTCTGACCAATGAACAGACACATTCTTTTTTGTTAGTTCTTGTAGCGGTTCAATGACCATACCAAAGTCGGTATGTATCTAGAACAGTAACTGGTCATTCCAAGAAGTGATCCTAACACAGAAACGTCTTGTGGGTGATTTGTAGTAGACAGCGCTTGTACTTTAGCTGGATCAGGTTTCACACCCCCATTAGACAAGACATGGCTAAAGAATTTCAAGCTTTACTTGTGGAATTCACATTTCGCAGCATTCAGAGTTAAGCCTGCATCATTCAGCAACGGAATACTTGCATGAGAGCTTTTTCATGCATTTATATAGTTAAAAGCATTTACTAGAGGCTGTATGATACGTCGAACAGAGTCTTGGAAAAGTTCTACAGCAGAGGATATACCAAAATTCAATCGCTTGTAGTGAAACAAACCTCTACATGCATAGAAAAGGTTGTAATGTTCCTGGAGGTTTCTTCAAGTTCCAATTTGTGATATCCTTTATTTAGGTCGAGTCTAGAGAAGATCTTTGCACCATTCAATTGAGTTATCAGATCAACATGTGTGGACCAGATGTCTTTCTCGCTCAATTGCCTTGTTGGCCTGACACTAGTCAATGCATATGTGTACAGCTCCTTTACTGTCTCTTTTAGGTGCTCCTACAATGAAGGTGGCCGATTGTGTCGGACTAGTGGAGGGTACAATGATGTCATGTTTAAGCAACAAATTTAGTTCCTTTTCAACAGCTTCTTGCAAGTGAAACTCAACTCATCTGTGTCTTTGAGCAACAGGGCGAACATCCTTATTTATGTGTAACTTTACTTTCATTGCTTTGACTTTTCCTAACCCATTGAATAATTAGGGAAATTGATTTACAATTTCTTGATGAGCCTTCATTTTGTAGTTCTCTGATATCAATTTCATATCAGCAGGTTGTTGAACCTCAGCAAACAGGCACTTGATGCATTTGCTTGAAGTACATGAATAGGCGGTTGTACCATAGTTTACTTATGTTTCATTCTAGCTACAAATGAACCTTGACTGTTTAAGGGCGTTGAGGCAGCCCATGTGTAGACTTTATTCTATGACTCTGTAAGTTGAGGTAATGGAGATAATTCTTGATACTTCTCGTCAGGCATGATATTTATTGCCTCAACACTATCAGTTATGAATGGTAACAAAGACAAGTTTATCTTTAGAGTGATCTTCAAACAATATTTAAATGTTTGTGGTGCTTTTTCATGTTATTTTTCTTCACTTTGGATTTTTCCTCACATTCGGCCACTCCCACATGTGCATGCTTTTTCAAAGTAAACATCAACATTGCCCAATTGTCATTCTCACTTTCACTGAGAACTGATACTGAGGAACTCTGTCAATGATTTAAACAACTATCGACTTCATTTGGTGTCGATTTGCCTCACTTGGCTTTGTGGCAGTACGTGGAGCGTTGCTGAGGCAACGTTTGATCAGTCTTTTTTGTCTTCGCGCTGTGACTTTTTCTCTTCGCCTTGCAAGTTGTCACAAAATGGTTCGCTTTACCAGAGATGATGCATATCTGTCCAATGGTGTGAAATTTACCTTTGTGTGAAATGATAGTCCACATCTGTAACACGTTTTCTTTTTCTGTGGAGGCATCGTCTTGGGTCCCTTTGCCTTGTTTCTTGGCTTACTTTTCATGCTCATGACTGACGCACTTTGGGCGCCTCTGGCCTCCACGTCAGTCACTTGACGATCAGCATGCTCTTCAGTGGGGACAATCTTAAGGACTCATTCTAAGCAAATAATTTCTTTCAGCATTCGTCATCAAAAGGAATCTGACAGACATCCATTGATTACTCTGAGGTGGGTAGCTTCTTCATTAAATTATTTGAATTTACAGTGTTCACTGGAACATTCAGTCTCTCAACAAACTCATTGATGGTTTCACGTGGTCTTTGGCATTCTTGAATGAATAGGTATCTTTCATAGTCCACATTTGGCAATGGATTAAATTTGACATCAAGGTTGTTTTGATTTGATCGTACCGCACATCACCTTCTTGTGGTATCTGTTTCATGGCTTCTTTCACTAATGCACCAGCCATGATTCTTGGATACTTCATAATCTTTTTATCATCTTTTTCATCTATTCCATCCATGAAATTCTCAAACGTCTCTATCCATGCAGACCATCTATTGCCAATATTGTCTTTCTTGGCTGTATGAAATGCAGATGGTGGTTTTAGGAATGCAGCAGCCTTATATACATTGGTGGACAGTAGTGATCTCTCAGTTGCTTCTTGTGGAACTTGATTAGGCAGATTTACTCTAGCGCCTTGTGACGTGCTGGCTTCAGGGTCAGTCTTAATGACTTTTGGAGCTTGGATCTCGCCCTGGCTCTCCATCGGAGCTCTTTACCTGATGATGGTCTAGGGAGTTGTTCTGAGCCACTACCTGGCGGCTTTGGTGGCGGGCCGCCTCGTTCGGGCAAAGCACAGGTAACATAACCCAAACCCTCTTCATGGGGCCACTCGTTGCACAATGAGTCGTTAAAGGTTTCAGTAAGTAGATAAACCTTGTATGCTACTAGTCCATGAAAACGAATACTATTATGATATTTGGCCAGCTTTGTGCTTAAATATTTCTTCACAGACACCTGGTTAATCGCTGTTTCAGAGCACAAGAATTTCAGTTTAATCTGTACTGAACTGTGCGCTGCTTTAGTAACCCGGTTGCCTCTGCCTTTAGCATTCTTACTCTGTATAGCGTATGGCATTATTTTGCATAATGCACAGTAACTTTTATTTGCCACCTTTTCATTCAGTTCCTGGCCACTGACATGTAGACTTTCAATGTTGCTTTCTTTATCTTTAAGCGTTTTATACAGACTGGTGTTTTGCTGAGCCTCCAGCAGTGCCCGTGTTGATTCTGCACTTCAGCTGCAGTACACATGGCACGCACAAGCAGTTTGCTGGACCACAGCAAACTTTCTGGAAGAGCACTTTAAGTGAATGGGCTTCATATCCCCTATCTCGTCACCAGTTGTAGCATCCTGCCAGCCCCGGTACTCGCCAATAACCACGCCACACATGGAGAGTAATTTTAAATGTCTTTATTCCGCTGTGTGTAAGTCAGAACTCAACATTCTATGCCTATCTTCAACTCATCATTCTAACAATTTAGTCACAGGCCCACAGTGTACAGTGGGAATCAAACAGGTTCCAGTGTTCTTTCATTTACAAGACACTATGGGCCAGATGTAGGAGCCCTAATACCGGTCGGAAACGGACGATTTTGGCCGTTTCCGACCGGTATTAGGGTTTTCAGATGTAGGGCATGCATTTACAGAATCAGTATTTTACCGATTCTGTATTTACCGATTCGGTAAAATTACCAAATCGGTAAATACAGAATCGGTAAAATACCGATTCTGTAAATGCAGATGTAGCTGGCACATGTCAGAGTGCCACAGGCTTTAAGAATCGGTATTTTACCACCCAATCCAATTGGGTGGTAAAATACCGAATCCAGGTGTGCATGCACATGTGTGCATGCACACCTGTGCCATGTGACACACAGACATGCCCTTAGGGCATGTCTGTGTGCCACATGGCGCACATGCCTATTTTTGGGGTGCCAGAGGGTGTCAAAGTGACACCCCCTGCACCCTTGCTGAAATCGGTATTTACCGAATCTGTAAATACCGATTCGGTAATGCCCATTGATTTCTATGGGCTTCAATGCCCATAGGAATCAATGGGCATTACCGATTCGGTATTTACAGAATCGGTAAATACCGAATCTTAACGATTCGGTATTTACCGAATCCGAAATACCTACATCTCCCCTCCTCTTTTTTACCACTTCTTAAATACCGATTCGGTATGAATCGGTATTTAAGAAGTGGTAAAAAAGATTTACCTACATCGGGCCCTATGTGCTCTAGGTCAGTGTTTCCCAAACTGTGGTCCGTGGACCTCCAGGGGTCCGTGACACATTCTCAGGGGGTCAACAGTTTTAAAAGCACAGAAACATTTCTTGTATAATTAGCAGCTTTCCAGCAACAATAAAAGTGTCAAGAGAATGCAGTGATTAATGTACCTGCTGGAGAGCAAGGAGAGTTTTGTTCAGTGGCAGCTTTGATTTAACTAATGTAGCACAGAGGGTTCATGTGCCTACTGCAAAGAACGTGTAACATGCATCTTAAAAAGCAGTATTGTATGTGCCTAGGTTCGTGGTTACTGCTTTTGTCACATAGTTTCTTTTGTTACTGTGCACTTCATAAGTGACAATCGTAATCTAGCAGAGGGACCTATAAACTGTCATCAAAGAGCTGCTTGCAAACTGCATGGTACCAGTTAGTAACTTATATTTTGTCACAGTTATTCATTATCCTGATGCTGCTAAAAAGATATATTTGGGTGGAAATACATTTTTAATGTTAAAGTCAATGCTAGCCACTGTGTTATGTTCTGAATCCTGAGTTTCTGCTTTTCCAGACCAAGCACTCTTTAAACATTTTATATACACACTGATTTTCGGCCTCTCGTAGGCAGTGCAAGGTGGCAGAAAGGGCCTGGCGCTCTCAGTATGATCCAGCGGCCAGGCTTGCCTATAGGACTGCGGTCAAGGCCTACCATCGTGACATCCTCCTGGAGAAAAAGGGCTACTTTGCAAGAAGGATAGAGGCGGCCTCTAATTCCTGCAAGGAGATCTTTACAATTGTCAGGGAATTCACAGCCGCACAAACTAATTCAACTCTGGCCGCTCCATCTGATTCTTGGGTCCTGGCTCTCGCTGATTTTTTCACCACCAAGATCAAACTGATCCAAGACTCTTTTCCTCTGAGGGTATCTGAAGTTCCCCGGAGCTTTGAAGATGGGTCAGGTTCCCGGCCTTTTATGGGCCCAGTTCTGGCGGCTTTTCCACCTATTTTGATTTCTTCATCGCTGGCACTTATGGCTAATCTTAAGTCGGGGTCGCCTCTTGACCCTTGTCCGGCCAAATTCCTTGCGAAAATGGCTGATGCTATAAACCCACTGGCAAACCCGCTCCTGAATCTTTCCTTGAGTCGGGGGGTGGTCCCGCAGGCCTGGAAACAGGGGATGGTCATTCCCCTTCTCGAAGCCTGGTCTTGACTCGGAGGCCTTGGCCAATTATAGGCCAATCTCTCTCCTCCCGGCGCTGGCGAAGATCCTGGAGAAGCATGTTCATATTGTGCTCTCCAATTTCCTGGAATCTTACAATCTCCTGCACCCCACCCAATCTGGCTTCCGCCCCAATTTAAGCACCGAGACGGCGCTTTTGGAGGTGTCTGAGGCTATCAAATTGGTGCAGGATTTGGGAGGCAAAGCCATGTTCGTCATGCTGGACTTGTCGGCGGCCTTTGATACTGTCCCCCATGAGGGTCTCCTCATCAGACTCCATGAGATCGGTCTGAGGGGGACGGTGCTTAGCTGGTTTAGATCTTTTCTGGCTGGTCGCCGACAAACGGTCTGGGCCCCACCCAGCTCTGCCGTGATGCCGCCTTTGGGAGTCGGAGTTCCACAGGGTTCTGTGTTGAGCCTGACGCTTTTTAACATCTTTATGACCCCTCTTGCGGCACTGACGGAGTCTTATGGGGCCCAGATCGTATCCTATGCTGACGATACTCAACTCCTTTTTACGTGCAGGAAAGGAGAAGAGTTTGATGGTGAGAGTATCCGTGAGTGCCTTGGGGCTGTGTTCGAATGGTTCCAGCTGAACAGCCTCAAATGCAACTCAGATAAATCTGAGGTACTCTTCTTCGACTGCCCTCATGATCCAGACTGGCAGGAATGGTGGCCGGTTAACATGTTTCCCCCAGCACACTCGTCCCAGTTAGCTAAGAATCTGGGAATTAAGATGGATAATGGCCTGGCACTAAGATCTCAGATTCTTGGTCTCACGGGAACTTGTTTTGGCCTGCTGAGGATGCTGCGTAAGTTTCTTCCTTTGTTATCAGTGGATCATAGGAAGTTGACGGTGCAGGCCTTAATTGGCTCAAGATTGGACTATTCCAACGTCCTGTATCTTGGCCTGCCGGACTACCCTCTGCAACGGCTCCAGGTGGTCCAGAACTCGGCTGCGCGGGCCATTTTTGGCCTTTATAGGCGCGCCAGAGCCTCGGGACTCCTGCAGTCGCTCCACTGGCTGCCTGTCCGGAAACGGATAGTGTTTAAGGCTTTGACCTTGGCCCATAAGGCTCTCCATGCGTCGGGGGCAAAATATCTCCAGAAGAGGCTGGCCTTTTATCATCCTACCCGATCCTTGAGGTCTGAATCCCTGTTTCTTGCGGTGGTCCCTCGAGTAAAAAGGGCCCGCATTGGGGGCCGCTCTTTTGGGCTATTGGCACCACAGATGTGGAACACGCTGCCTGTGGCACTGCGCAGCACGTCTAATCTGCTGATCTTTAGGAAGGGCCCAAAAACCTGGCTTTTTGCCCGGTAGTCTATTTCTGTTCCCTGTCTCACCTTGCTTTAATGTGTTGTGTTACTCTGTGATTGGTTTTATTAAAAGCGCCGGGACACTCTATGGAGTAGCCGTGCACTATAAAAGACAAAAATTAACATAACAAATTAACATAACATTTACATGTATGATATAATGTCTCTATATGTGTGTGATGTAAAGTGCTCTGACCTCCTACAATGGTATGAGAGATGCTATAAAACAAATGAAATACATGTGACAGAGGGGCTATTACTTCAATATAAAATACTAAGGGCCAGATGTACGATCTGTTTTTATATGCGCGAACTGGTACGCGAACCCGTTTGCGCATGCAAAAACCCATTGGGCCATGTACATAGCCTATTTCGCGAGTCGCAATTTGTTTGCGACTCTCTAAATAGCGAGTCTCAAAACCATGTACAATTGTTTTGCGGTCGCAAAACAGTCACAATTACCACCTACTTCAAGTAGATGATAATGTATTCGCAAATGGGAAGGGGTCCCCAGGGGACGCCTTCCCCTTTCCAAATGCATGCATAATTATTTTTTACGGGCAGGCAGTGGTCCCAGGGACATCTGCCTACCCTTAGAAAATGGAACGAAAACGTTTCATTTTCTTTTTTTTTTTTTAAATGCATGGTAAACAGGCTGCATTTTTTTCAAAAAAACTGCTTTATTTAAAAGCAGTCCGAGACATGGTGGCCTGCAGAGCCCAGCAGGCCACCATCCCTGGGAGGGCTGGCATTCCCAATGGGCTCGCAAATTGCGAGAAGCTCATTAATATTAATGAACCTCGCAATTTGCGACCCCATTGGGAATCCCAAACAGTGTTAAACACACTGTTGTACATTTCATTTAGCGACTCGCAATTTGCCACTCGCAATGTGTCACCAATTGCGAGGCGCTAAATGAAATGGTCGTACATCTGGCCCCAAAATCCTTAGTACTTTGAGTATTTGTTTTGTGTGCACACGTGTGTATTTTTTTCGAATTACTGTTTTAATGTTTGAAATTTAACTCATACAAATTGCTTGGGGGTCCCCGGCTTCTAGTGGTGACTCAATGTGGGTCCTCAGGAGTCAAAAGGTTGGGAACCACTGCTCTAGGTTCATATCCTCCGTAGATATCCCCACCACATCAGTCACTCTATCTTTTTCTGATTGCCCGAGTCCTTCTCTTGCATTCACCTTGAGCTCCCTGCTCTAGTATGTCTCCTCTACCTGTCCCCTCCTACTTTACCTCAGTATTCTCCATCTGGCTCCACTCTGTTTCACACTTGAGCTTCTCCTCAAGTTCACCTGGCTTAAACACACTACACAATTCTATTAACTGAATATCAAGACTGGCATAGCTAACCAGAGCTACTACCAGCGTGGCACAAAATTATAAAATGTAGGTTTTTTATCTCACACATTCCCTAATGCATCACACTGCAATGAATAGTGCCCCATAACACAATGACCTCACCCCGATGATTATCACACAGGACATGTAAACACTTCCCACATAGGATCGAAACAAAGACAAAAATCCTCCAAGCAAACACAGTCCTTGGTGTACATTGCTATCTGTGCAAATAATCGCTTCACCTAAAATGTTCAATTAGGGGTAGTAAGCATTATACACATGTCACAATACAGTACCTTTCTCAGCTAACTTAGCTACTACCTTCCTAATACCAATACAAACTACCAGCACTACCTCCTTACCTTGGAATGCCACAGTTGTTTTCCACCTATAACTTCTCTTGCCCATTCGACCATTCTTACTTTTTCTTTTCACTCTTCTGTTCTCATTCTTTATTTCTTTAGTTATTTCTCTTTTTAATGAGAAAAACAACACCTGCCTTTGGTTTCTTTTTCTTGAACAGGGGCAGCAAAGATCAATTAAAATCAAGTTGGACAGGAGCGCTGAGACTACCTTAGTTATAGTTCTTTGGTAAGAGCCTCTAGCAATGGAACACAAAAGGCCAGGGGTCTCCTAGCAAAATGTAGCAAGGAGTTATCTGACATTCCCATAACCTGTGCGTAACATCCCCCTAACCATAAAAAATCTCTCCTTTTAATTCATTGTTGGGTCTTAACAAAATTGATTTCCAGACTCCACATGACCAGTAATTGAACAACTCTCAGGATTTCATGTAAGACATGCTCTAGTTCCATGGGAAACTGGAAAAATGCAGAGCGGTGCTCTTGTACAAGAAGAGTGGTATTGCAAAGCAGTGAAGGCTTGCTAGTTTTTGTAGAGGTCTTTTAAATTGCTTTCACTCCAGGAGGCCTACGTTTCCATAGTCAACACACATTATTATGAAGGGTGAGTGTTGGCATGGAGGCAAGCATACATTTGCTGCTGTTAGTTTACATATGCAATGAGAATACTGAGAGAGGTAATGCCACAGGTTTGGGAATGCTTGGCACCCAGGAGAGTGTACAGTGGCTGCTTGAAGCTCATACACTGATTAATTATACATTTCAAACCATAAACAAAGCAAAACCAATAGGTTTGGATTAAATGTGTTAATGCATGCAGCATTATCACATTAGAGTGAAGCACGGGAGGAAGCAAGGGCAAGTAGACAGAGATGGTGAAAGTTGTAAAGTACTTCCTCATGCAGTTTTAAGAAAGTGTTCAAGTGGAGGGGGAAGGTGACACAATGAATGTCATTTAAGGGTTGCTTGGGGTCGTAGCTGCGACACCTGGCTTGTCTCTTGTGACCCCTGGCACAATCCGTACCCAAAATCAGTGCCAGGAACACAGTGACAACTCGTCCTTATGGACATTGGTTGGAGAGGGGGCATGGCAGGATGCCACAAGATATGTGGAACTGGATCAATCTGCAGTCATCGGTTCTTGGACTCTCTGCCCCCAGCCGACGGGCACAGGAAGCACAGTGGCCGGGTATATGGCAATAGACTCAAAGACGTATTCCCACCAAAATTCAGTGACAACAAGACTGGTAGCGAGCAGTGGCAGCTGCTGCGACTATAGCTGGTTCTTGGAGCAATCCTCGTCAGTCGGTACCTTCAGACCTAGGGCGTGATACATCTATGGACCCTGGGACAAACTCTGGGATGGACTTTGGCTGGACCAAGAATTTCCCCAGATCACTCCAAGATCAGCTGATGACATTATTTAACACTAATGAACCATGAGCGCTCTGAGTACTTTGTGTTGAAACAATGGAGGTGGTATGCCATACCCTGTTGGGGCATCATACTCTGATGGGGTGCAGCACGGAGGACAACCTCACATGTGGACATTGTTTGACCATGCCAGATGGTAATGGTGGGACCCGGGGGAGCTGGTGCCTAAGGCTCATGAGAAACTCACTGCTAGCTTCCAAGTGTGCACTTACCACAACTGTTTCATAATGTTCTTAGTATTTGGTTTGGATGGGAGGGTGTTGCCTTACTGTCCTAGGGGGGAAATTTAGGTTCCATTTTATTGTTGCCTTAGTACAAGGCACAGTGGCTACATCTATCTAGAAATGAAAGGGCGGGGTATATTATGCTCTGGGTATTGCCCTTGTTGGGATTACAGTGGCCATTATGCGATATCATGTTGGGGGACCACATGCATTATAAGTACATATCCTGGAATGTTCGGGCCTAAATAGTATGGCTAATCCGTACAAAGTGCAAGCTTATTTGAAACAAAGGGGTGTACATATAACACTGTTGCAGGAGACCCACCTGGCTGAAGCTGAGGGACCGGCCCTCCACAAGTGATTGTGGGGTCAAACATACTGCACATCATACTCGGCGTTTGCGAGGGGAGCACTCATATGGGTGCACTCTGGGTGACCCTAGGGTCCCTTTCCATGTTTTACACACAGAAATTGACCAGGCACCCTTCTCTACCCAGTGCTCCGATGGCATGCCTGGCGAGGAGGTTTGGAGAATGGCAGAGACACTGGTGCCTAGTGGAAAGATAGCGGATGACTCACCCACAGCCTCATGACTCTTCCTACTTCTCTGCACTACCTGAGCTCAAGGTTCAGCTCAATACCTTACTCTGTACGCCAGAAGTATGTACAGCAATTGTTCAGTCTGAATATTTGGCCAGAACGATCATGGATCACAATCTTATGGCCATAACCCTGGCTTGGGTCAAGTCCTACACTGATATTCCTAGCTGATGCTTGAAGGTTAAAACCCTGGAAGATCAAGTGTTTTGCCACACTTTAGGTGAGGATATCTAGACTTATACTGCGGACAAATGCTGGCTCGGCTACCTCTGCCTTGCAGGAATAGGATGCCTTTAAGACAGTGATCAGGGGGCACTGTAGTCCGGCAGTGGTGGCAGTACGCCATACACTAGTCGGCGAGGCGACGTAGAGAGGGATCAACCTGGGCACCTGGACTTGCAGAGAGAGCGGCTAGCGGAGAGGGTGGAGCACCTCCACTGCTTTGATTACAGAGAATACATGGTGAAGACACAGGCTGAGAGGGACAAAGCAGGGGCATTGTAGGCTAATCCCGCTAAAGGGGGTTCACTAATCTTAGAAATAGACAATACAGACGGGACCCGGGTATATGGACAGGATGACCATAATGAGGTGGTTAGGTGCTACTACATGGAATTGTATGCCAGTGATGGTCCAGATAACAGGCCAGGGATCCAGGTCTTCCTACATCTTTTTTTTACCATTGCCAACACTCACTCAGGATGTGAGCAGGGAATTAGGGGATGACATCACACCCCAGAAAATCACTGCTGTAGTCAAGGGCATGGCCCAGTTGAAGGTGTCTGTCAGTGACGGACTCCAGGTGCAGGTCTACGCTAGGTATGTGCAGCTCCTGGCACTGCAAAAGGCAAAAGTCTATAGAGTGGTGTGGTGCGATTGTTCATTACTGACTTCGACTAGCGAGGCATTGATAGTGCACCTGTTTAAAGCTCAGGCAGGATCATTGTGATGTCAAGGCATACAAGCCACAGTTGATGTTGAATGTGGATAACAAGGTACTAAGTAGATTGTTGGCAACTTTTTTATTGCCTCATATGCCTCAACTAATACATGCGGACCAGGCCTGTTTTATACCATGCTGTATTACCATAATAAAGGTAAGGCAGTTAGGGACTACGTTGCTACATGCCCAGAATATTACCACGGATGCACAGTCATGTCCGTTGACATTGAGAATGTTTTGACAGCCTAGATTGGTCCTATTTGTGTGCAGTGATGGAACAGATGGGCCTGGGTCCAGTGTTTATAGCCTGGATAAGATTACTGTACACGAGTCCCAAGGCGCTGGTCACAATGGGCAGAGTGATTTCTGGTACATAGTAGGTGGATCGGAGCACCCACCAGGGATGCCCGCTGTCCTCACTGTTGTTTGCCATTGCAGTGGAGCCTTTGGTGAGTGCGATATGGATTGGCCTTACATATGTGGAGTGGTCAATCATGGTAAAGTGCATTATATTGCATTGTAAGCAGATGATACAATGCTCTTCCTTAGGGACAGGCACTCTGTCCCTGACAGGACCATGCACCTCATTGATCGCTTTGGGAACCTATCCTGCCTCAAGGTTAATTGCCAGAATACTAGCTTGTTTTCGATCCCTCCGGGTCCGGATACTCCCCCCGGTATTCAAGGGATGGTGTGGGAGCCCACCACATTTAAATACCTGAGTGTCCATGTGTACATAAGTGGCCGACCTAGTAGAGTGCAACATTGGAGCCGCAGTGACGTCCGCTGTCAGTGAGACTCTTCCGCTGTCAGTGGGTGGGTGAGTGGCAACTGCCAAAATGGTGGTACTGCCCCGACTCCTCTATTTATTTAGTACCCTGCCAGTAATCATCCCCAGGGCGACCGTCAGGGAATTGAACTCCCTCCTTACTGATCTCATCTGGTCCGCTGGTAGACATCAGGTGCGCTTACTAAATGGCAACGACTGGTGACGGGGGAGGCCCACCTACCCCAGATCTTGAGTCATGCTTTTTATCAGCACAGATCCAATGGGTGACGTAGTGAGTTAAAGCAGGTGAAGAAGTGTGGCTCAGGACGGCACTGAGGGCTCTAGATGGCGGTGGCTTGCCCAATTGCTCCTGGAGTCCCGTCATGTAAAAGCCTTTGCTGGGTGACTTGTGGTCAACGGACAAATACTGCTGGAGCGGTTGGTTGCAAAAATACGACGGCGCGAAACCCATACTCGCACCATACGCCATTTCGGTGGCTGTCTACCCTTATCCCACTGCATCACCGTAGCAGGCTAGACGTGTGGGTGGAGCTAGATGTTGCGTGGTTGGGCAACTTATATAAGGCTGGGGTGTTGCTATCCTTTGCCGAGTTGCAGGCCGAGTTTGACGTTCCAGCAGGTCACTTCTTAGCGTACGGAGCACTAGTAGCACCTCTGAAGTGGCATTGGCTGGGGTAACTGGTAGAGCCTAAGACACATGTTGGGTGCCATTTTATCTGTACCTAATCGGAGAAGAATAGACTAGTCTTGAGCCTCTACCAGACCCTGAAAACTGACATGGAGGCTCCTCTGATTGCCCTAAAAGATGTATGGGAGATGGATGTGGGGGCGCCCATCACACAGGAGGCTTGGGAGAAGGTTCTAGAGCATTGGCCAAAAGTATCTAGGAATGCAAGATTCAAACTGATTAGTTTCTTCATCTTACAGACTGCATATCTCACACCGAAAATAATTAATCATTTCTTCCCAAATGCCCAAGTGACATCTCCCAGGTGTGAAGCTTTTGGGCATGGATGCTGCATATGATGTGGGACTGGTATGTTTGCTCTGGCTATTCCTGTGCCAGGCTAAATACAAGGAAACACCCACATTTTAGACCTCAGCCTTATCCTAGCTAAGAGACAGCTTACCCTCAATTGGAAATTGCTGTTGGGGCCCATAATTGCTAGTGGACCAGGTAACTAACTAGGTGGAGGAAATAAGAGAGAATTGTTCAATTTAGAGAAGCTAAGTGGGCCAGGGTTCCATGGAGATGGCTAGAGCATGGGAGGGTCTCATAGAGGAACTTTGGACAGAGATGATCCCTCAGTCAGTGAATCTGTCCCCGGAGAGGGTGAGGTTATAGTTTCTCCCTGGGCACCAGTGGTGTAACACTCTTGGTACCTTGTCTCACTACTACCTAGGGTCCGCTCTCGTGGCAGCCGGTATGAGTTTTCCTTCCCCCTGGGTATGGCAGTCCCACGGTCGGGACCTATAGAGCAGGAGAACCATGTGAGCACCCTGTTTGACCTCTGCCCTGCACTTACTTGGCCACTAATTTGGCCGGCCTGAGATAGGGTGGGGATGATGGAGGAGGGGAGTTTGGAGGACGGGGTTGTTATTGGCAGTGGAACTGAGCCATTGTTCCTTAGCTGGGAGGGGGGAAATAACCATGTAGTAGGTATTTAGCCTGTGTACGCCAATACATTTCCTGTTGTTGGATGGCTGTGAGCTTTCAAACTGCCTCTAGTGATGTACAGTATTGTTTTTGAAAATGCCAAGAAAATGTGTTGTTTTTTTTTAATGGATGTTGGTTGAGACTCCTCTTTCTTTGGTTTCTGTCAACATTTTATTTTAATATTAACTATTAATGTAATAAAATGTGGAGTATAAGCTGGAATATGACGCCCCCTGGCAGTTGAGGTAAGTAAAAAAAATGCTTTTAAATGGATGTTATGTGAATGTTTGCAGATGAGAGTGTGTTTTATTTAGAGACAGTGTGTATGTGTACGTGCATGAGTGAAAGTAAAGGTCAAATGGTGTGTGTTGTCACTTTCGCTACCCCAGGCATTAGGGTGAATTGGCATCTGTGGGTGACACAAAAACAACCAACAGCATTAGGAGAGAAGAATACTCCACTGGACTAAACCAAGATTGGTTGATTAAAAAAGTCTCAATTTAATGGCTGAAAGAAGCTTGCTGAGGAAAACCAATGACTGAATGGGGGACTCAAAGCTTATGGATGCATACTTTATCAATAGAGCTTTTTGACAGCTGTGCTTTCAAACCCAAGACCTAACAAGCATTGTCAAAGCAAATAAGTCTTGTCTATTCAAGAGCTATTGACTTTGCCAACGTGTTTTAGTCATGTTGTACACCAGTTTGGCTGCTGTTCAGCATGGTTAAGTTAGTGGCACAGAGGAGAATGGTCTGGAATGTCGAAGAGTGGAATGTCGAAGAGTAAAGTACGAGTGTTGTGAAGTAGAGTTTTGTAGACTGGAGTGGCATAGTGTGGAGTCACATAGAATGGCATACCCTGAAGTGGCATTCTTAACAGACTTACGAAACCAGTACCCACCGGGGAGTCTAGTGAAGCTTCCAGGGACCACTGCGAGAGGCGGGCAAAGTATTTTATTGCCAAAATAGAAATTACCTATTCCAATTGTGACCCTAATGCTACCTTCCCCAGATCAGATGGACTTACCAGTACTACCCAACCTCTGCCACAACTTCTACCCTTGCTGTCTCTTAATGAGCTGTGCACTTTATGCAATAAAGTCAAATTGAGCTCACCGGCCGATCCGTAAACTCCAGAACTGTCTCCTTCCACCGTGTCTTCAACTGATCAATCTTTCCCCGGCATCGACATCTATACCGGGCACTTGAACGCATGCTAAAGTAATTCCCCTTCTGAAAAAATCCTGCTTTGAATGCATCCAAACCAGAAAACGTTTGCCCTATCTCTCTTTTGCCTTTTCTTGCCAAGGTTACAGAGACACATGTCAATGCAATGTTAACTTCTTGGGAAGAAATCAGATCCCTGATATCTCCCGTAATGGTTTCAGGTCGCAACGCAGCATGGAGTCAGCCCTCCTTGCAGTTACAGAGCAACTGTGCGGCACTATAGATGAAGGCAGATTCTCTGTACTAATCTTGCTCGACTTAAGTGCAGTTTTTGACACTTTGTCCCACAAAATCTTCTTTCAGCACCTAAGGGAATTGGCATAGGTGGATCTGCTTTAGCCTAGTTTGCTTCTTTTCTTTCTGATCAATCTTTTCAGGTTATTTCCCCTCCTTCTAGTTCCCACTTGCATGATCTGGACCATGGTGTTCCCCAGGGCTCCTCTCTGAGCCTTGCTTTGCTCAATATTAATATGCAACTCCTGGCTCAGGTGGAGAAAACCCTGGGGCTCATGCTGGTGTCTTACGCAGATGACATGCAGCTTGGGCTTTCTTTTTCTCACAACTTCACACTGGACCTGGCTAATTTCTAGAGAGGTATGTTACCTGTTGCAGAGTGGATGGCTGTTAACTACTTGCAGCTGAATGCGAGTAAAACTGAAATTCTTCTTCTTGGTAAAGTTACCCACTCTTGGGGTGATCAGTTGTAGCCTCCTTCCCTTTGGCTCTTTCCCCATCCCAGGTTGGTGATTAAAACCTTAGGTGTATAGGTGGATAGAGCATTAACTTTTGAAACATAGGTGAAATCTGTGGTTTGGTATCTGCTTCAGGCTTTTACGTTGGCTCAAACCTATTCTGGTTTTTTTTATCCCCACATCCGACAAGCCATCATGTATGCAGCAATCCTCTCCAGGTTGGACTATTATGACATCTTATACCTGGGAACTAACAAGGCTGTTATCGGAAGACTACAGCTAGCCCAAAATGCTGCGGCTAGGCTGTTGTTTTCTCTCACGAAACCCTGCCCGCTAGCCTTATTCGCAGATTGCATTGGCTCCTTGTGGATAAGCATGTCCACTTTAAGACCTTGTGCATGGCTCACAGGAACAACTTCTCCCATTTAGGTTAATCTGCTATCTCCGTATTTTTCCTTTTAGCCGTTGCGCTCAGCTGACCTATACCTAGCCTCTGCTCCTCGTGTTAAGAGAGTAAGAACAGGATGTCGATCTTTTTGCACAAAAGCACCTGCCCTCTGAAATCCACTCCCCTTATCTATTATGATTATTCAGAACTACTGTTCCTTTAGGAAGGTTTTGAAGACCTGGCTGTTTTCCTCTTAAGTGCCCCTTGCAGCACTTCTTTGTTGGATTATTCCGTGCAACTTGTTCTTTGTGGGACTAGTTGTGGGACGCCCCGTTACTGGGTCAGCCAGGTGCTCTACACATTTTATAACATAACATAGAGTAGGATGGATTGGTGTAGAGTGCATTGGAGTAGAGTGCTGCACAGTATAGTGGTGTAGAGGGCAGTGGCATTGAGTGTAGTGGTGTTGAATTCAGTGGCGGTGAATTCAGTGCCGTACAATGCATCATCAGAGAATGCAGTGGCATAGAT
This sequence comes from Lissotriton helveticus, assembly GCF_964261635.1. Lineage (NCBI taxonomy): Eukaryota > Metazoa > Chordata > Amphibia > Caudata > Salamandridae > Lissotriton > Lissotriton helveticus. The sequence continues at coordinate 719,484,515 of NC_136073.1, forward strand.
TGGAGTGGTGCATAGTAGAGTAAAGTGGAGCAGAGTGGCATGGTGCAGAGTAGAGTAATGCAGATGACAGTGGCACAGAGCAGAGTTGAGTCACATAGAGTGCTGTAGAATAGAGTGATGCAGAGAAGAGTAGCATAGAGTTGTGCAGAGTGGAGTATTGTAGAGTAGAGTGGCATAGAGTCATGGCGGAGAGCGCAGTGTTGTAGAGTAAAGTGGCAGAGTGCCGTGGAATAGAGTGGTGAAGAGTGCAGTGGCGTAGAGTGCAGTATTACAGTGGTGTGGTGAGGACATTGGCATAAAGTGGAGCTGTGCAGAGTAGATTGGTGTGGCCTAGACTGCAGTGGTGTAGCTGTCAGTGGTATAGAGTGCAGTGGTGCTGAGTGCAGTGGTTAACAGCGCAGTGGTGAAGTACACTGGCGAAGAGTGCATTGGCATGTAGTAGAGTGGTACAGGGTAGAGTAGAAAAGCGTAGTGTGCAGTGATTAGAGTGCAGTGGAGTGGAGCAGTGTGCAGTGGTGTGGAGTGGTGCAGAGTACAGTTCAGCAGTGTGGAGTGGTGCAGAGTAGAGTGGTGTGGCATGATATGGAGTATTCATGGTGTGGTATCACACTGCCATTACAGATGTTGCTGATGTTGATATATCGGGATTTATTGAATGCATGGCTACTCAAAAGAGTGTCCTGGCACTGTGCGGTGACGTAAATGAAAGAAAAGGAATAGAAGTGGCCTACTGAGTAAAAAGCCATGTCTTTAGCTTTTTCCTAAATACTCCTTCACATGTTTTCAAGTGAAATGACTATTACATGTGCACAGACATACTGTTTTACTAATAAATCTACACAGTGCACAGACGAAAATGTGTGGAAATTGCATCACCTAATGTAATGATTTGTTTTATTAACATTAAAGTATTTGTTTCCAGCACACTTCAAAACTAACAAAAAGTGTGCTTCATTTGTGTTCCTAGTTCTGATAAATTCTGAAACACTTACACAGTTAATTTAAATGTTGTTGTGCACGGGAAAAAAGCTCTTGCCTACCCCCAGAAGCCAGCAAGATTGTCACATAAATCCTCTCACTTTGAGGTCAGAGAAAACAAGCTCCCTCAGAAGACAGCACCTGACATTGGACCTATGTCTTTGAATGCACAGCAAATGTGATGAGATAAGAACAGGATTTACAAGCCTGTTTACAGAAAGGGAGCACTTGGAAGAATACCATAAATAAGGTTTGGGCAAAGGAAGGTAAAAACTAAAACTGGACAGCCAAAACCAAATAAAGCCAGCAAATGAAAAGTAAGAAAACGTGAGTTACATACCACAAAGCCAATGGTAAGCAACTGGTAGAATACATTCCTAGGTCAACTTTCTGAATGTCCCCAAGATGTCTTTAGAAAACCAGATAGCTGCGCTGTCTTCTGGGCCATGACCTAAAAATGACCAGGGCTGGTCTGTTACTATAGCCTTGCAACAGGAAGACCATTCATGTGATCGTATTTGTTGCTAATTTCCGAAATCTACTTACCTTCAATTAACTTTCTGCTGACTTTAAAGATAAACTTCACAGTAGCTATTGTTAATCAGGAAAACTTGGTGTGACTTTTTTTCATTGTGGTTGCCATTCACGGTGTTCCACTATAACCAGGGCCTTCTACGTTTAAGGCTACATTATTTAGACTAACATTTCTTTCCTTGTTTCTAAGTATTATTTCGGTTCAGATTTCATTCAAGCGAATACATATTCATATATAGCAAAATCACTGTAAGCAATAAATGTGAAGGAAACATTGCATAGGTTCCAAACTTAAGGTATGTTCTTTTACAGCATAAACCAAATTTCATTGAAAGTAATGTGACACAGTAAGTGTAAAGTGACCGCAGTGCGAGAACCACAACAAAGCATAGTGAACCATAGTGTGTGAGTAGACAATTATTTGTTGTATACAAACAATGCAGATTTCCAAACCCTTTCACACAGCATGCAAGATGTGACTTGAGGTGATCACCTTAGTGTACAAAAAGTAATATTCCCATATATGGTAACTCTTTTTAGATAACAATGATGCAGAAGTAACAGCAACAAAGTGGTAGAAAGGGGGCACAGGAAATCCGTTTCCCTGTCAGCAATGGATGAGATCAAGCAGGGAGGACAGTGATGATGGATATATGCCACGCTAGTCCATGAATGTCTCTCACTGTAAGAGACGTCACACCTGGATAACCATGCTCATTCCTGATCCCCACTTGGTCACTTGCATTGTTGGTGGGGTATGATACAGCCTTACCCAAAAACCTCACTATACATTTCTGGGGCACAGAAGGTACCACCCCAGGTATACTTATGTCCTGATAAAATCCCTGGATGAGGTGTGGGATTGAAATATCATCTGCATTTTATACAATTAAACGTGTTGCCATCCCATGATTTGCGCAGGCGAGTGAGAGCCTATTGCAATGGATTAGGAATTCTTGTGTCGTTTGTATACCAACATACACTTTTTAACTCATGCACGCATTTACTATGTGAGCAATATACAAGGGAACAGGTCTCAGAAAAAATACTATGTGTAATACTATAGGGAAAGGCCTGCTGACCTGGTTCTAATTGCTTGGTGTATATCGTTTTGTAGTTTGGACTCCAAGACTATTTTGTCAAAACTTAAAGGTACCCTTTAAAATGATAAAAAAAATCTCTCAATCCGGTCTTCAGTAAAAATAAAAATTGAATAGACATTATTCGTGGGTGTGAGATCCCGAATGCAAAATTACGATTAAAAATGGTTAAACAGTATACTACCACATCATTAAAATTCGATAATTAAGATGGATTAAATGAATGTTTTAGAATAATGCAAGTTCCCCCCCCCCCCCCCGGACGTCACTGGCTACTTGTAGATCTTAAGAATTGGGGACATCACAGTCCTTTAACGCATTCATATTACTAATGAGGATGGCCAACTGCTATGTAGAAAAATTCTGGGCAGTGATTGTAAAAATTCAAGAAAATGGTAATATTAATTCTGAACAAAATTTCAGGACAAAAGATCAATTTTACAGAGGTCAAGTAATTATGTAAAAGCAAGTAAATAGATGGCTGACATCAGTACAAGTCAAAATAGGTTTATCTTCTTTGTTTTGTATAGCCCATAGCAGTACTGAGCAAACATTTACATGAAACTGGGCCTATTTAGAGTTTAAAAACAAAGCAGACATACGCACATACCCATAGCCTCCTTTCACCTCTCTTATCTCTTTTTTAAATACATAACACTAACAGCTTAATACTCGTGGGTGGAGCCAAAGCCCACACTATGTATATTTTAAAGCAGTTTTTCCTAAATTGTTGGTCATAACCCATTGGTGGGTCTCCCTCTGATTATCGGTATGTCATGAAATAAATAAAGATGCCTTTACATTTTGTATTTATCTTGCTATATTTTCTATGCTACAAAGATGGAGGTCAAATGTCAGGCTGTCTTCTGACAGAATGCTGCATATTCTTTTAACTTGTGAATTCGTGTTAATTTGTCTTTGACTGCAAAGTGAGAGGAGTTTTTAAAGCGAACTATGTGACAATCTTGTTTACAGGTAGTGTGAAAGGAAACGCTTTAGGATGTAATTTTTTGGAACACAGCAAAAGGGAAATACCTGTACATGAACTGTCCACATATTTCAGAATGTATAGTAGTTTAGAAAGCAAAAAGGAAGTGCTTTTTTTTGTAATTCTGAAGTGTGATGGAAACAAATATTTTAATTGGATAAAAAAAGAACAAGACACTTTTCTTGATGACGCATCTGCACTGAAACCGGAGTTCCACTTATTATCATTTCCGTACCATGTAAGTAAAATTTATTTGCACAATTAATTAAAATCATTGCAATCTACACACTCATGATTGACCATTAAAAAAGACGATTTTCAGAATCGAAAAAAAAGTCAGGAAATTTGTGAACTGAAAAGGTAAAGAGAAATGTCACTTTTTGGGGGGCTAGACTCATTCTTGGTCGGATGGTAAAATCAAGGAATTAATTTCTGTAATGAATTTGACATGTAGTTTTGTCAATAAAACTGTATGTCTATGCAAATATTGTAGCCATTTCAATTAAAAATATGCTGTCTAGAAATGACAGTGCACTAGCGTCTCATGCTTTAGTAATATATTTGCCACAGTGTGTTCCAAAACACACCACCGGCTACATACTACACACTCACTACTCAAAAGTTCAAAAGACTTTATTCAGATAGCACCATATCCAGAAAAGCACCATACATAAAACAAGTTAAAATCCACAAGAAAATCAATTACAATAGCAGACTCAAAAATGCATAAAAATTTAAAAGCACAACACAGACATCCTTCATGAATTACCCATAGATTTGCAAGCACAAACAGCTTTTCTCAGAAAAGTACCAACACGGAAAACTAACTCATCATTTTCTAGTTTGAGTATGCTACTAAGCACATCTAATAAGCGGATGGGTGATTATTTTTTTTTTAAACGGTATTAACAGCCACTGAGCATACTTTGTATAAAACTTACAAAAGAATTAAAAATGTAAAAGTGTTTGTCCGCTCTGATCATCGCACAGGCAGTGCAGAGAATCAAGGTTTGCTTTATATCCAAGGGGAAAACAAAGCAAATATTTTACAGTGCCAGCCCTTAGTCGAAAGAAAAGTCCCCTCTCCCAATGACACATAGGCAGGATGAGGTACCTAGGCAGACAATGGGTTGCACACACTTATTACTCACCTGTTGAATACATTTGCTACACTTTGTGTGAAGCTAGTATTTTTCACAATCCCTATGACTTTGGTGATGTAACATTGATGTCAACACCCCAACTCTGAAAATTGTTCCAGCACCTCTGGTGCAAAGGCACTGAACTATATTCCTAAGTTCATTTTTAAAATAAACCTATACAAGTATTCCCAAGCACGAATACGGGTGAATCTTCCAGTATTTGTTGACGCGTTTATTTTACCTCACAAAACCATTTCAACAGAGAATGTGCGCTCTATCTGTGATCATACACCATCATCCCACTTGGGTATGACTTTCACACTTAAATATAAAAATATGGATGTGGCCTGAAAGTCAGAGCTTTCAACTTTGAATCAGGTGGGAAACCAGGATCAAGTTCTGACGTAGGCTCTGGGCGAGTTGCTTACTCTCCTGTGCTTTAAATAAAATGAATCTCACAGCCCGAACACCTTTGCACTCCTGTGTACCAGGTTCAGCGAATTGACCATTTGAAAGTTGTTTTAGACCCCTTAGAGGTTCTGGGCTGCCAAAGTACTTCTTCTGATGTTATTATGTATAATGATGGTTTTATTTTAAACAAAAAACATTTTGATTGGGTTGTACCTATGAATTCTGTACTTTTATGGTGTGACAACTGAATAAAGTTTTTATTGACTGACCGACTGAATCTGACCTTATGTAATGTAATCTGGTGCTCATTTAAAATGCCCCAATGACCTTAGACAGTGTTTGCGCTGTACTACTGGACCACTTTTTAACACAAGGCCTTACACTATATTCTGCAGCAGAAGGCGTTTTCAAATTTTCTAAAATCACTCGTATCAATACCAAAATTTTCCAGAAGCCTTGTCATTTTAGTGAACAGGTACCACAGGCCAGCACCTCACTCTGAAAAGTGTTGCAGCGTCTGTGCAATTCACCATCTGCCACTTTTTGGGCAGATAAATATTTTGGCCACAGTCCAAAAAACATATCCTAGGGTGTGGTCAAGGTACTGACATTTACAAACAATTGCTGTTAGAGAGGAATTCAAACAATTTAAAGAGCAGGGCTTTAAGTGGGATAAAACACTGGGGGGTCTCCCATAGGGGTGTGGCCGATGTAATCAAAGGCCTGGCTTAAAAAATTAAGTTAGAACTCTGTACTTAGCATAGTGTGCCTCTCGACTGGTATTTTGCTTCTTCTTTCCATACGTCCAGATAAATATTACAACAAGTAACATTACACCTACAACAAGCCAGGACTATTGGCTCTGCCAATGGTTGTTAGCTGCATAAGATAAATAAGCAACAACTATGACCTCGTTGTATAGAATATTGAAACTTCTCAGTTCTTGTGGGAGAGGTTGTGGCGTAAGGCTAGAGCTGCTGCCCTTCGAGCTGAGAAAGCCTCGAGCCTGACCTCAACTCAACATCCTCTAATTCAGAAAATGAATATGTCCTTGTGTAATGTAACTAGTGCTTATGTAAAGCGGACCAATTCCTTCGGCCGAGGTTGCTCTATATAAAACTGAAAAAACTAGTGTCTTTGAAGTTGCATCAAAGGAAATGAAGGGTGGCACTACTGCAGGGATAAGGTTTTTTTTCACCGTGAGGGCAAAAATGGAGAGCCCAATAGGAACCAGTCTCAGTACCTAGTATTAAGAACTGCTGGTGCTGAGCACCAGCTAGACCAGGCCCACTTAAAGCCCTGGTAAAGAGTATGTTATTTTCAGGGGTGGCTCCTCCACTAGGGCGGAGGAGCGTCATCCCACTGCTTTCTCGCAGTGCGAGAAAGCCAAAACATAAAATGGTAATAACTTTTAGTTATTACCATTTTATGTTTGCTTTGCGGATTGTGGGCGGGCGGGTGGGCAGGGCTACTCTGCTCTTTGAGCATGGCAGAGGATGAGTGGTTTGCCTACTCCTGAGTGCGCAAAGACTGCTTGGTCGACCCTCTCGGGCCGCCCAAACAAGTCATGCTTGGAGAACATGCCCACCCCACTAGCCCTGGTTGGGCGCAGACCCGACCAATTATAATGCTGCACTGCAGCATTGTGATTAGCTGAGGGGAGGGAGCCTGGCTGCCTGCTTCCTGTTTCTGTCGGAGGCAGGAGAGCAAGAGCAAAGAAGACACGGGACCTGGAAAGCGGAATGGTAAGTTTAATTTTTATCTTTTTTTTTCTTCCCTCCCCCCCACCATCTCCTGTGATCCCCCTCCCCGCGACACCCCCGCAAATCCCCTCCCTGCGACCCCTCGCGCCCGCCGTCCTACCACAAGCCATGCCAGCCGCTACTGGTTTTGGTAAGTCACACCAGACTTGCAAAGTGAGGACCCAGCCTCTTTGCATGAAAGGGTGATCCGGTTGTCTGGTCTTTCCAGTACATCTGTCAGTAAGATGGCCTTTTGGTGTGTTTTGTCCTGCTCACTTCTGAACATTCTTCACCTGATTTTATCCAGAAGGTGCTGGCTGTCCTGCAGATGTCAAAACCTCAAGATTACTAGCATGTCTCTCTGAGTCTAAGCCAATGTCCTTTGAACTAACATTTCAAGACACGTTTCTTCCTAAATTGAGTTCTGAGCAATAACGCCTACATCCGCTGCAGGCCGCAGCACGTTAAAAAAAAGACTTTATATGCTAAACAACCATTTGTGCTCCCTGCCCTATTTACACCGTTTCATTATTTTATGTGATTTTAATTTGGTTCTGATAAGCGGTGGAAATTAGAAGCCTGAAAATGACATATTGATCCCTCTCGTTGAGACGAAACACTAGTTTCTTAGGAAGTCGATTCCCAGATCGCTTCGTTCTCTCTTTTTCAGCTCTGAACCCAAAGAAGTGACATAAAATGCATTTATTTTTTGATTTTTAATGCACTGGCTTGTGACGGATACCCACTTGATAGCACTAGTGGCTGCAGTGGGGCTTATATATTACAGTTGCCTAGTTGTCCTAGTACCTGGGACATGATGATGACTTTCCCTGTTGCTTGCACTGAGAAGCTGCCCTATGACCCACCTTCTGGTGATGGCAGGAGCATTAAAGCGCAGATTATGGGTCACTTTCCTCTATGTCTGTGGCGTCCCCTGACTTGGGCAAGACAACTGCCTTGCAACTGGCTCCATCCAAAGGTAATGGGCAGCTGTCATCACTGTATTGTATTGTATTGTAATTGCATTTATATAGCACTTACTACCACTCAAGAGGCGTCAAAGCGCTTTTTCGGCGGGTAGCACGCTACTCCGGGACCCATAGAGGATTAGTGTTGAATTAGTATAGTGAAACATGCAAGTACATTTTAAGTGGTGGATAGGTTAGTCAGTTATTTGGAATGATAGCAGAAGGATAGAGGACGGAAAAAAAGTTTGTATTTATATAGCGCTTGTTACCCCTGATGGGGTGTTGAAACATGCTATTCAGGAAGCCCATAAAGGATTAGTGGTGAATTAATATGGTGAAATATTAAAGTAATTTCAGTGGTGGATATGTTAGTCAGTTATTTGGATTGAGAAGGGTTGGGGAGGGGTAGAAAAGAGGGAAGAGTTTAGAAAGGTTTGTTTTTGGGGATCGGTATAGTAAAAGAGGTGTAATATGATGCAAGGAGGAGTAGAGTAGGGGAGAGTCTAGAAAGGGTTATTTTGGGGATCATGTCACTGGGTCCCTCCTACTCAGGAGGAAGCCCTCTCCAGGGACCAGCAGATGCCATAACTGGTTTAATAATGACAAGGCGGGTGCCCCTCTTACACCACAACATAAACGCCTAGAAGGGGAAGCCTTTACATTAATCTTTCTTAATTTCCTAATCAAACATGCACGTGAGGGCCAACTTTTTTTGAAGTTTTCCTAGCTGCATAATGTCTCTATTTCGGGACAACATTCACTAGCCATATCTCTATGAGCTCCAAAAGAGATGATGTCACCAAGGGCGTCATCACGAAGTTTTCCCGGCAAACGCTGATGTGACTCTTTGTCCCCCCAAGTCACTGATGCTAGAGGCACAGTGCATCTGGGCGATCAGCGTTATCAGGGTTTACAAGTGGGACCTTCACTCTGATAAAAGATCCCGGTAACCTTTAAGCCTCGAAAACCATAGGTATTCCTTATTTTGAACCAATATTTCCAGAGAGGGCTACTTCTGCTCTCAGCAGCCGGAATCTCCGGGCGATAGACAATTACCCTCTGCCTTCCCGTAGGACTGGGGTCAATAATTCCCGTAATCTTCCCAAAATAATTAAAACCGGATTCGGAATAGAACCAAAAGAGGAGATGCGTTTGACCCCTGGATTATAAAGACTGACAATATTATTTGGCTGTCCCCTGCACATTTGGCCAGTATGGCAGCACGCAAGCTAAGGGTTAATCTGCCTTATACTTCCAAATAAAAATTTCGAATAACAACCAACGTCCTGGTACTGGGCGAAAATCTATATTTCTCCCCCGAACATGGCACAGTCTGCTCCCCCCTCCCCCCGTCATGCGCGCGCCCGCCCAGAAGCCGGCGCACTTCTCCTCAGATATCACCGATGAGCAGTTATAACCTTTCTATCTATCGCGTTAGCTTCGGTTGATTTAACCAGAAAACAACCCCTAGAATTTAATTCCCTTGCTCTCAATTCCCATCTTTATCAACGTGAACTCTGTAGGACCAGAGATAATGAACAAAGAGGGGGTGTCGCCCCGTGCACATCCCCTCAAGTGAAAACAGTAAATCTCCCGGGAACATTGATCCAAACGCAAGATTGCTGCCAAGCGTTGCTTTATTTTTATTTTATTATTAATGTAAGTGAGCGAAAGGGAACACTGGACACGGTTTAACCTGGGAGCTCGTGACTCACAGTGGCCCGAGCTTCCCACTTCAGGCACCAGTACCTGCAAAAATCCACCCAGGAAAAATAAGCATTGGCAGAGTCAATAGGTCTCACCTATGGGATAGATATTTGCTATGTACATCCATTTTATCAGTGCACCTGCATAGCTGCCGTGCAGCATGGCGGAAAGTTAGAAAAACAAAAAGGCTATGATGCCGCTAGGGCTGACTGCAAGGGACAGTAATTTCTTTCCTCAGGATGGGAATATTCTTTGGCTTCACAATTTAAAACAAGCATTTACAATGCAATGGTTTCGCCTTTGGAAAAGTTAGAGCTATTGGCATTGTAAATGACAAATTTTGTATTTATGTGTTGGTTTTGAAAACAGATAAATAAATGGCATTGTCATTTACATTGCCATTAGCTTAATCTCTTGCAAATGTGAGACCTATTGTACCCTACGGAGGAGCTCAGCAGACAGCAATTACTACCACACACACACACCCAGAGCCACACACACACACACCCACCCAGAGCCACACACACCCACTCAGAATATTAATATTTGGCTTTTAAGGACTAAAAAGAATGTATTTACCATAACCAGGATTCCGATTTATGTACAAGGTAATGTGAGAATCTGTATTACTTGATCGAAAATCAGGTTCTGAAATGACCAAAGGGGTAAATATTCATACTAATATTCTCCTAGATTATTAGATTACAAGCTTCATATCTATTACCATCAAGACCTGTCAGGGGCGTAGCTAGAGCTTGTGGTGCCGGGGCTATCCCTCAGGTTGCCGCCCCTTGGAAGAGGGGAGGGTGCTGGGGAAAAAGGACGGTGAGCACAATTAAGAGACAAAATAACAGGCCCCACCATTGTGTGCCAGCCATCTTATTATTAAAGAACAACAGACCAGGAAGCAGTGTTGCAGCCTTGATTGGATGACTGGTGTTATTGTGACACTGGTAACCTTTCCATGAGTCAGTCCTGTTTTATAGGCACACGGAGTTCACTAACTAGGGTGTAAGGTGAAGCGATTTTGGAATGAGCTACAATATTACTGTGCCCTTTAAGATATAAAGGGAGGGTGACAGGGAACGACTTGCACAAATCTAGCTCATAAAAGCCCACCACTGAGATCCAGATTGTGTCAATATTTCCACCCTTCCTCGTGAATAGAAAAGTTGCCTGCATAGGAGGGATTATGGGTATATTACTTCTCTCCCCCCTCTGTGGTAAAGTGGACGATGCCTAACTAAGGGATTTTAAAGTAGTGGTTCATAGCTGCCAAGGTTTCAGATTGCTTTGTGTGACATTTTCATAATTTCAGCGTAATTATGAGTGACATTTCAAAAACTAGGTGTGACACTTTTTCCGCAAATCAAAACCATGGAATTAGAACGAGGGAAACATAAATATCAGACATTACACCCATAGGGGTCACAACCCGGACACAGACTGTACTTTATTTCAAAAAGACACAATGAGCAGTTTAATAAAAAATCAATTTGCGGATTATAGCAGGGTTCGCAGCCCCGCTCATTATTTATTATTTACCCGAGGCTGAAAATACATGTTATTGCTATTCTAAGCCATTACCATACGACACAGTAAGGCATCGGAGGGAGGGGGGTGGGGCAGGGCAAGCCTCAGGAAGAGAGGCTGACTGAAGTACACATGGCCTAGTTCAGAGCCCGACTGTAAGCTGTATTCTCAAAAAAAATACACTTTTTGAGAGAGTGAGCAGTTATATTCATAAATAGTTGCACGCCCGTCAGCCCTGGCCATGGTTTACTGGTATGTCACCGCCTCTACCTAAGAGTACTTGCACCAGTGCGTGTCATGCAGGCTGTCTAAAAACACACATATGGCACAGAAGTCTTAATTTTAAAACATACCGGCACTCTCTCTCTCTGGTACATACTTCATTCTGATGACCAATGGCTTCGTGTGGCAGCTGAGCCCAACTCCAGCACTTCTCCTCCGGGGCTCCATGCGTCTCCGGGCGGGACTTCCGTCAGCTGGAGGAACACAACTCCGCTCCTGCCGTCTCTTCCCCCGGGGCTCCCTCAGCACACGGGAGCCCCGCACCATCCAGCACTTCTCCTCCGGGGCTCCATGCGTCTCCGGGCGGGGGCGGGACTTCCGGCCTTCTCTCCCACGCACCATGCCAACGGTGCTTCACCCTAACCCCCGTTTCCCCTCCCTTGCCCCACAGGACTCTGCTGACTTGCCTGACGCCGCGGCACCTGAGCCCTTCGAAGCATTCTTGAAGGGAGAGGACACGGACGGCGGGAGTGGGCGGGAGGGGACACGGACGGCAGGAGGGGGCGGGAGGGGACACGGACGGCGGGAGGGGGCGGGAGGGGACACGGACGGCGGGAGGGGGCGGGAGGGGGCGGGAAACGTGCACAGGACAGCGAGGGGGGGGGCGGAAAGGCACACGGAGGGGGCGGGACGGACGGCGGGAGGGGGCGGGAGAGGACACGGAGGGGGCGGGAATAGTAGGATAGTGAATGAAGCTCACAACTGAATATTGCAGTCAGTCTTACCCTTTAAGAAATAGAGCGCATATAATATAAGGCCAGCAACATTTTCCGAGCGTTTTCAACATTCTTTTGCTCACTGTAGCTGAGTGTATGCAGAACATATTGAGGGTAAGTGGGCCGTGCATAATAAGCAGGTGCCATTTCAGAGATGCATAAAAATAGTAAAAGTGGAACAGCTGCTGAGTAAAAACATACCGGCGTGTTCTTTTGAGAAAAGAGAACACTAAAAATGATAAATTAATCTACTGCTCTCGTTTTGAACAAATTTATCATTGAGATTCTTTTTACTAGTAATAGTACATAAAGTATTTATAACCCATATTAAGAAAAACAAGATTAAACGTGCTTAGATGACTGAGCAAAATGTACAAAATCTCACCCTCCGTTCCTATTGTACCACCAGATTCCAGTTTTCTTAATTACATAAAAATGAATCGGATATGAAATTATAAGCGTACCTTAACAAGCTAAGTGAAACGCAATAATGTAGTTTGCATTGACCGTGGATTGGACTCTGTTGCAGGAAATGGCCCTTTCTCCCGCGTGACTGCTGGCCCACATAATGCCTCGACTTCTGAGCGGTGACGGGTGGCGTTGTCTTGGATTGCTAGATGCGAGTTATGGTATGCGCTTCAGCTTCTCCAAACGCAACCTTGTCCATAGGTTCCCATCACAGACTCCTTCACTTAAACCAACCACCACTTCTGCCTCAGAGGACACGGACGGCGGGAGTGGGCGGGAGGGGGCGGGAGGGGACACGGACGGCGGGAGGGGACACGGACGGCGGGAGGGGGCGGGAGGGGACACGGACGGCGGGAGGGGGCGGGAGGGGACACGGACGGCGGGAGGGGGCGGGAAACGTGCACAGGACAGCGAGGGGGGGGGCGGAAAGGCACACGGAGGGGGCGGGACGGACGGCGGGAGGGGGCGGGAGAGGACACGGAGGGGGCGGGAATAGTAGGATAGTGAATGAAGCTCACAACTGAATATTGCAGTCAGTCTTACCCTTTAAGAAATAGAGCACATATAATATAAGGCCAGCAACATTTTCCGAGTGTTTTCAACATTCTTTTGCTCACTGTAGCTGAGTGTATGCAAAACATATTGAGGGTAAGTGGGCCGTGCATAATAAGCAGGTGCCATTTTCAGAGATGCATAAAAATAGTAAAAGTGGAACAGCTGCTGAGTAAAAACATACCGGCGTGTTCTTTTGAGAAAAGAGAACACTAAAAATGATAAATTAATCTACTGCTCTCGTTTTGAACAAATTTATCATTGAGATTCTTTTTACTAGTAATAGTACATAAAGTATTTATAACCCATATTAAGAAAAACAAGATTAAACGTGCTTAGATGACTGAGCAAAATGTACAAAATCTCACCCTCCGTTCCTATTGTACCACCAGATTCCAGTTTTCTTAATTACATAAAAATGAATCGGATATGAAATTATAAGCGTACCTTAACAAGCTAAGTGAAACGCAATAATGTAGTTTGCATTGACCGTGGATTGGACTCTGTTGCAGGAAATGGCCCTTTCTCCCGCGTGACTGCTGGCCCACATAATGCCTCGACTTCTGAGCGGTGACGGGTGGCGTTGTCTTGGATTGCTAGATGCGAGTTATGGTATGCGCTTCAGCTTCTCCAAACGCAACCTTGTCCATAGGTTCCCATCACAGACTCCTTCACTTAAACCGACCACCACTTCTGCCTCAGAGGACACGGACGGCGGGAGTGGGCGGGAGGGGGCGGGAGGGGACACGGACGGCGGGAGGGGACACGGACGGCGGGAGGGGGCGGGAGGGGACACGGACGGCGGGAGGGGGCGGGAGGGGGCGGGAAACGTGCACAGGACAGCGAGGGGGGGGCGGAAAGGCACACGGAGGGGGCGGGACGGACGGCGGGAGGGGGTGGGAGAGGACACGGAGGGGGCAGGAATGGACAGCGCATCTGAATTCACTTTCAGTGAAAGGGGAGGGAACGGGAAAAAAAGTAACTCCGCCCTGGGAAAAAATCTCGGGAACGCCCCCGAATCTGGTCCGGCCTTGACGGACAGATCCGGCACTCAATGGCTAGCCTCCATTTATGGAGCTAGCCAATGAGAGCCGGGGGACGTTCCCGAAGTGCTTAGTGTCGACATAGGATTTCACCTGCGCTGAAAGGCTGCGCAGAGCGCAGCCTTTCGGCAGGCGAAACCCAAAAAATGATCTTATGTCCACGCTGAAGTTTGTCGTGTTTGCCCCACATGAAGACAGTGACAAAAAGGTCAGGTAGAGCAGGAGCGCAGTGTCGCCCGCATATTTGAAGCAACTTGAGCCATGTTGACGAAACTTTTGTGAGCTTTTTTTTCTAGCTGTAAAGGAGGGGGCAAGCAAAGAAAAGGGAGTGGGTGGAATGTGGACGGGACAAGGAATGACGGGGAGGGGCAGGTGCGGACTGGACAAGTAACAACACATCTGGAGGGTGTGGTGTCAGCAAACAACAATGCGGGCGAGGTAGAGCGGAAGGGCCGCAAGCAAAAGAAAAAAAAAGTACCTCCGAAAGCAGCAAGCAGTGGAAGGACACTGGACAAGGGAAGCAGTACTTGGGCCACGTTCCAGGTATGGACATACACACTAAGAGAAAGTGAGGCCAGCATTCACTGACAAAAGAAACGAAAGGAAATGAGAATGATGATGAAGTACCAACCAATGGTAAACAAAATGACTTGCAAGTGACAACACAGGTGCTGTCTCAGGCAAGACCTAAAGCATATAGTGTGGGGCAGAGGGTAGAGGGATGGGGAATACTGTCAAAGAAGGGGAGGCATTCACCAAACATACCAAAGGGCATAAAACAACCAAAAGTACCCCGAAAAGTTTTAGGCGCGCTAGGGTCAAGGCAGGAGAATGTCTAAGTAAGGGGCAGGACTGTGTTCAGCCTGGGGGAAACAGGCTTTACCATGTCGCCTTATCCACACAGGACCGTTACCACGCAGGTGAGTATTTCTTTTACAACAGACACTGGTCAACTCTTGAGAAATGCCTTGAGAGAGATATTACCATACTGATGGGGGGACCCCAATGTCAAGATTGGAAGTTTGGAAGCATCAACGAAGAAGTCATGGGCAACCATGGCCTTGGCAACATGAACGAGAATGGTGAAAGTCTCGCAGCTTTCTGTGCCCTGAGCAGTCTGGTGATAAGCAGTGGTGCATTCCCACACAAAAGAATGCTCAAGGCAACATAGGTGTCACCAGACCATTCAACAGAGAATCAGATCGACCATGTCTGCATTGCCAAGAAGTTTCAGAGGTCCATGCAGTTTGTGGGATTGATGAGAGCAGCAGACATAGAGTTACACCATCACCTTGCTATGACCAGGCTAAAGTTAAAGCTGAAGAAAGTATGAATGGAACCAACCAACCAATGCCAGCGATACACCACTACCCTCCTTCAAGATGCACAAAAAAAGAGAGGATACTCAGTCACCCTCAGTAACAAGTTTCATGCCCTGCAACAGAGGCCTAGTAGAAAAAGTTGAGCTGAGTAACTGCACAAATTACAGAGGGATAACTCATTTATCAACCCCAGGCAAAGTGTTAAGCAGAGTCATCCTAAACAGAATGAACAAACAAGTCGATGTTCAGTTGAGAGACCAGCAGGCTGGCTTTCACAAAGATAGATCCTGCACAGCGCAGTTTGCCACACTGCACTTAATCATTGAGCAGTCAATGAAACTGAACTCCCCCCTCTATGTCAGTGTCATTGACTATGAGAAGGCATTCAACAGCGTGGACAGAGAACCCTTTGGAAACTCTTCCACCACTATGGTATGGCAGATAAACTTGTAAGATTCAACAGGAACTCTTACGAGGGGATAACATGCAAAATAGTCCATGGAGGACAACTCACTGAAGCTTTCCAAGTGAGGACCTGAGCCTGCCAGAGTTGTTTCCTCTTGCCTTTTGTCTTCCTGCTGGCTAGATCTTACACTGGATCATAAAGGCATTCACAACAAAGAGAAGAAATTGGATCCTTGGATGCAGCTCAACAGATTCCTAGTCCTAATCTCCAAAACCCATTTGCAGATACAAAGAAGACCAACAATGTTGTTGCCACATCAGCACAACTTGGCCTGATCACCCACAGGGGGAAAACCAAGATCATGAAGACTAACATGGCCAGCACAACTACAGTCACCCTTGCACATAATGAACTGGAAGAGTTTGAGACCTTCACCTACCTGGACAGTGTCATAGACGAGCAGGCCAGCACAGACGCCAATGTCAAGCCAAGAATCGGCAAAGCAAGGGCTGCCTTCATTTAACTAAAGAAGATCTGGAGCTCCAGGGACCTAACGCTGCAAACCAAGATCAGACTTTTTAGCACCAATGTAAAATGGGTCTTTCTGTATGGAGCAGAAATTTGGAGGACAACAGTGACCACCACCGTCCAGACCTTCATCAACACATCTGAGGAAAATCCTCCAAATCCAATAGTCAAACACCACCAGCAGCAAAGACCTATGGCAGCATGCTTTTCGACTCTTGACTCATGAAGAAATCATGCAAAGACGCTGGTGCTGGATAAGCCACACCATCCACAAGTCCTTAAAATAACACCACTACACAGTAAGCCCTGACCTGGAACCCTCAAGGGAAAAGAGGAAAGCCACGAAACATCTACCAACAAGGCCTCAAGGCTGACTGCAAGGGGATGGGTTATACCTGTAGTTGGATTGAAAGAAAAGATCAGGACAGCGATGGCTGGCGAGTCCTGCTTGATGGCTAATACCCCAAAAGGGGTAGTGGGCATAAGTAAGTATTTGTACCTTTATCATGCAGTACATTACCATGCAGGTATGTTTTTTTAAATAACATAGTTTTTATGTTAATTAAAAAAAGTGACTTTAGGATTTAGGGGTTGGTAGAAGCAAAGGTAGCTGAGGGTAACTTGAGGGATCAGGGTGGGTAGTACTAAAGGGAAGGGAAGTTAACTGGAGGGTTTATGGTTGGGTACAGGTAAAGGGAGGAGGGTGACTTTAGGGTTCATGGTTGGATAGAGGTAAAGGAAGGCTTTGGTGACTTGAGGGCTCAGGGATGAGTAGAGGTAAAGAAATGTGAGAGTGAATTGAGGGACTCGGGGTATGTAGAGGTAAAGGGAGGTGAATATGACTTGGGAGTTTAGGGGTGGGTAGAGGTAATGGGAGGTTAGGGTTACATGAGGGTTCCAAATCAGTGAATGTGACATAGACAAATATTAATTCAGAAAAACAGAAACTGTCCGGCAAGAATTTTAAACAAAGGGAGTATGTTGACAGCTTCAGCATCAATAAAAGCAACATGTGGCCAGAATGCATGTTTCGCATATTGATTACATGCCACAAAGTTTTGTTATTGCTAGTTCATTGTGGTCCATTCTTGGAAATGTCGGTAAGTATGATCTTCTACACTGATGGTTTCAAGCTGTCTTGCAAGCGAAGGCAAAAACAAATAAATCACCATAATCCAAGTGCAAGCAGTGCAGAAGAACACTAATCAGGAAATCAGTCAGTGTGTGGTCCATGCTCCAGCTAAAAAGACTCCCGACACGAAGTGAAGCCGATATGCACTGACATGCACTCACCAATGAAAAAGAAGAAAATAAGAGTGACAATGAAGCCAACTAGTGGTATGTAATGGGTGAGCTAATGCCCCTTTAGAGAGTTTTCCCCCCGAAACAATAGATTGTCGCAATCGGCAGCGCATGCACTGTCTCAGGCGAGACTGAAAAATTATGTATTTCCTCTTTTTTGTCCATACACCATCTTAACCCAACTTTGGACTCTAACTATATATTTGATGGGATGCCGATATACTTTAAACCAGCATAAAAAGTTTGCGAATTAAAGATGAGCACAGTTTATTCAATTCTACTCCAAATTATCTGCTTTTTTAATCAGAATGAAGCTTAACTAACTTATTAGGTGAATTTGCAATGGTGAACATTTGTGGCAGCTAAAAGGAAGACAGCAGCTCTATTTTAAATATCTAATTATGAACAGGCAGGCAGTCACACAGTTATTAATTCAGACTGGTAATACCGGGCACTTGATGCTTTCCCTGTGTATCGCAGGGCGAGTGCCTTTTTTGTTACGTTCCTTGCCTTCAGCATTTCTGCACTTTAAAAGTAGTTAGTGAAAATCGAACGGTTTAAAGCATACCAGGCTCACTACAAAAGCGTTTGTTTTTGCATTTTGGTGGTTTCTGTTTCCTGCAGGATCCCCACCAGCAGTGCTGACCTTAAGGGGTTTAGAGGGAGAGAGGTGAGGGGTCTGTTGTTCCTTATCTCAAAGAGTTTAGTACAGATATGATACCGACTCTTCAAAATTCAGAACAATGTATTTCTTTGTAATGTGACCATTGCAATCAAGTGATAGATTCTAATGATGAAATATTCATGTCCCCTCAGGGGTCCCCAGACCACAGGTTAAGAACCACTGGTGTAGATGGAGTAACATTATACAGCCAGATTCATCAAGGGAAATTGCGCTTGCAAAGGGCCAGATTCTGAGAATCTGGCCCTTTGCGAGCGCAATTTTTGCATTTGGGATTCATCATCCCAAATGCAAAAATCGCTAATATAGAAATCGCAATTTTGCGAGGAATTGCATTTAAGGAATCTCTATTTGAGATTTCTTAAATGCAATTCATGAAACATCTAAAAATTGCGAATTCGCAATTTTGGGCCGCTATTTACCACGAAGTCAAACCTCGTGGTAAATAGCGGAAACTTAGAAAAATGCACTTAAGTGCATTTTTCTAAGTTGTATGTTACAAACACACATGTCCTTGGGACATGTGTGTGCGTAACACCAGCGTCCAATATCATATATGGGGTGCAACAGGGTGTCCTTTGGACACCCCTGCACCCTTGAAATCGCAAACTCAAAATGCGAATCGCTAATAGCGATTCGCACATTGATATGTGTTCCCATTCATTCCTATGGGCCTTTAGGCCCATAGGAATGAATGTGGAGTTATTCCTTATTTGCCATTAGCAATTAGCTAATCGCAAATAAGGAAGCTGTAGGAATCGCAATAAATATTGCGATTTCTACTTGAATCCGGTTTTGCGAGTCTGTAATAGCGATTCCTTAATAATCGCTATTACAGACTCGTAAAACATGGTGATGATGAATCTAGGTGATAGTCTTTTGCTTTTGTGCAGCACACACCCTCAACTTATGTATTTCAAGGTGCCTTCACGTGATGCTGAAGGAAAAAAGAGGTACAGTGAAAAAGTAGTTGCTTAGGATCACATAATGTGGTTAAGTGGAAGCTAGAATTGATGTAACGTACTTGTGT
This sequence comes from Lissotriton helveticus, assembly GCF_964261635.1. Classification (NCBI taxonomy): domain Eukaryota; kingdom Metazoa; phylum Chordata; class Amphibia; order Caudata; family Salamandridae; genus Lissotriton; species Lissotriton helveticus. Next base: position 719,503,949 of record NC_136073.1, read on the forward strand.
CACGTTCTGCAATATACTCAGTGCGCGGTTATCTCTTTATATCTCCCATTTTTGATTGAAGCTCAATGCTTTGTGTTTAATTCTATGAGGCACTAAATCAGTGCACTGTGCTAAATACATCCGGGATCTTCATGTTTCACAATCATAGATGGTGGTAGTGTTTACGAATGCGGGCGGACAGGGGAGATTCAGCAACCTTAATCCTGCTGGACCTGTCCGCCGCATTCGATGCGGTGAGTCACGACATCCTGCTGACAAGACTGAGGAACATTGGAGTCGGGGGAGCTGCGCTTGACTGGTTCTGCTCCTACCTGATGGACAGATGGCAGGCAGTAGCCATCCCTCCATATCAGTCAGAGTTTGTCAAAGTCCCACATGGGGTCCCAAAGGGGTCTGCTATTAGTCCTATACTCTTCAACATATATATGCAACCCCTGATAAGCATCATCAAGACTCACGGCATTAGCGTGATTAACTACGCAGACGACACGCAGCTGATGATTTCTCTCGATGGCGCTCATGCAGACTCACTTGAGACCTTTCACACCTGCATGTTGGAAATGACACTCTGGCTAAATCAGAATTCACTACAATTTAACAGTGACAAGACGGAAATAATGCATTGCACGGTAGGAAAAATCCCCAAAAGTCTACCTACAGATTTCTGGCCTCCGGTGCTAGGGAGCCCACTAACCCCAGTGAATTCAGTAAGGAACCTCGGAGTCACTTTTAATAACAGTCTGAGCTTAGAGACTAATGTCAACAAACAGGTTAGTAGCTGCCTTGCTCTCATGCGAGGACTGCGCAAGCTGCTACCCCTTTTACCTTCACAGGTTAGAGCCACTATAGTTAGGAGCACCATCCTCAGCCGCCTGGTCTACTGTAATGCCCTATTACTGGAATCCCCTATCTACCTGATTTCCAGGCTTCAGAGTATCCAGGCGGCTGCAGCAAAACTGGCACTGTCTCGAGAGCGAAGATCCTCCTCCACCCTCGCCCTGGCTGACCTACACTGGCTGCCTATACACCAGAGGATCCGCTTTAAATCCCTATGCACTGTCTTTAGGGCAGGACATGGGCTAGGCCCCCGACCACTTCAAAATAAATTCAACTGGTATGTACCCACCCGGTCTCTTCGATCCTCGTCTTCAAACTTCATTAGTGTACCCAGGATCAAGAAAACCACCTTTGGCGGCAGAGCCTTTAGCATAGCGGCAGCTCAACTGTGGAACAGTCTACCTATTGACATCAGAAAAACAAGTGAACTGATGCCCTTTCGAAAAAAGGTGAAAACATGGCTCTTCCCGAAAACGTAACCTACCAGAACCTAAGGCTATTATCCCCCCTCTGCTGCACAGTAGTTTTCAGCCATATGTACGCAGCGCCAGGATGCCCGTAGGGTTGCAGAGCGCTTTACAAATACCATAAATAAATAAAATAAATTGGAGTGGGTGATGTTTTAATGCAGAAACTAAAATGAATACCAGAGCCCCCAATCTGAGCCGGTGCATTGAGATCATTAGCACCACATAGCTAAAAGTCTTTATTCGTTGTCATCCAGTCTTATATTAGTGCATCCACCCACTCCTCTCCATCCTTCTTTTCATTCCTTGAGCCCTTCAGCCCTGTCTCCAATCCCCATCCATCCATTGAATTACTGGACAGGGTTCTAAAATAAACAATGTATTGTAGAACACACTATAATTGCAATTTCTTTCAAAACCCTTTTTGGTGAAGAAGCCCCCAAACTCTTCTTGCAGTGGTCATGCTTGCTCGTTGCATTTTTTGGCTATATGCAGTTTCGGGCTGGTCTGACAAAATTTGCTATAGCCGATTTTGGTTCCCAGTCCAGCTCTTATTGACTTAGCTTGATATCGGATAACACGTGCAGCACACAGCTATGCTAAATATAAATGTGTCTGTTACGGCCAGCCTCCGCCTTATCCATATTTGTGATGGTGGACATAAATAAATACATATATATATATATATATATATATATATATTCACAGAAAAAACCATAGGTTTGAGACCATATATAGTTAGGTATTTGCATTTACAAAACCTTGAAAATTCAATGAAAAAACCATAGGTTTGAGACCATATATAGTTAGTTGAATATTTTAATCATACAAAACCAATGAAATTCCATATATAGTTAGTTGCACTAACTATATATATCGCGCACCCGCAATCCACTGCTGATGATGTCACATATTACATCATTCATGACATGGTCAGTGACATCACTGATGACATCACTGATGACATCTCAAATGACATCACTGATGACATCACTGATGACATCTCAAATGACATCACTGATGACATCACTGATCACATCTCATTTGACATCATTGATCACATCACTGATGACATCATTCATGTGCTAATACGATGAACCTCTTCAGACTCTAATATAACCTTAGATACACTCAGTGTATACAGACACTCACACACTGTCACTCATCCATGGAGTTACTCACACACCTAGTCAGTCATGCAAAGAATCAATCTCACCTCCATTTCCTCAACTATACAGTTATACACACCTTACTTATTCAAACATATACTAACACATATTTACTCTCTTATACAATCCCTGATGCAAGTTCACAATGATCCATACAGCCACTCACACATTCACTGGCTCTCATGCACAGTTATTTATATATGCCAACTCTCACATGTACTGTGTTTTACATATGTACTTACTATGACATGTAGCATTGAGATATCCATTCACTCATCAATACACTCATGCACACAGTCAACCGCCCATGTAGCTGTTTCCACATGCACTCTTGAACTCATACACCTAGTGAATCAACTGCTCACACATCTATGCACAGTCACACACCTCCCAGCCACGCCCACACAAACTCAATCTCCCATACAAATACTTGGGCAACCAATCAATAACACATATAGCCTCTCGTATAGCTAATGATCAACACATGCAGCAGTTTACACCACAACAGACATACTGATGCACACATTCAGACAGTTTAGTCACTAACCCATGCATTTAGTACGACACATTTATTCACTCACTCATACAGTCAGTCACACACCTACTAAATCCTTCATCCAGACACTTATACATCCACTCATTCTTCAATATGTAAAACATATTTAAACTTTACAGAAACACACAGTCACTGGATGATGTCATCAGTGATGTCATCAGTGATGTCACTGACCATGTCATGAATGATGTAATATGTGACATCATCAGCAGTGGATTGCGGGTGCGCGAAATATATAGTTAGTGCAACTAACTATATATGGAATTTCATTGGTTTTGTATGATTAAAATATTCACCTAACTATATATGGTCTCAAACCTATGGTTTTTTCATTGAATTTTCAAGGTTTTGTAAATGCAAATACCTAACTATATATGGTCTCAAACCTATGGTTTTTTCTGTGAATATATATATATATATATATATTCACTGAAAAAACCATAGGTTATAGACCATATATAGTTAGGAATTAGCATTTAAAAAACCTTATTTTACTCACACAAAACCATTGAAATTCCATATATAGTTAGTTGCACTAACTATATATCACGCACCCGCAATCCACTGCTGATGATGTCACATATTACATCATTCATGACATGGTCAGTGACATCACTGATGACATCACTGATGACATCTCAAATGACATCACTGATGACATCATCCAGTGACTGTGTGTTTCTGTAAAGTTTAAATATGTTTTACATATTGAAGAATGAGTAGATGTATAAGTGTCTGGACGAAGGATTTAGTAGGTGCATGACTGAATGTATGAGTGAGTGATTAAATGTGTCTCACTGAGTGCATGGGTTAGTGACTAAACTGTCTTAATTTGTGCATCATTATGTCTGTTGTTCTGTAAACTGCTGCATGTGTTGATCATTAGCTATATGATTAACTATATGGGTTATTGATTGATTGTCCAAGTATTTGTATGGGAGACTGAGTGTGTGTGTGGCTGGCTGGGAGGTGTGTGACTCTGTGCAGATCAATGTGTACTTGTATCAATGATTGTATAAGAAAGTAAGTATGTGTTAGTATATGTTTGAAAATGTAAGGTGCTCTATGTTTAACTGTATAGACAAGAAAATGGAAGTGTGATTGATTCTTTACAGGACTGACTAGGTGTGTGAGTAACTCCATGGATGAGTGGCAGAGTGTGAGTGTCTGTATAGGTGTATGAGTGCATATGATAGTGTTGTAAAGATGAGTGATTGTATGTATGAATGATTGTATGGGTGAATGAGTGAATGTGTGTGTAGACGTAGGAATCAGTGAGTACGTATGTAGTAACTAGTATTGGTGTGTCAATGGTTTCAAAAATTATACTCTGTATTTAACACTGGGTGAAACAGAGGTTATATTAAAATGTGAGGAGATGCATTGTATTGTCACATGAATGATATCATCAGTGATGTGGTCATTGATGTCAAATGAGATGTCATCAGTGATGTCATCAGTGATGTCATTTGAGATGTCATCAGTGTTGTCACTGACCATGTCATGAATGATGTAATATGTGACATCATCAGCAGTGGATTGCGGGTGCGCGATATATAGTTAGTGCAACTAACTATATATGGAATTTCAATGGTTTTGTGTGAGTAAAATAAGGTTTTTTAAATGCTAATTCCTAACTATATATGGTCTATAACCTATGGTTTTTTCAGTGAATTTTCAAGGTTTTGTAAATGCTGATTCCTAACTATATATGGTCTATAACCTATGGTTTTTTAAGTGAATTTCAATGGTTTTTTAATAGCAAATACCATAAGCTGTCGAATGTCAAGTACGTGGTAAGTGAAAACATTTTCGTGTTTATGCACACTGATCTGCTTTGAATGGTGCCCCCCCCCCCCTCATTTCTATTAGGAGTACTCTCTCTTTGCACATAGTGAAGGGTAGTTAACGCAGGCCTTTGCCCCCGTTGTAATACGTCGTGCCTGCTTCTCTCTCCATTTGATTGATTGTTATCCAAGTATTTACTGTTTTAGAATTGGTTCTCTTTGGTTCATTCTCTATTTACAAACAAACACAGAGTCGCAATACTCTGTTTAGTCTTTGCAGATAACGAAAAATCGTGTAAAAAAAAAAGAAAAGGAATCTAGCAAAATCAGTAGGCCACTAATGGGATCTCTTTTTGACCTCGCTAAAATAGAAACATTAGGAACAACCCCTCATGACAAATACAAAACTAGTGAGATGAACTGAACTCCACACAATGATGGCTGCAAAACAGCTCGGCTCCGCCACCCACCCCGCCCAAAATAACGATAAAGAGCGGCTGCCATGATTGGTTGCGGAATGGCCACGACGGAGCTACGAAATGGTGCTGCTCTCATGCTAACCCCAGCTTCAGTCTGAAACATCCAGAAACACTGTAGACTACCAATTCGATCAGTTCCGGTAGCGCCCCAATGTAACCCGGTAGAGAAGAACTAGCCCTCCCCTCTTTGACTGATGGTTCTTGTTGCCTGTCCCTTCTGTTGTCATTTAACAGAACTATTTAGCCTGCTGAAAGGGGTTGTGTTCCGACCGCTGGTTGGTGGAGACATTTTGACTATATTCTGGACCTGCGTTGTCGCGTAATGCGTCATATGACGCGCCGCGTTAGCGCATCCGGAAGTCATCCGGGGTGCGCAGCGCATAACGTAAGCATAACAAGTCATGTGACTTGTTAATAAAACTTTTCATTGGTTCATTTTACTTTTCTTATTCTAATGATGAAAGGCTTTGTCATATGACCTAAAAATTACGCTTTTTATTACTTCCGAACATTATTTTTTCTTAAATATATGTTATAATGTTCCAGGCTAATGTACTTTCCCGGAAAATTTACAACTGTCCTGCAAGTAAAATATATTCTTTTTTCGAGAAAAAGAGCGTTTCTTCGTCCCATGACGGAGCCGTTGAGCAAAAGACTGTCGACCTGCTGTCTTAGTCGCCGATACGCCTGAATATGAGATTCTTATCGATCACTTTATGTTGCAGGAGTAGAAAACACAACAGCCCTTGACCATTTATCTTTACTGCGTTCCTTCGTATTATACCTTTTACCCTTCATGTAATTGGTCTGCTTTATTTCACTTGCCTTTTAATGATTCTAAAACAGTGACTATTATTAAAAACTTTACCAATGTATATACTACTACCATGTTTTCTTTTAAAAACCTTTATTGTGAAAATTTCATTATACAAATACGAGCCTATAACCACGTGGGCCGGCCACGGAGCAAACTGTAATCGTATATGATGAGTAGACATTTACACTGTAGAGGAACGTAATGGGCGGGCCATTAGGTTGCAAGAACTAAGGTGTCTAACAGTTACGGAATCGGTGGACGTACATTTTATAATTAAAATACGACAGGGCCAGTTACAATAAAATTATCTAGATATACATTTGCGGGCAAGTACCATGGGTGACGTTAATTCGAACTTTCAATAGTACAGTAATCAATAACACATCAGAACTTAATATCAATAGGGATGTCGAAATATTCAATCAATTCTCGTCCCCGCCCGCCATGTGCTTCAAAACTGCATACGTATCTCGTGATTTCAAGGTTCTGCAACCAGTACACAACAAGGAGTTACGAGTCCCATTTATTCCGGCACCATTTTGGGCGAGGACGCGCAGGTCCAGGATATAGTCAAAATGTCTCTACCAACCATCGACTATGATGATGTTCATATGCTGTATTTATTAGAGTAACACTCATCTGTCCACATGAAATTAATTTGCCACAATCTAAACATGTCATTTTAATCTTTCCAAAGTTCTTCTAAATATTTGGGACCGTTTCCCTTGCCTCTGATGCTGTCAGTGCCACTTCTTTGATGAATGTACTACCAGGTCAGGGGTTTTCCTCCAAATCTCTCTTTTATGCAGCACTATAATTAATTGGTGCCACCTCTCCATATGACGATGCATGGTATAGTTACCATAACTATATTTTTTTTCGGTTCCTCTGGAGAGTTCATCGTGGCAGATGAAGCGTGTAACGTACCGGGCATTTACCTTTTTTTGCATGTACAGGAAAGGAAAAAAAAATCGAGCGTCCGAGTTCTAAGGTGTCCCAGGGCCATTTTAGTGGACCAGGCCCAAATCCAAAGAACAGGCCGCCATTTTGAGAGTCCTGTTGCAGCCGCCTGTCGCTGTAGCATCAAGAGCAGCCGAAACTCAGCTGAATGGCAACTGAAACGGTAAAGGGGCGCCCCACTACAGCAGACAAGCCTCCACCTAGGAAGGCCCGTTCACGCCGTCTCCCCCCCCCTTCGGGCACCCCACGCCATTATTCGGAGCAGTATTGTAGGATGGCCACACCAGTGCAGCAACTTGCTAGACACCACCTCGGTGGTAACCGAATCTCAGCGCCTTGTGGTGTCTTCTATTCAGAAAACATTGTTGTGCTGCCTTCGACCTATTCGCCGCAAGTGCGCACGCAACTCAGCTGCATAGCTTGCTAGACACCACCTCGGTGCTAACCGAATCTCAGCGCCTTGTGGTGTCTTCTATTCCAAAAATATTCTTGCGCTACCTTTGCCCCATTCACACATCGGTCCGCTACTGACGCCATCTCACAGGCTAATGGGGCGCCCCACGCCGAGTTTCAGCATTGTAGGATGACCACACCAGTACAGCAACTTGCTAGACATCACCTCGGTGCCATCCGGATCTCGGCGCCCCACTGCAGATGAAGTGCCTCTCAACTATGAAACCACCACGGTGACATCCGGATCTTGGCGCCTTGTGCTGGTTCCGGCCTATTCACACATCGGTCCGCTACTGACGCCATCTCACAGGCTAATGGGGCGCCCCACGCCGAGTTTCAGCATTGTAGGATGACCACACCAGTACAGCAACTTGCTAGACATCACCTCGGTGCCATCCGGATCTTGGCATCTCAACGCCTAGTGGTATCTTCCATACAGAAAATATTGTTGCGCTGCCTTTGGCCCCATTCGCACATCGGTCCGCAACTGACACCATCTCACAGGCCAACAGGGCGCCCCACGCCGACTTTTACCATTGTAGGATGGCCACACCAGTACCACAACTTGCTAGACACCACCTCGGTGCCATCCGAATCTTGGCATCTCAGCGCCTTGTGGTGTCTTCTAGTCAGAAAATATTGTTGCGCTGCCTTTGGCCCCATTCGCACATCGGTCCGCTACTGACGCCATCTCACAGGCCAACGGGGCGCCCCACGCCGACTTTCAACATTGTAGGATGGCCACACCAGTGCGGCAACTTACTAGACACCACCTCGGTGCCATCCGGATCTTGGCGCGTTGTGCTGCCTTCGGCCTATTCGCACATCAGTCCGCTACTGACGCAAACTCACAGGCCAACGGGGCGCCCCACGCCGACTTTCAGCATTGTAGGATGGCCACACCAGTGCTGCAACTTGCTGGACACCACCTCGGTGCCATCCGGATCTTGGCGCGTTGTGTTGCCTTCGGCCTATTCGCACATCGGTCCGCTACTGACGCCGCCTCACGTACCAACGTATTTTCTCCGCATTTTATACCCTATGCCGCATAACAGGTCATGTGACTTGTTTATAAAACTTTTCATTGGTTCATTTTACTTTTGGTTTCCTAATGATGGAAGGCTTGATCATATGACCTAAAAACAACACTTTTCATTGGATGAAAACTTTTTTTTTTCCCAAACGATGAAAGCCCCACCTTGTTTCTGGATGTTTCAGACTGAAGCTGGCGTCAGCATGAGAGCACCACCATCTCGTAGCTCCGTCGTGGTCATTCCGCGAGCAATCATGGCAGCCGCTCCCCACCAGAAGCCTACAGGAGTCGGGGCCCCCAAAACTTTTGATGAATCCTCAAGGCGGAGGGGACGCTTTCGAGAATGGGGTCCAAGACCTAGCAGACAAGCGTCCGATTTCCAAGGTGTCCCAGGGCCATTTCAGTGGACCAGGCCCAAAAAGGAAACAGCCTGCCGCCATTTTGAGAGTCCTGTGACAGCCGCCTATCGCTGCACCGCAAGAGTGGGCGCAACTCAGCTGAATTGCGGCTTTTGACACAGTGGACCAAAAGCGGACGGAATGGCAACTGAAACGGTAAAGGGGCGCCCCACTACAACAGACGAGACTCCACCTGGAGAGGCCCGTTCACGCCGCCTCCCCCGGGGCGCCCCACGCCGTTATTCGGAGCAGCATTGTAGGATACCAAAACCAGTGCGGCAACTTACTGGACATCACCTTGGTGCCATCGTTCTGCTGCCTTGGAACTATTCGCACAACAGTTTGCTACTGATGACCCACCCCCCGCGACGCCCCACGCCAGAAATCTGGACGTTGTGCTGCGTTGGGACTATTCGCACAGCCGACCGCTACTTCGTTGTTTTTCCCTAAAAATGTTTATATGTTATTACTGTTTTTGTTTTCTTGTATATATTTATAAGTTATTAAAGTTTTATAATCTTACTACTTTGTTGGAGTGCTATATATTTTTAATGTGACACATAATTGTAAAAACGTTGATGTACAAAGAGTCATCCCTGGAATCTTCCGCTTCAGGCTCGGTCCCCTCCCCAATCACAATACAGGATGGTTTTCAGATAATAGGAACGCGTCTGCTGTGACGGATCTCATCGAGTGTGGGCCTTGATCTACTATAACTCCTTTGAAGAGGGGTGATTCTTTACAGCTGGGGCCATACACTACATCTGCAGGGCTAGCTGATACCCTAGGACCGGCCTGGACAATCGGACACAGAGGAAAAGGAGTGTCAGAGGGTGCGGTAGTGAATAGGGCGAAAGGGAGGTGTCGGGCGGGCACAGGGTGTGATTCTCAGGGAAGAGCAGCGCAGATGGGGGGTGGTTTATTACCCATGCATAAGACAGAGAGCGGGGGTGACCACTGCCTGGGGGAGATGCTTGCGAGGGTGGGGAGCCATGCTAAGGATCGACAGCGTGCACAGAGTGGGTCTGGTCAAGGCATCTAAAATGACTGCCGTGCACGACAAAAGTGTGGCATTTGAAAAAAGGCAAGATGGCGCAGACAATGTTTTTCAACACTTCCTGATTTCCTTCGAATCGAACGTTAACAGACGTTGGGGCATATTACCAAAGTTAAGCGATATTTATCCCTAACGATGCTTAGCAACGATTTTTTTACCGCTAAGCATCGTCAGAAATTATCGCAGATAAACCTTGCTATTATCAAGGTTTATCGCAAATACGATAAAAAATGACCGCAATGCATTAATATCGCTGAAAACTCAGCGATATTCATGCATTACCGAGCTAATGCTCTTAGCCATGTTATCCACCTCCCATTGGATAACATGGCTAAGAACTGCTCAGGGCAGGTGTTAGTTTTTGGAGATATTCGCGCTTATCGCGAATATTTCCAAAACTTGATAATAGGAGATAGCGATGTTAGCAACTGTTTCCAGTCGCTAACATCTTGGCATGCCCACTTTGCATGTCATTAGTGATAAATATCACTCACATGCAAAGTGGAGCCCAAGATGGTCGCTATCTCCTACTAGCCGTCGCTAACTGGTGTTAGCAACAGCTAGGTAATACAGATATAATTTTATCTCCGCGAAGCGGAGCGCTGTTACAGATATATATCTTGTTTTTGAACGTTAATTTCTCAAAATCCACTGAAGCACATATATTGAGACCTAGCAAAGGCACATCGAGCTACCAGTCCCTACAATTTTGCCAAGTTTCGTGCAAATCCATTCAGCCGTTCGATTATTATTATTATTTTTTTTTTTGCCCCGCGGGGCCCTTTTAAAACCTCCACATCAAACCTAAGAGGTCAAGGAGGATCTACTATGCCCCCTTATGGTCATTTGCCCCTTCGCTTTGGCCTCCTCTTGTCTCTCGATCCTACCGAGAGACAAGATGGCGGCCGCTACGGACTGTTTGCAATGTTTACAGACGCCGGAGAACCAATCAGCTTCGCAAACCTCCGTTACGCGAAGCGGAGCGCTGTTACAGATATATATCTTTTTTTGAACGTTAATTTCTCAAAATCCACTGGAGCACATATATTGAGACCTAGCAAAGGCACATCGGGCTACCAGTCCCTAATATTTTACCAAGTTTCGTGCAAATACATTCAGCCGTTCGATTATTATTATTATTATTTTTTTTGCCCCGCGGGGCCCTTTTAAAACCTCCACATCAAACCTAGGGGGTCAGCGAGGATCTACTATGCCCCCTTATGGTCATTTGCCCCTTCGCTTTGGCCTCCTCTTGTCTCTCGATCCTACCGAGAGACAAGATGGCGGCCGCTACGGACTGTTTGGAATGTTCACAGACGCCGGAGAACCAATCAGCTTCGCTTCACAAAGCTCCGTACCGCGAAAAGTCCGCGAACCGGAGCGCTGCCCGGTCCGCTGTTACAGATATATATCTTTTTTTGAACGTTAATTTCTCAAAATCCACTGGAGCACATATATTGAGACCTAGCAAAGGCACATCGGGCTACCAGTCCCTACAATTTTGTCAAGTTTCGTGCAAATCCATTCAGCCGTTCGGGCTAAAAGTGAGGCCAACCGCCCTATGGAAAACTCAATGTTAAAAACATGTTTTGGGACCCCCCTTTTTTCTCAGCCCCCCCTTGACGAACCCCCCCCCAAATTTTCAAGGGCTGCTCAGAAACAAAATGTGCCATTTTCCTGAAAATTTCAGCCAATTCCGTCCACAAACGCCAAAGTTATTAGACATAGAATTTTCAAAAATCCCATACAGAAAAAATCCTAACTATATATACCTACTGGCGACCGCCAGTAGGTAATATATATATATATATATATATATATATTCTTTGAAAAAACCATAGGTTATAGACCATATATAGTTAGGAATTAGCATTTAAAAAACCTTATTTTACTCACACAAAACCATTGAAATTCCATATATAGTTAGTTGCACTAACTATATATCGCGCACCCGCAATCCACTGCTGATGATGTCACATATTACATCATTCATGACATGGTCAGTGACATCACTGATGACATCACTGATGACATCTCAAATGACATCACTGATGACATCACTGATGACATCTCATTTGATATCAATGACCACATCACTGATGATATCATTCATGTGACAATACAATGCATCTCCTCACATTTTAATATAACCTCTCTTTCACCCAGTGTTAAAAAGAGTATAATTTTTGAAACCATTGACACACCAATACTAGTTACTACATACGCACTCACTGATTGCTACGTCTACACACACCTTCACTCATTCACCCATACAATCATTCATACATACAATCACTCATCTTTACAACACTATCATATGCACTCATACACCTATACAGACACTCACAGTCTGCCACTCATCCATGGAGTTACTTACACACCTAGTCAGTCCTGTAAAGAATCAATGAGACTTCCATTTTCTTGTCCATACAGTTAAACATAGAGCACCTTACATTTTCAAACATGTACTAACACATACTTACTTTCTTATACAATCATTGATACAAGTACAGATTGATCTGCACAGAGTCACACACCTCCCAGCTAGCCACACACACATTCAGTCTCCCATACAAATACTTGGGCAATCAATCAATAACCCATATAGTTACTCATATAGCTACTGATCAACACATGCAGCAGTTTACAGAACAACAGACATAATGATGCACAAATTAAGACAGTTTAGTCACTAACCCATGCACTCAGTGAGACACATTTAATCAGTCACTCATACATTCAGTCATGCACCTACTAAATCCTTCGTCCAGACACTTACACATCCACTCATTCTTCAATATGTAAGACATATTTAAACTTTATAGAAACAAAAAATCACTGGATGTTGTTATCAGTGATGTCATCAGTGATGTCATTTGAGATGTCATCAGTGATGTCACTGACCATGTCATGAATGATGTAATATGTGACATCATCAGCAGTGGATTGCGGGTGCGCGATATATAGTTAGTGCAACTAACTATATATGGAATTTCAATGGTTTTGTGTGAGTAAAATAAGGTTTTTTAAATGCTAATTCCTAACTATATATGGTCTATAACCTATGGTTTTTTCAGTGAATTTTCAAGGTTTTGTAAATGCTAATTCCTAACTATATATGGTCTATAACCTATGGTTTTTTCAGTGAATTTTCAAGGTTTTGTAAATGCTAATTCCTAACTATATATGGTCCATAACCTATGGTTTTTTCTGTGAATTTCATTGGTTTTTTAACAGCTAATATCTGTAGCTGTAAAATGTATTCTTCTTTAAATCCAAAAATATATTTTATATGTTTATGAATAATTTTCTTTTTTAAATATTTTTTTTTCTTCGTTCCCGCTTCGCAAATCGGGAAGCTTCCCGTTAGCTGACCTTGATGCCGCGAAATAGACCGCGAGCCGGTAAACGTTTCTTTACCGCAAGTGCCGCGTTACAAAACAACATCGTGACGCCTCCCGTCCGCATGACGTTTCACGTTGTCGCGTGATACGTCATATGACGTACTACGTTAGCGAACTGGTACGCGAAGCGAGTCGCAAAGCGCAGGTTTCTGGAAGCAAACCGGGAGGCCCTGCAAAGCGCTTAACGTAAACACAGCAAGTCATGTGACTTGGTAATAACACTTTTCATTGGTTCATTTCACTTTTGGTTTCCTAATGATGTAAGACTAGGTCATATAATCTAAAATGAACACTTTTGATTGGTTGAGAACTCTTGTTTTTCCCAAATGATGAAAATCCCTCCTTCTTTCCTCACTCTGACTTTCATCATTGTGAGAGAAAGACCCTTTGTGATCACTGAGCAATGGCTTCTTTAGTAGCTTCAGCTGGTGCTTCCCCACCACCTCCACCACATCCAAGGAAGAGTGGACCACCTGCTCAAGTTGTAATTCAACAAGAAGAAGAAGAAGAGGAACAGGAGGACGAGCACGAAGAGAGGCAGTTTTTGCCTGAGCAGCCCAGGACGTCTCACCGGAAAGAAAACTTCATTTGGCAATTTTTTAAAATTCCCAAAGGTCAGAAAAAAGTAAATGCAAGATACGTAACTTGCCTTATATGTCAAGATAGACTGTCCAGAGGGACCGACAAAAAATACAGTTTCGGAAACTACACAATGCATCGCCATATGACTAGGTGGCATCCTAACAACTACAGTGCTGCACAGTTTCGGAACGACCTAGATAATCTCCCTATTATGGCCAGAAGATCTGTTGTACCGGAAGTAACGGGACCAGAGGGCAGGGAGATGGTGCCAAATATACAAATGAGATTTGGTGATGTAAAACACATCTGCGCATTTTGCGATGGATTCATTTCCTACGGAGAAAAAAGCATCACTCTGATCAACAGAGCTATTGACTATCATATGCAAGTTTGTCCGAAACGCCCAAAATAATAAATACTTCTTTTTTTTGTTTTGTTGCTCCTGTTGAGCCCTTTACAATGAATCGTTTTCATTGCCCCCTCCAAGAAAACCCCAAAAAAATATAAAACTGTTCCGAAAAATTCAAAAACAGTAAAAAAATGTTCAGAAAAAAAAAAAAAAAAAGTTCTTTTCAGAACTACCTCCCCGTTATTAAAAAATTGGTACAATATTTGGAACTGTGCCAACCTCTATTTCTCTTAGTTCGCTTCCCAGTTCGCGAACCGGAAGCGAACCAAAAACAGTAAGTATAAGGGAAGGAAACAGACACTTATGTTAAAAGAAAGACAGCTATAAGGGAGTAAACTAGAGATACCATTACCCGTAATCCACTGCTGATGATGTCACATATTACATCATTCATGACATGCTCAGTGACATCATCAGCAGAGGATTGCGGGTTTTTTGGCAACATGCCTTATCCACGGTTTAATAACGCTGCCTTTTGCTTTATATAAGTTTTCAAATTGTATGAAATATATACCAATAGGTCGTTATGAACCTTTAGGTAGTGCTTTTCTTCATGAGGTCTGGTCGCTTCCATACACATACAGATGTTTCAAAGATGATCAAGAAGTTTATCTGAATGGAGAGGAATGCACTGAGACGCCAGATCATTCACTAATGTGTAGGCACATACAGTTACACGGTTCATGCAACAAACACCGACCAAATATGGCTTGCGTGTTGCAAGGCACGCCAGTTCCTGCTATCATCCCCACGTTCAAGTTGTTGGAAAATGGTAGTTATTTGATGCTCAATAATGAAGATTGTTCTGAGTTAATTAAAAGTATTCCTTTTATCGTAACAGTAAGTGAACGGGTTATTTGCTGCAGAAATGTTCTATTTCCTCCCACACATGAACATAGGGAGTTTTCAATCTGGCCACAAATACCAACCTTGGGACACGTTTCAACGGCATGGCAAGAATAAGAGCTCTTTTGTCTCAGAGAGAGGTGGCCTTGAGTTCGGCCCGTGAAACTTTCGTACTTCACATAGCGAACACCTGTACAGAGGTGCACACCCTTTTCAATTAAGATTTGCCTTTCAATTTCAGCAACATGTTTCCGACTATCTTTAACGCATCCTCCACAAAGTCCCTGGCACACTTTTTTAAAGTTGTTACCAGTGGTCTCGTGACTTCATTTGAGAAAATCTTTGGAGTCATCCCTGCTTCCTTTCATTGTATTTTCTGCACTCTGGTTCGTGGATTGGCATTTTTACTTGCATTACCAGCGGACGCTCTTGTGCTTTTTTACATTTTTAAATATGGATGTCCCTCCTATGCAACCTCCGACCCTGCAGCTGCTGACACTGTTCCGCAATCGCATGCTAGAATATTATGGCACAATGCCGTTGGCGATATTAAGCACGGCATATGGATTATCTTTTCGGTTCTCCTACTTCACCTGTGTCCAGCCTGTATTTCACTGCCTGACCTGTGATTTCGATTGGGCCATTGATTTGTGTCTCTGCGGACCGGTTTCTCCTGACGTCGACTTTAATCAGCTGATGACTCCTATCATTACTCACAAGTTGGTTTGTCCTGGCGAAAGGATTATGGCTGTGGCATTGATGCATGGACTACTTGGTCCCTGGAATTTACTGGCGGCAGCACAGTCTTTCTTGGAACAGAGCTTTCTTGAAAACCCACCGAGCTGTCCTCTGATGGTGATAGAGGATCCGGTGCTGGGAGAGCACGTATGTTCTTTTCCGCTTTTAAATTGGATGGCTGAACTGTTTTCGGATGAAGACGGTGACTTCCTATTGGAGGCTGTTGCAGCTTATTTTGCATACACAGTTATGTCAGAGACCTTTTTCATATTTGATATGCTGAGTACTAGCATTTCATTGACAATTCATTGACTTATTTGTCAAGTTTTTATTATTTACCTTGCCTATTGGCTTAAGACTCGATAAAGTACTTGGCTGTTTTATTTTTCTTTAGCATTAAATTTTCCTAGTTTTTAATGCTTTACCTTGCGGACCGTCCACATATAAACTTGCAATCTGCTCTCATGAGATGGCACTTCTATTATCTTATTCAGTTCGTTTCCGGATCATGAGGAGGTGTCATCTAGGTCCTGGATATCTTTACACCGTGTTAAGTTAGCATGGGCTCATTACCGGTTTAAACGCCATTTTTCCTTTTTTGCAACTTCTGCACACGACACTTAGTTGTTGCTTTAGCTTTCCACCTAGTAGTTCATCGTGGTTTACATGAGAATAATATGTTATTGGTCTACTATCTGCTTTACTTGTTAAACTATATCTGTACAGCGAGTGCTAAAGTTTCAAGAACAACACGATACAGAATTGTTATGAGGTCTGATCTCCACGACTTCATACTCATAACATAAGTGCAACTTCTGCCAATTCTGGGCATGAGGCGGGTTTTATATTGCTTTGCCGAACACACATACACAACAGTTGATGCGGTTCACATGAAGAGAGAGCTGGTGTATGCTGATGTGATTCCTTCAAATCTAAGACACTAAAGTATGGGCACGCCCTAAACCAACACAAAGAGACCTTCTTAGCAAATAATATAATATGTGTATTAGGGAGGGTGAGATATAAGCAGCCGCGGGCCGTGGAGGGAGTTACGGTGGGGCAGGGAGGCAGGGAGGGGGAGGGGCAGGGTGGAGCCCTCTCCACCCTGCCCCTCCCCCTCCCCGCCTCCCTGCCCCACCGTAACTCCCTCCACGGCCCGCGGCTGCTTATAAGTGTTGCTAACTCTTATTCATTTACAGCATGTTAACATACTGTCACCATTCGCTTTTTATGTACTAGTAACTATGCTGGTAATTTTGCTACTGATAATATGTGTACTTGTATTCTCCACCCTGCTTCTCCCCCTCCCCGCCTCCCTGCCTCACCGTAACTCCCTCCACGGCCCGCGGCTGCTTATAAGTGTTGCTAACTCTTATTCATTTACAGCATGTTAACATACTATCACCATTCACTTTTTATGTACTAGTAACTATGCTGGTAATTTTGCTACTGATAATATGTGTACTTTTATTATCTAAGGTACTACGCCTGAGAAGACGGCATTAGTAAATAAACATTTCAAATACACATCTGTTCTTCTTAACTCCATGTTCTGGTTTCTAAGAAATCTATAACGACCGACTGTTCACGAGTTCCACGTATCCTGAGGTACTATAAGTTCATATTCTGGATTGTCTAAACATTGAGAGTTTGTTATATCCAATGTGACACTGTACCTAGCTTGCTAAGGAGTTTTTGATTACTAACGTGAGTTTTGGGACACCCTAATTCGCCGAGGTTCCAATCCTCTGTCCACAGTTCTGTGTGAGAACAGAAACCCTGCGACAGGGGCACCCCCGACCCTTGCTGGAGCTTCATCACACTTGCGATACAACTCCAGCAATGCATTCGCCGAGGTTCCAATCCTCTGTCCACAGTTCTGTGTGAGAACAGAAACCCTGCGACAGGGGCACCCCCGACCCTTGCTGGAGCTTCATCACACTTGCGATACAACTCCAGCAATGCGCCACCTTTACGGCACAGATACATCACGCATCTGTGCTGTTTTTGCCCCATGATGCGCCGCATTGTAAATGCAGCACACCATAGGTGACGGAACAGCGGCACAGAATGACTAACACATCCCTGGTGATGCGCCAGTCATCATAAATGTATCCCTATGCTTCTTATCTTGTTAGAGATGAACCGCCATATGTATCATCAAAGTTTTTTGCATTTCCTAAATAGCGAACTTTAAGGAATAAATAGCGATTCTTTACCATTCCTAGTTTGCGATGAGCTATTTGCTAATTAGCCGAATGTAGCCCAATGAAGCCCAATGTAGCCCAATGTAGCCCAAAGATGGCCGCCAGACACACAAAAAAACAAATGTAGCCCAAATATCAGCCAGATGTAGCCCAACTATAGCCCAGTGACAGAATGACCAATCAGCTTCGCAAACCTCCGTTACGCGAAGCGGAGCGCTGTTACAGATATATATCTTTTTTTGAACGTTAATTTCTCAAAATCCACTGGAGCACATATATTGAGACCTAGCAAAGGCACATCGGGCTACCAGTCCCTAATATTTTGCCAAGTTTCGTGCAAATCCATTCAGCCGTTCGATTATTATTATTATTATTTTTTTTTGCCCCGCGGGGCCCTTTTAAAACCTCCACATCAAACCTAGGGGGTCAGCGAGGATCTACTATGCCCCCTTATAGTTATTTCCCCCTTTGTTTTGACCTCCTCTTGTCTCTCGATCCTACCGAGAGACAAGATGGCGGCCGCTACGGACTGTTTGGAATGTTGACAGACGCCGGAGAACCAATCAGCTTCGCTTCACAAAGCTCCGTTGCGCGAAAAGTCCGCGAACCAGAGCGCTGCCCGGTCCGCTGTTACAGATATATATATTTTTTTAAACGTTAATTTCTCAATATCCACTGGAGCACATATATTGAGACCTACAAAAGGCACATCGGGCTACCAGTCCCTACAATTTTGCCAAGTTTCGTGCAAATCCATTCAGCCGTTCGGGCTAAAAGTGAGGCCAACCGCCCTATGGAAATTAACATGGGAAAAACGCGTTTTGGGACCCCCCTTTTTTCTCGGCCCCCCCTTGACGAACCCCCCCAAAATTTTCAGGGGCTGCTCAGAAACAAAATGTGCCATTTTCCCGAAAATTTCAGCCAATTCCGTCCACAAACGCCAAAGTTATTAGACATAGAATTTTCAAAAAACCCATAGAGAAAAAATCCTAACTATATATACCTACTGGCGACCGCCAGTAGGTAATATATATATATATATATATATATATATATATATATATATCCAACGTACAAGGTTTGCCCCAAGGAAAGAGCCTCCAGCAGGTTTGTTTTGCAATCTTTATTGAGCACAACTTGCAAACGAACAACAGCAAAAGTGTCAGCATCCAAGATTGTTCCAGACCAGCCAGACGCGTTTCGGGGACAAAATCCCCTTCTTCAATGGCTACTGTTGCTCAAAACACAGACAGCATAGCTCCCAGCACTTTTCAATTAAAAAGACCCCGCCCATGTGGGCGTGACCATTACTATGGAATTCTGGTTCTTGTATTGTGGGTGCTTCCTTCTCCAGTGAGTCTATCTTGTGTTCAAAAATTAAAAGCCAATTTTTCCCCATGTGGGTTGATGTGCACTATGCTGTCCTGCACGCTCCGCTTTCCAGTTGTGACTCGTTGCCCTGTCTCCTCATTGACGCCGGCATCCGCACTGCGCCAACAGAGCCCGCTTCAACTGGCGGTGAGCTTCTTTCCGCGGCCGGACACAGCCGCAAATATCCAACGTACAAGGTTTGCCCCAAGGAAAGAGCCTCCAGCAGGTTCGTTTTGCAATCTTTATGGAGCACAACTTGCAAACGAGCAGCAGCAAAAGTGTCAGCATCCAAGATTGTTCCAGACCAGCCAGACGCGTTTCGGGGACAAAATCCCCTTCTTCAATGGCTACTGTTGCTCAAAACACAGACAGCATAGCTCCCAGCACTTTTCAATTAAAAAGACCCCGCCCATGTGGGCGTAACCATTACTATGGAATTCTGGTTCTTGTAGTATGGGTGCTTCCTTCTCCAGTGAGTCTATCTTGTGTTCAAAAATTAAAAGCCAATTTTTCCCCATGTGGGTTGATGTGCACTATGCTGTCCTGCACGCTCCGCTTTCCAGTTGTGACTCGTTGCCCTGTCTCCTCATTGACGCCGGCACCCGCACTGCGCCAACAGAGCCCGCTTCATAGCATAGTGCACATCAACCCACATGGGGAAAAATTGGCTTTTAATTTTTGAACACAAGATAGACTCACTGGAGAAGGAAGCACCCACACTACAAGAACCAGAATTCCATAGTAATGGTTACGCCCACATGGGCGGGGTCTTTTTAATTGAAAAGTGCTGGGAGCTATGCTGTCTGTGTTTTGAGCAACAGTAGCCATTGAAGAAGGGGATTTTGTCCCCGAAACGCGTCTGGCTGGTCTGGAACAATCTTAGATGCTGACACTTTTGCTGCTGCTCATTTGCAAGTTGTGCTCAATAAAGATTGCAAAACGAACCTGCTGGAGGCTCTTTCCTGGGGGCAAACCTTGTACGTTGGATATATATATATATATATATATATATATATATATATTACCTACGGGCGGTCGCCAGTAGGTAGTTATAGTTAGGATTGATTTCCATAGGGAAATGGCAACATTCTATTGGGAATAACTTTGGCGCCGGTTGAGGAATATGCCTGAATTGTTCAGCACCTTTGCCTCGCGGCGCTCCGCTCCTTCCCTGAAAGTTTGGGGGGGATTTGTCAAGTGGGGGCCGAGATAAAAGGGGGGTCCCAAAACGTGTTTTCCCCATGTTAATTTCCATAGGGCGGTCGGTCGCACTTTTAGCTCGAACGGCTGAATGGATTTTCACCAAACTTGGCAAAATTGTAGGGACTGGTAGCCCGATGTTCCTTTGCTATGTCTCAAGATATGTGCTCCAGAGGATTTTGAGTAATTTAGGTTAAAAAAAATGTATATATCTATGGCAGCGCCCCGGTACGCGCACCGGGGAGCGCTCCGGGCGAGCCACACGACTTGCGCACGGAAAGCTGATTGGCTCTCGGGTGTCTGTAAACATTCGAAACAGTCCGCAGCGGCCGCCATCTTGTGTCTCGGTAGGATCGAGACACAAGAGGTGGCAAAAAACAAAGGGGGAAATGACCAAAAGGGGGCAGGGTACACCCCCCCCTGACCCCCTAGGTTTGATGTGGGGGCCATAAAAGGGTCCCGCGGGACAAAATTTTTTTTTAAAAAATTTCGATTTTCGCGGGGGGAGCGCCCGGTACGCGCACCGGGGAGCGTACCGGGGAGCGTACTTTAGTGAAAAATAGTGAAAATAATAGTGTAAAATAATCATTTTGAGTGATTACAGGTAGGGTAGCTCTGAAAAGAGCTTTTGGTTTAGTGGCTGTTTTAGGTACCTACAAGTACGTCCCACACACACCCACACACACACAACCCCACACCTCCACACCCACACACTCCCCACACACACCTCACACATGCATACCTCCACCCACACCCAAACACCCCACACCCCCACACCGACACCTTACACATCCACACCCACACCTCCCCCCACACACACACACACACGCACACCTCACAGACACACCCACACATCCCACACATACACACACATCCTACACACATACCCCCCACACCCACACACACCCCACACACACCTCACACACCCACACCCCCACCTACACCACCCCACACCCCCACACCCACACACACACCTTACACACCCACATCCCTACCCACACCCACATACCCCACACACCTACACACACCTATACACCTCATCCCCCCTCAGACACACACACACACACACACCTCACAGACACACCCCACACATCCCCCACACACACCTCCCCCCCCACTCATGGGGAAAACTCAGTGAAACACTAAAATAATAATTTAAAGTGCTTAGAGGTAGGGTAGCTCTGAATAGAGTTGTTGTGTTGTCTTTACTTATACTACCTGGTCTTTTCTCACTTTCCCTCATCGTTCTTCATTCATCCCGGTTCCGCCACTACCCTTCATTCCCCATTTTTTACTGTCCTTTCTTTTTCTTTTAACAGCCAGACACATTCTCCCACTATCGCTACTTTAGTGTTCTTCCTCTCTCTTCCTTTCTTTTGCTCCTTTAGTCATTTTACTTTTCTCACTTTCATCCAATCACACCTTCTCTAGTTTTTTACTATGTAATAAACAATCCCTCTGTGTTCATCCTGTAGCTCTTTTTCTCTTAACATAACTCTCTTTGTGTTCTTCTCTCATGCTAACTGCTTCATTAAATTTGTTTTTTCTTTTTTTGGGGGGGCGCGCGCCGGTACGCGTACCCTAAGGACAAAATAATTGACTGAGATCCTTTAAAAATATAGGTTTAATTTTATATATGAAAGGTAGTTCTAAAAAGAACTGTTTTCTTTCTTCTTTTTGTTGTTTTATATTTTTTTTATATTTTTTTGAACATTTTGTACTTTTTTTGGCTTTTCAAAACAGTTTTATATTTTTTTGTATTTTTTATGGGAAGAAACAAAGAGAAAGGGAATTGAAAATGGCTCAACTGGAGCAAAAAACAAAAAACAGAACAAATTACTTCTTTTTTTGGGGGGCAATCGTGATTGTCACCAGAAATGACGATGAGCTTTACACTCTTTTCCCCATAGGCCATAAGCTTGCCACATCCAGTACAAGTGACTTTAAAATCACCAAATCGGTCCTGGATACAAGGCATCACCTCTGATGTTTCTGGTCCCGATTGAGTGGGTTGCTTTCTTTTGGAGCTGGTCCTTGAACACTGGGGGAGGTGACTGGCCAGTTCCCTGATCTCTGCACGAGAATAGTTAGCAGGATGCTTCCGGGTCATATGCCGAATCATGGTATTATTACCAAATGAATATTTTTTATCTGGATTGCCCCTTGAGAGTTCTGCACCACAGATTCGACATGTTACCTTGGTCGCATTAACTTTTTTCTTGCCCTCTGGAAGTGAAAAAAACTCCCATACAATGGGTTCTTTTGGCTTGTATGGGGTATTTTGTTCAGGCAGCCATCTGCTCCCCTCCTCCTCTTCCTCTTCCTCCTCCTCCTCTTCTTCACCACCAATGTATTGTTGTGGTGGTCCTCTTGGTGGTTGTGGTGGTGGTGGTGGTGCAGATGCTCCAGCTGTTGTTGCTACAGTAGCCATTTCAAAGTACAAAAGAATTGTCTCTGTAGATGAAACAGGTCTTCCTCAGTCAAAGGACAAAGTCAGAGTAAGGAAGAAAGGTGGGTTTTTTATCATTTGGAAAAAAAACTGTGCTGAACCAATCAGAAGTGTTATTTTCAGGTCACAAGACCAAGGCTTTACTCATTTGGAAACCAAAACTGTTCTGCACCAATAGAAAGTGTTATTTTCAGGTCACAAGACCCAGGCTGGTCACAAGATCCAGGCATTACTCATTTAGAAACCAAAACTGTTCTGCACCAATAGAAAGTGTTATTTTCAAGTCACATGACCCGACGCGCTTACGCTACGCGCCCCGGGGCGTGCCCGTAGTTGCGCTCCGGGGCGCGCCCGCGGGTGCGTAGCGTAAGCGCGTCAGGACGTTTCGCAATCGTATGCGATCGCGTGCTTTCGGTTGAGATTACGCTGGGCGTCATATGACGCATCACGCGTGTACGCGATACGTCACAATGTTGTTTTCATTCGCGGCAATAGCGGGGTGCGCCGTAATATTGCGCTTACCCGTGCGTTCACCGGTACGCGCCCTGGGAGTGCCCCCGGGTTAAAAATAAAAAAATTTTTTTAAACTTTCTACATATTTATACAATATAAAATTTGTTTTAAAATTTTTCACTTTCTATACCTATAAAGATTTGCTATTAAAAAACCATTGAAATTCACTGAAAAAACCATAGGTTTCACACCAGTTATAGTTAGGAATTAGCATTTAAAAAACCTATTAAATTCACTGAAAAAACCATAGGTTTTACACCAGTTATAGTTAGCTGGAAATTTTACTCGCATAAAACCATTGAAATTCCCACGTTATAGTTAGTTGAACTCACTATAACTTGCGCGTGCAATGCACTGCTGATGACGTCACATGTTACATCACTCATGACATGGTCAGTGATCACTGATGACACCATCCTTGTGACAGAGTGACAGACCTCCTTTCACTGTAATGTAACCCTTGAAACAAATATTCAAAAATAGAAACTAAAATTTATAAAAAAATGGAGATAGCCATACCACTTACAACAACCAATTCAATAATTCCACCGTCTATATACACATGCACTCATTCACCAAAAGTTCAATATAGTCACTCATACATATACTGACTCATCATATGTAGTGATACACCTATACATCCTGTTACACACCGACAGTCATCCAAAAGTTACTCACACACATACTCACACATGCAAATTAACTATTCAACATCCATTTATTTGCATATACAGCTATACACACACTACCACTTTACTTCTAAGGAAACTTACACATACTTACTCTCTTGAACAAACACTTATAGAAACACATACTAATTTAAATAGGAACTCTTACAATCTCTTACTCTCAGATATACTCACTTATATACATCAATATTCACATACACTAGATTAAAACATATGTAGTTACTGATAACGAAACTAGTGAGACACTCATTCACTCAGTAACACACACATATACACAGTCATCCACCCATACAGTCCTGCACATATGCTGTCTTCAAAACACATACAAAGAGAGAGTCAGTCATTCATGCATCTATGTGCTAAGTAATACCTCCACCAAACCATACAAACACTCATACTGATACTAAGAAAAACATCTAATAACCTATATACATACACATGTACCTGCTCACCAACCCATGCAGCCACTTATACACAAAGTGAAACACTAATACATATATTTAAATATTTAAACATTACTCTCTAATATATGTATTCACTAAGATACACTTAATAAACCAGTTAACCAATCAATTAAAAAAAAACATCCATATAAACACTTATTTAAACATTTATTCTTCCATCAACTTTTACATATACATATATAACACATATTTATTTTTCAGAAAGACACACATTCACTGGATGGTGTCATCAGTGATGTCATAAGTGATGTCACTGACCATGTCATGAGTGATGTAATATGTTACGTCATCAGCAGTGCATTGCACGCGCAAGTTATAGTGAGTCCAACTAACTATAACGTGGGTATTTCAATGGTTTTATGCGAGTAAAATTTCCAGCTAACTATAACTGGTGTAAAACCTATGTTTTTTTCAGTGAATATATATATATATATATATATATATATATATATATATATATATATATATATACATATATATATAAATAGAATGGGTGGCACATCACTTACAATCCGCTCCCTGTGACATACGTGATTCATAATGAAAGTGTGAGCAACTGTGCCTCTGAAAGCCTTTTCATTGTAGTAATTGGAAGAAAGTAAACCGTGAGGTTAGCAGCATTAGGTAAGTATCACAAAATGTAAGTTTATTTCGGAGCGTTATTTATCAATGAGCTTACACGTCGTTATGTACCTGTTTATTGAAGTTGGTGCTTGAGCCCCCGCTTGAGCACCGGAGCAGTATGCAAAGCTTTGTGATCCCCGCTGTTAGGCTGAGTGGCTTGAGCCCCCGCGTGAGCATCGTAGCAATGTCGCGGACCGTGAAGCCTTGCCCATTGGTGTTTGGCCACGCCCCTCTGACAACGTCCAAGAGGCACGCCCCATGAATGCGGCGCCCATTCAGGTTTTGCCACGCACCTCTGACAACGGCCAGGCCCACAACGGTGTAATGCGAAGGTTTTTGTTTACAATGCCGTTTTCGCTTTTACCAGTAATGACGGGGAATGGGGCGCCCCGCGCCCCGTGAATGCCACGCCTATTGGTGTTTGCTGTTTGTCCACGCCCCTCTCACAACACCCACGCCCACAAGGGAGTCCTGTGAAGGTTTGTTTGCCGCGCCCATCGCTGACAGCACAACGCCCACGCCCACAAGGGACTACTTTACCCCTAAGGTTGTTTTACCTTTGTAATGTATATGGTGGCCACTTGTATAGCCTATGTCCATCTGCTGCAACTGTCCTTTGCAATGCTGTATTGGGTGTTTTGATTGGTGCTGTGGTTCCTGAGATTACCCGCCCCAAAGGTTTGGGCTCTCTCTTTATTATATTAGTATATATATATATATATATATATATATATATATATATATATATATATATATATATATATATATATATATATATATCTCAAACAACAAGGTTGCCCAGGTAAGGATGCCACATACTTCAGGGTTCACACACACGGCGCCGCAGGCTGCAGCAGGATGCGTAGGCTGGCTCAACCTTTCCAAGGCCAAACGCGTTTCGGGCTCCCATGAGCCCTTGATCACTGGCGGGAAGAACACAGGAAGCGGATTGAAGGAACATAATTTATTTGCATTCAAAGTCACGCCCATGTGGGCCCGAGGCATGCTGGACTTGGTAGTTCTAAAGTGCTGCCTCGAGACTTGTATTCCTCTAACCCAGTGGACACCGCTCCAGTGTCTTACTAAAATGTAGATTCCTCGTTAGGTGAAAGGTGTAGCAGCGCCGCTTCCAACTGTCCCAATGTTCCTGCGGCTCAGGCCCCCGAAGTCCCAATGGCAACTATGTCCGGCCGCGAGGATGCCCTGACGCTGCGAGCGGATCCCGGCACTTGGAACTATAGTTAGCAATCCTGCTGTGTGGGACTTACTGGAGGTAATAAAAGGGGTAGTTGGCCCCCAAGGTTGACGTTGGGGGCTAACTACCACTCCTGCTACCTCCAGTAAATCCCACACAGTGGGATTGCTAAAAAGGAGTTTAGAGGCCACGCTCACCTTTCTCCACCACTCTATAAACTCGACTGCTATGTTATAGTTAGAAATTAGCATTTAAAAAACATTTGAAATTCACTGAAAAAAACATAGGTTTCAGGGACGTTATAATTAGAAATTAGCATTTAAAAAACCTTTGAAATTCACTGAAAAAAACATAGGTTTCAGGGACGTTATAGTTAGTTTGACATTTCACTCATACAAAACCAGAGAAATTCCACCATTATAGTTCGTTCAGCTAACTATAACTCGCGCCCCCGCATTGCACTGCTGATGATGTCACATATTACACATTCATGACATGGTCAGTGACATCACTGATGACATTTCAAATTGAATGTATGACATTACAACGCGTACATTTACAATGCATGCCTTTACAACGCAGTTTTTACATCACAACATCCTTTACAACGCATTCTTTTACATAGCATGCCATTACATCGCATTTTCAGAAACTACCTTTACAACGCATTACATTCATCGCATTATACCTTTACGCATACCATTACAATGCATACTATTACATTGCGTTTAAGGTAAGTGTTGGATAGTATGAGGGTAATGATTACTATTCTAACTCCAGTGAGTGCAACAGTAGGGTAAGTGTTGGATAGTGTAGGGGTAAGAATTACTATTCTAACTCCAGTGAGTGCAACAGTAGGGTATGTGTCGGATAGTGTAAGGGTACTATGAGTTGTAATGGTATGCGTTATAATGACTTGCGATGTAATGCCTGCGTTGTAGTGGCATGCGTTGTAGTGACATACAATGTAATGGCTGCGTTGTAATGACATGCGATGTAAAGTATGTTGCGGTGTAATGACTGCTATGTAAAGGTAGTGCGATGTAATGACTGTGTTGTAAAGGTTGTTTCCCCTCAAATGACATCACTGATGATATCATCCATGTGGAAATCTGATGCACCTCCTCACACCCTAATATACCCTTTGATACACCCACTTTAAAATACATAGACACACCAAAACCAGTTACTATATACACACTCACTGATTCCTAGGTCTACACACACATCCACTCATTCACCACAAATATGTACTTTAGTCATCTGGGCAAAATATCACCATGTGCAGATAGGCATGTGTGTACATGTATATGTTGATACCAGTCAGCGAAAACCTAGATAAAGAGCAATAAAGTATCAGGCCAAAGCCCGAGGTGCTGTTTATGATTGCTCAAGAGAAGGCGAAATCAAGGGAAGATTTTCTGTCTGAAGTGCAGGGAATAGTAACCAGTTACTACATTGAAGTCAATAGCTGGAATGTATGTTCCTGGAACACAATGAGGTGAGTGGGGTTTTTATGAGTTGAGAGAGAATATCCTTAAAGAAGAGATGTGATTACAATCAAGTAACTTTTCATTCTTCATTCTGGGGTTTTGTCTGATAATACTAAAAGGTAGCATGGAGTAGCTAGGTAACCCCTACCATATATGCATGTATGTGGCCACTGATAAAAACCTTTATGCATACAAGTGTACAGTGAAGTATGACCCACCAGAGTATCTATGTTCAAACAAAAATGATTAGGAAAAGTATGGACTAATCTCCATGTGGCCGCATTGCAAACATCTCAAATTGGGACATTCTTCATCATTGCATGTGTGAGTGATTTACTCTTTGTGGACTTGGCCTTTGGCTACCTCTTCAAGGTCTATTAGCTATTGGGTAGCAAGTTACAAAATAAAAGACTATAAATCTAACAATAATTTGCTTGGCCGAACATTAATCTATACACAGATCTCCATAATTTGCAAAAAGCTATTATATCCTTATGAATAACCTTAGTCTTCTTCATACAATAACAAAAGGATTTCCTCACAATTTACCTTCCCCATTTAAACCATTAGATTGGCAACACATTAACTTCCTCATAAAATCAAACCCTTCTCTCAACCCAAATCCTTATCCCAAGAGTGTCTCCAATCCTAAGCCTAAACATTTCCCTAGACCTAAACGTAAACCTAACTATAAACTACACTATGGTCCTATACCCAACTGAAGGCAGGGGCGGCCTTAGGCATGTGCAAGCTGTGCACCTACACAGGGCCACCAAACCCCAGGGGCCACCACGCCAATATATATCCTTAATATAATAATCCTCTGAGGATGGATACATATTTGCGTGGTGGCACCTGGCAGGGATTTGGCGGCCTCCTGCTCTGTTTCACTTCCAAACACCCTTACACCCCCCTCTTCACTGGCCTCCACGCTCCGCCCGGAACCCCTCTTCCGGGGCCCCCTGCCCACGCTCCCTGCCCAGGGCCGCCATGAGCCTAGAGCCACCCCTCCTGTAGGATACTACTTCATCAAATTCTGATGGAGAGAAACCACAATCTTGAAATGAGATGTGGCTGAACTCTCACAAGGTTAAAATAATAACGCCTGATAGATAAATAGGTTTCTGTGCGAAGCCCAAACTTACGTTTGTTAGCTTTGAACAACCAGTAAGTCTTTCCCCAGAGACAAATGCATGTTGTATGTAATCAGCAACATCAAAACAACATTACAGTTAAATAAATATCTCAAATGTTCAAACTCCAATTTAGTTGAAAGGACATTAATTAACAAAATGACACACAAATGATTCAACTCTGATCTGGGAGTCAAAGTTATTATTAAACAGCCCAATGAGTTTACATTGATTCTCTAAATTGTCCAGAAAGGTGCAGGGGTGCATTGATTTTTGGCCCTAGAACAAAGCAGTGCACTGAGGGGATTATATTTTAAGATAAAATAGTTTTTAGAAGCGGCTGGATATTGACAAATCTATATACACACGTTAGTTAAGGCAGAAGTGAATAGGCTACACACCAGCGCAACCCCAGTTAAAAAGATATTGTAGGGGGAAGTTCACTCTAAAACAATTTTCTACTTTTTAAATTCACATTGAGGACCTAATGATGATAAAGTGGTGTGTGTGTGTGTGTGTGTGTGTTTCTTCTTTCCTCCCTCCTCTTGTTATTTGTGAGCACCTAGCTGGTTCGGGATCCCTAAAGCACTCAGGCATTATTAAGATTTAATCGAGGTGATAGAGTCCTTTTACCTATAGGTTCCTGGGGCTGACGTACTGATGGTTCTAAAAACCGAACAATGAGTACACACTTTTAGCACTTAACCCTGAAGAAGGGCAGACGAGCAGCCCAAGGCTTACACAGGGAGGTGGATTGGGGGTAGAGACTCAGAACAAATACTCTCAGTAATGGATTGTCCAGGCATTAATTATACTTAGAATTTAAAATATTTTACTACACTCTTGTTCAACCCATGCAAATAGATAATTTGGAATTCAAGCATAATCACTGTAATGTCATACAGTACTACTTAGTTCTACAGGACCAGCGCTTCTCGGGTAAATCTAAACAGATCAGATGCAGGCTCACTTGAGGTGCGTGAGGAGCTTCTCTGTTTTTCAGTGACCCAGAGTGTAGTGTAGTATGTTGGGTGCCTGGCTGTCCCAGCACCCGTAGTTAGTTCTATATAGAATGTGGAAGGTTCTGAGTGGGCAGTTGTGCTGGAAGTCTGAACCTTCCTGACTGTTGTTGTGTATCTCCTGACAAGAATAAATTCCGTTCTAAAACTAATTTACAGAACTTACTACACAGAGGTCAGTCTTTCTCTCATTTTGGTCTGGCATGACAGCTCATCTTTCACCAGACAGTTTTGTGAGCATCACTAGAGAGGTGCATTGCTCTGCCTACATGTTGGGAGCCAGGAGTATATGTTTTGATTGGGGAGAAGCTGTGCGCTTCCACTAAAATAGCGCTCCCCCCCCCCACACGCAGCTGCAATCGTTTTGTTTTATTGACCAGCTGCCTAGGCTTGTGCTTCCAGGGCACAAACACAAGAGTTTGGAATGCTAATGAAGTGTCTTAGATGAAGAGATCATATATGTTTCATTTCTGGCAGTAGCACAGATGAAAGGAGTGCAGTCATTAACTTACATGGATTTTTAGTTCTAGCTTGACAGTGTAACTGTCATCTGGCCTTTTAACTCTACATCAGTATTATTGTACAGTTCTCTGCTTCCACCCAATACATAGTTATTCCCAACTGTTTACATGTAATGCTTCACAACACCATACACCATTCCTTCAAAGCCATACCTATTGGCTTTGCCATTCCCTGTTTTAGCCCCTTCGGTACTCATGATGAGCTCAGCTCGTCATGGCATATACCTCTCAGGTGCTCATGACGAGCTCAGCTCGTCATGACCACACCCGTTTTTATTGCTGTCCAGTACAGGAGAAGAATATCATCAGCAGCGATGTGGTTAAAAGTGGTCACTTTAATATCAGTCCTCAATCTGGGCTTGTGGCAAGTTACATTCAAAGTGCTCAGCAGTTTCAGTAGCGAGACGCCACCATCCAGATCAGCCATCGGGCCCTGTGCTAAACCCCACCTCCACCAGCAGTCTTGTGGGGAAGGGCAGGTGATTTCTGGACATGCCAAGCAACTGGCCCCGTCTAAACAAATAATCAGGTACAGCCACAGGTTCTAGAGAGAGGTAAAGGCTTGATCACACTCTGGGATCCCGGCGACACACAGCGGTTTTAGTGCGAGGGTATACGTAGACTTGCAAGTTCCGGGTGCAGTTAAGCCTTGGTTTACAACCGCAGGATGTGGTTTAGTCTTGCTTCAGTGCAGTGTAAGTCTGGCAAGCTACCACCACCTCTGTTGTGAACTGCATGTCCATTCTGGCAAGCCAAGATGGACTCTACTGGGCCCACCGTCAAACAGGATCCCTACATCGCTGGCTCAGGCAGACCCCACATCAGTATAATATGCACGCGCCACTCACACGCTGTAGAAACTAAGGACCCTCTAACATGAGGCTGAGCAAACCATTATCACAGTGAAGCCAATAGGCACTCCCCACTCGGCAAGCACAGGTAAAAAGGACGGACTCGCTGCTACCAATTAAATGTTGCCACCACAGCATATGTCAACTAATGCAGTGAGCTAAGAGTCACAATATTATGGAAGGAGGCCATGTTTTGTGCACCTCTCAGGACCACCGATGCTCACTCTGTCACAAACTGAGAAGGACTCTCAGCATACAAGCATGGATGCCTCAAGTGCTGAGGCTGAAAAAGAGATCAGAAATACACCAGAGATTCGTCTAAGGGTAACGTAAGCAGGGGTCCATGGTTGCAAAAGAAAATGTTAGGCTACTTCTACTGCAACACTCAGGCCTCAGAGTAATTTTCCTCTTCCCTTTGCCCAGAACAGTTTTTGGAAGAGTCATTGTCAGCTCAACCAGAGTGGAAAGGCATACTCAACAAAGACTCATGCAATGCAGCAATAGACAGAAGTGCAGGTAGGCTCTCAATTTAACTAATATTTCAAACACCCAGGGTGTTTGTTGTACACAGCTGGAAATAGGTACTCCAACAGGGGTATATACTAGTTAGCATTTCCAGTGCTTTACCTGGGAACCTCAACTGTCTTAGATGGCGAGTACTATCAGGAATAGAGGTTGTGGTGTTCAGCATCGGAGGCTTGCCGTGGTCCTAGCGGACTGGCTGCCCGGCTGTGGCTATACCATTTGTCACCTAGGTAAAGAACGGAATAAATGTAGGCTAGCAGTTTTCAGTGTTATTCTTAGAGTGAGGCCTAAGTGCCATTTTTACATGGAAGGAGTAAGTCATACCTTGAATAACTTGATTAAGGACACTGCTTTAACTACAAGATTTACACCCCTCAATCATTGGGGGTGGCTGTTATACCCTCTTCCAAAATTATTATTGTCAGTGTTATAGAGCACACTGTTCATGTTCAGTAGTCAATAAAGATCTCTTTTTACTTCTAAATTTATACACTCTAAATAAAAAGCTGAAGATTATAAACAGTTTTGACGTTTTCAGCCACAAGCACCGGGTTGAGTCTGGTGACTACAAAATGTGATTTAATGTATGCCCCGCAATGAACAATTCTTATTTCAGGCCCTGTGGAGTGACTGAAAAGACAGAACCGCGGGTCACACCAGTGTGTGGTGTCTCATCACCACTACCTTTCACCCTGACTAAGGTTCTTTGAGCAGTGCAATTTTGCTCCCATCCTGAGATACTGTAGGAGTGCCTCATAATCATGCCTTGTCAGCACTCGAATATATTCTGTGAGATTTATGTTACTAAGAAAAGATGGAGTATTGCATATAAAGTACTCATGAAAATTAACGAGACATCATTATGTGCATATAATGTGACTTATAAAGGTACATGTAATATTTCCAAATTAAAGTGTCAGGAGTAGTTAACGTTTGAGAACTGTCTCACTGTGAAATTGATAAACAGAATGTGTATGTGTAGACTAATGTTTAAACATTTATACATGTAACAAGAATTCTTTCATGCTGGTGCATTTAGAATGATATCTTCGTAATTCTTTGCAATTTATTCATGCATTTAGAAGCAGTATTTATTGTGTGTGTAGAAATGTGCACATATTTTGTAACCCTGTGTACTGCTAAATTGACATGAGTGGGCCTCAAGAAACCATTCAGTACAAACTCACTTTTAAAAGTCTAACATGTAAATCATTTAAAGTCTAACATGTCATTCCTATTTAACTTTTAACTTAGAATGTATTTAATTGTATTTTTGTTTCCACTGCAGGTGCAGACAAGGCCTCATTAGTTAGCATAAAAGGGTTTTGTTTTTATTAAATAGCAAGATATGAGAAGACAACGTTTGGCAAGGAGAAACAAGGTAATGAGCAAAGAGGCGAGTTCTCATGCAGGAGGAAAAGAATAACCAAGAATGAATGAAGTTGCAACTTATCGATGTGGGAAAGGTTGTACACGTGCCCAATTTGTGGCGAAATCCTTCAAAAGTACTAGAGAAAGTCATGTGGGATTGTCTGCCTGGAATGCAACTAATATCTTATGGTATAACTTAGTGAGGGACAGGAGAGACATTTTAGGACTTCACAGGGAGCAGATCTATGCTTCTGCTGCTTGATGCTACGTGGCACATGGTTGGAGCGCCTTCTACTGAAGACTAACAGCTGGCACCTTTATTCAATGCTTCTGGGTTTCGGGTTGTCCCTTTAAGGCAGTGTAGGGAGAGATAGCGTGCTCATGCTCTCCTTTTGAGAATCATTTGATGCTGTTTAATACTCAATTCTTTTTCCTGATTATTTGCATTGTCATTATATAATTAGTCATCTGCTTTGTGTTATATAGGGTAAATCTCTTATGGAGATTTGGACTCATTTTGTTTGTTCTGTATTTCTATATGATAATGTCAAGGCTGATCTATATCGATGTGTTTCTAAATTCATGATTAAATCTTACAACTCTCAGATTTAGTTGTCGAGTGGATTATTGTGTGACCAAACTGGCTACACTGTATTGAGATTCAATTGTGATTGTTTTCTCCATCTCACCTCTCAAGCTGCTGCAAAGACCATCTGGTTGAAGATAAATGTTCACGTGGGCCCAAGCTCTCTCAGCCTTCAGCCGGTTCACTAACTGGGGTGAGGGGCAATTATCCAGTGATAGTGCCCACTCTGCACATCAATGAAGCCCCATGATTACTCAATCGAAAAGCCTCCCTAGCAATAAAGGCCTGCTTTCCGCAACTTTCAAGCTTGTGATGTAATAATGTTCCAGCCCCAATTCAGGACGTCACCTTTACGCCTTTCTCTGCTGATACTGCTTAGTTAGCCCTCTTAAAGGCACTCATGATGAAATCACAAAACAATACCTAGCAAATACATTAAGCAAATAGCACGCAGTTCATGTAAGCTTTTTTAAACTAAATCCTCTGGAGCAGTTTTACAACCCTTGTTCGCCCCAACAAGAACGCCCTAATCGCATCAATGGACAGTCTGGAGGCATTATCACTGAGATAATTGCCCTTCACCCTGGTTCTAAGCTCTGTCCTTTACTCCACATCCAGGGTGGACACAATCATGAGATGTTAATTGGCATTCATGGGCGCTGCACAGTAAAGAACATGCAAAGGTCGGTATATTCCTCCCAGGAAGGTTAACATCCTTTCAAACAGTTGCCACTTTTCGGAGCAGCTTCCATCGATAAAGGGTTAATGCTGTAGCCTGAAAGCTCAAGCCCTCTCCTGGGAGCGCAGGGCTGCGGGTTTTCATTTTAAGTAACCCTAACACGGCGTGTGATGAAGCGCCCCTCGAGTGTGACAGGCAGAGAGTGAGAGACAGGCGAGGAGGGAGGGAGGCTGACCGAGCTGCCCGCAGACCTACTCCTGCTACAGAGGTAAGAGAGAACGCCGCCGATGCTGCTTTACGACACGGGATGAGAGAGATATGTTTTTTGTTTTAAATGTTAAGAATTTAGAGGGGGGGGGGGGTTGTGGTTGCTGCTTCGATGAGATACTATGTCCCAAAAATATATTTTATGTTGTAGCCAACAGTGCAGGAGCAAGCTGCACGCGTGTAGCTTGGGTGGCGTAAAACATTATCCCTAGTAAAGTCATGTGTGGGGATGCACGTGAGAAGGCCACCCAGCCACATAAATGTGCAGTTTAATTAGAATTTTTTTATAGCGTAAATGGTTTGATGTGTTGTTAAAATGTTGGAAATTAGAAATTAGAAATGTAGCGCCCAATACTGGAGATTTGCTTTGTTTCTAAGCGCTACCAATTTTGGGAGATAGGGCAAGTAAATCACAGGGACATAATGTGATCTGCCCAGGATTACACAATTTGGTTAAGTGTGGAAGATGGTATTAAGACTCGCGCTCTGGTTACGTAGGGGTGATGTCATGCAGATCTCTGCCTTGGAGGATGAAATCTCACCAAGGCCAGCTCAGCGATTCGTCGTCGTCTGGAGTCATCCTGAGCACACGTTTCATTGTGTAATAGTTTTGTTAAAAAAACCTGGCAAAACGCCTGTCAACCAGGGATGATTTTAGAACACTATTAACGCACGTTTATTGACGTAGCTCAAGAAGTGAACTTTTTTTTATAGTTTTATGGGCTGCTAAACGAGATAGCAGTTGGTTATCAGGTGCCAATAAAAGATTAATGTATTGTTTACATAGTCTACACAGCAAACTGAATTGTTCCCCGACACTTTCATAATAGGTGTTATTACCCAAAGAGTGGTTATCATTTTATTAACTTCGGAAGCATGAAAGGTCAAGTTGATTCTGCCTGAATTCTAGATCCCAGTTTGCTGTACTGTACTGTACACTGAGTTACCGTGGAGTACCGTGGAGTTATTTTACTTAGACATGGCCCTGGCTGCAACATTTTGACATTAAAGGAAATGTGGAGTGCATCCCAGTGTGCTGCTGTGCACGAAAGTTTGGTGGTACAGTAGTATAATGGAACCACCCAAAGAACCAGTGTTTCATCTTAAGGTCACAGGTTCGAATCCTTCCTCTCACATCAAACGAATGCCATTCAAATGGGCAGCACACATGTGATTTTAAATTTTCTGTAGTTTGGTATTAAATGTCTATGTTAATTTCATAGCAGCAGCACAACTCTCTTTTACTGACCGCGATCCCATGCTTTCCTAAGGAATTAAGGTTTATATAAAAATCCCTCAGGGCAATGAATAGGTTTTAACAAAAAATAAATACATTACTCCTAGTCTCTTGCCAAGGGTCCTACGAGTCTAACCCCCCCCCCATAATGTGCTTCGAATGTTACCCCAACCATCTTCAATCATTTTGATATAGATTCTCATAAACTTTAGGCAGTTAGTGCTTTTGTTGCAAAATAAGGACATGGACTTACAGTTTTTCCTAGCAGACTGCTACCAGCGTTACTGAAATATTAAGGCTGCCTGCATTTGATTCCACCTCATGCCTTTTTTCATCCACCACCCTACACTTTCTGTATTCCATTGCCATTCTCTGTCCCATCTTGCTCTTCTGTGTTCTTGCTTTCTTTTCCACCTTTCTCTCTCTTGCTCTGTGTTTGATGATGAAAAATGAACCCAGTATTTGTAAAGAGCGAACTAATCACTTATTAGGATCTCAAGGCGCTGGGGGCCATCGGGGAGATTGAGTGAGCTATTGCCCAGAGTCACAGGATGCTGAGCTGATCTGCCTCTGGCGCTCGAACCGTGAGCCCCACGCTCCGGAGTCAGCCGCCCTGGCCGCTGTGCCACACCTCTCCCACAATTTATTTATTTTATTTAAAGAGTTTTGTATAGCGCTGGATAGACCCGAAGGTATCAGAGTGCTTTACATAAGGTTCTGCATAGTTGCAAACTTACATCAGTTACAAGTTACCAATGATACCTATAAGATCAGGACTCCAAAAGTGAGTTCTGGTACCCAGCACCTGTGCAAATTAAGCAGGGTAGTCAGAGTTGGACTGGCCCTACGGGATAGAGGGTAACCGACAGTGAGTGTGAAGGGTTGGTTGAGGTGGATGGAAGAATACCAATTGCCTTAAGTGCTGCATAAGCTGAGGGATCCTCCCATATCCAGCCCGAAAGCAGCCATCAGAGACCCTCAAAGTTTCTTGTAGCTACAGTTGATGTATATTATCTGCTGCTGAGAAACAATGATCCTGAGTGTTGTAGCAGACACCAGCATATTCAACTATTTCAAGAGTTCTTCTTCTGAAATGCATGTCTTGTTTATTGGTCTGATAAATATAGTTGTAAAATTCAACTGTAACTTTTATATAATTTAAAAATATATATTTTCTGGTATGATGTGAGGTTTGTATGCATTTTTACTAATCATTTGGTATAATAATCCACATTTTGTAAAGCGCACAATCACCCGTAAGGGTCTCTAGGCGCTGGGGGCCGTCGGGAAGATTAAGCAAGCTATTGCCCAGAGTCACATGGTGCTGGGCTAATCTGCTGCCGGAGCCGGGGATCGAACTGTGATCCCCAGATTCCGGAGTCAGTCGCCCTGGCCGCGGCGCCACACCTAGTTTAAGCATCCATTTGGTATCATAAGTATGTACAGTTGTCTTTATGGTGCACAACAGGTAATCCCTGAATAACTCCTGCCTCACTCCCCTAAGCCGCCTACTCATCTCTGTCCGCCCTCCCGGCGCTGTTGCGAAGGCGCGTTGCTGTATCTCCCATGCATGAAATATCTTAAGGTTCATTATCGGTCGCAGCCGGGCTGCGCAAAGTTCTATGGTGGTGGAAGATTTTAATATAATAGTCGTCGAGCATGGAAGGAGTGGGGAGTTCCAGTGTTCTGAGACGTTTTAGGCACAACAATTCCCTATAGCCTCCTCTGAAGTAGTCTCGAGAGACCCCCCCATTGTTTGGTCAAGGCTTTCTCCTCCCCTTGTGCCAGTCTAGACCGCTTCTCCATAGTGAGAATCTACCACAGTTTTTCGATACATTTCTGTTCAGATGGTAGGGTTTGTTGTCCCCTTAGGCTCAAGATGGTTCGTTAAGCCGCCAACAGGAGGTGGGATATCAATTTACCTAAAGAACCATGCTTTTTTGTTCAGTGTTCGGAGTCCAGTATTGGAACATTTTACATAGGCCACTCTTCAGATATTTCTGGTTTCCAGTTAGTGTTGTGTTCCACCACGACTAATTAACGATAATTAGAAATTTGTATAACGACGGATCGTGAGAACCTCATAAATTTTCAATACTTGGTGGGAAATACATCTAATCAGAAAAGAGGTCTGAGAATGTTGACATGTGAGATCCTACAGAAATGTATCTTTAAACAACACACAGACAGGCTCGGTGCTGGACATGCAATCAATATATCCTGGAATCACATAAAATGGAGGTTCCGGTGTGTCCCCAAGGTGGAGTCATAAAGTACTGTTCAATCGCAGTCAGGATCTGCATTATTTTCATCAAATCTAACTCCAAACAAATTGGCAAAATGAAAAAAGTAATGGGGAACATATTCAGTCCAACTTAATTAGTAACAAAGCGATTCAATTTTAAGGTTGGGGTTTAATAAACCTGGTGCAGTGGTCTATGTTGCATGGTATAAAGCCATACAGATAACTTGGAGAGTCTTTGCACATGCTTAATGAATCAATCAATCAGAATTTATAAAGCGCACCTTATCACCCGATAGACGCTTGGTTGATATGGGACTAATCTCTGGTCTTAAGTTTGAATCATTAATGAGTTCAGGGAGTACATTTGTTTGTTGCAGAAAATAGTTCAGTGGTTAAATGCCTTTTCTGTAGAGATGCCTATTTAGCCTGCAAGTCACAATTGATAGTCATGTAAAATAGCTCAGTGGTTTATGCACCCACGGCAAACTTCTACATGTAACTTGAAAGGCGTAATTCTCAATACTTGAAGGTTTTAACTCAATATTTTGTTATTTAAGGTTGATTAAAGGTATTTGGTTGGGAAGTAATATATACTTATTTTTAAGTATTATTCCAACACACACATAGATCTGGAGTTAAGAACGCTTTTAGATGGTAAACAACCTTTACAACGCAACTTTTACATCGCAGAGCCTTTACAACGCAACCATTACAACGCAAACTATTACAACGCATTGCTCTGGGGGGGGCTCTAGGATAGGGAATAGGTTAATTTACTATCCAATAACCTTCCCTAGTGTCCACGGGGACTGGAGTTGGAATAGTAAATTAAACTATTCACTATCCAGCACACCAAAGCATTATGCGTTGTAATGGACTGCGATGTAATACTTGCGTTGTAAAGGCATGCGATGTAAAAGCATGAGTTGTAATGTCATACATCCCTTTTAGATATCATGTTTTCCCTTGGAAACTTGTGAAGTGACACCCACTTGAACATTGTTATTGAATCAGGAAGAAAGCTTCCAGCTGTGCTGCTCCACTTGACCCCCCCCCAGTGACGTCACACAAACTGATGGGCCCCTCTGCAGAATGTGATTAGGGGCCCCGGAGTCTCCCATATCTCACAGATATTCACTGGTGGTGTGCTGAATGGAGGGCCCCTTCCGTCAGAGCAATAAACTCGGACTCATGCAATTCACAGTTGCCCCGGAAGTGAGCCGTTTAGTACTGGCTGCTCCCCACTCCGCGCCCCCCAGATTACAGCTTACATCACGAAGAGAAATGGAAGTGGTTGAACCTCATACATGAGTCCTGGGTCAGCACATATCAGTTTCAGTTTATATCTGCACATATCATACGGTCTCATTCAGTTACACTGAGTAGGACCGGCCCAGGTCCTGTAAAGGCTCAGACGTAGCTGCAGGAACCAGAATCCAGCTCGAGCTCTAAATAGCATTAAAACAGGATACATTGTATTGATGGGCTCTACAGAACGGGAAACAGCCTATACAACGAGGTTTTCACCAGGTTGTACCTTTACCACGCATTTTTAACCATGCACGTTTTTAGAACGCATGTGCTTGTACAATATTTGTCTTTACCACATATTTAAGGTGAGTTCGGGTATGGGAGTCTCCCCCACAAATACATTGTTATATATATATATATATATATATATATATATATATATATATATATATATATATATATATATATATCCAACGCACACAGGAGACCCAAATGGAGAGATGCCACAACTGAGGTAAGTTTCAGCTCACTTTATTTCAAAAGCGGACAGCCTGCCAGCAGGAAGCTTCAAGGAACAGCCTTCTTTATTTCTTTTGACGCCAGACGCGTTTCAGGATACAACCTTTCTTCAGTGGCGTGTGGAGCATAATGACTGGAAGCGCTGCAAAGCGTGCATATTTAAAGTTCCAACACCTGACCCCCAGTGGGCGTGGCCTATGGCTTTCTGGGTGATGTAGTGCACTAAGATGAATCCCAAGTGGGTGCATTGCTTACAGTCTCCAAGTGGCCCTATTCATAAGTGCTGAAAGTCCTGGAAGGGACCTGCCACGCTTTGTGGCCGCCGCACTGAGCCATGGAGCTGATCTCCCCCCTGCAAGGTGTGGTAAAGGCTTATATTGCAAAAGCATATGCTTTCTAAAAAAATGTGTGGCAAAACATGCGTGGTAAAGGCATGCTGAGTATTTCCCTGTGTTGTTCCATCATATAGCCCTACAGAACAGGGTTATTATCATAGGAAAATTGTTAGTAATGAACAAGGCAGTTCGTGGACAATCTTGCATTTTGAATTAGTAACGCTAAAACCTGTAATTGTCGACTGTTGAGCACGTAGTATATAAGAAGCTATTATTGATCTGAATCAAATTAATTACCTGTAGACAGGGTTGGATTGAGATCAAAAATAGGCCCGAGCATGCAAAAAAAAAGTGGCCCACATTTGCACATTTATTTTCCGAAAAACACTGCTGCGATGGAGTTTTATGAAAAGAAGGGGGGGGTCTCTGACAGAGGTATGTTTTCTTAGCTTCACTTAGATAAAAAAATTTACAGATAAGTCCAAACTGGTGAAGAAACACACTTGAAAACAAGTGAGGCCACTTCTGCTCAGGCCCCCTGCCACGCTTAATATGCATACATTAATGGCCGGCCCAGCAAGAGAAAGTGAGTGACACGTCTGCCTGTTGGTGAAAGGGAGTTAACGGATGCCCATCTGCCTCCAGAAAGGCCACTCGGGTACCCGCTGGCCGCATCCAAACAACACAGACACCGCACAAATTGCCCCCCCAGGTTGCCCAAAAAGATTGCCCACAGCTGGAACTCGGATACCGCCCCCTCAGTCATTGCCCGAGTCCCCGCCTTACCAATCCGAGGCTGCCTGCAGATGCACTATATCAAATATTTCAATCGGAGGAGTTCCGTGAGATCCTCTGCTGTGTGATGTCACAAGGTAATTGATAAATAGTTAAGGTACTATTAGAACATTAATATACATAGGTCTCTCTCTCTCTCTCCGATGTCAGGACACTAATGATATTAGTTTTCGTCAGCCGCAAAAGCACCAATGTACAATGAAGGGCGGATGGAGGGCGAAAGGTGAATGAGCTTTCAGCCTTGGCCTCCATCAGTATAAAACATTTGGTTCCAAACGAGACATGAAAGCCTTCCTGTAGTGTGCGTTCTAGCTTCCCGTCTGCGAGCGTGTGACGCAACACGTCATGACGGGAAGCGTGGGAGTAGTGCGCATGCGCGAACGGCGGTTTGCGCTTCAGAGTGCCCGGAGCAGTAGCGCTGTACGCACGCTCGGCGCTCTTTCTGCCATATGTCTTTCTATAATAATAAATCCATCTGCAACCTTATAACCAGTGTTGTGGTCATCATTGGGAGGAACAAACCAACATTATAGTGGCGACGAGGAGTGGGATCTCCCACACACACACTCCCCTACAAAAAAAAAAATCAAGAAGAGAGGAAAGGAAGACCAAGGACCATCAGGAACCCAATCAGGAACATTGTTCAGTGCAAACTGAAGCTGGAAGAGCAGAAGGAGCGTGGCAGAAGCGTGCAAGTGAGGGCAACAACCTATCAGTACCCCCAGAGCCAGAAGGCACAAGAGACCAGCAGAGTAAGCAAGGTAGGAAGGCGGCAGTGCCCCACTAAGCCCTGGCGGAAGGAGGAAATAGTGGAGAAGGGGGAGGAAGAGAACCCCGTCCTGACACAGAGCAGGAGGAGAGTACCAGTACGTCAGGCAACCCCAGGAACCGGGAAGAATACGCCAGCGCGCCCAGCAGCCCCAGAAATCAAGTGGAAGAACCGGAGCGACAAGCAAAAATGAGCACCCAAGCGACCTCGCTCACAGCGCTGATCCCATTTCTGCCCAAACCAGGTGAACCCCAAATGAAGTGGGAGGACTGGAAGGAGTACTTCAAAAACTACCTGGAAGCATTAGAAGATGAAAATGGTTTGAGTTCTCAAGTGCGAGAAAAAAATGTATACTGCTGCACAACCTGGGCCCTGAAGGAATCAGAGTGTTCAAGAACATTGAGCCAGCAACCCGGCAAGAGGTGGACGACGAGGTGTTCAAACATGCCCTGGAAGACCTGGACACACACTTTCGCCCGGCAGTATGTGTCTCCGTTGATCGCTACAATTTCCAACAGAGAAAACAAGGTGAAGGAGAACCCATCGAAGACTATGTGGCAGCTTTAAGGAGACTAGCGGTCACGTGCAAGTATGGCACACTACAAGATGATTTTATAAAGGATCAGATTGTGATGCATACCACCAACAAGGCTGTGCAGGACAAGTTATGGGCACATGGTGAAGCAACACTAAAGGAGGTAATTGCGATGGTGAAGAAAGCGGGCTTTCGAAGCGTTGCGCTGAGGCGGCGAAACGGGAGAATGTGCAGAAAGTGATGGTCAACAAAGTGGATGACGCTGAAGCGCCAGGAAGACACAAGATGGCGCCAGGAGAGAGCAGAGGAGTCGGCAAGTGGGCGGGAAAACCGGGGCAAACAGGGAAGCAAGCAGGAGACAGTAAAACTGCATGCTACAGGTGTGGAAGTACGAACCACTCGGCCCAAGACAAGCGATGCCCAGCTTGCCGAGCAAAATGCATGTTCTGCGGCCTGATGGGCCATTACGAGAAGGTGTGTCGGCGTAAAGGGAAGAAGTCGATGGTGAAATTCATTGCACAAACTCAACCAGAGGCAGACTCGGAGGAAGTATCAGATGAGGACGACCGAGTGCTATGCATCGAAGAACAAGTGATGGGTATTGTGTAGTTTGGTCTGCCCTGTTCCCATGATGCACTGGGCCAGGGACAGACTAATTTGCATGTAGCCAGGTTCTGAGCTGGGATGGTGCAGTGAGCTAAAAAACGGTGATGGATCAAGCCCTGATCTGTTGACTGGGTAGGAGTGTCTTGCTTAATTCAGATACTCTGTCCATCACCACCCCCTTTTTGAATCGTTTTGGCCACCACAAGTGTGGAAGGGTATACTCAGATGTGAGTCCCTTGCTCACTGCACCATCAGGATTCAAGCAAGCCGGGCCGAACACAGCTGTAATGCCAGAAACCGGTCCCCGGAAGCTTGTTTCCTTTCTGGTAAAGAATTGGCTGTGTAGTTTGGTCTGCCCTGTTCCCATGATGCACTGGGCCAGGGACAGACTAATTTGCATGTAGCCAGGTTCTGAGCTGGGATGGTGCAGTGAGCTAAAAAACGGTGATGGATCAAGCTCTGATCTGTTGACTGGGTAGGAGTGTCTTGCGTAATTCAGATACTCTGTCCATCACCACCCCCTTTTTGAATCGTTTTGGCCACCACAAGTGTGGAAGGGTATACTCAGATGTGAGTCCCTTGCTCACTGCACCATCAGGATTCAAGCAAGCCGGGCCGAAGACGGCTGTAATGCCAGAAACCGGTCCCCGGAAGCTTGTTTCCTTTCTGGTAAAGAATTGGCTGTGTAGTTTGGTCTGCCCTGTTCCCATGATGCACTGGGCCAGGGACAGACTAATTTGCATGTAGCCAGGTTCTGAGCTGGGATGGTGCAGTGAGCTAAAAAACGGTGATGGATCAAGCCCCGATCTGTTGACTGGGTAGGAGTGTCTTGCTTAATTCAGATACTCTGTCCATCACCACCCCCTTTTTGAATCGTTTTGGCCACCACAAGTGTGGAAGGGTATACTCAGATGTGAGTCCCTTGCTCACTGCACCATCAGGATTCAAGCAAGCCGGGCCGAAGACGGCTGTAATGCCAGAAACCGGTCCCCGGAAGCTTGTTTCCTTTCTGGTAAAGAATTGGCTGTGTAGTTTGGTCTGCCCTGTTCCCATGATGCACTGGGCCAGGGACAGACTAATTTGCATGTAGCCAGGTTCTGAGCTGGGATGGTGCAGTGAGCTAAAAAACGGTGATGGATCAAGCCCTGATCTGTTGACTGGGTAGGAGTGTCTTGCTTAATTCAGATACTCTGTCCATCACCACCCCC
The DNA here is from genome assembly GCF_964261635.1 of Lissotriton helveticus. Lineage (NCBI taxonomy): Eukaryota > Metazoa > Chordata > Amphibia > Caudata > Salamandridae > Lissotriton > Lissotriton helveticus. The sequence continues at coordinate 719,548,598 of NC_136073.1, forward strand.
TTTTTGAATCGTTTTGGCCACCACAAGTGTGGAAGGGTATACTCAGATGTGAGTCCCTTGCTCACTGCACCATCAGGATTCAAGCAAGCCGGGCCGAAGACGGCTGTAATGCCAGAAACCGGTCCCCGGAAGCTTGTTTCCTTTCTGGTAAAGAATTGGCTGTGTAGTTTGGTCTGCCCTGTTCCCATGATGCACTGGGCCAGGGACAGACTAATTTGCATGTAGCCAGGTTCTGAGCTGGGATGGTGCAGTGAGCTAAAAAACGGTGATGGATCAAGCCCTGATCTGTTGACTGGGTAGGAGTGTCTTGCTTAATTCAGATACTCTGTCCATCACCACCCCCTTTTTGAATCGTTTTGGCCACCACAAGTGTGGAAGGGTATACTCAGATGTGAGTCCCTTGCTCACTGCACCATCAGGATTCAAGCAAGCCGGGCAAAAGACGGCTGTAATGCCAGAAACCGGTCCCCGGAAGCTTGTTTCCTTTCTGGTAAAGAATTGGCTGTGTAGTTTGGTCTGCCCTGTTCCCATGATGCACTGGGCCAGGGACAGACTAATTTGCATGTAGCCAGGTTCTGAGCTGGGATGGTGCAGTGAGCTAAAAAACTGTGATGGATCAAGCCCTGATCTGTTGACTGGGTAGGAGTGTCTTGCTTAATTCAGATACTCTGTCCATCACCACCCCCTTTTTGAATCGTTTTGGCCACCACAAGTGTGGAAGGGTATACTCAGATGTGAGTCCCTTGCTCACTGCACCATCAGGATTCAAGCAAGCCGGGCCGAAGACGGCTGTAATGCCAGAAACCGGTCCCCGGAAGCTTGTTTCCTTTCTGGTAAAGAATTGGCTGTGTAGTTTGGTCTGCCCTGTTCCCATGATGCACTGGGCCAGGGACAGACTAATTTGCATGTAGCCAGGTTCTGAGCTGGGATGGTGCAGTGAGCTTAAAAAACGGTGATGGATCAAGCCCTGATCTGTTGACTGGGTAGGAGTGTCTTGCTTAATTCAGATACTCTGTCCATCACCACCCCCTTTTTTTATCGTTTTGGCCACCACAAGTGTGGAAGGGTATACTCAGATGTGAGTCCCTTGCTCACTGCACCATCAGGATTCAAGCAAGCCGGGCCGAAGGCGGCTGCAATGCCAGAAACCGGTCCCCGGAAGCTTGTTTCCTTTCTGGTAAAGAATTGGCTGTGTAGTTTGGTCTGCCCTGTTCCCATGATGCACTGGGCCAGGGACAGACTAATTTGCATGTAGCCAGGTTCTGAGCTGGGATAGTGCAGTGAGCTAAAAAACGGTGATGGATCAAGCCCTGATCTGTTGACTGGGTAGGAGTGTCTTGCTTAATTCAGATACTCTGTCCATCACCACCCCCTTTTTTTATCGTTTTGGCCACCACAAGTGTGGAAGGGTATACTCAGATGTGAGTCCCTTTCTCACTGCACCATCAGGATTCAAGCAAGCCGGGCCGAAGACGGCTGTAATGCCAGAAACCGGTCCCCGGAAGCTTGTTTCCTTTCTGGTAAAGAATTGGCTGTGTAGTTTGGTCTGCCCTGTTCCCATGATGCACTGGGCCAGGGACAGACTAATTTGCATGTAGCCAGGTTCTGAGCTGGGATGGTGCAGTGAGCTAAAAAACTGTGATGGATCAAGCCCTGATCTGTTGACTGGGTAGGAGTGTCTTGCTTAATTCAGATACTCTGTCCATCACCACCCCCTTTTTGAATCGTTTTGGCCACCACAAGTGTGGAAGGGTATACTCAGATGTGAGTCCCTTGCTCACTGCACCATCAGGATTCAAGCAAGCCGGGCCGAAGACGGCTGTAATGCCAGAAACCGGTCCCCGGAAGCTTGTTTCCTTTCTGGTAAAGAATTGGCTCTGTAGTTTGGTCTGCCCTGTTCCCATGATGCACTGGGCTAGGGACAGACTAATTTGCATGTAGCCAGGTTCTGAGCTGGGATGGTGCAGTGAGCTAAAAAACGGTGATGGATCAAGCCCTGATCTGTTGACTGGGTAGGAGTGTCTTGCTTAATTCAGATACTCTGTCCATCACCACCCCCTTTTTGAATCGTTTTGGCCACCACAAGTGTGGAAGGGTATACTCAGATGTGAGTCCCTTGCTCACTGCACCATCAGGATTCAAGCAAGCCGGGCCGAAGACGGCTGTAATGCCAGAAACCGGTCCCCGGAAGCTTGTTTCCTTTCTGGTAAAGAATTGGCTGTGTAGTTTGGTCTGCCCTGTTCCCATGATGCACTGGGCCAGGGACAGACTAATTTGCATGTAGCCAGGTTCTGAGCTGGGATGGTGCAGTGAGCTAAAAAACGGTGATGGATCAAGCCCTGATCTGTTGACTGGGTAGGAGTGTCTTGCTTAATTCAGATACTCTGTCCATCACCACCCCCTTTTTTTATCGTTTTGGCCACCACAAGTGTGGAAGGGTATACTCAGATGTGAGTCCCTTGCTCACTGCACCATCAGGATTCAAGCAAGCCGGGCCGAAGACGGCTGTAATGCCAGAAACCGGTCCCCGGAAGCTTGTTTCCTTTCTGGTAAAGAATTGGCTGTGTAGTTTGGTCTGCCCTGTTCCCATGATGCACTGGGCCAGGGACAGACTAATTTGCATGTAGCCAGGTTCTGAGCTGGGATGGTGCAGTGAGCTAAAAAACTGTGATGGATCAAGTCCTGATCTGTTGACTGGGTAGGAGTGTCTTGCTTAATTCAGATACTCTGTCCATCACCACCCCCTTTTTGAATCAAGCGCTCCGATAAACCACGTGCAGACATGCTGATTGGGGGAGTGAAATTGGCTCGGGGTCCCCATACACCATAGTCCAGAGGTCGGTATGGGAAGACGAATTTAAGCCCATCCTGGGTTCCAAAATGGAACCGCCAGACATACGTCCGATCTCGTACATGGAAAACCCCATTCCCATGGTGGGCTACCGGAGCCTGAAGTTTGAATTCAGGGGGAGATCTGCAGTGTGCAAACTGTATGTAGCAGAGAAAGGCCCCTCTGTACTAGGATGGCGAGATCAGGGAGATCTTGGAATCAAGCTGGATCCGGGTGGTGTGGAACAAGTGTTGCTGACGGACTGCGGTAAATGGCCAGACGTAGAGAAAGTGAGAAGAGACTTCCCCAAGGTGTTTGGGGGTAAGGTAGGCAAGTTGGGGAAGTTTATGCACAAGATAGTCCTAAAGGAAAACTCACAGCCGGTGTCCCACAAGGTCCGAAACATACCCATAGCGGTAAAAGAAGCGGTAAGGCTTGAGCTGCACAGACTAGAGGAACAAGGAATCATCGAACCCATCGACAGTTGGGAGTGGTTGGCGCCCCTAGTGGTCGCCAGAAAACCCAACTGCAAGGTGCTTTTGTGTGTGGACCTGCACGAGCTGAACAACTGCCTCGTCGTGGAAAAATTTCCCTTGCCAAGGATTGAGGAAATGTTAGCCAAAACAGGAGGTGTCAAGTGGTTTTCCACGGTGGGTCTCATGTCCGCCTTCCATCAAATAGACTTGCACCCATCCAGCCGGAGATTCACGTCGTTCATCACGCCCTATGGGTGCTATAGGTTTCGCAGGATGCCCTTTGGGACGGCGTCCGCCGCAGCGGTGTTCCAGAAACTGATGCACCGCTTGTTCAAAGATGTCGACGGCATCCAATACTTCCAAATGACATCTTGGTCATGGGAATGGACCAGGAGGATCATGACAGGAAACTCTACAAAGTGCTGAGTGTGCTACAGGAGAAAGGCCTGACGGCGGAGAGGGAAAAGTGTAAACTGGGCATGCCAACCGTCACGTACTTGGGGCACGAAATAGGAGGACAAGGGATCACCCCCAAGAAAGGAAATGTGAAGCCCATTTGTGATGCCAGAGCCCCAATCAACAAAGAGGAAGTGAGGTCATTCCTAGGCATGGAGGAGTACTATAGCAGGTTTGTCCAGCACTTTGCCTCGAAAACCCACAAACTGAGGCAGCTGGTCAGGGAAAAGACGGCGTTCCAGTGGGACGAAGAAGCACAAAAGGAATTTGAAGAGTTGAAATGAACATCAGCCTAGCGGTGCCGCTACACGGACACGATCCCTCAGGACAAACGATTTTGACCACGGATGCCAGCAATAAGGGTCTAGGAGCGGTACTGGCGCAGGACAGAGAAGACAACACAGTGGAAACCCTGAGTTTTGCGTCCAGAGCGTTATCCCCATGGAACAAAAGTTTAGCGTCATTGAGAAAGAAATGCTAGCTGTAACATGGACCATGGGAAAGTTCCGACAGTTCCTGTGGGGAACGAGATTCCGTTTGCAAACAGACCACGAGCCACTGGTCAAGGTGCTCAACTCGAGTGGGCACGACACGGCCACTCCGCGCATAGCCAAAATGACCCTTAAGCTCTTGGACTACAGGTATGATGTAGTATACATCCCTGGCACGCGTAATAAAGTTGCGGATTATCTCAGCAGGGCTGCAGCCATGGAAGAAGCGCCAAATCCTGATTTGGAGAACGAGGAGATGGTAGCGGTGATGGAAGACACAGAAAGAGCCATCAGCAGGCAGAAGTGGGCACGTGCCTACGAAGAAGATGAAGAGTTGCAGGAAGTCAAAGACTGCCTCAAAAAAGGGTGGCCAGAGAAGAAGAGATTGAGGGACATGATCAGAAAATTTTACGAAGTGCGAGAAGAATTATCAGTGAGCGATTCCGGCATCTTCTTGTATTGAGGGGACAAAGTAGTTCCCCCAAAATCATTAGTGGCAACCCTCCTGTGTCAGCTACATGAAGGTCATTTAGGCATTGTCAAAACCAAAGAGAGAGTGAAGCAAATGTACTGGTGGCCAGGAATGGATATCCAAGTGGAGAGACATGTAAGAGACTGTGCCCAGTGCCAATGCGCTGACAAAACATTGAAACCATTAAGGCCAGCATTAGGTATATTTGAAAGCCCATGTATCCCGTGGGAAGATGTGTCAGTCGACATACTGGGTCCACTGTTGGTTAACCAAGGGACAGCGAAATACTTGTGCGTTATGGTAGACAAATATTCCAAGTGGCCGGAAGTTCATGTGCAAGAGGACATGGAGTCAGACACGGTGATAAAGTTCCTCACATCTGTGTTCCTAAGAGAAGGAATTCCAAGAACTATCCTGACAGACAATGGGCCACAGTTCACATCAGAGAAATGGATCAGATACACGGAGAGAAATGGAATCAAATCCAAGCACACTTCAGTATATCACCCCGCAAGCAATGGACAGGTAGAAAGGTTCAACCGGGTCCTCATGGGGTCCATCCAAGCCGCCATAATGAAGGGCAAAGACTGGGAAGCAGAAATCCAGAGCATGATGTGGGCGTACAGGATTACACCCACGTCGACTGGCTACAGCCCCTTCCAAATCTTGAGGGGCAGGCACCCTTTCACTAAGGACAACGTGATTTGGAGAGAAAAAAACATCACCAGCAAATGGTCCCCGGCGGTGGTCCAGCATAACCTGGAGAAGGCGCAGAGGGTGTACACCGAGCATTACAACCGGAGGAGGAATGTGAGAGAAGCGGATCTGGAAAGAGGAGAATGGGTGAGGGTGAAGTTGGCAGTACTGAAAAAGAAAGGAGAAAGCAAGTACAGCCCACCCTTACGAGTGGAAGAAGTGCATGACAGAGCCGCACTAGTCAGTGACGGGAAGGTGTGGTCCCAAGATCGCATGACGAAGATAAACAAAATTGTGAGATGGCCTACAGAAGAAGGAAGCAATCACTCAGTCCAAACTCAAGAGGATGGGGTGGAAAGTGCGACTGCAGGAGACGACGGCCAAGAAAGCGAAGGAGAACAAGTAAGGAGAGAAGACCCAGAGACACCGAGAGGGAGAGAGACAATAGCCGAAAGGGGAACCATGCACCAGAGAGGTGAGCCAAGTATGCAGAGAGAGGCAGCAGTGAGTCATGCACCGGAAGGAGCCTGTGAAGTCACCTCTCCGGTAAGATGCACACGAGCAGGAAGAAAGGTGGTCAAACCCACACGCTTTAGAGACTATATATTGGAAGACTGTTGAGCGATGGACTCATTGATTGTGTGTGTGGAAAAAAGGGAGATATTTAGTGTGCGTTCTAGCTTCCCGTCTGCGAGCGTGTGACGCAACACGTCATGACGGGAAGCGTGGGAGTAGTGCGCATGCGCGCACGGCGGTTCGCACTTCAGAGTGCCCGGAGCAGTAGCGCTGTACGCACGCTCGGCGCTCTTTCTGCCATATGTCTTTATATAATAATAAACCCATCTGCAACCTTATAACCAGTGTCCTGGTCATCATTGGGAGGAATAAACCAACATTATACTTCCTTCTAGTCACTCGCAGAATTAGCCTCGATGACTCATCCGGTGGCATTTTAAGGATTTGATGGGCTCAGAGCAAGAAAACGTTTGGGGGCAGCTCTATTCGAAAAACGTTGCAATTTATTACCCTTTTTTTGTTGCTAATTTAATCCATATGTTGCTAAAACAAAATATGGATTTATACCTTCAAAGTTGAGATACATAAATACACAGAAGCAATCTTGACCGGAAGTTCACTTTGCTTGAGCGTCTCTTGGAAGGTGGGGCCCCGGGCCATTGCCGACTTTGCTAATGCCTTATACGGTCTCTGCACTGATCCAATGACTGACAGAGGCCTTCCCACACATATCGAACACCGACTTTCTCATTAAAAACCCTTCCATGCTCCATCCCCCGTACCCTCTTAGGGGCTTATTTCCAAGCCCCTTGCGCGGCTGGTACAACACTTTTTCCCATATTAAAAGTGACGCGCCAGCAGCGCGAGGGGTTGTAAATAAACATTTTAATACCCAGAAAGAGGATCGTCCGTAGGTTGAGATAGAAGCACCGACGTAGATCCGTAAGAGAGAGTGTGACATGCGCAGATAGGCACAACGTTGAAATAGACAATTGTCCACAAAGAGGCACGCGCAGGGAGACCAACCTCCAGATACATCAAAGTTATGTTTTGCGAGTCCTTAATAGCGAATTTTAAGGATTCGCTATTAAAGACTCGCAAAACGGAATGCATGTAGGAATCGCAATATTATTTGCGATTTCTACTGATTCCTTTTTTGCGATTCGCTAATTGCTAATCGCAAATAAGGAATGGCTTTCCCATTCATACCAATGAATGGGGAGTCATTCTTTATTTGCGATTAGCAATTAGCAAATCGCAAATGTGCCGCAATTTCAAGGGTGCCAGGGTGTCCAAAGGACACCCTGTTGCACCCCTGAAATGGTAATGTTCACTGGTGTTGCACACACACATGTCCCAAGGACATGTGTGTGTGTAACATACAACTTAGAAAAATGCACTAAAGTGCATATTTCTAAGTTTTTGCTATTTACCACGTAGTTTGACTTCGCGGTAAATAGCGGCCCCAGATTGCGAATTCGCAATCTTGGAATGGTTCATGCATTGCATTTAAGGAATCGCAATGCAATCGCAATTTGAGAACTCGCAATTATTTGCGAATTCTTAAATTGTGAGTGCATGAACCCTTGATGCATCTCAAATGCCATTTTTGCGGGCGCAAACGGATGATTTTTGCGATTTGCACCGTTTGCGCTCGCAAAAATGCTTGATGCATCTACCTGCAAGTCATTGAAACATTTGCTAGAGAAAACGAGAGTAGAGCCCCGTGCGCATAGGTGAGGAATGGGGACGTCACTTGCACTCTTTCACTTTCTCCCTGTGTCCAAAGTAGGATGGCACATTGCCCTATGCTCTCACCCGCCCCAGCCAAGACATGTCTTCTTAAACGTACATAGTCAGTGAAGGCGAGCAGTGTAGGGCACATGACCCACAAATGCTCACACTCAAAGCCGATCAAATAGAGTTGCATTCCAAACAGGCACTCTAGTTGGTCATATAGAGCGCCCTAAAGAAGAAACAAAGAAATCTGCTTTAAAGCGGTGCTCCTGAAAAACAATGCATAGCTTGGCTAGTTAAAGTCGTCTTATAAGCAAAGCTAATGGAATTATGCCACACTGGAGGACCAAATGATGCGGCAGCGCTGACTAAACTATGAAGCAAGAAGAGGTAAATTATGTGGCGTACGGTGGCACATTTTGTGATAGCATTACTTCATTATTTTGGATTTATTTACAGTGGTTAACATTGTCTGGACAAAGTTTCCATTCTTTAATACCAGTTTAACTCCGAAATACAACAATAAGCAACAGAAAGGGGAGTACTCAATTTTTGCAAAATGTCTTCTGTTGTGCAGCAACATGTGTTGCCATGTTTTTATTGACTTTTGATTAATTTGAGTTAAAAAAAAATTGGAGTTAAAACATGCAGATTATGCATGATGGAGTTTGTGTCAAATCAAGAAAGCCCATAATTACATGGAAAACGCCTCAACCTCAAAACCGCATGATCTCAGTGGCCCTGCTTATAAAGTAGTTCACGGTAGAGTGCCATTCAAAGCTAGGTGAATGCAGCAAGTTGGAGTCTGGAGAGGGTGGGCTGAGAATGGGGCAAAGCAATCATGGCTAGGTCGATGGGAAGGAAGTGGCTGCCGGCTTGGCTTAGTGCCTGCTGTCACACTAGATGACAGCCAGGGAGGCCAAGAGTACATTCTGATTATCCGCTGTTGGAGGGATGGAGAAGAGACATCCACAGGAAAGTTTCCTTCTCACCGGATCTGTGGCGTGGGGCCACTTGGGGGGGGAGAAGGAATGGGGCACATTTCAAGCCCAACCACTCCAGTATTAACTACAAGCGCATCTCTGCTCCAGTGGCGTAACATAGGCCCCCGCAGCCCCGTGGGGTGCGGGGGCGGAGCTCCAGGGGCCCCCTTCAGCAGAGTACCCAGCCTTAGACCTCTTGAGTGAGTCTGGAGGGGGAGCCCCTTCCTGTACTTTGCAGGGGGGGCTCAAGTTTTTACAGTACTGCTCTGCTCTCTAAATGAGAGAAAGCTAAGGGTCCCCAGGAATCAGCATTTAAGGTACACAATACAAAGTGGACATCACTTAAGCGTCCTTGATTGTCTGACCGGATTTATGCATTATTTATATATGGTTTGAGACTGTAAGCCTGTTTAACAAACCGGTGATAAGTTATCAAACCTTAAGCTGGGATGGTAACCCATCTGCATCCAGGGGTCAAGGAAACAACTGGCAACTCTCAGTGAAAAAAATCCCGACTATAATTTGTCAAATAAAAGTTTTGAAAATTAAAAAAAAAAAACTGTGACAAATTTGACAAAGAAAAATGGGGTGCATTTAAATATTGTTTCTTCATTCAGACACACTCACAGGCATGGTGGTTGCCTGACCCTCGTAGGCTCCCATCCCTGGGATTGTATCCAATCAGAGTGAGTTGCAATTGGTTACCTACTTCATGAATATCAATGCAATGTTTGGAAGTGCAACCCGATTCAACATTTTCTGCAATACAAAGGTTGATCCGCAAAATTCTGCACAAATCTCAAAATAACGGTCACTGATGCGACCAGTTCTTGCAATTAGTGTAATAATGCATCTGGCTGCACATTTTCTGAATGGATTCTAACCCCTACTGCTCCAACTGACCAAATTGTGTGACCCTGAACAAGTCATTTCATCTAATTGTGTCTCTCCTGCACAAACAGAATGCACGTAGAGCAGTCTAATTCCAGAATTAGGAGCTCTTTCAAAGCTTGACATGTGCATATATCTATGAATTTCATATAATCTTATATTAATATAAATTGTGTGTTGATTAAAATTCCAGAGAGGAACTGCAATAGTGGCAATACCAGAAAAGGTGCAGATCATAAAATGTTGTAATTAGCAATACTGTCTTCACCACTCGTATTTGACAGCGTGAACATTTTTTGTAGAAACTAAGGGCCATGTTATCAAGAAAGGGCGTCACAAGTGCATATTATCAAGCCCATTATCGCCGCTTTAGCTGCAGTTTCCTGCCGATAAAAGCGGCGATAATGTATCGCCCTTTCTTGATAATATGGCCCGCAGGGGCATATTATCAAGCACAGCGATGGGCTTATCGCCGCTTTAGCGGTCGTTTTCTGCCGCTAAAGCGGTGATAATTTAAACGCCCGTCCTTGATAATATGCCCCTGAGAGTTTCCTCCAATGAGACACAGTCGATATGATAAGGAGATGTAAATACAAGTTGGAGGCCTCTTTTCGGGAGATGTTCCCCAAGTTGGAATTTTTCCCCTGGAGAGGCGCAGTCAATGCAAAAAGTAGGTGCGTTTTTAAGATGAGACTTTTTCAAAAGAAACACCGCCAACAGGTCAACCGCGACTTTTCCAAGGCCTGAATTCTTCATGGCACAAGTCAAGACGAGAGGAGAGGAGTCTGAGTATGTAAATAAATATTGTGTAATAAATATTACCAAATCAAGGAAAAAATTCTGTTCCCGTGCGGTATGTAATGCCTTCTTGGAAGTAGAAGAGGGTGGCGGCGGACCTGTCTGTGTTGTTTCTCGGCAAATAGTAAAAGAACATTTTGTTTAATATATTATTATGATTTTTCATTATTACATTTTTATTATCTCTAATATGGTGGTTATTTCTTAATGAATTTGGCCTGTAAAACAGACGTGTAATTCCGCATGATAGCTCTGAACTGCTTGCGTGCATGCACTCATTGCAGTCCAGTTTCCTCAAAACAAAACAGGCCCACAGCTCCAGTGAGCTGTATGTCTGGTTTGAACACAATCAGCTTGTTTTAACGTCAACCCTCTGGTCTGTGTGCATGTTTTACACAAAGTCCGGCTGTCCATAGGTGCATGCGCTAACCCGGTAAATGTGGGTGTTATTGCACGAGCCACAGACAGCAGTGCTCAGATGCGCACAGCTGTTATTGTTGCTCTATGCTTCTAGGCTGTGTGCAAAAAAGAACAATTGATGGACAGAATGCAGTACAGTGTCATACATTCACCCCAGTTCAGAGATCTGGGCCTAAATACACAATTTTTTAGCTCACCATGCCATTCCAGTTTAAACCCAGCTATATGCAAATCAGTCTTGACCCAATGGAAACAGTCCAGCCCAAACTGCCAGGCCAGGTCCTCCCTGGACTGGAAACAAGCATCCTAGGACCGGTTTCGGTGTTTCACCCCTCACCAGCCAGGATAGCTTGACTCCAATGGTATGGAGAGCACAAGCACGGGGCATACCTGTCCCACGGGGTGACAAATGCAAAAAAGAACAATTGATGGACAGAATGCCGAACAGTGTCATACATTCACCCCAGTATAGAGACCGGGGCCTAAATCCATCGTTTTTTAAATCAAAATGCCTTTCCCCTTTTGGACCAAGCCATATGCAAATCAGCCTTGACCCTGCACCCAATTGAAACAGTCCAGCCCTAATTGCCAGGCTAGGTCCTCCCTGGATTGGAAACAAGCATACTAGGACAGGTTTCGGGCTTTCAGCCCTCATCAGCCAGGAAAGCTTGACTCCAGTGCCATGGAGAGCACGGGACTCACGTCTGAGCATACCCGTCCCACTCGGGGTGACAAATGCAAAAAGAACAATTGATGGTCAGAAAGCTGAACAATGTCATACATTCACCCCAGTACAGAGACCGGGGCCTACATCCATTGTGTTTTTGCTCACCATGCCTTTCCAGTTTGGACCGAGCCATATGCAAATCAGTCTTGACCCTGCACCCAATGGAAACAGTCCAGCCCAAACTGCCAGGCCAGGTCCTCCCTGAACTGGAAACAAGCATCCTAGGACCGGTTTCGGTGTTTCACCCCTCACCAGCCAGGATAGCTTGACTCCAATGGTATGGAGAGCACAAGCACGGGGCATACCTGTCCCACGGGGTGACAAATGCAAAAAAGAACAATTGATGGACAGAATGCAGAACAATGTCAAACATTCACTCGAGTACAGAGATCTGGGCCTAAATCCACCGTTTTTTTCCTCACCATCCCATTCCAGTTTGAACCCAGCCATATGCAAATTAGTCTTGATCCTGTGCCTTATAGAAACAGTCCAGCCCGAACTGCCAAGCCAGGTTCTCCCTGGACCGGAAACAAGCATCCTGGGACTGGTTTCGGGGTAACATCCCTCTGCAGCCAGAATGGCTTGAATCCAGTGGCTAAGTGAGCAAGGGACCCATGTCTGGGCACACCCTGCCAATTTAGGGTGAACAAAGCAAACACAAGGAGATGACGGACAGAGCGCTGAAACCTTTCAGACACTCACCCCCAGTCACAGATCTGGGTTGAATCCATCTTAATTCTTTAGCTCACTTCGCCACCGTAGTTCAGACCCAGCTATATGCAGATCAGTCTTACATAAGGAACAGGGTCAAGATTGATTTGCATATGGCTCGGTCCAAACTGGTGTGGTGTGGTGAGCAAAAGAATGATGGATTAAACCCAGATACTTGTGACAGGGGGTGAATGTTTGCATTGTCCAGCATTCCGCCCATCAATTGTTTCTTTTGCTTATCTAGGTTGTGTGGCTTGCACTAACTCGGAAGGTTTACGAGATTTCGAATGAATGTACAGCTGTATGCAACGCAGTTAAGTTCAGAAACAGATGCAAAGGTCCATTCTGCGCCTGCGCACATGTTCATGATATTTCCCAAGAATAACTTGTTTGAAACTTAACTGAGAAAACTGAGATTCTGACAGTTGGAGGCAGCAAAGAGAAGTGAACGTCTCCCTCCTGTGTCATGTCTCTGTCACTTCATCGAGGACCCCTGGTTTCAAGCTGAATTCTTCCTCATCTTTGGCAGTAGATGTACCCTGTTTTCAGAATTCTGGGGGACATTTGTCCTTGCCTTTATCAAGGATTGACAGCAGGTGGATAAAATGACTTATTGGTTGTAGGCTTGACTATGGCAATTCCCTGTATTTAGGATGTGGGTACACCATATGCATCTGCCACTGCCTGAGCAGAACATAGCAGTGATGATGAAAGTAGAGGTTGCAGTACATACGCATGGTTATATTTCACCCTGTAATGCCCTCCTGTTAGGCAGAGGTTTTGCCTAACCTTTGAGGTTTCATAAGACCATACATAGAACTGCGCCAATTTCATACCAGGAAAAATGGAGTCCTTACAGGACACAGCCCACTTTCGCTAGCCAAAGAAGGATAGTCGATGCTTTTCAGTGTTGGCTCCATCTTCACCGAAAGCCCAACTGGGGTGCTTCAAAAGGACAGAAAAATGTTTTGTTTCAGGAAGGACTCAATCAACAGATCAGTCACAACATGATGGCAACTGCCTCAGCACAATTAAATCGCAAAGTGAGCGTGTGCTGTTATATGGGACGATGGGTGGGTGAATGGCTGGACGCGCCAAGGAATGGAAACATGGCTGGATGGATTGGCCAATGGACAGCAGGACGGATGGATGGATGGATGGATGGATGAATGGATGGATTGCCATTCTAGAATTTCTCCATAATTCAGGGAAATCCACAGATCCACAGTTGTACCTTCCAATGTAAATATTTTTAAGACGCGTTGTTACTGGAAGGTCACAACAGACTCCTGGAGTTTCTTCATCGACTAGTATGGGGTGACCAGTGAAACAAAAGCCCTGGATGCCAAAGGCACCCAGCTCAGGGCTCAGGGCTTGACTGTCTACACAAAGAAACAACAGTCAGGCTGGGGATAGAGTGTGGCCTTTAGAGCAGGATTGACCAATGGAATTTGAGGTTATCCATCCTAAAACCAGCTCTGAAACATCACTTTTTCATAAAGGCACATACATGATTTGCTGCTATGGAATATTTATGCTCCTGGGGACTGTTGCAAACCAGATAAAATCGCATGTGTGAGGGGCTTTATAGACATAATTTAGGGGTCGCTAGAGGTCACTGCTCTGACTGCCTTTGCTATCCCTAGCCACAGACCTGGCAAAATAAGTGCCAAGAACACAGGGGTGTATCAGCATCAAGCTCCACCCTCTTTGTTTTCTGCTCATTTTTTATCACACACACTAATAGTGAATAATAGTCTATCACTCACTATTAGAATAATAAAAAGTAGAGCCACACGATCTGGAATGGGACCTTCACGGGTATCTTGGGTAAGAAAAATAATATGATTTCAACTGTATGTTGTGTTTGTGCATGCAGGTGGGAATGAGTTTGGGTCAGAGAGTGTGTGCATGTGTGAGCATGTATGTTTGTATGTGGGATTGTGTGTGTATGAATGAAAGTGAGTGGCAAAATCAGATTAAGAGTGAGTGAGAGTGCACCTGAGGGAGTCAGAGTAACAGTGAGTGCAAGAGACTGAGCGAAAATGAATGCCTGCAAGTGAGTGAGAATGACTGAGTGAGAGTGAGTGTGAGTAAATGAGAATGAATGTGAGTGAGCAAGTATAAGTGAGCAAGAGAATGTGTTGTTATGCTTGCAAGTCTGCTTTTAGACCTGGCATGCTTCTTGGCTTGTGGAGGCACCTATGGCAAAATACACTAAGGGTAAATCTTGGCTAGTGATCCCTGTGTAAAATTACTGGCAGTGGCATGCTGGAGGAAAATCTTGGCATTGGTGGCACCTGTGGAAAAATGCTGACACTGGTACATCGGAGGGAATTCTGGGAATAAAGGATGACAACCTTGGCAAAATGTAATGCCTTATACTTCCGATATGAGGGTCACCCTTTGTACAAGGACGATAACATTGGCAAAAGTCTGCCATTGGCATATGTATGTAATATTTGGGTTTAGGACGATGATGGGCTGCAAAAGACTATCACCACACTCCAAGGTGTAATATGGAAACCTTTCTGCAGTGTGCTAACCAGTGGGTGCCCGCAGACAAGGGCTGACTGTCCCAGCTGTGGAGGATGAGGGATGAGCTGAGAGTGATCCCAGGCAGAGTATTCCTGTGAAATCGCTAAATTGTCATGCCAGCAGATCTATGCCGGAGAGTAGTAGAATTGGCACATGAAGGGTATCAAGGCACACCTGTGAGAAAAAGCATGGTTTCCCATGCTTGATGCCACTGTCCATGACATAGTGAAGAACTGCCCAGAGTGTCAACTGACCAGTGGCGCTTGCGCATCTGCCCCAGGGGTCACGGAGGATCACTACTTGTCACCAAGACCCAAAGTCGGCCGGCACTTTGGAAGTCTTCCAGATGGTTGCTTGTCCATGGTGCAGGTCAACGGAGATATCAGACTCTATGGCATTCTACAAAGAGAAGGTCTTTGCGACTTTTGATCGCCCTAAGGGGATACATACTAACAATGGACCGCCATTTCAGGGAGTAGAATTCAGAGACTTTCTGGAACATCTAGGAATCGGCCACTGCCAGATCGTGCCCCAGTGGCCAGAAGCCAATGGAGATTTGGAAGGCTTCTCACACACCGAGAACAAAGCCATGTGCATTGCTGTTGACGAATGCTCTGATCTAGAGATCAGCCTACATCAGTTCCTGTGTGCATACTGGCACTCCACATTACAATACCCAATGCTCACCAGGGGCCATGATGCCTGGAATGCCTGGACTTGATACCATATCGACAAGCACACAAGATGTTCAACGCTGACCGCACCCAAGATCAATGGAAGAAGAATACCGACTAAGCCATCTGCAGTAGACAGGCGCGGACCCACAACCTCATGCCTGGAGACCAGGTCCTCATTCAGGGCCACCGCCCCGGGTGGAAATTCCACACCACATATGACAGGAGGAAGTGGACAGTTACCGAAGTGAAAGGTACGGTGATGTCAGCCTGAAGAGGTTCTGAAACTGTGGCCTCAAATGTGTCATGGTTCAGGTAGGTGAATGGAAAAGGGCTAGCACAATAACAGTCAGCATGACTGGAGTGACCGAGGAGTGTTGGAGCTGTGGAGCTATGAAATGCTTTGCTGACTCAACCACCACCAGGAGCCCTGTCAATTACCACGGCAGCAGCGGTCAACACGCTGCCCGCTACCTGGAACACCGGCCACTGGGACCATCCAGGAGCCCGAGAAAGTGCCTGAGGAGCGCAGAGTCAGATATATGACCTGCACCAAAAGCCTATTCCCAGCCGACTTCTTTTGTACTATGAGTGTGCAATACAGCGGTATGGCGACGGCTGCTATGTACTGACTTTAGACGGGCCCCCAGGTTCAGCGTGATAACACTTTGATCTCATGCAACCTTATGGCGTGCGTGCCCTCAAGTTATAAATATAGGGGATGTCGACCACTCGGGGTCAATCCCATATACAACATCGGAGTGTGCCTGTCTACCTTACTGTATCCCTCCCAGCCCTACATGCACCCACATGTGAGGTCCATACATCCATTTACTCAGGGGACAGGGCCTGCATCCTTAGCACCTTTCAAGAGTAGAGGGAGGTCTGCAGTTTCACATCCAGCCATTTATAGCTCACCACAAAGTCCATAGAAGGAATCCTGCCCCATGTTAGCAGATGGAGGAGGCAGTATTTCTGCGAACTCTTGCAGCGAGCCTGTGCTATTTACGATTGATACATCTGGTACAGCACAAAAAATGGACCCTGATCAAATCTCAGACACTGTGGAAGCAAGGCCCTGCAATCACAACTGGCCAATCAACGATGGGTACGGCTTCTCATCACACAATTATAGATTAACAAACAGCTATACTCAAAATATGCCACCACAGAAGCTATTTGCAAATCCTTACAATTCTAGAATTGAAAATGCTTGACTTTCCACCACTAGATATTGGGATATTGTAAACCTTTCAACTGTCCTTTTGCAGTTGCTGCTTTGCCTTTCCTCCAACTGTGAGTCACACACATTTCCTCATTGTGCACAGCAAGATGGCGAGTTTGCCCACCTGGCCCAAGTTCGTCTTCAAACCTGAGGGCTGCAGGCCGATGGGAGCTGCTCTAGGCTCCTGGTGATGTTTCAGGCTTTTGACTTTCCCTGGGTGACCTTGACGCTGCTATTTTTTTCCACCACTTCTCGTTTAGGATTTCTGTTTGACGTTATTACAAAAGCCTTTTAAATACCACTTTCCCTGGGGGCGCAAAACAAGGAAACTAAAGACTAAAGGAGTCTGCTGCAGAGAGTGACGAGAGAGAAATAAAGCGGGAGGGGGGGGGGGGGGTTCTTGGATTTAGCATGAGAGGCGCTCACATTCAGGGAAATTCTGAGTTTCAGAGATATGTTTAGTTTCACAGGGGGATGTTAAGATTCAGAGAGGGAGACGCTGTAATTTAAAGGAAGATATTGATGTTAAGTTGGATGTGCTGAGATTCAGTAAACATTTTTAGATTCAGAGTGTGTGTAACTAAGGTTCAGAAAGATGCAGCAATTCATATGGACATACTTACATTTTGGTTAATTTGCTGAGATTCGGTGAAAGATGCTGAGATTCAGATGGGAATGCTGAGGTTCAAGGAGCGCTACTGAGATTCACAGAGAGCTGCGCAGTTCAGTGAAATGTGCTAAGATTCAGAGGCAGAAACCTTGATCCGGCAGGAGTTGCTGAGTTTCTGATGGACATCGTGGGATTCATGGAAGAAGCTGAGGTTCAGAGAGAGATGCGAAGGTTGAGAGAAAGATGGATGCTGAGATTCTGTGGAGATGTTGAGGTTCAAAGGAAGACAAATACTGATATTCAGAGAGAGATGAGAAACTGTTTTTGTACCACAGCACTCAAACAACAGTCAGCATATAATGCCTCCACTCCACAAATCAGGGGGCTCCTGACTTTCTGATTTGTGGAGTGGAGTCATTATATGCTGACTGTTGTTTGAGTGCAGTGGTACAAAAAAAGTTTCTCGTGTAAACACAGTGGTTTCTTATTGCTGTGCCATGTGCATATAGGGCAGCAAGGGATCACTGACAGAATATCGACAGTCACAATATCGAGATGACAAAATATCGAGGTAAAAATATCGACTGCCAAAATATCGACTTCCTATCTTCAAACAGGTAAGTACAAAAATATCGACTCCAAAATATCGAGTGTAAAAAAGATAGACTGTCAAAATATCGAATTTTTAAAATGTCCTAAAAGTAATTTAAAAGTAATTTAATAATAAATAAAATTATTTTTAACTTATTTAAAATACTTAAATAAACGTAACATTAAAAAATAATTAATATACCTTTAAATTTTTTTATTTATTTTTAATATATATATATATATATACATATTATTAACAAAACATATACAATATTTTTACTGTAGGATAGCAAGAGTTTTAAATGTACTGTAACGACTCCCGTGAGTGCAACAGAACGGAAAGCGTTGGATAGCGTAGGGGTAAAAATTACTATTCCCACTCCAGAGAGTGCAACAGTAGGGAAAGCGTTGGATAGCGTAAGGGTAAAAATTACTATTCCCACTCCAGAGAGTGCAACAGTAGGGAAAGAGTTGGATAGCGTAGGGGTAAAAATTACTATTCCCACTCCAGAGAGTGCAACAGTAGGGAAAGCGTTGGATAGCGTAGGGGTAAAAATTACTATTCCCACTCCAGAGAGTGCAACAGTAGAGAAAGCGTTGAATAGCGTAGGGGTAAAAACGTACTATTCCCACTCCAGAGAGTGCAACAGTAGGTAAAGCGTTGGATAGCGTAAGGGTTAAAATTACTATTCCAACTCCAGGGAGTGCAACAGTAGGGAAAGAGTTGGATAGCGTAGGGGTAAAAATTACTATTCCCACTCCAGAGAGTGCAACAGTAGGGAAAGAGTTGGATAGCGTAGGGGTAAAAATGACTATTCCCACTCCAGAGAGTGCAACAGTAGGGAAAGCGTTGGATAGCGTAGGGGTAAAAATTACTATTCCCACTCCAGAGAGTGCAACAGTAGAGAAAGCGTTGGATAGCGTAGGGGTAAAAACTTACTATTCCCACTCCAGAGAGTGCAACAGTAGGGAAAGCGTTGGATAGCGTAGGGGTTAAAATTACTATTCCAACTCCAGGGAGTGCAACAGTAGGGAAAGAGTTGGATAGCGTAGGGGTTAAAATTACTATTCCAACTTCAGAGAGTGCAACAGTAGGGAAAGAGTTGGATAGCGTAGGGGTTAAAATTACTATTCCAACTCCAGAGAGTGCAACAGTAGGGAAAGTGTTGGATAGTGTATGGGTAAAAATTACTATTTCAACTCCAGTGAGTGCAATAGTGGGGAAAGTAAATACTTCATATATAAATATAAATAACATAAATAGTAATACCAATTACAAATTAATTAAAATATTTTACAATTGTATAAAATATATTAAATAATTATTTATAAATACAAATTAAAATTATTTAATTATAAAAATTACCTACTAATACTTATTAATTACCTATTAACAATAAATTACTTTACAATTTAAAAACGTAATCAATTAATTTTAATTACCAATTATATTTTAATTAATTACCTATTAATAATTAATTAACAATTAATTCTAAATAAATACCAATAAATTAAATGACATATTTAATTAATTATAATTAAATTACTTCCCACCCTATTCCCCTATAAACCCACAACCCGCTACAGAAAATAAATTAATGAAATTAACATATTTATCAATTAATCAATTAAAATATTTAACAATTATATTTTAATTAATTACCAATTATTATTTAATTAACAATTCATTCAAAATAATTCACAATAAATAAATTAACATATTTAATTCATTATAATTAAATTACTTCCCACCCTATTCCCCTATAAACCCACAACCCGCTACAGAAAATAATTTAATAAAATTAACATATTTATCAATTAATCAATTATAATTAATTACCAATTATATTTTAATTAATTATCAATTAATAATTAATTAATTAATTCTAAATAAATATCAATAAATAGATTAACATATTTAATTAATTATAATTAAATTACTTCCCACCCTATTCCCCTATAAACCCACAACCCGCTACAGAATTATATTACACAAAAAAAAAAAATAATATTAACTTACCTTAAATTCGATATTTTTGTTGTCTATATTATGTCTAGTCGATATTATGTCCATTCTATATTTTTGATTCGATATTATGTCCATTCTATTCGATATTAGTTTTTTCTAGTCGATATTTTTGTAGTCTTTATTATGTCTAGTCGATATTATGTCCATTCTATATTTTTTACTCGATATTGTGTCTAGTCGATATTAAAAACTCGATATTTTGACTCTATACCGGCAGCAAGATGCACTAGTACCATACAGCACCACATTCAAGATGAAACGAATTTCGTGAATTCTTCACAAAGAACAGCACATGCCATTAGAAGTACGACCAGCGAAACTATCACTACTCTCTTTAGTTTTATTCAGAGAGAGATGTTGAGGATCAGTGAAAAATATGGCAATAAAGATTGAGATGCTGAGATTCAGGTGCACATATTGAGGTTCAGTGAAAAACACTGAGATTCATTGAGATGGGCAGTTAAATGAAAGATGGTGAGATTCAGAAGACGAGGTTTAGTGAAAGACACTGAGATTCATTGAGCTGGGCAGTTAAAAGAAAGATAGGTAGATTCAGACGAAGAGCTTCAGGGAAAGATTGTGAGATCTAAATGCAGATGCCGGAATTCAAAGAGAGATGCTGAGGTTTGGATGGATATGATGAGTTTCAGAGGAAGGCAGGGAGACTCCTAGAGAGATGCTGAGATTCAGTGAAAGATGCAAATGGGGATCCTTAAATTCAGAGGGAGACACAGGAATTCAGACAGGAAGATGTTGTGGTTTAGTGAAAGATACTCAGATGGCAGTCCTGAGATTAACAGAGACAAAGAGAAATTGATGTTCGGAAAGACGGAGATGCTGACATTCAGATGGATATGCTGAGATTCAGGGAAAAGTAGTGAGATTTTCAGCAAGAGATGCTGAGATTCAAATTGATGTGGTGAGGTTCAGTAAAAGTTGTAATGTTTCAGAAGAATATGTGATCTTACAACGAATTCCGTTGCAACGCATGCCTTTACCACGCATGCGTTACAACGGAATGCTTTTTCTTCGCATAGGCTTTTCCTCTAATACTTCGTAGTGACGTCGTACGTCGTTAAGAGGAAACTGAAGTTTCTTTCCGTTTCCTCTTAAAGGACGCCGTTTTCCTGCACAACTCGACGTTTTTTGAGGTGAGTTTTTTTTTTCGGGGGGGAGACCCCCCCAAGCCCCCCTTTTTTTGTTACCCTTTACCACACATACCTTTACTACGTACCTCGTAGTAATGGTATGCGTGGTAAAGGCTTTCGTGGTAACCACGCATGCGTTGTAATGCATGCGTGGTTAACGTTTCCGTGGAAACGGCCGCGTTGTAGTGGCTGTTTCCCGTTTCAGAATGGGAACAAACTGGACTCGCAGAAAAATGAGGAGATTCACATGGTTATGCTGAGGTCCATAAAAAGATATTGCGAGTCAGAGGGATATACTGAGGTTCACTGAAAGATGCTGAGATTCAGATGGATATGCTGATGGTCAGCAAAAGGTGGTAAGATTCCTAGAGAGATGCGAAGGTTCAGTGAAAGATTCAAGGAGATCCGATCCCGAAATTCACAGGGAGATAATGAGACCTACAGAGAAATATTGCGGCTTAGTGAAAGATATTTAGTTGCGGATGGGGTGGGTGCTGTGATTTGCGGAGACACTGATATGTACAAAGAAAATCAAAGTTTCAGAAAGTTTGAGATGTTGAGGTTCAGCGAGAGATGCTGAAATTCAGATGGATATGCCGAGGGTCAGTAAAAGAGGTGAGATCATAGAAACGAAGGGATGAGATTGAGAAAGAGATCCGGAAATTCAGATTCACATGCTTAGGTACAGTCAGGGCTTTAAGTGGGCCGAACGCCTCCAGATATCAGGCACTTTACCATTAAAAAGCTAACCTTAACCGGGTTCTTGGCGGGCGCCACAATCATGTCCTTAATTTTACATACAAAAACAATTTGTGAACAATGGATGTAAAACATGTTAAGGTAATCCAAGTCTTCCATTTAGTTCATGTTTATATTGCACATGTTTTACTTAATCTTCCATTCCCTAAGAATGTTTGTTATTTCGTGGATATTGTATTTCGGTAGTTTTTTGCGAACCATATTAGCCTTATATAGTGCATAGCTTGAACTGAGGAGCATCTATGTGTTTTTGTGGGCTACGACTGAGAACTCTGAAGTTGAGGCTGAACTCAAAGTTTCTCAGAGTAGCCATCACTAGATCTAAAAGGTGTTCTAAAGACACGGTCCTCTAATCTTTGACCTCTCTGGAGAGCGCACAGAGCAATGGTCATGTATTCCAGTTGCCAATTGTCATTGTATGTTATTGTGTATGATGGAGATAAACAGTGGTCAAAATGTTGACAAGGCGAAAGTAAAAGAAAATGCAGTGCTTACGGGTGAGTGGGTGCATTGAGTCTTTGGGAGGTGGTGAAGTGAAGGGAATGTGAGGCAGTGCATACAGGGAAGAGTGAAAAGAAGGTGAGGAGGAGAGAGATGAGGTGTGAGATATGCAGATGGAGGATTTAATCAAAAATGTGAAGGAAAAAAGGACACAAGTGCCTAAAATAGACTGCAGAGGATGTGGTGTGTAGGAAAACAGGCGTGATTGAGACCAATACCACTTCCACAGAAGTCAGTAATGATTAAATTCCAGCTTCAGAATTTTAGAATTGAAACATTTATTATATTATTTACAACAAAATTGTTGTTCTTACTCGTGTGTCTTGTACAGCTAACAGTCATTCAAAGCCAATAGACCTGGCATGTTTTAGGTAAATATAATTTGTGTTTTATCTGGATGCAATAACAGGAAGCACAGAGAAGTAATAACATACCTGTTGGGTAACACATTATGGCAAGCACTGGTTTTTAGTTTACATGTTTAGGCCACACCCTTAATTACATAGCCCATGCCCCATTTAGAGACTCCCTAGGTTTTTTCATCCTACTGAAGGCCCTGGGTTCAGCGACAGATACTGAGATCAGAGAAAGATGTGCAGTCCCGTGTAAGATGTTGAGATTCAGCTGGAGAAGATGGGGCTCAGTGAAAGATTGAAAGATGCAGAGATTTAGAGGGAGATACTGCAATTCAGATTGCCATTCTGAGATTCAGTGAAAGATGTTGGGATGAGTGAATGAACTCTCCGTGAGTGTGCATGTGTTTTCCAGCTCTCTACCAGTGTGCATCTCACTTGCCAAATCCAGCCCCCCTAACAACCATGTTTCCTCCCTTATGTGGTGCTCTCTGTGGTGTGCTTCTGCCTTCAAACTCCTTGAACCCACATGCTCCATGTTGCTCTCTCTCTTGTTCTCTTCTTTCCCATTTTGCTCTCTCCTTTGAATGCTGCTCTATCTCTCTTGTAAGGTTCTGCCCATGGCCCACACTCAGATTTATGCACATTTTGTGTCGGGTTGTGTCACTTTTGTAATGCAGCCTAGACGCAAAATGTATACTGGGATTTACTAAGCCACAAAAGCAGCTTTGAATGGCTTAGTAAAAGAAAAAACACAACACAATGCTTATCGCTGCCTTGTATTACTTTGCATCAGCAGGGGTGGGCGTTCCACGATTGTAGCATGGGCGTTCCCATGCATCCACCCATGGATTTTGATACAACCCCAGATTCACTAAAGAAAATAAACCTGGGTTTGTTGTAAAATGGTGGGCCTATATGCAGCTGGTGTAACAAGGAGAAATTTCTTCATTTTGCCTTGCTGTTTCCTCTTTATATGTGTCCGTAACGCAGTCACCCTCTTCCTCGTGTGCTGCTTTTCCACTGCTGCCTCCACCCAATCCTCTGTTAGCCTCCCCCTACCCAGCAGTCCTTTTTTATATTTATTTTGCAATTTCGCACCAACAATTTTTTTTTATATATATCAATAACCAACTGGAGTCTGCTATCTTGTACTAGTGAATAAAAAAAACTGAAATTGTCCCAGCATTGTTTATGGGTGCACACACATGCATGGTGACACATGCATGAGCCGGTAGAATGGCACCATTTTTTGTTTTGTTTTTGTTTTTGCTAAGTTGTGTTGGCAAAGCAAATAGGGCAAAGCCAATAGGGCAAAAATAAGAGGCCTATTGGCTTTGCCAGTGCTTGGTACACATGAAACCATTACACTTTTCTTTTTTTGTTGCAACTCCCCCACTATTAAATTTCTTGCTTTTTTACCCTTGTCTGTCTGTTCACCCTGTTCCTCCTCTTCCTATGTCATTGTATAGTGTGAGTCTTTTTAATAAGGCAGGAGGTAGGGTGGGTTGGATTAGATGTAATGCAGCCTTCCTTCCTGTACGCATTGATAGTTCATCCTCGCCTCACTCTCTCCAGGACCCCCTGCATGAATGCCAGTCTGAAGGTATTTGTTGGGCCCTGAGTATGAATGAGCTTATTTACACCCTGCATCCCATTCTAGATGCATGAATGACAGCACAGAGGGAGGCTGCTTGGCTTGACTGGCAAAAGAGAACAGGGAGAGGGCCGGGTAATGTCCATCA
Organism: Lissotriton helveticus; assembly: GCF_964261635.1. NCBI lineage: Eukaryota > Metazoa > Chordata > Amphibia > Caudata > Salamandridae > Lissotriton > Lissotriton helveticus. Next base: position 719,572,975 of record NC_136073.1, read on the forward strand.
TTTTCTGGGCAACCTAAACAAAGTCAGGCCACAGTGTCTGCCTCTGAGTCCAATTATGTGGCTACCAGGCCTTAGACGCGGGCGAGGCCTGATTTTAAATAAGGCGAGAGGCCAGGGGCAAAATAATCTTGCCTGGTTCTCGTTTTGTCCTGGTAATTATGTCACAAACCATCAGTCTTGACCTATTTTAAACATTAATATTAATGAGGTATTGTATTTCATTTGGGAGATACTTAGGAGCTTGTTCTGAGTTCCCAGGTAAATGATGTGGTAAACACCACACACAGTATTACTAATAATGCAGGGAGCTCTAGTTACAGCGTGCAGTGTTCCCCATCATTTTGAGTTTTTCCCTTCGGAATGAGGAATAACTTGTGGAATCCTGTATTACACACTGATTATCAGGAAGTCTCTGCTTTTATCAAGCATTTTTCCCTTACCAACAAAAGTCCAGCATAATGGGTAGGTTTTTTTGCACTGGCGTAACAAAACTTAAGGCCCCCCCTGCAAGGTATCTGGAGGGGCCCCCTCCGGACTCAATTAGGAGCTCTCCACCCCTGGACCTTGGCCCCCCTCAGCGTAGGGGCTGCGGGGGGCCTGTTGTCGTGTATTTCTATAGGTTCTGAATCGATCCCCCTATTCCTGACCCTATTCTGGTTAAACTACCTAGCTAGTCAACTAACAGTCAGCCCATGAGGCAAGAAATCCCCCATGATGCAGATACCGTTATCTGACGCAGTCACACTACGGCACAGGAACGTGTTATCTGATTAGGTCATAACGCTTGAGATCTAATTAGACAAGCGACATTCCTCCAGCCCCTGATAAGGCATACGACGTTCTCATAACAAATCAAACCTATGACAACCTGGATAATCCGTGCGGCCATTGTTTTGATTTCACAGAGAACTTTAGTAAAGAATGTGCAAACGAGCAAGTCGTATGACATCTTTATTGACGTACCTATGTCCATCCTTACGTCAATCCCGGCACCTTTAAGGTATAAATATTGCCGACCTTGCCCTATGCAGACACACGCGTGGTGACAAGACGGAGCAGCCATACTTGCCGAAGCCGAGAGCAGAAGCAGACCCCGCAGGCAGCAGCCCCGCCTTCCTGACGCGCTGAGAGACGCGCTGCTATCTCAAGCCGAGAGACCCAGCACCGGCGCTTCCGGGTAGCCCTCGCAGGCAGCCTGGAATATCGAGAGCAGAGAAAGAGATACCATTCCTCACTCATCCTAAATTCCAGGTACAGAACTGAATAACCCCTCCTAGAGAATTCTTTAGTTATTCACTTGGCAAAAACAAACTTAACTTAAACTGTAACTTTCTATTCCCGCCCACGTATTAGACTTAGGTCAGGTACACGGGGTAGGCGTATTTAGAAACACCAGTTGAGTACGTTTAGTCAAATGTATATGTGTATGTAAATATATTTTAATCATTTTAAAACATCATATGGCTCAGAAACCATATCAATGTTTTTACAGTATTATTTTATACTATTGCTTCTAATGTATGCACTTTACTTAACTATAAGTATTGCAATAATATCGATCCATTTCTCTTGTACGAGAAAAGAGACTGATCAATAAATAACATCTTTTATTGAACACGCCCGTCTCTTCCTTTTCTCTACATTCTGATGAGACTAAGAATGCACGTACTGACTGAGTAAAATAATTGCCTTGTGCTCACACGACTCTTGAGATTGACTCTTGATTAGGGGAGAGCAAAGTTGTCATGTTCTATGGTTGTCAGAAACTAAATCCCTTCTTGTCTAATCAGGGAAGTTAATCCTTCCTTGAACATTCGAGAAAGTTTCTAGCGAACTCTGAGCTTAGCTGGCAAACCCAAAAATTAAGTCTAGCATCGACAGTAGTAGACCTAGTTAACGTCTGGCCTAGGCCTTTACTGCTGTAGGTACTATTCCAATGCGCAGAGCCTATTGGGAAAATAGGAGCTACACTACATGGCGCCCAACGCGTTTGGAAAGGGCGATAAAACTAACGTAAGACATTTAGAGTAACTCAGTCGTGCTTTCTCACTCAGACCCCTTTTCCCAAATACTCCAAAGACGTCTGGAGTGGGTGAAAGGTTATAATATCCTCCAAAACCTCGCAGGAGGGAACTCCTATGTATGGTTCTTGGTCTAGTCAACGTTGAAGGATAAAACAGTTCCAAAATATTGTGCATCTAATCTCTGTTTCCATAAAGAAACCTGATCTACAAATAAACATAATACCATCCTGTCAGCAAAATGAACAGCGATGAAGAACGAGAGGTTACTAGATTAGCTACTGAAATAGCAGATGCTGATGCTACCATGCAAGCAGCAGACGCGGATATAATACTCATTCCGGTCGCCAAAAGGAGATCTATAACCTTAAAACTTATAGAAAATGGACTGACACCTAGAGGTGGCACAGTCATATTCGTAATCGAGGCACACGAATATCGGCAGACAGAGGTATACTATACATGGATACATTTTCCAGCAGCTAATACTATAACAAAGTACTTCCACTATTACAAAGTAGAGGAACCTCCTAATGAGTACACTCCTTTCGAGGAGGTGGAAGTACCACTCAAATTCCAAGAGCATTTGCTCTTATTTGATGGCGCCCTAAAACATAATAATCACATTACAAGGCTCGGTCCTTTAGGAAGACCAGGAGCAACGTGGCCGGTCCTAGCCGGATACACACCATATCCAGACATCGAAAGAATGCCTGCAGCAGAGCTGCTAATACAGCTCAAACAACTACTAAAAATTCACAGACAATTAGTTCAGTATGTAATGCGGACTTCAACAATTCAGCCAGCGATTAAACTTCCACAGCTGACCCCTCACCAGGGGAACACAAATAAAATTACACCACAGAACATCCAATCCTGCCTAGGTAAAGTTCCAGCTAAACGGGAACAAATACCATTCTGGTTGGCACAGAAAGTTACCCAAATAGAGGCGGTGTTTCCTGACACCACCCCATTGGAAAAACACAGAATTCTGACTATATGTCTCCCAATGGGAATCGCACCACACATTGAGGACTGTGACACTTGGGGTACAGTCTTTGCTTCCATCTACACAAAAACGCACGGTGTTCCATCCATTTCGGTAATACCAGATGTGCTAAAACAAATTCAAGATGAATACGGTCCAGAACCTGCTTTAACTCTTGGTATGAAATTACTAAAAGACTTCAAGCAGGTCTCGGCTATATTACTAGCCAATATAAAGGGTGAAGCAGCAAACGTGGCGATCCGCCAGAGGTTAAAAGAGACAGATATAGCAGACCAACCAGCTGAAATTGCCAGAATCATAGAAAAATCCTATGAAGAACTAGGCAGAGATAGTCTAGGTGGAATACCAGTAAAACCGCAACTGACTACAAGTCCAGAAAAAATATTTTTTAATAATAATAATTCACCAAAAAAGAACTGGGATGGAAACAAACAATCCAATCCTAAAGAGAAGAAATTCCAGTCCAGAGGAAGGTCTCCTAGGCAAAGAGAGAAATCTCCAAACCCGAGACAAAGGTCACCCCAGAGTGAACCCTCTGGGAATAGATATAACCTTAGAAATAGGGATAATATTAAAAAACCTGATAGATATCAAGACATTGATACACGTCCCTCTCAATCTTTTCAGAATTCCTCGCAGAAATCGGAAAGAAGAGGACGATCAGAAGAGCACGCCAAGTCCAAAGACAAGGAACCTGCTCAACTGAAAAAGAAATTACAATTTCCCAAAAAGAAGGTAGCCAGTATCAAGGTAGTTAACAATGCCGAGAATACTGAGGACACAACTGAAAAACGGAGAGTGGGCTCAGACAATGCTAGACAGCGCAGCAGAGGTGAGCATAGCTCGCAAAGTCCTTATGAATCATCTGGAGACAGTGGACACGAATGAATATCTTCAAGTGGAAACTGCAGACACCAGAGTTAGCAAGCCCCACAAGATATACGAGATAACATTACGTATAGAGGGAGATAAGACTAGGAAAATTAGGGGACTATTTTGGGATAACCTCTCCAAGGGCTATGACATCCTTCTTGCTGAAAAAGACTGGCCACCAGAGTTTGTCAGGGAGTGCCCTCATGGCGAAGAAGTAATTATGCCTGCCTTCTCGAATCAAATACCGATTCATAAAAAATACACACTTGCTAGAAAGTGGGCAGTGGCCTTAGCACCTGCTTTATATAAAAATCATGTAGGATGGGATGAGGATTCTCCTCCTCACAAAATCCAGTTAAAATCACAACCTACTGCACAAAGGCAGTACCCAATTAAGCAAGAAGCTAAAAAACAAGTAAATGAAATACTAGATCAGCTAGAATACCAGGGGGTGATTGAAACTTGCACCTCACAAATGAACAATCCTTTGTTTCCGGTCTCCAAACCAGACAATTCGTACCGTCTAGTTTTGGATTACCGACACCTTAACACATGTTGCAAAACTTTTGCAGTGCAAAACTCACACAGTGCTGCACTAATGAATAACATAGTGCGCAAAAAATACAAAACAACCTTGGACATCTCCAACGGATTCTTTTGTCAAAACATAGCACCAGAGAGCAGATATTTAACTGCATTCTCAGTAAATGGCACTCAAAAACAATTCTGTCGGTTAGCCCAGGGGTACAAGAATAGCCCGGGGGTATTCTCAGCGAGAGTAACAGAATTACTACAACAATATGATGATGAAGCATTATCTTATGTCGATGACATTTACTTAACAGATGATGACTTGGATACTCACTTGAAAAGAGTGAACACCATAATACTTGGTTTCGCTGCAGAGGGTTACAAATTCAACTTCAAAAAATCCAGAATTGCCCATCTGAAAATCCAGTACGGAGGATATGAATTATCAAGTATTGCCTGGTTGACAGTCTTTTAAGAACTAGAAGAATTGAAAAATCTAAAATATGAAAAGACGTATCCTCTGCCAATCGACATTCTGCCTCTACGACATTACGCCTGTGTAATCTATACAGACGGACATGCTCAACCCTCCGTTTGGGGAGAACATGCATACAATCCCACATGTGAGATTACAAAAGAAGTGTGGCACGGAGGTAAACTAAGACCTCTATTAACAAAATCACACTCAGTAGAAACTAATTCAGAACTACAAACTGAAATATTAGCTTTGAAAATGGCGCTAGATAATGCGGATCGCGAATTCCCGACACTTATAGTGTCAGATTCATATTTCTGCGTCAAAGCATATAACAAGGATTTGCAGACCTGGATTCAGAACGGTTACAAAGATGACACGGATGCACCAATAAAGCAGAGACTGCTCTGGGAACAGGTAGCTCTTTTGAAAAAAGAACTACCAAAGACTCACGTGACACACTCACTGAGTCACCAGCGTGATGGCGTTCACGTTGTAGGGAATTCATTGGCTGAAACAGCCGCAGCGGCAGCCAGTAAACCGGCTCCCGTAGATCGGAAAAAGCGTACATTAAAATGCATTGACGGCGAAACATTGCTGGCGGTGAAAACGTCATCAAAAGGCGACTGCTCAGCGTTACCGATCAACTATCCACTCAATTACACATACATCATAGATGCAAACTCCATTCCTTTTGCTCGAATCCCTGGAGTGGGGGATAGAGTGATTCCAAACATGGACAGGAGAAACTTGTTAATCGCAGACGCACACATGGGCGAGGGTCTCAGACACCATAAATTAAAAGATTCTCTGGAAGAATTACAATCACGGTACTGGTGGCCAGGCATGAGCCTGCACTACACCATGTTTGTAAAAAACTGCCCATACTGCAACAGAGATCGCAGTGGGGAGAGAAGCAGTTTAATACCTCGTCGTATCAAGGCAGATAATATTACCAGCAAAAAGAATGGCTTGCGATTAACATATACAGGCTAGTTCCCACTTATAATGTAGATCCACAGCACTCGGCTGACGTCCGGACTGTTATACAAGATTTGCGAGTCTAAATGGCATATACGCTAAGAGCATGCTACGTTCGACCATTTTTTTCTTTTTCTCAGGCAATCCAGCCTGGGGGGGGAAAGAATGGCCAAATGAGCACAGCCCAGCGGGAATCTTCTCACTTCCTTCCTGAGGGTATGGGATGGTGTAAAGAAAAAACCAAGACAGAAAGCAATCTATAATAGAAAGGATATTAGGTTCGGGAGCTGGGTGGGTCAAACATCTAATAAGTGTCCAACGTAGTCTAAATAACTTGCCAAGAAATTCTCTGAAGGGATTCAGTCCGTACGAATTATTATTCGGAACTAGGATGTTGATCTCTGACCTTGATAGTCAGACTTCAGTGGTAACAGAAAAAAGCTTTGATGTCAAAGACCGTTTGGCTATTTTGCAGGACTTAAACAAAACAAGAAAAGACCTGAGCAACATACAGTTGAAACAACAGCCAACGACCACTGAAGATTCACCACCTGTCCCAGCAAGACCTGTCTGGATTCCAAAAGTCGGGGATCTAGTCAGGGAGAAGATCGCGGTAAAGAAGGAATTTGGGCCTTCTTACAGAAAAGCAGTTCCTGTCTTGTCTGTCAACGGGACAAGATCAGTTGTACTACCGCCACTTGCTGGAAAAAAGGAGAACCGAGTTGTATCCATCGACCTGGTAAAACCACAACATGTGGCCGATAACAAACAGTAGGCCAAGTGGACTCCCAATAAGTAGCAGAACACCAAGGTTTGCTACCAGTACAGAGGTCCTAACAAAGAGGCTCATCACATTCGAAACGCCTAAAGAAGAACAACAAGGACTATGCAACAATGCAATAGAACTCAGACCTCTGAAAACCCAAATAAAAACATTTAGCAGAGACACACCAATCTACAATGAAGTTCCAAGTGAAAATACAAGAAACAAAAATCCTGAACCAATTGGAACAATTGATAGAACTGCATCTGGTTACTTCATCAACTTCGATGATTCCTCTGACGGCTTCAGTGAACAAAAGACACAGCCATCACCAAAATCCTTTAAAGACAAAGCAAAGGAACTTTTGAAACAACTAAAAGAAACATATCTGATTTCTCCATGGATTGAATTTTGGGTGGGTTTTGGTGCATTTATCCTCATACTTTGGCTCATCATGGTATTTACCTTGGGACGCTTCATTGAGGGAAAATATGCTAAAATGGACACAGCAAGTCAGAACATCAACTTGGTCCTCAAACCACACACATCTTCACACGTCGAGAAACGAGAACTTTCTTCAGAACTTTCTTCAGCCAACTTCACAGCAATTCCAATACCTGGTGGGGTAGCCTGGGACAACACTGACTATGAAATTTATGGTCCGGTCGAGATCCTGAAATATCCACACCAAATCAAGATCTCCTTGAGTGACTTTGCAAAACCAAACTCATTTGCTGATGATTGGGACTTTGAAAGTATTAACAATATGATGTCTGACTTAGTAATGTCTGCTAAATTTACAAAACATGATTATTTGCAGGGTTCTACAAATTATGACAGCATGTACTGCTATAACCATTATGGTAACCATTTCTTGCATAAATCTGCACAACCTAGAAATGTTTTAAATTTTAATCAATGGGAACATTGTGCTACACCTCCAAAAGGGAGCTCAAGAACCGTGTATGGCAAATATTCATATTTTTCAGGTTTTAACACAAGTAATGCTGAAACATTTTATTACAAATTGTCAAACAAGACAGGGACCAAAACCATGATAACCAACACAAAATTGATTTATTCTGACTCATTCTTTGAAAAAATGAATACTTTTGGATTTGATTATTGGGACAAAAATGTTGATTTGAAAAGTGTTTGGGGGACGAAAGAATGGCAAGTACAGGGTTTAGAAGCTTTGTTTAGAGCCTGCATGATCCCAGAACAAATGATATTTTTAAATGACACTGTCCAACAAACCACCTGTCTTGGCTTAGCCAAAATCAAAGATTTAAATAACCTGTCTATTCCAAAGCCAACAATGTTTAGCAATAACTCTGATACAGATGAAGAAATAGACATAAACCATATACTTAACCAAAACAGAACACATCCTGATTGGAAACAATGGTTGATCTGGCCCACAGATACAAATAACTGTCAAGATAGATTCCTGAATAAAACACAGGGTTTCAAAATGACCAGGCCAGACCCAAGATATCCCCAAAGACATCACCCAGGGATAATAACAACCTACAGTGTGGGCAAATTATGCCTTCAATGGCTACAAACTTCCACACTGCCTGAAATTAAGCAACACCTAACTTTACTTACTGATGGTGCTGACTTGCGTGATTTCATACTGGGACCACGCAAACAGCGTCAAAAGCGTTTCATAGCAGCCTCTGTATACGCAGCATACAATGAGGCCTGGAAGGTTACTCAAATTGAGACAGCAGAAAGAATACGGGAAATTGACCGTATTAATTTGGAAAAATCACTTTCTGTAGTGGACAATGGGTTAATGACTCTGTCCTCCAGAATTTTTTCATTGGACAGCATTGTGTCTTCAGCAATCGATATATTATCGCAAGACTTACTGTTATTACAACATGGTCAGTCACAATTGCGTTCTATTGTACAGCTTGGCTGGACGTTACAAAATCTGCGTTCAGGCTACGTGCCTTGGCGTTTAATCAACACAACGTCACTATTCCAAATCTTTAACCTTACTGATAGACAAATCGGTATGGCGCAGAAGGGTGCTGATTATACAATCTTGAGCATTGAAAAACTAGAAAGATTACCAATGACAATGTCAGAACGACCAGTCAGTGAATGGATAATCCACGGAATCATAAATATTCCAATCTCAACCTTCAGGTTTCAATACTGCCAAAAATATATACAGGCTGGCATGTACGAGAAATTGGGAAAGGGGTACCTTAAAACAACATGGAACCTGCCCTATTCACATGCATGTATCAGTAATAAAGGACAGAAAGGGTTTCTTAGTGGCAACAATTGTGCTATGTCACTAAGCGGCACGCTTCTATGTAACGGTATTAGTTTGCACGGAGCCTGTGAAGGGAATTCATACAACCTTTCATGTCACCAGCAAGGCGCACCTGCAACTGAAATAGAACCATTCTTTCAAAGACTCTATAATGGGAGTTACATTCTTATTGTAGACCGCAGATGCTGCAGTCTTATGCCCGGGACTCCTTATCTCGTCACTACGACAGCGAAGGTCAAGTGCTGTGGACGTTCTTTGTTCCCCAGCTCCTTTCCAGACAGGGAGGCAAGGGCATGGCCCGGTTTGAAAATTACTTCTATTCGAATAGACACTTTAAGCAGAATGAAAACAGTGCTTCTTCAGACGCCTACAAGGCTCACGTCATCAAAAGAAACGTATGATCTACAAGTCGCAAGGACGACTGCAGAGATACATACATTACTATCAACTAATTCCCCCGTACATTTCGCGGAAATCCTAAGCGAAATCTTGAATATTTCTGATACCACTGGGGTCTCAAAGGTATTTAAGACAGTATTTTCGATGGCATTAACACCATTCAAAGCCATACTGGGTATTTTTCCAGATTTCGTCCATTCGATTTTTGGCGGACTTCCCCTGATCCTGGGACTAATTGCAGGAATCCTATTCCTAGTCCTTATTTTTCGTTATGGCAACCCATGTCACAGATCAAACTCTGACGACAATGGAAGAAACGATCCTAGCCATTGGATACCGGGACCGGATATCAAAAATCCTGGGACTCTCCCGGCTTAGAGACCTAAACATGACTTGGTTTCTATCATTTCGACCAATGTGGCAAAGGTGTGTTTTACCTGTACTAAGGTGTCTGCTATGCGGAGAAGAATGCGTGTTAGACACCTGTCTGACGCTACAATCGGATGCGCCGGTGGATGCAGATACACTGCTGGTTCCTACCAAGGTTCACGCACTGTGCTGCCCTCAAAGGCTGCCAATTCTGATGACGGCATTCCTGGAATCTTCACCACTGCGATTGAAGAGTAGTGAAGTTCAAGATGAAAGCAGCATCGAACAGGTACGACCTTCTGTCAGCAATGCAAATCAGAATGTCAATGGAGACAATCATGCGCACGAATGCATGGTTACCCCTATTTCCGACTTAGAGGAACTTTCCCATGAAGCTGTTGACAGTTTTTTCGAAAGCCTGAATGATATGATGTTCTCTCCGGAACAGAAATAGAGACTTTTGAGTAAACTCGCACACGGCGTTCCCTGGATTCGGCCTTCAACTTTAAAAATAAAGTCACATGAACAATTACAATCCAGTTCACGGACAGCAACTTTTTTCAGCAAGCCCCTAAAATATTTTTCTATATATTTTTTCCCGGGACACTGATCTTCTGCTTAAAGTAAGAAACTATTCCTAGAGAACTAAGATTTCTATTTTTTTAGATACTTTATAGACTTTATATAGACTTTAGCTGCCCGCTGGTATGTTCACAATATATTTTATGTGATGAAATGGTTTCGACTTTTTTTCTGTATAGCCATATTAAGAGCCATTTCATGTGTATTTCTCATATACCAAAAAGCAATAATGCATAACAATGCATGTTTACTTTTGCATTTAATTCATAGCTTAAGTGCATACAATATATATGACTGCAATTTTTCAGTATATTTGAAAATTTCAAAATGCATTTATGTATTTTGGGGTGGTAAGGTATACACTATACTCTATAGTATGTTGTACTATGTTATACTATGCATAGATTAGTAGATATGACCATAGTTAGCGTGGAGTGGGTGTCGTGTATTTCTATAGGTTCTGAATCGATCCCCCTATTCCTGACCCTATTCTGGTTAAACTACCTAGCTAGTCAACTAACAGTCAGCCCATGAGGCAAGAAATCCCCCATGATGCAGATACCGTTATCTGACGCAGTCACACTACGGCACAGGAACGTGTTATCTGATTAGGTCATAACGCTTGAGATCTAATTAGACAAGCGACATTCCTCCAGCCCCTGATAAGGCATACGACGTTCTCATAACAAATCAAACCTATGACAACCTGGATAATCCGTGCGGCCATTGTTTTGATTTCACAGAGAACTTTAGTAAAGAATGTGCTAACGAGCAAGTCGTATGACATCTTTATTGACGTACCTATGTCCATCCTTACGTCAATCCCGGCACCTTTAAGGTATAAATATTGCCGACCTTGCCCTATGCAGACACACGCGTGGTGACAAGACGGAGCAGCCATACTTGCCGAAGCCGAGAGCAGAAGCAGACCCCGCAGGCAGCAGCCCCGCCTTCCTGACGCGCTGAGAGACGCGCTGCTATCTCAAGCCGAGAGACCCAGCACCGGCGCTTCCGGGTAGCCCTCGCAGGCAGCCTGGAATATCGAGAGCAGAGAAAGAGATACCATTCCTCACTCATCCTAAATTCCAGGTACAGAACTGAATAACCCCTCCTAGAGAATTCTTTAGTTATTCACTTGGCAAAAACAAACTTAACTTAAACTGTAACTTTCTATTCCCGCCCACGTATTAGACTTAGGTCAGGTACACGGGGTAGGCGTATTTAGAAACACCAGTTGAGTACGTTTAGTCAAATGTATATGTGTATGTAAATATATTTTAATCATTTTAAAACATCATATGGCTCAGAAACCATATCAATGTTTTTACAGTATTATTTTATACTATTGCTTCTAATGTATGCACTTTACTTAACTATAAGTATTGCAATAATATCGATCCATTTCTCTTGTACGAGAAAAGAGACTGATCAATAAATAACATCTTTTATTGAACACGCCCGTCTCTTCCTTTTCTCTACATTCTGATGAGACTAAGAATGCACGTACTGACTGAGTAAAATAATTGCCTTGTGCTCACACGACTCTTGAGATTGACTCTTGATTAGGGGAGAGCAAAGTTGTCATGTTCTATGGTTGTCAGAAACTAAATCCCTTCTTGTCTAATCAGGGAAGTTAATCCTTCCTTGAACATTCGAGAAAGTTTCTAGCGAACTCTGAGCTTAGCTGGCAAACCCAAAAATTAAGTCTAGCATCGACAGTAGTAGACCTAGTTAACGTCTGGCCTAGGCCTTTACTGCTGTAGGTACTATTCCAATGCGCAGAGCCTATTGGGAAAATAGGAGCTACACTACACTGTGTTACACCACTGTTTTTGGTGAATCAGGATGACAAGTTGTGCAGGCAAATGTACACGTTGGGATGTTTTTTCCATTCCCATTGCGCCAAAAACAGTGGTGTAACACAGGCCCCCCGCAGCCCCTACGCTGAGGGGGGCCTGTGTTACACCACTGTTTTTGGCGCAATGGGAATGGAAAAAACATCCCAACGTGTACATTTGCCTGCACAACTTGTCATCCTGATTCACCAGTTTCCAGTCCTCGAATCAGCCCATAAATGTATAAGCTTCTGTAAGTAAGTCCTTTCTGGACAAATTGTACCTGTGTTTTACCTGTGATGCTATACAAAGGTGTCCAGATGGGTACAATTGGATGCTGTGTCGGGTTCTCTCGGTTGCTGTAATTACAAGTAGAGTGCTACCCGATTGGTCGGAATGTCTCAGGAGAATGGATGCGGAGTAAGGGCCTGATTACAACCCTGGTGGATGGGATACTCCAACCTATTTCATGCACCCCAACCTATTCCAGTGTAAATCTAGTCTACCGCTGTTAATGCTGGGGACTTCTACCCATATCTATACCCTACCGCCTCTAGCCCTACCTATACCTTACTACCTGTACCTCTAGCCATACTCGATTTTACCTTTATCCCTACTGGTGATTTATCACTACTTTGCCCTGGCCCAGCCGACACCCTATCTTTGCACTAGTACTACTACACTAGATCCTGTACCTGCATTTATGCCCTAGTAGCTCTGCCTACCTGTATCCCTGCCTGGTCTACCGTTTCTGTAGTCCCACCAGTAGTTTATTACCTCTACCCTTGCCTACATCCGTTTATCTCTACCCTGCCTGTACTTCATACCTCTACTATCACTGATACCTTTATAATTGGGGGGTAAATTCAGAATACTGCAGTAAACATTGCTCCTCCACAATTTTCTGCTGATTAGTTTTATGGTCAAACTTGCAGAAATTTGCCAGGACTAAAATAGAAACCGGGGATATGAGGAAATAAGAGACATAGAGAGGGAGGAAGTGTCAATTCCCACTGTCAGAAAAAAACTCTGATGCACAGATTTCAGTGAAGTAAACACAAGTATGCATGTCATTCCTTATTTTCTGAGTGAAACGTGGAAGGTTAGAATGGAAAAGGAAAAGAAAAACAGGTGGAAGTGAAGAAAGAGACTCTGAAAAAAGCAGCCATTGATTTTAGACAGTTTTAGGGATATTTTTCTGGAAAATTGTCCACTTTGTCATCAATATATTCTTGGGGTGGGTGTTGCCCCGGCATCACAGGGAAGGGCGCGGCTTGGTTGGCATGCACCATGAAAGCATCGCTAGATTTCAGCAGGTGCCATTTGGAACCTATGGTTTCTGATCATACAACTGACTCTTTCAGTCTCCTAATCTGTCCCCAGTACCATTCCTCAATGTGTCTTTGTGTTATACTTGTGTGTCTTTATAACCACTTAATGCTGTATTGCTCAACTGGGACTCTTATGAATCCCCTCATGTACCTGTTACCACATAACTTGTAGCGCGCTCTGTGATACCTTCAGGTCTAGCTAGCACTATAACAAAACTCAAAACTCAACTCAAATGTTTGACACTTGTGCTGTAAAATACAGCATTTGGCGACATTTTTATTTATAAAATAGAGTAAAGCAAACCGCACACCTTTAGACACATTCCACAAAACGTACAGGTCGATTGCTTTGCTTGCTCTGAACAAATTAGGACGTCTGAACACCACCAGCCACCTCTGTCTTCTATGCCAAACTAACCTCATAGACTCTCTGCTAGCTCCCTGTGAGACAGACAATATTGTCCAACCTCTTCTGTTGGATCCAAAACAGATACAGTTATGGGCCCCGACTACCTAGACAAGCTGCTTTGACAGCACATCCCGAATCAGGAACTAAGGGTGCCTTCACTTAAAACTGAATTGTTCTCCAACCTTCTTGAAAGCAGCCTTGAGGCAGAAGACACCTGCAAGCAGTCACCTATGACGCGTCTGCTGAAGACACCACTCAAGAACCCCTTGATCACAGGTATTGCTACCTAGATTCCACAACCAAGGGCAGTGCAAAAAGACAAGGCTTGTTAATGTCAGAAAATATCTTGAGGTGTCTTAAATAAAAACATTTTCTTTCTTTCCTTTGTATCTTTCTCCTATTAATGATTTGGCCCTTCCTGCTAACTGCTTCCTCTTTTATTTCGTTTCACTGCTTTCCTCCTCTGCTTGGCAGAGTCCATCCCATCGGCCCTGCTGCTCAGATTCCCAGCCGCCATCTTTTTTCTGATTAAATGGGCAATCCGACTGATCTCCCGGCCCCTCCCACCCCGCTATTTCCCATTTCTGGGGAACCGGGCAGCTCCAATGTCATATAATCGGCTTACTTTGATAGCATTAAAGAGTTTTAAACAAACAAGCCCTTGACCGCCAATCCCCGGTGACAGAGGGAGGGAGAAGGCAAATCTCCTCAGACCCTAAACAAGGGGATGATCAGATTTGTGTGGGATCTGGAGGGGATGAAGAAGAAGGGACACGGGAATTTATCCGGACGAGAGTGTTTGTCTTACAACAACAACTGTGCCATTCTCATTGCGTTTTATGTATCTGTTCTGCTTACCGCCATATTAGGCTAATCTCTAATTCCATCCATATATTGAATGCAAACATTTACACAGGCAATGAGAGCACGTGGCAAGACTGGAGCCATAATTCTCCGACCCCTTCCTTCAGAAGCCTTTACTCAATACCAACCCAGAGATGTTAGCTAGAGCCAGTGTACAAGTTCGGTTATTTATGAAGTGATAACAATGTGTTTCATACATCCCCCTTAAAACCTTAGGTGCTCATCTGCTGATACCCCAGCTGTTACTATTGCCCAAATCAATTTTTGCATTTTCTACATCAGTAAAAAAAAAAAAAAAAAGATCAACCGTAAAAAAAAAATAAAAAAAAAAATGAAAAGAAAGACCAAGTTGCCTTTGGGATTCGAACCTGTGGGTTACACTTTTCTAGGTGGGTGCACAAACCTTTTGGCCTCTCCTAATACCGATTTATAGCCTTTTGTGTTCATGGTACAAATATTTGAAAAAAGGAAAAGTCTATGGCTTCTATAGCGCTACTGACTACCTCTGTTTGTCATTTTCACGATGGTCATTCTTGTTTGTTTGCACTGTGGACTTTAACTGCACTTGGACGCGGCGGGGGATTGGTTTTACGTTCAGTATTAAAATCTTTATTTATGTTACAAAAAGCAGAAATTCAATGAAAGTGGAACAGGTTAAAGTGACGTTCTAGTTATGTAAAAATGCTAGACAACGTAATGGTTTCAACTGCCCAACGGCCAACCCCTCGCAAGCAAACAATTCCATGCCATGAGCGGGCTTTGGCCGTCTATGGCGTGGGGTTGGCCACAGGGCGTGGTCTGTGACCAGGGTCTGCATCCAACCCTTTGCAAGCAGCCAACCCCACACCACACATGACCTTCTGGCATGAGCAGCGAGCAGTTCGTCTCTCAGGTCCTAGCCACGCTCAGGCAGACCGCATCCTCCTGGGCCAATTTGTGTAAAAAAAGGGGGGTGAGGAGCGGCCATCGCTCCCCAAGCCTGTGCAGGCATGGGGACTACCAACCCCATAGTCCATATTTTTTTAATAAGGGGAGGGGGCATGTGGCCCCCTTCCTCAAACCTTTGCAAGCCCGGTGACCCCATTTCTGGGGCTTTTTTTTAATTAAGGGGAGGGGGCAATATGCCCATCTCCATGAGTTACTAAATGCCCCATCCCCAATCTGTATGCATGGAGTCCCCCTCCCCAGCCTTCACTGCCCAGCAGACACCATACCCCATGGCCTTTCTTTTTTTGTAATAGGAGGGGAAAACTTTTATGTTCTTGGGGACCCCATCCCCCAGGGTCTTTTTTTATGACGAGAGTGAGGCATGGATCTTGGTGGCTCAAGGACCCATCCCTCGGAGCCAAAACATATATTTAGAGGGGAGGGGGCTGCATAGACCCACTCCCTGAGCAACTGCGGGCCCCAGAAACCCATACCCGGGTCCTTCTTCTTTTATGAAGGGGAGAGGCCACCCAGCTCCCCCCCCTGAACATTTATGGGCCCCTGGGACCTGATCACCCGTGGCCTTCCTTTATTTAAAGAGGAGGTGGCATGCAGACCCCTTTACCGAACCACTATGTGCCCTGGAGATTCCATCCCCTGAAGTCTTCATTTCTAAAAAGGGGGGGGGGGCACTATGGGCCTCCAGGGACCCAATTTCCAGGCCCTTTATTTTTTTAAGGGGGGGCATGCAACCCCCTCCCTGACCCTCTTGGGGCCCCACAAACCTCATCCTCAGGGGCTTTTTTTTAGGGTAGGGGGGGAGGTGGCCCCCCTTCCCAGACTTTTACTGCCCGGGGGACCCCATCACCAGAGCCAAAACATATTTTGAAAGTGAGGGGATGCAGAAGCACGGCACCCCCTCCCAAAGCCACTGCAGAACCCATGAACCCCATTCCTGTGGCCTTCATTTTTAGTAAGGGGAGGGGGCAGGCAGTTGCCTTCCCCAAGCCACTATTGGCCCCATCCCCTGGGACCATCCTCTTTTTTAAGGGGAAGTGGTGCGCCCCCCCCCCAGACATTATGGGCCCATGGGACTCCGTTCCCCTGAGCCTTCATTTTATATTAAGTGGAGGGGGCGCTCTGCCCCACTCCCAGAGCCACTATAGGCCCGGGGGCCCTCTATCTCTGGGGCCTTCCTTTTTAGGTCTCGACCTACAGCATGGATTTGGCAATGCTTGTTTGTCGAGATTCTAGTAAGGCGTTTGAAAAGCCTCCCCAAGCTGCGGATTAGACACAGTTCATGTGAGCCAGGTGCATGCACATCACCAGCCACATTGCACATTGCACCCCATACACCATTTGTCTGTGACTTCAGAGCAAGCTGCTCCCCCGCCCCCCATCAGACTTCAAAGCAAGCCGCTCCCCCGCCCCACCCATCAGACTTCAAAGGAAGCCGCTCCCCCGCCACTTTTGGCGCTGAGCGATTTTTTCTTTTATAGACTGTTGCTAGAAACAGTCGTGTCCCCTGGCCGGATGTGTCCGCACAAACCAGCTGCTACTCCCCTCTGTCTGGTGTCTCTCAGCTGAGTAACAGTCTCTTATCACAAAGGACGTAGCTCACACAGAGAGTCTGCTTTAAACATCCCATTCTGTAATACACACTGCTACAAACACCGGATCTCTTTCTGTTTTGCCATGACATGCTGCCAAGGGACAGTTATTGCGATGGTTGTCTCCTGCTATGAAATGGGGGCCGGTCTTGAAAGAAAACAGATTTCTGTGGCGAGTAGAAAGGACCAGCAGAATGCGGCAGCAGTATGGAAGTCTGTGCACTTTCAAGCACGCAGCACAGATATTCGGTCCTTTAGTCCTGCGTATTGCACCACCCGAAACCTTGCTGTCACATTTCGACCTTCACATGATTTTTAGGAATTAACTCGCAGGTTTTTAAAAAAAATATTTTTTTTTCGGCCCGGCCGCGCGGCCAATGCTTGTTTTTAAAGGGCACCCATGCCTCACTTTCAGTTTAATGGCGCGGGTGCCGTGAATTATTTGAGGTGTCATGCGCAGCCCTTCTCTGGCACGGTTCGCCGTATTTACATTAACAATGTTTTCTTTTTTTAAGCGCACCAATGCCGAATTTTCAGTTTAATGGATCAGGTGTTTTGATTGCATAGCGGTGTCATGTGTAGCCCTTCACTTGCCTGCCCAATGCCACTGTTTGCTGTATTCACATGAACAATTTTTGTGCCTCCAACCTAACCTGAGGAATTGCACTTTATTTCACAAGTGTTTATTCTGCTTACCTTCCCGCTGTCAGTTCTTCGAGTTGAGGCTCCCCTGACATTGTATTCTTTTACTATTTAACTATAATTGATCTCTCGCATGCAGCGGCGGGCACAAGCGCCCGTGCGCGCACCAGTCCCGGGCTTGTTTTTAAAGGGCACCCCCCATGCCGCACTTTCAGTTTAATGGCCCGGGTGCCGTGATTGCTTTGAGGTGTCATGCGCAGCCCTTCTCTGGCACACGCAATGCTGCAGTTCGCCTTATTTAAATTGACAATGTATTTTTTAAAGCGCACCCATGCCGCCGTTTGTTAGGGCCCCTGCATCTCCACTCTGCCTTTTTTTTTAGCCCCCCCCCCCGAAATTTGGCTCTAGTTGCACCTCTGTGCCCCACTGCACAGCATCCATGCCCCCCTCCTTCGGTGAGTGCCAGTTGTGGGATTCATGAAAGCTGCAGGGGACGCCTGCACTCCTCGTGGTACTCTGTTTGTGTCAGTCTAGAAGAGGATGCTCTTTGTGAGTGGTGTGCGTGGCTTGCTACTTGTTGCCTGGCTACAGGATGACGCCTGTTAACGGTGCTGAGTCTTGTTTTCCGGCATTTGTGGGTGCATTTGTTTTACTTATGCACCTGTTTTGCAGCGCTACAAACCCCATTTAGGATTGCTTTCTGATGTAAACCCTTGTTCCCCACGCCTAGAAGCCTCTGTACTGCGGGCCCCATCATGCACTCAATGCAACATACACTCCAAATCCCACTCAGTGCCACATAATTACCCGCCACATAATTACACAGCACTCAATGGAACATACACCAAATACCACTCAGTGTCACATAATTACACGCCACATAATTACACAGCACTCAATGCAACATACACTCCAAATACCACTCAGTGCCATGTAACTACACACCACACAATTAAACTCTACTGAATACAACATACACTCCAAATCCCACTCAGTGCCACATAATTACACAGCACTCAATGCAACATACACTCCAAATACCACTCAGTGCCACATAATTACACGCCACATAATTATACTGCACTCAATGCAACATACACTCCAAATCCCACTCAGTGACACATAATTACACGCCACATAATTACACTGCACTCAATGCAACATACACTCCAAATACCACTCAGTGCCACATAATTACACTCCACATAATTACACAGCACTCAATGCAACATACACTCCAAATCCCACTCATTGACACATAATTACACACCACATAATTACACAGCACTCAATGCAACATACACTCCAAATACCACTCAGTGCCACATAAGTACACGCCACATAATTACACTGCACTCAATGCAACATACACTCCAAATCCCACTCAGTGCCACATAATTACACGCCACATAATTACACAGCACTCAATGCAACATACACTCCAAATACCACTCAGTGCCACATATTTACACACCACATAATTACACAGCACTCAATGGAACATACACTCCAAATACCACTCAGTGCCACATAATTACACTCCACATAATGATCCTGCACTCAATGCAACATACACTCCAAATACCACACAGTGCCACATAATTACACGCCACATAATTACACTGCACTCAATGCAACATACACTCCAAATACCACACAGTGCCACATAATTACACGCCACATAATTACTCTGCACTCAATGCAACATACACTCCAAATCCCACTCAGTGCCACTTAATTACATGCCAGATAATTACACAGCACTCAATGCAACATACACTCCAAATATCACTCAGTGCCACATAGTTATATGCAACATAATTACACTGTACTCAATGCAACATACACTCCAAATACCACTCAGTGCCACATAATTACACACCACATAATTACACTCTACTGAATGCAACACACACTCCACACAATACCACTCTATCTGTCTATCGCCATCTATCTATCTATCTATCTATCTATCTATCTATCTATCTATCTATCTATCTATCGCCCTCACTCTATCTATCGGCCTCACTCTATCTATCGGCCTCACTCTATCTATCGGCCTCACTCTATCTATCTATCGGCCTCACTCTATCTATCTATCTATCTATCTATCTATCTATCTATCTATCTATCTATCTATCTATCTATCTATCAGCTTCACTCTATCTATCTATCTATCGGCCTCACTCACTCTATGTATCGGCTTCACTCTATCTATCTATCGGCCTCACTCTACCTATCTATCGCCCTCACTCTATCTGTCTATCGCCCTCACTCTATCTATCTATCTATCGCCCTCACTCGATCTATCTGTCGCCCTCACTCTATCTATCTATGTATCGCCCTCACTCACTCTATCTATCTATCTATCGCCCTCACTCTATCTATCTATGTATCGCCCTCACTCTATCTATCTATCTATCTATCGCCCTCACTCTATCTATCTATTGCCCTCACTCGATCTATCTATCGCCCTCACTCTATCTATCTATGTATCGCCCTCACTCTATCTATCTATCGCACTCACTCTATCTATCTATCTATCGCATCACCACAGCATCACTCAGTACCTCCACAGCATCACTCATTTCTGTTCTTGGATTTTCTTCATAATAAAATACAATGAACATAATCTTCACAAAAGTTATTTATAAAAGTTTAAGCTATTGCCATTATACATTACAATAACTTTTTTAAAGTGTTAATTATTAAAAAAAATTACAAGCCATTGTTATTTGTAATATCAATACATCTAAGTCATGTAAATACAACACATATTGTGTTACAAATGCTATAGGTGTCAAATTTGCGAAAGTTAAAACTATTGGCATTGTAAATGACAAAGCTATTATTTTCGCTATTTTCAAAACCAACACATAAATAAAAAATGTGTCAATTACAATACCAATAGCTCAAACTTTCCTAATGCGAGACCTATTGCATTGGAAATGCTTGTTTAATAAGGGAAGTGGGCGAGCAACCCACCACCCAAGCCAATAGAAGTCCCAGGGACCCTAACCCCGGGGCCTTAGGTGCTCCTGGGTTGGTGCCCCAGGGCCCACCCGGGGCACCCACTAAATAGTATGTTGAGGGTCCTGGGGGGTAACTCAGTTTCAGATAGCCCCACTGGTTCCCCACATTAACCCATCCTGAGTGCTGCGTAGCTGGCATTGCTCCCGCCTGGTGGAAGCAGCAGTTTGTGCTTACTCCCACCTGGTGGGAGCAATCTCAGTTTCTCTGCCCACAGAAACGCGGGTAGAGAAACAAAAGTCTGCTCCCACCCAGCAGGAGCATTTTCAAAACTTCAGCTGGGTGGGAGCAGACTTAACTTCCCTGCATGCTCTTCTGCAGTCAGGGAAACTACTGGGTCCCAGGGGTGAACTTCCTGGGACACAGCATGTGAGTTGGCCCGGGGGGATGGGGACTCTAGGGCCTTTCAGGCTCGGGGCGGGCATGCGCCCCTCCCCTTCAAGAGTCCCTCTCCTCTAAACTTACCTGTCAGCCCATTAGATGGGGGCTCCAAGCGGGAAGGGGGTCACACTCCCCCTCACAAATGTATTTTAGCCCATGGGATGTTGTATTGTACAGGCTCAGGGAGGGGGTGTGCATGCCCCTCCCCTATTGTTTAAAGTAGTGGCCCCTGTGTGAAAGTTTTTGTGGTCACATGGGGTTGGGCCCTCCATCCTTTACTTGGCTTGGTCATTCAGGAGTGTACTGTATTTGGTTGCCTACTGGGCTGGACAACTAGATGCAGACAAGAAACAAAAGAGCTGAGATATCTATTTACTAACTTTCTAATTTTCTCTATATTTCTTCTTTCCTGTTGTTTGATCTGTCAAATTTTTTCCCAAAGGGGAGATGTATGTGCTGGATGTTGGGGCAATGCAATTCTTGTGGAATGTCCAAGATTAACAAGTTTAGGATGTTCATAATAGAGATATACTCGCTATGCACATGTACCCTGCTAGAAATGGGGGTCTCTAGTTGGCAGTACTATACACCCTGTCCAAGGAGGGTCCCTGCCTTCTACTCAGGATGAGTAAAGTCACACCTGTTTGCCTGTGCTCATCCTCTGGTAGCTTGGCACAGAGTAGTCAGGCTAAACTACAGAGGCAATGTAAAACATTTGTATACAACCCACCGTAACAAAGTGAAGACACCACAAATGAACACCACACAAGTTTAGAAAATTAAAGTATCTTTATCTAAACCAAACAAGACCAAAACAACAAAAATCCAACATACAGATATCAAAATGTGACTTATAAAAGGTAAAAACAGTTTTATCCATAGGAATCTCTGGATGCATCACTTTTTA
The DNA here is from genome assembly GCF_964261635.1 of Lissotriton helveticus. Classification (NCBI taxonomy): domain Eukaryota; kingdom Metazoa; phylum Chordata; class Amphibia; order Caudata; family Salamandridae; genus Lissotriton; species Lissotriton helveticus. Next base: position 719,595,207 of record NC_136073.1, read on the forward strand.
GCGCAAAGTACCTGGGATGCGTCAGAATCAAAGATGAAAACAGGCGCACGGGAGATGATGCGCCGGAAAACTAAAGCGATGCGTTGGTTCCTTACTCTCAGGGAAGGTGATGCGTTAGTTCCCTACTCGCAGGGAAGGTGATGCGTCGGTTCCTTGCTCCCAGGGGAGGTGATGCGTTGGCTCCTTACTGCTAGGGAGGAGGTGATAAGTCGGTTTCTTACTGCAAGGGGAAGTGATGCATTGGTTTCTTACTGCGAAGGGAGGTGATGCGTAATTTCTCCAGACACGCAGCTTCGGTTCCTTACTGAAGCCCAATGTAGATGAGTAAGATGGTGCACAGTTGCAATGAGTCCACACCGGAGATTATGCGTCGCTTTGCATCGTCCAGCGTCGTGCTGGCGGTTGCGCAGCAAGGCTTTGCATCGTCCGGCTTTGGTTCCGGGGAGCAGGCAGCTATGCGGAGGGACTCAGCGATGCTTTACATCCTCCAATGTCGGTTCCGAGAGGCTATCAGCTGGTCGGCAGGACTTGGCGGGGCTGCACGTCATTCGGCATCAGTTCCGAGAGGCTTTGCGAGGCTTCGCAGTGCGTCAAGCTGGTTCTTACAGAGATCAGCTGCAGAATCCACTTCTGAGGCCCCTTGTCTACTTTAGCCCTTCCAAATAGTGATTCTTTATGGCATGTATCAATTTTTGCAGCTGTAATCGGGCGCAAAATATTGACATTTTACGAACTCCCAACAAAAGGTAGTAAGCCATTCGCAAAAGTGGCCTCTTGCCTTTTGTGAGTGTAAACAACATAATGTTGGGCAATAGGCAGTGGTCAAAGGTACCAATGTCTACCCTCAAGCAAACTTTGAAAAAGTTGTAAACTATTTTTTAACACAGTTTTCAATCTTGGTTCCTGAATTAAGGTGGAAACAGGGAAAGCGCTAGGTAAAAGTACAAGATAAGGCAGTTCAGTGCTCCAGAGATAAACAAGTTTATGCCGCTGACAAGGTGAAAATGGGTCATTGTAAGAGGCCACTTTGCTAAGGAAAATTAAGACAATGTTGTGCAATAGTGGGCTGGTGAGTAGAGGCCTATCTGGAAGCACTGGGCACATCCACAGCCAAGTGCCATCAAACAGGAGAGGATGAAGGGGAAACAACCTTAACAACAAAGTCATTACATTGCGTTATATTTCCAACGCAGGCGTTACAACGACCGCGTTGTTACATCGCAGTACATTGCAATGCAAGTCCTTGCAACGACTTGCACTAGATGGCGCTCTAAACTAAGGAACAGTGTATTTTACCATTCCAACACCTTCCCTACTGTTGCACTCACTGGAGTTGGAATAGTAAATAATACTATTCCTAAGTCCAGCACGCCATCTAGAGCAAGTCGTTGCAACGACTTGCATTGTAATGTACTGCGATGTAACAACGCGGTCGTTGTAACGACTGCGTTGTAATCGCATGCATTGTAAAAGCATGCGATGTTATGGTAAATATTCGGATGAAATGCAGAAGAGAAACAAAGAAGGCAACAGGCCCTTCTCCACTTATGCACCTGGGATCTGGAAAAACAGCACTTTATCCATCAGGAGTGCTTCAATCCTGCTCCATTTTAGGAAGGACCTGAAGATGCAAAGCTCTAAAGAACACTACATCGTGATGCATTAACAGTCCGCAAACCAGCTATTGTCCCTATCACATATTGATTGTGTCAACACGCATGTGTAAAGATGGCTATCTTCTTGCTCTGTTCTCCTACCTTTCAGTTACCAAGAGCGTGTGCTCGTGCATTCGAATGAATTGCGCTTTTAAATGAAGGGGATTGACTTACAAGGTTGAAATAGACGTCACTTCCGGGTATAAGTATACCAATGGATCTTTGTAGAGGACCTTGTTGTTACTGTCGCAATCCACTCTACACTGTGGAGTAACTTCCTTTCAATTCAGTCCCTGAACTTTCAGTCAGAGGTTTTAAGGTCCTGGGATGTTTTTAGGGATTTGTGTCTTGCCGGAAATGAACTTCTAATTAACAATCACAGCAAAGTTTCCACAAATGTGTTTGCGTTCTGCACTGGTGAAAGGTGTTTTGAAAATAACCTACTCACTGTATGGTTCGGGGTAAGAAAGAAATGGCAAGCAGGCAGGAAGCGAACAGTTACTAATACTGCTTCCAGGATATTATCTCACACAAACCAGACCTCTAAAGAGGCTCTGGCTTATGCTGCACACTTTGAGCGGTTTTCAAGATTTATGGACCAGCTAGCAAGAAAGGAAAACCCTGTTTCCACCGTCTTTCAAATATCTCCAAACCAACGAAGGAATTCTGGCTATAGAAGGGTATTTTGACTCTGCTGTTTCCTAAAAATATATACAATTATTTACAATATTGAAAAAAAACGAATACTTAATAGTCTCCAAAGTTTTAAAACAAAAGAAATCGTATTTAATTCTATCAAGGAGAGCAAAAATAAAAGGGAAAGGTACTAAAAGTGGCAAAGCCACGATAGATACCCTGACAGTTGGACCACCATCTTAGATTTACAAACCCTGTCAAAACTAAATTTAAAAATCAAAGAAACCTGAATGGATAAGTGTCTAACTCGGATTTGCTGATCCTTCGAAGACACTCAAATCTGCCTCACCTGATTGGCTGGGTGAAGCGAAACGTTTTGGGAGCCATGCTGTATTGGAGTATGTACTTGAAGCCCCGCCCCCTCTCTGCCTATATTTGTCATTGGCTTGTGTCATTGTCCTTCTTAAATACTGCCATCTGATTTGTTATTAGGCTTGTTAGTCCCTCCTTAGTACCTCATTGTCTTCATTTGTAACCTCCCATGAGGACTGGCACTTTTACTTCGGTTGTTACCTGGTACATCTTCTTTAGTCTGTAAGCACTATTTTCTTTGATGAGTTTCTCTTACTGCTGGAGGGCGGGAGAGTCTCTCATGTGCAGTTGTGACCACCGCCTTCTTTATTTAACTCGTAGAAAACGGGAGCTCTTCGGGGGCCAAGGGAGACAGAAGGAGGCAACTCAGCGATGCAGTCAAGCATTTGGAATGCAATAGAGCTCGCATTTGGGAGAGTTTAAGCTATTTGCATTTTAAATGACAATGCCTTTTATTTCTGTTTTAAAAACCAATACATAAATAAAAGGCATTGTCATTTACAATGCCAATAGCTCAAACTCACGTAAATGTAAGACCTGTTGCATTGCAGATGCTTGTTTGTGGATGTGACCATTGCAGGGTGAGACATAGCGAAGCCTTTATCCTGGAGGAAAAAATGAGGACATATATAAGAGAGTAGGAGTTGCACCCCTGACCCCCAAGACAGGAGGATGTGATGGCCACAGAAGGGCAGATACGTCATCACCCACATTTTTAAATCAGGGTCTCTCCTAGGGCCAGGGGGTCTGCCCAGAGCCTGTCCCTCTGAACTGGATGTGCATGGACTTTGGCCACATGCAGTGCCCACTGGACATGGAGCCTACCCCTATCCATTCCAACCTAACTGTGCACAACCTCTGTCATACACCCAGGCCATGTCGCAATACACTTGTGGATGTCAGTATTTTAAAATAATAGATATGATTTTTTGTATTATACATTATGTAATGTAATTAATTTCATGAATGTGTGAAAACATGTTTGATGTTGAAAAGAACATACAGCGGGCATGCTGGTTTATATGAGTATGGTGGGAACGTGAGCTAAGGTTAACATAGTACTAGTGAACTTCACATCTTTTCAGGTTTTGTTTTTAGTCTCTGTTACACAATGGCAACCATAAATTATTTTAAGTTTAATTTTGTTAGGGAATGTCATTTGGGTTTTATAGATGTATAATGTCAAACAAATGTGGCCCCTCTGTCTTGGACATGGACGAGGATATTTACTTGTTTCCTCCTCAGGTAGTTACTCCAAAGAGGTAGTCTTTCTTTGTCCAACCACGGCTTGTCCAAAGGAGGGGGTATACTTAGAACCCTACCCCAGCCTTTCTGAAGAAAGAAGGGTGTTTACAGTCCTTCCACCATTGCTTTTTCAAGGGTGGGGGATCTTTAAAAGCTCTTTGCTTGCCCCATAGGCAGGTTTGTTGAGTATTTGTAGCACTTTGACCTCACGCTCGTACAATGTCAAGGATACAGTTTTTATACACAACTGCTTTGCTGAAGGGCAGAGGTGTTGTGTTCCTCTCATGACTTGACCAATTCTATGTGGAATATATTTCTCATACTCTAGATGGGTGTGTTATCCCATCACCCTCCTTTCCCAAAGTCAGAGATGTTTGGATTTTGCTGTATTGTCCCCTCCCTATCTGTCCTACATTTTTCCCCAAGGGTTGCGGTGGTATGTACCCTCACGCATTACCCAATGGTGGGAAGTTTATTTCTCCCCACTTGGGCCTTGCCCAAGTGCTGGAAGCAGGGTATATTTCTCACATATCTCCTTGGCCTAAGGTGCATTCGATTGGCATTTGCTGCATTTCGCCCTCCTATCTTGTCCAAGTGTGGGGTATAGTTTTTAACACCACAGCTTTGCTTGCAGGTGTTGTGTGATCTCCTAGTCTTTCCTAAGTACATAGGCTTGTTTCATCCACCTGCCTCAGTCAAGGGGGGTGGAACATATTTCCTAATCCTGCCTAGGGTAAGAAAAGGACTGTGAGCATTTCCTATATTTTGCCCCCAAACTATGTTGCAGGGCAGGGAAGTAGATATTTGTAGAGTTCTTCTCCATGCCCATGGGACACATGTTTTACCGAAGAAAAGGGGTATATTTGTTCCCCCTCACTTTGGCCAAAAGTTGGTAGTTTTCCACACTCACCTTATATAAGGGCATTTCTTTTTTTGGGTTGGCCCAGTGTTTGCAAACATCAGTCGACTGTTAAAAAAAATGAAAACAAGTAGCCATTGTCATCAAAAGTGCGATTCCATTAAGTAAACATACCTTGTTCAACGAAATTCCACTTTTATGGAAAATGGCCACCACAGAGGACTCCGCCAAAACCATGCAGACCATCCACTCAGGGTCCTCTACAGACCCCTGCCCACACTACATGTACAACCTAGGAAGCACACTGATCTGACCCAGCCTAACCTTCATCATCAATTCCTCCGTCCACAGCAGAAACTTTCTGGTTGCTGGAAACAGACAGAGGTCACACTTCTGAAGAAACACTCGGCCAACCCGAAGGATCTCAGCAACTTCAGGCCCATCTCTCTTCTGCCTTTCCCGGCCAAAGTCCAGGCAAAAGGGTTCAACAAACAACTCCACCCCCCGTCATGAACAGCACCACATCCTGGACTCCACCAAGTCCTTGTTCTGCAGCAACCACGGGTGGAATCTTCCATCCTGGAAGCAACCGATGACGCCTAGACCAACATGGACAGAGGAGAAAATGCTCCCCTCATCCTGCTCAACCTCTCGGCGGCATTAAGCACCATCTACCATGGCACTTTCATCGCCAGACTCCAGAACTCGGGTATCCAAGGGTCCGTACTGAGCTGGATCACCCCCTTCCTCTCCAGCAGGACATAACAAGCCCCTCTCTACATTCACCTCTGAACACTAGAAGCTAGTCTGTAGGGTCCCCCAGGGCTCCTCCCTCAGCCCAACCCTGTTAAACGCATTCATGGCGCTCCTCGCCCACATCATAAGAACAGACGGCACCAACATTGTCTATTACTCTGATGAATCTCAGCTTATTCTCTCGCTCACCAAAATAAACACAACATTATTAGGACCAAATTCACTGCATGCATCATCCAACGTTGCCAACTTGAAGCAAGGGAACTTCCTCAAACTCAACAATGTCAAAACGGAGATCCTGATCTTTGGAAAAAAGACCTCCCCTGGGAATCCTTCTGCTGGCCACCTGACCTGGGTCCCACCCCCACAGATGACACCAGGAGCTACATCATTGTCCTTGAACACAAACTTGTGATGAACAAACAGGTCAACATGTGATCTCATCCTTCTGCTACATGCTTAGAATACTCAATAAGATCTTCAAATGGTTACCCATGCACACAAACACGCATCATCACCCAAGCCCTCATCACCAGCAGACTCATCTACGGCAAAACACTCTTCGTTGGCATCTCCAACCAACTCATCGAAGACTCCAGACCATCCAAAACACTCCTGCAAGACATATCCTAGACATCCCCAGAAACACCATCACTCAGTCCCTCATCGAACCTCTCTGGCTCCAATCCAGGAAAATTGCAAGTTCAAGCTGCTCGTCCATGCCTACAAGGCCCTCCACAAAACAGGACCAGCTTACCTCAATGACTGACTTCAACTCTACCATCCCTTCAGAATACTACGCTTCACTTCTCTCTCCCTCGCACAAATCCTGTGCTTCCACAGAAGCATAACAGGATGGTGTGCCCTCTATTTCATCACCTCCAAAAACACAAGAAGCTGAAGACCTGGCTGTTCATATATGAGCACCGCCAGGCCCACTCTCCTGCTCCAGCGCCTGGATACCCTCATGAGTGATAAGCTGCGCCATACCAATCCACCTTACATAACATAACACACAACATAACATGCTGCCCCTTATATTCTCAATGTCAGTTGCATGCATGCTGCAACTTATCAGCTTTTATTCGTTCGCCTAAGGTACTTTTAGGACTTTGGAGCAAGCGGCATTCTTTTTGGTATTAGTTCTCTGTTGATTTTCATAAACATCATGTTTTAAAAATAAAAATGGTAGTGTAGATATTTTACTGTGGCTGTGAGTTGTTACACTACTCCGTGGCCTACAGAATGCAGTAGATCAAGATTGGAGAAAGACATCTGTCAGCTTTACCTGCATGCTGTCTGCAATTGCGAACAAAAGGGAAGGGGTTAATGTCAGCTGCCCCGCTCCTCATGTCCCAGAACATGATGCCTGCTAAGCAGGAGCAGAGGGCCTGCCAGCTGCTCCTCTGGCATCTCGACAACTGTTAAGATGGCACCACAGCAGCTATTAATTTCACTGTGGTTTTTAGACCCGGATGAAATTTGAATTATACTGGCGTAATTCGCGTAATTTCAATCTCAAAATTATGCTATGATGTCAAATTGCGTAATTAACCCCTGTGTGCCTTAAAAATGTACCATGAATGCACTGTTCATGGAAAAAATATGCTAAAAATGCACAGGAGCAACGTGAACGACAGAACATGAGTGGTTATTATTTGAGGCGCTTTTGGGTTTTTCCTATTTTTTTGCGAAAAATGTATCACATTTTGAGAAAAATTACAGTCCTAAATGCCAGTTTTGCATTTCTTGTAATTACGCATACTTTCACATAATTTCTCAAAAATAGATGTGGGTAAGCCACTGAAAGCTCGAGCCAGGCTCGAGCCTGAAGTCTGGCTTAGCTAGAGGTACCGTTGGAATCTCGAGCCCATAACGAGCCGGGCTTTCTTGTGGCTTACTCCTGTCACACTCGCTCTACAATCATGCAGAAAGAGGTACAAACTAAGTATTGCATTTGAGGTAAACTGATAGATGCCCATTTAGTGGGTAATTTGTACAAAGTGAAACCAGAAAACCTGGATTAATCGAGACTTTCCCGCTTAACCAAACTGTGTGATCTTACTCAAATATTTTATTTTAGAGCTACCCTTTTTCTTAACCATTGCATATAAAAGCATCTTCAAATATGTGAGATCAGCATACAGTTGCACACAAATGTATTGTGTGTGATTTAATAGACTATAATGTTGCTCTATCGAGAAGAATCTGGACCACATGCCACGTCACATGACATCTATCTTGACTATTAGTTTACTAATGGCACTGTTGCCAGTGTGGGGGTGGAGGGGACTGGAATGGTTCTAAATTCTTATATAAAAACTATGATTAGTAAGTACTTCTCAGTGCAGTGCTACAATCTGAGGTATTAATTTCAAACTTTTCACATATTAAAGAAATGCACTCTCTTTAATTTTGAAGATGCTTTATCATATTGTACGTGGAGTTTGTTGTAAGATTTACATGGCATAACTTTTCCGGGATTGGCGTGTGCACATGCTCTAAGAGCCAAGCCAGATCCTTGCCTTGGCTCTGGCTCGGCTCGCCCAGGTAATTTGTTGGCTCACCCACCTCTACGCAAAAGCAAATTACGAGAATTTCGCAAATCCCTATTTCTTTTAACACCTCGCACTTAGGCAAGCGGAAGTTGCAAGATGTGAATCATGTGAGTGCCCCACACATCAAAAATGTGGTGGCGGAAGGGGGCAAACATTCATTCTCTCCCTTGGAAAAAGATGCAGTTGATAGTCAAATCCACCCTACAATGAGACAATGTTTGCAGGTGTTGGTGGACGTATTCCTCTCCCTTTGGCAGGGAGTGTAGCAAATTGTCCTGTCACACTTGGGTACAGAGTGTGATTGTCTTAACCCGTTGCGTGCACGCGTTGGCCAATGGCTGTCGCAAGCACTACCTCGGACTACCTCGGTAGTGCTGCGCACGTCCGTTGGCTGATGCGGCCCAGCCCACTCAATAGAACTCCCGCAGCGGAATTTGCGCAGCGGTTAAGTAGTTAAAGCATTGGGGCAGCCTATATGAAAGTTTCTAATTCTCTGTGAAACGCTCTGATACCCTAACGGGTCACGTTCGCGCTCTATAAAACACTAAATAAATAAATAAAACCTCTTTTTTACCCGCCTTGCTCTTGGGCATTTCTTAACATTTGGCCTATGGCAGACAGGGTCTGTTTGTTTCCACCCGGCCCTGGCCACAGAAGAGGTGGGGCGTAGGTTCTTTGTTCTGTCTCTAACAGACCAGGGAGAGATAGAAAACTCTTGGCCTGGGAGAGTTTACAGTCAGGGTGTATTTATTACTTTTTGACATCCCCCGCCCAGATGACCAATGTGTATATATTTCCCGCCATTCCTGGCAAGAGGAGGCCACACAGGGAATGAGAGTGAGGGGCTTCCTGGGTTTCTGTGTCTTCCCCAGCCTGTGTGACAGGTCTGCATAAGTGCTCAGGCATAGCTGCTTCCTGAAGCATCGGGGAGGATCAGGTCTCCAGCCCTTGCTGCTTTTTCTTATTTTCCTTACAATGTTTGGGAACATTGAGAGAGTGAGCGAATATGAATGGCCCTCACACAAGTGTCCAAAAAATTCATACACCCTTTTGTATATGTTCGGGTGTTTCATTCTACTATTCTTATTCGCCAGTGATTTTTATTATACATTAATATATACATAGTTCAAGCAATGGCACTGGATAGTCACATTTGTGCTCACAAATACAATATAGACCGTACTGTATGTTGGAAGGCGGCCATGCAACTCAAATGTTGTGGGCTTCCTTTCAGCGTTTTCAGAGATATGGGCACACGAGATAAACTCTTTTATTTGGAAAACTCCAAAGCTTCAGTACTCCTTATACTACTTGATCCAGTTCTGCAAACTGTACCAGATTTCAAACAAACAAATGATGCCTTCTGTAGCCTGTATATCCTAGTGGAGTGAAACTGGTCAGAGGTATTGTGAAGAGTGCAAAATTAGGATTTCCTATTAAATGTAGTATCTACCTCAACTATGACTGTACTTCTGTAATGCCATTGTGCATTATTTAATGTTTCCAGCATTTGTTGCACACGTGGCACTGAGTTCAAAATCTGTATTTCGCAATGATATCATATTGTTTCACAGATATGACCTCATCCTTATGAAATATGGACTTTTGAGGCCTAGTCTCGGCCTCGTTCCCTGACCTCAATATAGATAGTCTCAAAGGATGGCAGAGCTTTAAGATAATGACACCAAGACCAATCTATATTATTTTATCATTGCCGTTTCTTTCATCGGAATTCTGTCAATTAAATCCAGTGCCAAACATTCTATATGCAAACAGGACCCATTGATAGATGTACCTTGCAGACAACAGCTTCCAAAATCTGTCACTTCTGAAGGCAGAATGTATGCTTTTAACAAGAATAAGGTGTTTACCTAAAACTCCAACTCGATAGTGAAATATTAGGTCTTGTGTTTTAACTAAAGGCACTAAAATCCAGAAAAAACATTTACTATTTTCAATTAACTTGAATATTCCAGTTTGAAATACATCTTTTTGCATGCATCTAAAGTAACATGTGAAATACAAAATATGCAACTAAAAACATGAGTAAATGGTCCTAAATTACATCCTCGACTGCAGGTGTCATTTATAAACTACATACCTTTTCGGGCTTGTGGTTCTTGACATCTCTAAAACCCCTCGATAGTAATAATATACGCCCATATCATATGGCTTCCCGTTAATTATCAGTTTATATTTCATTTGCCATTATAGTTTAGGGGTGCTGGAATTTTGCCATGACATTAAAATAAGGAATTTAGGGTACCGATTGTAGCAGCACGAAAATTTGCAAAATGATCAGTTAATTAACGTGCGTTCCGACGTGTACTTCTCTAGCGCTTTACCCGATTTAAAGGTCGCTTCAAGGAACTTAAGGGGAGCAAAATATATGTAAAAGAGGGGCTCGGAATGAGGAAAGGACAAAAGAAAAAATGGGAAAGAACAATGGGAGTTGTGGCCTTCCCCCAAGCTGGGGAAAGAGGGGAAATGCAGTTTGGCTTGGTCGAAAATTACAATTTCAGTGATGCAGCTAAATCCACTTTCTAACTTTTTTGTAGTTCCTTCTTCCAACTTTACGCCCCTATAACGCCCTTCCCCTTTCTGTATTAGGAGCCCAAAACGGGTGTATCGGTGTTCATGTTTGTGAACTTTCCATCCAACTAAACCCGCTTAGCATCAATGACATCTTTGCTGCGAATGAACAAAATCCCCTGTGACAATCCCAAATCCGTTTAAAGGTAGCCCTCAGTGGGGGGTGCGTCACAGGAGTTTTTTTCTTCATTTTTTTTTTTTTTTTAGCACTAGTGAGAGGATAAGCAGATAAGAACTGGAAGAGATCCGTTCCCTTTATAAACTAAGAGGGGTATTCTTTGTACACGCAAACAAATGTCCACTTGCTTTTTTTTTAGCTGCTGATATCATCAGAAAAAAACAGTGACCCCATGTACTAAGGTAAGTGAAAATGAACTAATGAAAAGCTGCATACAGCATCCATATCTCGCCACTTTTGTTCTTTTTTTTACTTCTTTCCCTCCCTCGCTTCAATTTGATTTTTATTTCACCCTTCTGGTTTATTGATTTGTTTCAGTCCTTCTTTCTCACTTGTTATTTTTCAGCCTGATCTTTTCTTTTGTTTCTCTCAACTTCCCTTTACTTTTCTGGCGTTCATGATTGTTCTTAATTTGTTTCTTCCTTGGACACATTAATTCAGTTTTTCCTTCATCACTCCCCCTTTTGACACTAGATTGCTCTTATTCTTTCATTTACCAATATCTGCATTTTATTCGATTATAGTTTGTCATGCTCTTTATTTGGCTTCCCATTCTATTCATTACACGACCTCTTACTTCCTTCTACTTGTTGTTTCCATTATTCTTTCTATTTTATTGTAATATTTCTATTTACCTCGATTTCCCACCCTTTTTATGTTGCCTCCCTTCAAGTCTTTTATTTTCTCCTTCATCATTCTTCTTTTATCATAATGATGTTATCTATTTTTATCTTCTTTTCATTTAGTTAACATCGGTCGTCCATCTGTTTTACCTGTCATTCTACAAATGTAATACATTTTTCCATTTGCCTCATTTTCTTTTTTCTTTCTTTACTACCTTTCTCCTCCTTTGCTTATATTTATTTATTTAAATCTTTTTGATCTTTATCTATTTCTTCAGTGATTTCCCCGCTCCTTCTTTTCTTGTATATTTTTCTCGAATTTTTCTTTTCCTCCTTTACAACATATTTATTGTAATTGTCCCTTCTTACGAGCATCAATTTATTTCCTAGCTTCGTCTGCTCCCTCCAATTCCCATTAATCATTTCTCCATCCTTCCCCTGTCCATTCATTGTCTTTGATTTCGAAGGTTTGCCCGGTTAAAGTTTTGTTTTTGATGTACAATTACATGACACGTTATGAATGCAAAGTGCGTTTTTTAAGTGGTACGCAGATGTATATATGTTCATGAAATGTTACTGTGCTAGAATGTGCTAGTTTAGAAAACATGTTAATACTTATATTTTTTAACTCCAATGGGATGTATGACGGTACGACGCGTACCGTTTCAACGCGTGCCTTTAGAACGCATCTTTAACAACGCAAGTCGTTACAACGACTTGTGTTGTTGGGCGCGAATAGTGAATAGTATAATTTACTATTCTAACACCAGTCCCCGTGGATAGTAGGGAAGGTGTTGGAATAGTAAATATACTATTCTTTATCCTTTAGCGCCCTCCAGCGCAAGTCGTGGTTACGACTTGCGTTGTAAAGGACGCGTCGTAAAAGCACTGCGGGGTAACATCCGCGTTGAAAAGGATGTTCCCCACTCCAATGCAGTGAATTCGAACGTTGGTATTCCAATATCAATTACGTTTTTAATGATTTTTACCAAAGCAATTATGACTATTCAAAGCATACCCCACTGTCTCTTTTCTCCTTTCTGGTGAAGAATTGGCTTGGTAGTTTGGTCTGCCCTGTTCCCATGATGCACTGGGCCAGGGACAGACTAATTTGCATATAGCCAGGTTCTGAGCTGGGATGGGGCAGTGAGATAAATAACGGTGATGGATCAAGCCCTGATCTTTGGACTGGGTAAGAGTGGTCTGCTTAATTCAGACACTCTGTTCATCACCACCCCCCCCCCCCCTTTTCTGAATCGTACCCCACTGTATGGCCACCTTTATATAGTTGTACTATATATCGACCAGGTCACTATATTGGATGCCGCCATATTGTCTTTCATTATGTCCCAGGTAGCTATTTCTTTAAATACAGAGGCAGCTGTTCACAGTTCAACTTGTACAGACATTTAAGGAGGGTCAAATAAGCATGTTCCTTCACCCTAGCTGTCATAACATATATATTAACAAGAGCATTCCAGAAAAGGACACTAAAAGACTATTTTGTGAGTAGCAAACATTTGGAACACCTTAGCGATGCAGTTTTGTAGAGAATCACAGTTGCTGAAGTTTAGGAAACTTTCAAAACTTGTTTTTGCAGAAAGTTGTTACTTCCCTTTCTGTGTCTCTGCACAGGGTACCCAATAAGCCCAAATGTACAGCGCCAAGAAATTGTGGTGGTATACAATCTTTTTCCTAACACGACTGTCACGTTCTATTCCGATTTGATACCAAATATTGGGTGTTTCCAATGGTACCTAGTAGCTCGTAGTGCGGGGAGGTGGTGTTTTTGTGCATGTGTGCGTGTGTGTGTGTGTGTGTGTGTGTGTTTGGTTCTCAGCAAGGAATGCAACCCTTCTCCTGAGTGTATGTACCTTTGTGTGATTGCATTCGTGCATGGAGAGATAGAGGAGAGAGATGGTGAGAAGGACAGAAAGAGAGAGAGTAGAAAGAGTGAGAGAAGTGACAGAGCAAGAGCGATGTGAGACAGTAGGAAGAGAGGGAGATAGTAGAAAGGGAGAAGTGACAGAGAGAGAGAGAGAGAGAGAGAGAGAGAGAGAGATAAAGAGAGAGAGAGAGAAAGAGAAGTAAGATAGAAAGTAAGAAAGACAGTGAGAAGGAGAGAGAGAATTGAGAGCAAAACAAAGATTAGAGAGATAGCTAAAGGGGGAAGATAGAGAGAACGAGGGAGGGAGAGAGAAGAGGGAGAGAGTAAAAAGATAGTAAGAGGGAGAAAAAGAGAGAGAATAGGAATATAGGGGTCAATTATAATGGCGGGCGGATCGCAACCGCCCGAATGGCAGTGGCGACCCGACCACCATTATTCACCACCTGCCTCCCATTTCCACCCGCCATATTAGGATGGCGGGGGACCCCTGGCGGGCGGAAAGACCGTCCGCCGGTTTTCTGCTGGTCAAACAGGAGACTGGGCGGAAAAAGGGATTGATATGGTGGTGGTGTCTGCAAGACTCCGCCATCCATATCAAGATGTAGGCGGTGATGTGCCTTTCTATGGCGGCGTTGCCGCCATGGAAAGGCATGCGGAGTCTGCATGGGGTGTTGGGGGTGGGGGGTAAACATGGGGGTACTCCTGCATTTGCATGCACAACGTGGCAGGCACCGAGCGGTGCCTGCCAGGTTGTGCATGCAAATGCACAAATGCCTTTTTAACATTGCGGCGGGTGCTGCTGAAAGCACTGCCACAATGTTAAAAATTCAGGATGCGCCCGCCACACTGGCGGGCGCATCCTAATTGGATTTACGGGACCTCTGCACACATAGCGGGCGGTCCCATTTGCCAAAACGATGGCGGGTGGACTTCATCATAATAGACCCCATAGTGTGTGTTGTGAGTATGCCCGTGAAGTGTGTTTCACAGGCTTCCCAATTCTGAGCAGTGTTCCCATGGAACCTTTTAGTGTGATTTAAAGCAAATCGTGTTGGCTTTTGGATGCCATATACCTAAGTTGTTGCCTTTATTCCTTTCCTGTTCCGTCTTGCTGCAGTAAAAAGTGTAGATTGGGAGGTCCTTCACATTCGCTTGTGGGAATCATCAATAAATCCTAATATCCATTCTTGCGTTGAGATGTAACATTCAAATTCTGCTTTTTCCCAGTTTTTCACATTTATGCATGTTAAAGGTCTCAAAATACTGAAAAGCTAGCACATGTGTCGTCCTCTGACGCTGCTGGTCATGCTACAAGTCTGCAATAAAGCTTTTGATACCTACCTGGGAGTGCGTCTCCCTTTGAAAGGGTGATCTTTTTTGGAAATGTTTAAACGGCCTGCCGAGACTGTTGGAGACGCAGCGCAGCGGCTATGACGGATCTGAGGTTCCACTGTTGTGGAGCTAGCAACAGAACAAGAGGTCCCGAGTGTGTGACAAAGTAATATGTGGCAGTTTCAGCAAGTGGACACTGGTGCCAGCCCACTGGGGAGTGAATCATTGATTTCATCTGGGCTCGGCAGCAAACCCACTTGGGGAATATATGTGGAGGACTACTGTGACCAGAATGCTTATAACTCACCTGGAGGCCCACTAGGGGCGGAACTGTGAACGAGTACATAAACAGGTGACTGCAAATGCTGCTGAATGCTTAATTTTGGCCCATGAGCAAGGGAGTGGTCCCGAAACGCGTAGGGCTGTTTGTTACAAGACTCCAGAGCGCTGCTGTTCATGCTACAAGTCTGCATTGAAGATTTTGATACCTACCTGGGAGTCCATCTCCGCTTAAAAGGGTGATTTTTTTGCAAATATATATATTTATATTTTCCATACAATTGGATCCCAGCCAGAGCGCTCAGTAGGGGCTGCGTGCCCTAAGCTGAATCCATGGCCTGGGTTGATTTTTTAAACAAACTTGCGCCGCACTCAGGTACCAAGTTTAGTGTCTTTATTTAATCCACCATTAAGTCACCGTCTGTGAATCACGCCAAAGTGTTTCAGCTCAAAAGGCCTTGCTCACGGTTGGAGGACTATTACCCATAGGGCACTTTACATGCTTACACCCAATATAGCCCATAATTAGGCATCTTGGGAGATGTAGTGTCAACAATTTCATTTAAAATCCAAATCCTCATTTACACAGACAATTATAGCTTTTGCTTACTATTGAGCATTATACGGCAAAAAGTGCGGCACTGGCATTGCATAAATATATAATGTTACTTTATTACCTTTGAAAATGATAATATCACACTATGTGCTAGCACACATTGTAACATAGTGCTGATAATCAATAATTTTTGTAACTGAATGAATCCCTGATGTTTTAACAACATCTAGACATATCTATTGACAAGTCTGGTATACTTAACTACCAATGGGTGTCATCTATGACTTTAACTCACAAGAAATGGAACCAACTTAGGTCCCGTCAAGCTGCACAGCCAAACCTCGTTTTGAATCCAATTAATCAAATTCATCTGTATTCTTTCTTATTCTCCTCTTTTTTCATCATTCTTTTTCATCCACTTTTAACTCATATTATTCAATCCATTATATTCAATCTTTATGTATCATCGCTGTTCAAAAAAGCGCAGGAGTCCTCAATAGGTTCCACATGCCACGGACCATCCCATAGGCATCTAGAAAGTTGGAGGTTACCCTGTAGGCATAATTAGCAGCGCTCTAAGCATTGTTTATTTGTAATATACATTTTGTGTACAATTGATCAGTAATGGTTCTATATTGAGATAAACAACATAAAATGTTTTACGATGTAACTTAAGACAGTTTAAATTGACATGTTTACTTGTAAATATAGATACCCCTGACGATGGGATCTCATTCCCAAAATGCATTGGGTTGTTGGAATAAAGGTATGGCATGTGGATGGGTATGTGCAGGGTATGCTCAGACGTGAGTCCCTTGCTCACTTTGCCAGTGGATTCAAGCAAGCCGGGCTGAAGACGGCTGAAATGCCAGAAACCGGTCCTCGGAAGCTTGTTTCCGTTCCAGGGAAGACATGGCTTGGCAGTTCGGGCTGGATTGTTTCCATGAGGCACAGGGTCAGACTGATTTGCATATAGCCATGTCTGAACTGGGGTGGCAGAGTGGGCTAAAGAACGGTGATGGATTAAACACAGATCTTTTGACTGGGTGTGAGTGTTTGATTGATTAAGATGCTCCGTCCATCACCACCCCCTTTTGTACCGCTTTTGGCCGCCATAAGTGTGGCAGGGTATGCTCAGACGTGAGTCCCTTGCTCACTTTGCCACTGGATTCAAGCAAGCCGGGCTGAAGGCGGCTGAAATGCCAGAAACCGGTCCTCGGAAGCTTGTTTCCGGTCCAGGGAAGACATGGCTTGGCAGTTCGGGCTGGACTGTTCCTATGAGGCACAGGGTCAGACTGATTTGCATATAGCCATGTCTGAACTGGGGTGGCAGAGTGGGCTAAAGAACGGTGATGGATTAAACCCAGATCTTTTGACTGGGTGTGAGTGTTTGATTGATTCAGATGCTCCGTCCATCACCACCCCCTTTTGTACCACTTTTGGCCGCCATAAGTGTGGCAGGGTATGCTCAGACGTGAATCCCTTGCTCACTTTGTCACTGGATTCAAGCAAGCCGGGCTGAAGACGGCTGGAATGCCAGAAATCGGTCCTCGGAAGCTTGTTTCCAGTCCAGGGAAGACATGGCTTGGCAGTTCGGGCTGGACTGTTCCCATGAGGCACAGGGTCAGACTGATTTGCATATAGCCATGTCTGAACTGGGGTGGCAGAGTGGGCTAAATAACGGTGATGGATTAAATCCAGATATTTTGACTGGGTGTGAGTCTTTGATTGATTCAGATGCTCCGTCCATCACCACCCCCTTTTGTACCGCTTTTGGCCGCCATAAGTGTGGCAGGGTATGCTCAGACGTGAGTCCCTTGCTCACTTTGCCACTGGATTCAAGCAAGCCGGGCTGAAGACGGCTGGAATGCCAGAAACCGGTCCTCGGAAGCTTGTTTCCAGTCCAGGGAAGACATGGCTTGGCAGTTCGGGCTGGACTGTTCCCATGAGGCACAGGGTCAGACTGATTTGCATATAGCCATGTCTGAACTGGGGTGGCAGAGTGGGCTAAAGAACGGTGATGGATTAAACCCAGATCTTTTGACTGGGTGTGAGTGTTTGATTGATTCAGATCCTCCGTTCATCACCACTCCCTTTTGTACCGCTTTTGGCCGCCATTAGTGTGGCAGGGTATGCTCAGACGTGAGTCCCTTGCTCACTTTGCCACTGGATTCAAGCAAGCCGGGCTGAAGACGGCTGGAATGCCAGAAACCGGTCCTCGGAATCTTGTTTCCGGTCCAGGGAAGACATGGCTTGGCAGTTCAGGCTGGACTGTTCCCATGAGGCACAGGGTCAGAATGATTTGCATATAGCCATGTCTGAACTGGGGTGGCAGAGTGGGCTAAAGAACGGTGATGGATTAAACCCAGATCTTTTGACTGGGTGTGAGTGTTTGATTGATTCAGATGCTCCGTCCATCACCACCCCCTTTTGTACCGCTTTTGGCCGCCATAAGTGTGGCAGGGTATGCTCAGACGTGAGTCCCTTGCTCACTTTGCCACTGGATTCAAGCAAGCCGGGCTGAAGACGGCTGGAATGCCAGAAACCGGTCCTCGGAAGCTTGTTTCCGGTCCAGGGAAGACATGGCTTGGCAGTTCAGGCTGGACTGTTCCCATGAGGCACAGGGTCAGAATGGTTTGCATATAGCCATGTCTGAACTGGGGTGGCAGAGTGGGCTAAAGAATGGTGATGGATTAAACCCAGATCTTTTGACTGGGTGTGAGTGTTTGATTGATTCAGATGCTCCGTCCATCACCACCCCCTTTTGTACCGCTTTTGGCTGCCATAAGTGTGGCAGGGTATGCTCAGACGTGAGTCCCTTGCTCACTTTGCCACTGGATTCAAGCAAGCCGGGCTGAAGACGGCTGAAATGCCAGAAACCGGTCCTCGAAAGCTTGTTTCCGGTCCAGGGAAGACATGGCTTGGCAGTTCGGGCTGGACTGTTCCTATGAGGCCCAGGGTCAGACTGATTTGCATATAGCCATGTCTGAACTGGGGTGGCAGAGTGGGCTAAAGAACGGTGATGGATTAAACCCAGATCTTTTGACTGGGTGTGAGTGTTTGATTGATTCAGATGCTCCGTCCATCACCACCCCCTTTTGTACCGCTTTTGGCCGCCATAAGTGTGGCAGGGTATGCTCAGACGTGAGTCCCTTGCTCACTTTGCCACTGGATTCAAACAAGCCGGGCTGAAGACGGCTGGAATGCCAGAAATTGGTCCTCGGAAACTTGTTTCCGGTCCAGGGAAGACATGGCTTGGCAGTTCGGGGTGGACTGTTCCCATGAGGCACAGGGTCAGACTGATTTGCATATAGCCATGTCTGAACTGGGGTGGCAGAGTGGGCTAAATAACGGTGATGGATTAAACCCAGATATTTTGACTGGGTGTGAGTGTTTGATTGATTCAGATGCTCCGTCCATCACCACCCCCTTTTGTACCGCTTTTGGACGCCATAAGTGTGGCAGGGTATGCTCAGACGTAAGTCCCTTGCTCACTTTGCCACTGGATTCAAGCAAGCCGGGCTGAAGACAGCTGGAATGCCAGAAACCGGTCCTCGGAAGCTTGTTTCCGGTCCAGGGAAGACATGGCTTGGCAGTTCGGGCTGGACTGTTCCCATGAGGCACAGGGTCAGACTGATTTGCATATAGCCATGTCTGAACTGGGGTGGCAGAGTGGGCTAAAGAACGGTGATGGATTAAACCCATATCCTTTGACTGGGTGTGAGTGTTTGATTGATTCAGATGCTCCCTTCATCACCACCCCCTTTTGTACCGCTTTTGGCCGCCATAGGTGTGGCAGGGTATGCTCAGACGTGAGTCCCTTGCTCACTTTGCCACTGGATTCAAGGAAGCCGGGCTGAAGACGGCTGGAATGCCAGAAACCGGTCCTCGGAAGCTTGTTTCCGGTCCAGGGAAGACATGGCTTGGCAGTTCGGGCTGGACTGTTCCCATGAGGCACAGGGTCAGACTGATTTGCATATAGCCATGTCTGAACTGGGGTGGCAGAGTGGGCTAAAGAACGGTGATGGATTAAACCCAGATCTTTTGACTGTGTGTGAGTGTTTGATTGATTCAGATGCTCCGTCCATCACCACCCCCTTTTGTACCGCTTTTGGCCGCCATAAGTGTGGCAGGGTATGCTCAGACGTGAGTCCCTTGCTCACTTTGCCACTGGATTCAAGCAAGCCGGGCTGAAGACGGCTGGAATGCCAGAAACCGGTCCTCGGAAGCTTGTTTCCGGTCCAGGGAAGACATGGCTTGGCAGTTAGGGCTGGACTGTTCCAATGAGGCACAGGGTCAGACTGATTTGCATATAGCCTATCTGAACTGGGGTGGCAGAGTAGGCTAAAGAACGGTGATGGATTAAACCCAGATCTTTTGACTGGGTGTGAGTGTTTGATTGATTCAGATGCTCCGTCCATCACCACCCCCTTTTGTACCACTCCTAACATATGACTAAAATATATGATTATTACCTAATATACATACTTATGAATCAATTAAATATCTAATTATACATTAATAATTTTAGTTTTGTAATTATTACCTAATTAACTTCCCAACCTATACTCCTATAAACCTAGCAACCCACAACTAAAATATAACTAAAATAATTTGGTGTTATATAATGTACATAATTAATAATCAATTAAATAAACGAATAGTTAAATGCTAAATAGTTATTACTCAACTAACTTTCCACCCTATACCCCTGAAAACCTAGCAGCCTGGACCTAAAAAATTACTAAAAATATGATTATTGCACACATTAAATAATTTGTAATCAATTAAATATTTTATAATACATTATTTTATTTATTTATTTATTCAAAGTTTTATATAGCGCGAACAAGATCCTTACAGATATCAGAGCGCTTCACAGAGACAGGGGTATGGGCAGCAGGAGTGCACAGAGATAATGGGAGCAGTGTAATAGTCACTAACATAGTAGGAGAATAATAACGTACAGAAAACATATCAATATACAATCAGGTAAACAAGTAATATAAGACGGCACAAGTCATTGATCCCACTACAGAGGTGTTCAGGTAAACCTTGGATGTGTGGATGGCTTATACCAATTTCTTAGGATAGAGAGAACACTGGGTGGTGGCATCGGGAGGGTGATTCAGTAAACCAAAGTGTATGATATATTGGTCGGTAGTCAGAGAGTAGCGTAGTAGTGTCACCATCAAGTAGAAGTATAGTGCCAGCGGACAAGGTGAACAGTGATACATAACGATGCAGAGTCTCTGATCCAGCACCTATAAAGTTCAGGAGATCTTGGCCAGAAGGATGGTTTTCACCTCTTTCTTGAAGAGTGCAGTGGAGGAGATAAGCCTGGTTTCAGGAGGAAGCGCATTCCAGATCCTGGGTGCCATTCCTGAGAAGGAGCGCTTGTATGTTTTCTCTTTCCGGAATCTACGAGGTTTCAGGAGTAGATTTTTTGTACTTCTATTGGATCTCGAACCTCCTGATATAGACAACTTTTGAGCGAGGTAGTTGGGTGCATTGTGGTGCACGGCCGCGTGTGTTATAACTGCAATTTTTAGCTGTATTCTGGCTTCAAAAGGCAGCCATTTTAGAGACTTTAAGTCTGGGGATATATGCGAATGTTTTCTTGAGCCAGTAATGAGTCTCGCGGCAGCGTTCAGGGAGGCTCTTAGGGGTGCTGTTGTGGATAGCGGGAGTCCGCTGAGGGCCACAATTCCGTAGTCTATTCGAGGGATGACTAAAGCTTGTACAGCAGATTGGAAGTCTTCGGCAGGGAGGAAGGGTTTAATTTTCCTCAGTGTGTTGATTTGGAAATTAGCTCCTTTTGTGGCTTTGCTAACGTGCTGCTGCATGTTGAGCTTGGCGTCGAGTGTGATGCCTAGGGATTTCGCCGAATCCACGATGGTAGGTTGGACATTGAGTGCTGTTAGGTTATTGAGCCAGGTTTGGGTGGTGGAAATTTTCGCAGGGGGTGAGATGAGTAGGAACTCAGTTTTCAGAGCATTTAGTTTGAGGTGATTATCGGCCAGCCAAGATTGAGTGTTAATAAGTGTGGAATTCAGGTGTTTGATATCTTCCGGGGATTGTAGCTTTAGGTAAAGTTGTGTGTCGTCGGCGTACATATGGAATTGGACATTGGAAGCTTGGAGCAAGGTGGCGAGCGGTTCCATGACGAGGTTGAACAGTGTGGGGGAGAGGGAGGAGCCTTGTGGAACACCTAGATCTGCAGGCACAGGTGTAGATAGCACATTGTCGATCTTGAACTAACTTGTATTGCTGGGTAACAGCAATAGCTTTTGCTCAAATAAAGAGCTCTCAGAATCCAAACGGCAATTGCTCGGTTTACTTTACAAATACATGTCTTATTTGATGGTATAGGAGCAGGACAAGCACTCCATATGCCTCAAACTCGTCACAGACCTCTGGCCATTCTCATATTCTGACTCTTACGTAGTGAATAGGGACACGTTACATGTCCACTGCTAAATAATGCAACACGTCATGAAAATAACTTCTTGCAGTGCCCGGCCCTGTCATCGCGAGCCTGGCGCTGCTTATTGACAATCTGTCCGGCAGACTCAGAAGAGAGGGGAGTGCACCGCTGTCCTCTCACCTGCGATACTGGATTTTCTAGCCAATAGCAAAGAGTGTGCTTGGTTTGATAGGGCATAGACCAGAGTTCTAAAGACTTCTTATGGCCGACCTGTGTAACTCATCCGAATCTAGAATGCATAATGGGTGAAGCAAAAATAAGGGGCCCATTACGATGTCGGGCGGATCGGTGGCGATCCGTCCGACAAAAAATGCCCGCCCACCACCCATTTTCCCCCTGCCATATTACTAAGGCGGGGGGACCGCAGCGGACGTAAACACCGTCCGCTGCTTTTCCGCCCCGGTCGCCTTGCGGCCGGGGCGGAACATGTTTAATATGGTGGCGGTGTCTATGAGACATCGCCAGTCATATTATGATGGGCTTCCTATGCTTTTCCGCGGCGGCACGGAAAGGCATGCGGAGACTCCCTGCAGGGGCCCGTTGCGGGCTCCGTGGGAGTCCGGGGTGCACATGGGGGGTACCTATGGTACCCCCCGCATTTCAAAGTGCAACATGTCAGGCACCGCGCGGTGCCTGTCATGTTGTGCTTTGAAATGCACAAAGTGCATTTTTACCATTGCTGCAGGCGGCGCTTCCTGCACCGCCCGCCGCAATGGTAAAAATTACCATTTGCTAAATTAAATAAATATTAAATGTTAATTTATTATTACCTAATTACCTTCCCACCCTATACCCCTACAAACGTAGCAACCCACACCTAAAATATAAGTAAAATAAATCAGTACTACATATTATACATAATTATTATCAATCACATACTTACTTGCAAATTATCAGTTACTTAATAATGAATTATTACTTAATTGAATTCCAACCCTATCCCTCTACAACCCCAACAGTCTACAACACTATAAATTAGCAATTAAATCGAATATTCTTAATCACTTAAAATAACAAACCATATTAAAAATAATTAATAACAGTTATAGAAAAATAGTAACACTTATAATCACAATTAAAGATGAACTAAAACACATTAAAATATTTTTAACCTATATTCTTTACAAATATATGATTCAAAACGATCTGAATAACAACGATATTCTTAACAACAATATTACTTACCTGAAAAATGATATTCTTGAAAATGATATTTCTGCATCACAATATTTTTGTATCACAATATTTTTTTCCTATATTTCTGTCCCCCAATATTTACAACTCAATATTTTGTGCAAATACCTCATATGTTACACTTTTCCTCATCCACATTTCAATCCTCTGTATTAAGGGATTAGCAAACCTGGAAATTTAATTCTACAAAATGTTATTTCCAAACCTAAGGTGTAAACATTTATGGGTGCAGCAGGCTGAATTTTATGGCGGATACAAACCAAGACCTTTTACATTTATTGAAAATATATATAATATACTTACTCATGATGGCTTTCATCCATTGGTCTGGTGTTACACCATTCAAATATGTCTTCCACCCACTACACCATACAGCATAGGTTAATGGGTCAACCTATATCAGCCACTGGTTAACTTCACTGTGAGTGGCAACATCCTACTGTTTTACAAGGAGCAAATCTTCACACAAATAAGTTCCCTTCATTGTAGGGGCCTGCAATGGCAATGTGTTCTTTTTTAGAACAAACTGATTTGGCACCAGTTGACACCCCTTTTCTGCTCCTTCTCCCTTTTCTAGCATTGCAGAGGTCAATTAGAACATGGGATGGCACAAGGGACAAGTGGGTAGATGCATCAACGTTTTTTTTTTGCGATTCCTTAATTGCGAAAAATAAAGAATCGCAAATAAGGAATCGCAAATGTCAATGCATCATCTTTTTCGCAATTTTTTTGCGATTCGGTAAAAATCGCATAATTTACCGAATTGTAAGAAAATTGCGAATTCGCATTTTGCGAATTCGCTAAATGCGAAATCACACACATGATGAATCTCATTGAATCAACTGCCTGAAAGCCAGTTCAGCAATTAGCCACGGCTGCT
The DNA here is from genome assembly GCF_964261635.1 of Lissotriton helveticus. Classification (NCBI taxonomy): domain Eukaryota; kingdom Metazoa; phylum Chordata; class Amphibia; order Caudata; family Salamandridae; genus Lissotriton; species Lissotriton helveticus. The sequence goes on from NC_136073.1 coordinate 719,619,297, forward strand.
CCCTTTTTTGAATGTGAGGTTTGGCAGTTTGCTTTGTGAACTTTCCCTGGAGGTTGCTGCTGCAGTCTGTGCCTGACAAATCTTTGGAGAAATGGAAAATGAAAATCCTGTTGAAGAGGGGACAGCCAGGAAAAGGAAAATTAAATTTTCTGATCAAGAGTTGGAAATCCTTATTGAGGAGGTGACTGCGAGACAGGAACAGCTTTTTGGGAAGCATTCTCTGAAGGTTCCTGAAGCTATTAAAATAAATCTATGGATTGCCATACAAGCAAAGGTAAACGCAGTAGGAGTAGCACATCGGGACATAAATAATTTACAAAAAAGACGGTATGACCTGCGCAGTCGTGCAAAAGAGAAGTTAGCAAACAGGATGAAAGCAGCAAAAAAAATGGAGGTGGAACACCCAGGGATAGACCCAAAACCCCCCTGGAAGACATGGTGGAAGGCACACTGTTGACTGAGGCTGTAGTTGGAGTGATAGACATTGATACTTCTGAGATTCCAACCCCTTCTGAAGGTAAGTGAATTGTTAATGATTTTGTTTTTCTGAATGGAGCCTAGAAATTGCAAGAGTCCTGTGAAAGTAGTTCTTCTTGCAGAATTGTACTTCAGTTGTGTAGGATATTTTTTCTTCATTTTTCCAAAAAGAAAGTTATTTACTGTTTGGTAATTGAAAGTAGTGCATCATGGGAGTTGTAGTTTTTATCAGTCCTTCATTTACACAGACAAGATTTTTATTTAAAAATGTTTAAATAGAAGAATCATAAAGAAGTACACTGGGGTCATGTCATTGTATAGAATCACAAATTTTATTAATTAATTTTTTGAAAGTGCAAACTTTAAATAACATCATGTTTGCATTTATTTAACCATAGATGCACTTCAGGAATTAATTGAGCGGGATTTGAGGGATTTGAACACCCAAGAAGGTCAAGAAACAGATGAGGGAAATGCCCCTTCCACATCAGCAATCCATTCTCAAACAGGTGAAAGACAGAGAGTGCGTCAACTGCTGCAAACTGATTCTGAAGCAGAGCACAATGATAATGTTGCTGAAAGGCAACCTCAAAGTACACCAACAGTCACAAACAGAAGGCTCAGTAGGCGAAGGAGACTTCAGCAGTTTTCTTTACGCCGTGGTCATGCAACAGATAGTGGTCAATTTGGAGAGGGTCCCATCACTGGCAGTCTTGTTGAAGACAAAATCCTCAAGGTACAGCGCCTGCAAGGCAAAGACATGAGAATAATCAAAGGAAAACTTGGACATATCAGCAAACAAATGGGTTCTTTATCCAGCAGTATGAATAAAATGATAAATGTAATAAAGACAGGCCATGAAACATCTTCAGTGAAGCTTGACCGCATTGCCACTTCTTTAGAAACCATGTGCACATTGATGCAAATTATAAGTGAAAAAAGGCAACTGCGACTAATGAACAACATGCAGGCTTATAACAGGCAAATGTCTCGCCTTTCAACTTGTACAATTAGGCTCTGCAAACAGACCCTTTCCACCCAGGTACTTTTGAGTAAATCTCTTGAACACATTCATAAGGGTTTGGGGACTATCCATGACCCTTTGGAAAAATCACATAGCAATGGATCACCAGAAAAACAACTACCAATGGGGGAGAGTGGATCTGGCAGTGCTGTGAGTGGCACACTTGAGCATTGCTTAACTGGCACACGCCGTAGCAATAGAAAGCAGAATGATGCAAGTAACATGGCCATGCACAGTGGAAAAAATGCAGGGAAGGCATTAGGAGTGCGTGGACGTAGGAAATGACATTATGTCTGTGATGCATCTTGCTTGATATTGATAATGTCCAAATGCTTTATTGTTTCATGATTTTCATTTTAAAATTTGTGAGTTAAACAAAAGAAAAATATTGGTGATACATTTAAAGTCCATTAAGTGAATGCATTAATTTTGATCCTTGAAATAAAAAATTCATTTTTTTGAAAACCAAATAAATCAGTGTGTCCATCCTACCTCATTCAGAAGTAATGCTGTGTTATCTCTGCCCTTCTCCTTCTCCCCTCTGCTGCCTCTGGTCCATGTGCTCTTGCTTGTGGTTGTTGAGGATGATTGTCATTTTGAGGTAAAACATCTTCTTCATCAAGTTCTATGCCTCTCTCAGTTGCTAGGTTGTGCAGCATTGCACATGCTGCTACTATTTTACAACAAATGTCTGGCTGATATTGCAGTGCTCCACCTGTCTTATGTAGTATGCGAAAGCGGGATTTCATCACACCAAAGGTCCTCTCTATCACATTCCTGGTTGTTATGTGAGCCTGGTTGTAATGCTGCTCTTTCCTGGAAGTTGGATTTAGGTATGGAGTTAAAATGTAAGACCTCACTGCATAGGCACTATCACCTATAAATAGAAGAATCAGAAATTTACATTTGCAAGGATGAAATGTGTCCAGATGAAGGAAAAGTTTGTTACAATTTTCAAAAGCATATTTACCCAGCAAGTATCCATCTCCAAATTGACCTGCAAGCAGTCTAGCATGAATAGCACTGTGTCTAAAAATGTAGGAGTCATGGGAAGATCCAGGGTAACTAGCAACTAAATCTGTCATAATTGTTTTAGAATTACAAATGGCTTGAATGTTAAGAGAATGGAAGCATTTCCTGCTGCGAAAAATATACTCATTTTCAGAGGGTGGACAAATGGGAACATGTGTGCCATCTACACAGCCAATGACATGTGGAAATTGAACCATGTTATAGAAATCTAATTTGGTTTTCATCAAATCCTGTTGTGTGTTTGGAAATTTGATATGATACCTTATTCTTTGTAACATGGCATTTAGAAAGGCATTAAAAAATCTGGAAAGTGAACTCTGGGAGACACCACCAGCAATAGCTATTACACCCTGAAATGACCCAGAAGCAAGGAGGTGCAGTGAGCACAATACCTGCACATGGGTTGGTATCGCTTGTGTCCTGCGTGTTTGCCTCAGCAAAATTGGGTCCAATTCTTGAATTAAATCTAAAATTAAATTAGCATTGAGCCTCTACTTAGCAAAACTCTCTGATTCAGTCTGTCCTAGTAAGGTTATGCGCACTCTGAAGATTCTCTCTTGTATGAGCCTTCTCCTCCATCCTGCAGCTACTCTCAACCTCTGCCAGCGAGCCAAAAAGAAAAGTGCTGCCATTCTGAGAAGCAAATTCATGGTCTATGAGGTCTATATATGCACTACTGATGATTAACACCTGTATTTAAAAAAGTTAGTAAAATTAGCACCAGGTTTGACTTCTTCTAATTTTGAGAATTCCAAATTGCGATTTCTTTAAAAATCGCAAATTGCGAATTTTCATGCATACCATTTTCTCGCAAAAAAATGCGATTCGCAAATTTAGCGAATTTTTTCAAGAAATCGCAAAGACTTTAGCGATTCCTAAAAATGCGAAAAATACTTCAAAGTTGATGCATCCCAAAACCATGAATTGCATTCGCAAACGGCCGATTTATGCGATTCGCACCGTTTGCGAATGCAATTCTGAATGATGCATCGAGGCAAAGATGTCTGGGTCAAAGCTTTGACTCAGAAACAAAATCTCCTTAATTACTTGTTTCTGGTTTAGGTTCTAGTCAATTGTGACATGATTAAACTATACCAAGTGTGCTCTTCCGCAGCCTGCACAAAAACTATTGCCCTTTTTTCAAATTCACCTGAAAAGGCAAATGTTGAATAGGTAAGAATTTAGTATGTAGTATGTTCTTACACTAAAGAAGAGTGAAAGAACATGAGTGCAGCCTTTTCGGTATCATGCACTGGTGTAAGTTCTACTTTTTGCGATACCTGAAGGGGTCAGTATTCCCCAGCCGCCACTTTCCTAGAACAACAAAACTGCCTAGAGGTGATTCACAATGCAATGTTTGTGTGCTTTGAATATGTTCAATAACTGCGACCCTCACTGACCTGTTGTTTTACTCCAATATGACCCTGGCTGTTTGTGTTTCAGTGTTCCTGGCGCTATACTTTGGCTGTTGGTGAGATGCACTGCGGCTGCGTTACAGAGGGAGTGGCAGCAGTGCCCAGCTCTTACTGGGTACCAGGTGAGTGGTCTTGGTTGCTTACATTGTGTAGTCATGCAGTATTACATGGCACTATAGTTACATCACATTGCATCGAATCAATATGCAATTACATCTTTGTGACCAGTCACACTGTGACGTTTTTCTAGTTTCGCATAACAATTGGGTCGAAAAGTTGATACGTCTTTGTTCTGTTCATGTCCCTAGTCGCTCCAACCCTGAATTAAGAAGAAGGCAATCCAAAAAGTGTTGTTAGAACTTTGTATATATTTAGCAGGGAAGGCTACACTTCCCAGTCTTTGTATAAATCCTGTTTGTATGTGTATATGTACCTAATGTGTGTATGTCTTTGACCTTTATTACACACATATGCACTTTATGTCACTCATTTCACCATAAGTCACTTTATAGTGTTTGTTGTCTGCTTTATCATTTTTCTATATCACAGCCATATATGTATTTAATTATTTGTGATTAATACATACACATTTTGCAAATTAAAATTCTCGTTGTTTGTAGTTCTGGTTTTTGTGTTGATCAGTAAATATTTTTTGCCACAATTGTTTTGCACCCAACATAACCAATTGTAGCTTCTATTATCCTTCCCCAGGTTCTGAGGGGCATTGGGTTGACCCCATTATCTTTAATAATCACACAATGGCACGTTACAATGTACTTTTCAAAGAAAAAGGAAGCTGTTCCTCTGTGTTGCAGAATCGCCTACCAACTAATTAGTGGTGGTGAGTCAGGGAAGAGAGAAGGGAGGTAGGGGGATCGGGGATCCCGCTTTTGCGGAACTAGGGTCCTCACACACCCAGCAAGCTAGGTGTCATGCTTCATCATATGGACCTGTTCCTCGTTGAGCCGGCGCTGCAATGCTCAATGGGCACCCGCCAAGGGGCTCTTTATCGGAGATCTTTTGTTCCTTTGCCGTATGATGAAGTGGGGGTGTGTGGCCCGTGTGGGTGTAGATAGTGTGTTGTGCTATGGGAGTGAGTTAAAAAAGGTTGGATATTCCAAAGCTATGCGTTTTATTCTGGTTGGTAATCCACCTTACTAAAAAGAAATATATACAGAAGAGAGGCACCAGCCCTGTCGGGGAAAGTTCATTCACTAAAGTGCTCTTCTCTTTGGGTCGACATGTTTCTTGCCCTATTGGTCAGATGGTACCGTGGCAATTCTTCAGGACCTATATATGTATAATCTGTGAAAAAGGGGGGGGTAGGTGTCGGATATCTACACTAAACGGTGCTGTTAAATAAAGAGCTACCATTCAGAGGGGACTACCTATATAAGTTAGTGTAGTCAGGAAGAAGAGGAGCTGGGGATATAAAAACAAAACAAAGGAGAACAGTGTGTTAAACACGGGGTGTCCTGGTTATCTCCAATCAGCTCTACACTCTCATACCTTGTTTGTCAAACCTCCTAGCTAGGCAAAGTAATTACAGTGCAATGTAATTTTAAAAAAACAGCTAAAACACATACGGTTCAGTGGTAATTTCTCTCATACAATTTGGACCCATATTGGAGGCCAAACATTGTCCATGCATTCGATTGATGTCATCATACATATTCGTGATGTGATAAATTGGTCACTGGTAAATAGCACGTTAAGTGACAGGCTGAAAAAAACAGGTTTAAAAGCCACAAATACTCTCATTATGTTTCATTCATTATGGTGTTTGTATACATGACAAGCTGTGGTAGCATCCGCTTGTAAAGGCACCAAGGTTGCGCTGGGGTGTTAAAAACACCAGGGCTAGGTGTCAGATGTGCCCAGAACTCACCTCCCTCGTGGATGCGATGAGCTTCAACGTGGGTGGGAGGGTCGTAGGGCGCCTCAATAGTAGGAGCCCTGTTTGGGATGAAGGATATGGTATGTTAATGGTAGAAACCCTGGTCTCAGGAGCCGTTTGGAATCCAGGGCACTGACTACCTCTAGCGCTGACGGTGGAGTCCCTCCGCGGCTCCGTGAGGGAGGCTGAGAGACCCCGCAGTGTAACAAATGGCAGCCTGCAGAGTGTCCCCGCCGGCCACGGATCGCAGCGCCTCCCCGCCCAGCGTAGATGTCACTCAAAAAAAAAAAAAAAAACGTTACAATGTACTCACTTTTCCGGCACAATCACATCAGAATACAGTCACTTGACAGGTCAGCCGTATCACAGTGCATCACATCAGTGTCTGTTCACTTCCCAGGGTGCTCACATTACAGTGAATCAAGGTGGTTACATAGTACAGTGCACAGTAACATCAGAGTGCTGTCCCATCGCATTGGAGACAAATCATAGCCACATTCCTGCCCACAGTCTCTTTGTCACACAGTTACATCACAGTGCATAGTTACATGTGACTCCACAGGCACAGCACAGAGCAGAGTCACACATCACATTACATATAAATCACAGACCACATCCTCACCAGTCACCTCACAGTGCACAAGCACATCACAATGACACCACAGCGCACAGTCGTATGACACTGCGAACCACAATGATATGGTAACAGAAAACATAGAATGTTATCTACCATATTGAGTCCCAAATTCTTAGAAAAATATCACCCCATTGGAGTTAATAATAAAAAATCTACACCTAATGGGACAGTAAACAATACTGAGACATTATAGTTATATCAGGCGATATTTCTGTAGGCAGTATCCTGACATACAACCGTCACATCACAGGCACACGGACAGTGATTATGGATAAGTAAAACTAACTCAGAGATACCCCTGAAATGTTTATTCACGGGTTGTCAGGTTAGGGTTAAACATTAAAAACGGAGATGTCTAGGGTATGATAAGGACCCCTCTTCTCTCCTCTACTGTTTCTATGTCGACATGTTTCAGACACTACTGCTGCCCATAATGGGCCGTTTGGCCTTCCTAAGGACTAGCGATCCCTTTTCTGGTAAATATCCAAATATTCAAGTGGATATGTGTGTTTAACAAGAAAGTATTTCTATATACAATGACCTTGCTTGTCCCATTCTGAGTAGACACTCTCATGTGTTTCTGAAATGACAAACACTAAACATCAATACAAATACAAAACAATGCCAATTGTTTTCGGATTTCATATAGATGTGTCTTGATTAAGGTTAAAGGGAAGACAACCCCTTTATTGCACCTTAATCATATGCACTCATAGGCTTAGTCACAATTGTTACTGCACCCAGTAAAACTGAGTGTGGTAACACCAGACCCTTTAATTGTCTGAGCTGAACTCCATACAAGAATTCCTTCTGCACAGCTCAGACTCAAGCCATAATGTTGTGAATGCTGAGACCTCTCTGGTCAGCGCTTTGAATGGAGATATTGAAGTGCAGGTACTAACCATTTAAAGTACCTATTTGTTCCAGAGAAGTGCTGGTAGTCTCCCATTAAATATACCGCAGCAATGCTGAGAAGTGCAGGTACTCTCCCATTAAATATACTGCAGCAATGCTGAGAAGAGCAGGTACCCTGCTTTTCAAATGAAAGAAGTGCATGGACTCAGTCCTGGACAGTACCTGCCCATTTAAAGCACTGCTTCCAATGCTTGATCTCAGCGCGGCTTTCGATACGGTCAGCCATGACACTCTGCTGTACCGTCTGTCCCAGGTCGGGATTAAGAGCAGGGCTTGGTCTTGGTTCCAGTCTTTTCTAGAGGACAGATCCTTCCGTGTGTTCGACGGCGAGTCTACATCCACCAGCAGACCTCTGAAATGCGGAGTCCCCCAAGGCTCCTCTCTAAGCCCTGCACTTTTTAACCTGTACATGAGGCCACTGGCCTCTGTCGTCCGCCCATTTGGGATCAAGATCATTTCCTATGCGGACGACACGCAGTTGGTGGTCTCCCTGACACAAGAAGCCAATCCACCTGGACAGGGCGGGCTTAGAGAGTGTCTGGAGGCAGTGAAGACCTGGATGTCCCTATCCTCCTTAAAACTGAACGGAGACAAGACCGAGCTTATGATCTTAGGCCATACGGATCTTAGCTTCCCCGCTTCCCTGTGGCCATCCAGTCTGGGTCCCCCCCCTACCCCTAAAAACAGCATTAAGAGTCTCGGAATTTGGCTGGACAGATCTCTGTCCTTTAATGTACAAGCTACAAAACTGTCGGCCACTTGCTTTGGCATCATGAGGATGCTGAAGAAAATCCTCCCCCTCCTCCCCATGGAAGCCAAACTAATAGCCGTACAAGGTCTGATCCAGTCACGCCTTGATTTTAACAATGTACTATATCTCGGCGCTCCTGATTCCACTCTGAGAAGGCTTCAGATAGTCCAGAATTGCGCAGCTCGCATTCTACTCGACCTCCCCCGCAGACAGTCAGTAAGGACTGGACTGGCAACCCTTCATTGGCTGCCGGTGCGCCAGAGAGTAATGTTTAAAGCTATGTGCATGGCACACCAGTCATTCTGGAACACCGGTCCCAGGATCACCCGGGACCTAATTACTCACTATACGCCTAATAGAAGCCTGCGCTCTAGTCAGACCTTCCTTGCATTGGCCCCCAGAATTAAAAGGTCTAGATCAGGAGGCAGGACATTTTCTCACAATGCTGCCAGGGCCTGGAATGCCCTCCCTCTGCTCCTAAGAGCCAACCCCAACCTCACGACTTTCCGTAAACAGCTGAAAACCTTCCTATTTCATCCAGTTTAATTAATCCCCTTCTCTCCCTTCTGAGCCACTGGTCGGATCTGCGGTATTCTTAGCGCTTGGACGCCTCCGGGCAACAATTCGCGCTATATAAATGCACATCCTATCCTATCCTATCCTTCCAAATGACTCCAGCTAGGCTTCAGGAGAGGTGCCGTAGCATCATTACATCGGCTACCTATCAAACGGAGAAATTCTATACAGCAACCGGCCAAATCCTGTTTCAAGTCGGTTTCAATGGTCTCGGCCTGCACATACTCCTAAAACATCTGACCAATGCCAACTACAAGTGCCTAAGATTAAACGATGTCATACTGGAGGAAGGAACTGTGGAGGTACAGTGGAATCAGTCATATGCCAAATGCTATTAGGAAATATAGTAATCTTTTACATTTTAGGAAGGTCTTCAAAACTTGAACCTCTCATTGTAAAGATGTAGCTTCTGTAACTCTTTTTAACTTAGTCTGTTATTAATTCAAAGGTGCCTTTGGGTTCTAAATATGTTTATAGGACTCCAAATACAAATACCTGTGACCTTGATATATATTTTAGGTCATTCTCACCATCTGTCAGTACAAGACCCTCAAATGGAGAAACTGGCTCTTTTCTGTACTCTTAAAACTTTTTCTGACAGTCCTCTCATCCAAATTAATACTATGAGCGATGAGGAGGAAGCCGGAGAAGATGTGCCAGGGAGTGTCTGCCTGCCTGTTGGTCCTTTAGTACCAATGTAAGGGAGCAAACATTTGCTCGAGGAGTTGTGAAACTTGAGGGACATAATTACACTTCTGGCGGGAATGTCCTGATCTCTCACATTTTTGAGAGGCAGTGCTAGTCCAGATCCAGATTATCATGGGTGTTGGGTAAGACATGGGTACCCTCATTGTCCTATTGGGGCGGTAGGCAATGAGGGCGTCTTCCCCCTTGATACAGTTGCTGGGAAACGTGTTTCCCAAACTCCTACTCACAACCAGACTAACTATGGGACAAAAATGGAAGGATCCGGAAACACCTACCATAGCTCCTTGGTGGAACAAGGCGTGGAACCTCTACATCATGGAAAGACTCTCAGCCACAGTCTGTTACAAACTGTCACAGTTCGGAAAAAAAATCCACCATTCTTGACATTTATAAAGCGCCAAGATTTGATATTGCACAGTGACCTACCCCCAAAAAAGCTTGAAATTTGATTTGATTTTTTGATTTGATTTGCAATTTATTAAGCGCAACAATTACCCAAAGGCATCAAGCTGGCCTATCTGTAGCCCTTAAGTAAGTAGAGTAGGATGACCAGATACTGTGTGGCTGATTGACACACTGGCAGTTGGGGACTGTTCTGACCCTGGTAGCTCCCAGACCCTACACTGTTGAGTCCTCCATACCAGAGATGTGGCTCAGTGCAGTGGGAGTGAGTAGAATAAACATCTTTGCAACCAATACTTAATTGTACAATAAGATTCCCACTGGGTCATTTCTATTCTGCTTAGGGGATTGTTTTAGACATGTTTGGTGGTAACATTGTATGTCAATATTTTGTACTTGATGTGTATGTCCCTAATGTCCCACAGCAAGACTATCTGTTTAATTATGCTATTGTTGCTGTCTGCCAATCTTCCTTTTGCTTGGTGAAAACCTGTTTTACATACAATTGTTAAAAACATTTTAAAAAAGAACTGTAATGCATAGAGGACTTTTAAATACATTTCATTATTTGCAAGATATTTTATGTGAAATAAGGAACTTTGCAAATATATTTGAGCAGTGTAAATGAAATAACTATTATAAACCTGATGTCAAAATATGGCTATACAATTCAATTCAATTCAGTTTCATCAACTTTTATTCGATTACCAGTTTGAATAATCATAAAAAGTACATACAAAAAGATTATAAACACATGAATGAGATAAAATAGATCGAGTTATAAAGAAATTTAAGTAAGAAAAAGATAAGGTTTTATAGTTCTGTGTAGTTCTGGTTTAACTTGAAACATTACTACGTATTGTTAAGACTGCTTTAAGGAAAGTCACTGTGAGTTTAGCTTCATATAACGATTTCAAGGATTGCAAATAAAAAAAAGCAGAGTAGCATTGTCTGTGTCCACTAGATCGGAGGATCGGGATAATCCATGCTTTTCTCGGAAGTTTATAGTATTTACAAAATAGAACAACATGTATCGTAGATTGTGGGGAGGTTCCGTCACAGGGACAGTTTATCAGGTTCCGCGACCAATTATGAGTTTCCGGAAATGAAACTAAACGGAAAAAGATATTAAAGCGAAGTCTTGTTAATAAAAACTTTTCATGATTAGATAAAAAATACGTCAAATAGGGCTGTATGCATTTTCCAGACTGTTGGGCACAAATTCTTTCGTTTAGTGGTTTTGTGATCTCTGCCTGGTTCCGTAGTTCCCTCAAGTGACCCATACACATTAACTTTAGCTGTTTCCTGGAAATGTCTTCTACTGAAGGAGGTTCTTCAAAATAGGACTCGCGATCCAGGTCTTTAAAGAAGTTACATATATAGGTTAGCCACGGGATTTTTTGCCATTTTGTCAGGGCTAAGCAGTCAGTGATGAGGGAGCGAGTTAGGTGACATTCGGGGTTAGACCATATTCGATGCCACAATAAAATAGGCTGGCATCGAATGGTGTCAATGATATATTCCATGCCAAGCTCCCGATGTGAGGCTAGTATCGGGGAGCTTTGAGGGAGAGCTAAAATGTATTTTATAAAAGCGTTTTCAGTGACCTGTAGCTGTTCGATACGTCCATGACCCCAGATTCCAGCTCCATAGGTGGCCACACTATGGCATTTTGCATAGTATATAGTCAGGAGTTCGGGTGGCGCTGGTTTCCGCAATTTCCTCGAAAAAGAGGTAAGTGCCGATGGTGCGCGACGAAAGTGGAGATTCCTGGCTTCGATTGCCTTTCGCCAATTCATTCCATCGTCCACCAGGATTCCCAGGTATGGGTAAACGGGAGTTTTTTCCAGTTTGATGTTGTCAACCATTATTGATTTGGGGTTTCTGATCCTTGGACCGATATGTATTGTGAAAGTTTTCTTAATGTTTATTTTAAGACCAAGTGAGTCCATGAATGCTGCGTATTTATTGATTTGTATCTGAAGTTGGTTCAAAGTCCGTGCTAGGATGACTGAGTCATCAGCATACAACAGTGTGGGTATCGGGCGATGGTTTATCTGGGGTAGGTCCTGGCTCCCTACCAACATAGCCTGTTCAAGCCCGTTTGTATAAAGGTTGAACAGGAAGGGAGCCAGTACACATCCCTGCCTTACTCCCTTCGTTATTTGAAATGAACGGGACAGTTCACCGCTGGTACCAAATCTTACTCGGCCTACGGCGTTAGAATAGAGTTCTCGTAGGAAGGTTATTATCGGGGGTCCACACCAAGATCGCTTAGTATTTGCCAGAGTTTCGCATGCTGGACGCAGTCAAATGCCGCACTTAGGTCGACATAGACGAGGAAGATGTTACCTCCTTTGGCGTGAACATATTTACCAGCAAGGAGAACGAGGTTGAGGGCCTGTTCCACGGTCCCGAGCCCCTTCTGGAAACCGTGTTGCAGGTCGGTTATGATATTATTCTCCCGGGCCCAAGATTGTAATCGGTCCAGGAGTACTCGACCTGCAATCTTACCCATAGAGTCCAGAAGGGAAATTGGTCTGTAGCAAGCGGGATCGTTGCGGTCGCCTTTTTTGAAGATGGGTAAGAGAATTGATGTTGACCATGACTGGAAAAGGCCGACCGAGGTTACTGCTGACATGACCCGGGTGATTATCTGCGACCAAAAGTCTACATCATGGAGGAACAAGTCCATTGGAACGCCATCAGGGCCGGGGGCCTTGCCAGTTTTAGAAGCCCTGATTGCTTTTATGATTTCACTGAGATGGAAGTATATCTTTATCGGATAGGTGTTATTTCTCGCTGGCTGGGCCTCGTGTGTTGCATTATGTACTGCAGAGACTGAAGGTGTTCCAAAGATTTTTGCGAAGTGGGAAACCCAGTCTTCCTCGGTAATTGCCACATCAAGATGTTGAATTTCTGTACTATTGGCCAAGAAAGGAGATCTTATGACTTGCCAGAATGAGGTGCTGTCTTTTCTTCGGGCACTGTCATGTAATCGTAACCAAAGATCTTGTTTAATTTGTTTTTTACGATCTTGCCTGGCAGAGTTATATATTTTTCTTAGGTTAGAGATTTCCTGGGGGTCTCTCATAGGTTTATGCAGGGCTTCTTTTAGAGATGAAAGTGCCTTCCGACAGGCAGTGTCAAACCATCTCGTGGTAGAGGACTTAGTCTTGTTTTTTAGGTTGACAAATAGTTCATCCCTTATCGTTTCCTGGATACTTTGGAAGCAACTGACAATTATTTGGGGTGGTGTCTCCAGAGACATACATTTAGATAGCCAATGTTCGGTTTTCCCAAGAACCCTCTGTGTCACCTCTTCTGGGTCGATCTTAGCCCATTTCACGGTGTAACCATTCAGTTTGTTCATGAACAGTGTTTGTTGGTTGAGGGAGCTCGACTTTACAGGGCAGACTTTTGCCAGTTTGATGTTGATTTTTATGCTGAGCGGGTAGTGGTCACTTATTGGATTTGACCCAGTTTCAAAATTCCCTAGTTGCCCTTTGAGTGAATGGGAGGCTATTATGTAATCTATGGTTGTTGAGTAGCCTCGCCCATGGAAAGTAGGTAGAAAATCCTGCTGCGGGTCAACCAATTCATTCGCGTAGTCCAGGTCTAGGGAAAATAGGATGTCATTAAGTTTGTTTCCACATATCGAGTGCACGAAGTGGGGTATGGGGTTACCAAGTTCGTTTTGGAGTCCACAGTTTCCGTTTTTATGGTTTGGGCACAGTGGGAAATTGAAGTCGCCTCCCCAGATTGTATGAGTTGTAGATGTATTATTATCATTTTGAGACGAGGATAGAAATGTGGCAATCTCTTCTAGGTTTGACCAGCATTCCGAGGTGCCGGAGTTATTGTAATAGTTTATGAAAATATAGTTGTTGTCTTTGGAAGTTATTATCTGCATAATTTGAAATGTTGGAGACTCCTTTAGTAATTTAACTCTGAAGGGGAGAGTGTTAGCAACATAGGTCGTGAGTCCCCCCTTTGGTCTGCCCATATTTCCCTGCACTGCTGGGGTAAAAAGAGTTTTATATCCCGCAAGATGTAATGGGGTTGTGCACCATGTTTCCTGGAGGCACAATATCTGGTGTTCCCTGGCTGTATCGAGCCATGACCCCTGTGTTATTTTTGAGGACAAGCCTGCAAGGTTCCAGTATGCAGTGGAGAAACTCAGATTTGTGGGGTCGGGGGAGGAGTGAGGGATTGGTGTTACTAACGGGATATTCACAGTCTGGGTTTCTGTCAGTTGGTGTATCTGGGCCTGTGAAGAGTTTGGAGAATCTTTAAGAGTTATGTTTTGCTGGTGGTATAAGCCAATGGTGGTTCCCTCAGAGTCAGTGATAGCTGTATAGGTAACATTTTTAGGAGTACTAGGGGAAGCAGTTATGATTTCCGGAATTGGGTTTGTTTGATTACAGAGAATAGGCTCCAAAGGTACATGGTGCTGGATTGAGTTTATTTGTTGTGGTGTAATAATGGTGTTTGTACTCTTAGGTTCATCCCTGAATGGTCAATCGACCATCTCAAGGCAATCAAAGCGGGTTTGTGTTGAAAGACCCTGCCAGCCTTCGTATGATGGCAAGGGTCTATCTTGCCAGTATTGCCTTGGCCAATCTCTCTGGGCATTTCTGTTTCCGTGGTCGTAAGTATACTCTAGCTGCTTCCATGATTCATTTCGGGGCTGATGCCAGTTCCAAGAGGGGGTATAGTGATGTTGTCTCGCTGGAGGATAAAAGAAAGAGAGATGCCGAGCATCAATTCCCCCCTTTTTCTCCAACGAGGGCCAAGCGCAGATATAATCCACAGTGGAGGGATCTCTACATGTTACTATGATACAATCTCCGCGGGTCGTTTTTGCTGTTTTACCTACCCATACTACCCTGCGGACTGTGGAGATCCCTCCCGAGTGTTGGGATTCTAGTGGCCTATTGATGCTTAGCCATTGCATGACCTTGTTTTTAAGTGACCATGCAGTTTCGGGTGTGTCGTCAGTTAGTTCTGGTACGCCAGTAAGCACTATTGTATATGGAGTGGCTTCTGGAGGCAAGTGAACTGGGCGTCTGAGACCTGGTGTTTTTTTGGGGATGTTTTTAGGAGAAAGCTGGGGGACCGCTGATTTTGATGGGAGAGGTGTTGGCTTTTTTATAAAGTGAGGTTTGCTGGGATTGTTTGTCGCAAGTCCTGGAGTAACTAGGGTTGCCGAGCCTGTATTAGGTGTTTGTTGGTTCGGCACCACGGTGATTTTATTCTGCTGTGGTCGTGGCGTTGTATTTTGTGAACTTTGGTTCGAGGTTTTTTGTTTTTGGTTTTTTGGCGGTAAAATAGTCGGGGTTGGTCGTTTTGTCGCTTTAGGTGGTTGTGGTTGAGGATAAGTTTTGGAAGACTGCGGGACATTTCGTTGGCCCTTTTTGTCTGTGCGTGTATTGGTATCAAGAAGTGTTGCAGAGAGTATGGCCAGTTGAGCTTCCAGGTTTCTAATGCTTAGTTGGATGGGTTTCAGATACTGAAACAGAAGGTCTTTTATTGTAGTTAGAACTTGTGAGGTAACTTTACATGTTTTGCAGAGGTTATCAGTAGCCTCATTTGGGATTGTAAAATGAGGGAGGTTAATTACAGAAGGAAGTAGTGTATTTTGTTTCCAGGATTGTGTTGTAGGGTTTAGCTGCTCTGTGACATGACCTGAACAAAGAGCCATAACTGCTACGTTATCGGTAGGTTTTGTGCTACCTGGTTTTGAAATGGCTCCTTCCCTTTCTCCTCGAAGATGTGAATCTATGTTGGTCTGGGATCCTTCCTGAGTTTGACAAGCTGCCAAATCAGGGGTTGCCTCTAAGTTGTCTGAAGTTGATGATGAGTCATACTCGGACTGCGTTACAGATAGGTCTACTATAGATGGGACTGTATTAATGTCGGGAGCAGACACAGACACGGGAAGGGAACAATTTTGGGAGTCAAGGTGAATGGGGGAAGTAGCGGTTGCTAGGGTACCTAGGGACGATCTTTTCGCATTCATAAGGTCCAGTGACACTCTCTTTTCAAGAAGGGAGATGCTCTGATTGATTACCTCATGTGTTCGTGAAATGAATAAATCAATCGGTCCAGTTATTTGTGCTACCTCCTGGGCGTTCTTGGATTTGGTCTTTGTATTACTCCTGGTTTTGGGCGGCATAATTGTAGTCTACTGGTTATAGTTTCCGGGAAGGAAAGGGGGTAGCCCGGTCCGGTCTCTGCCGGTCACTAACGGGCAACAACGGGCCCGCCCTTGGCCCGGGCTTCGTCCCATGCTCTGCCCCGCGCGCGTCCCGCGTCGCGGTAGGGGTGATGGTGTTTTATGAACGTATCAGCAGTGGGCGTGTCCGTAGGCGTGTCGCCTGGGGGAAGAGGAACCAGCTGGTTAGCGTGGGGCTTGCTGGTCCTCGCAGTCCCCCGGGTTGCTGTTAGAATTCCGCCCACGCCTCTGCCTCTTACCCTGAGGACTCCAGCTGGGAGCGCTGGGCTGAGCCTGCCGACTGCAGGTCTCGCTCACACCAGCGAGTCCTCGGGGGAGGCGGCAGCCAGAGGTCACAAAGAAGGAGTTGCTCTGTCTTTCCCACGGCAGCAGGCAACAGAAATCCGCTAAGGCAAGTGAGTGGCAATTCAAAGAGGCTTTATTCGAGCATTTCTCATAAAAGCACAATACATACAAAAATATTAAAACAGTATTAAATGGTTGCCTCGAACAAATAAAAGCAAGTACTTTACATAAAAAGCATAAATATATATACATAAGATATAAAATACAAACTACATCAGGTAGCTTCAATAAAACCATCCCAATGTAAACAGTTACTTGGCTAACAATTTTTCCCTAATAGACCAAGCCCACCCCATACATTTCGCTACTGCTATAGCTAGTGGCAAACAAGAGCTAGTGCAAATGATTCTCAGAGCTACAATGCTACTGTTGGTACCTAAGTTTTTACATGCAGGTTTTAACCAGATTTGCCTAGGGATGGCATAGGCTTGACAGACGAATAGAAAGTGTCCAATGGTCTCCTTTGCAGATCCACAAGCGGGACAGGAAGTATTTGATGAACCCCGCCACCTGCCAGTTAGGGAACTGAGCGGAAGAGCACCTATCCTCAATTGACATAGAAGCTTCCTATCCCATGGCTTTGTTATCTTGTCCCAATAAAGTTCATGGTCAGGAGAGATTTTAGATTCCAGATAACATCCTGTCATAGATCTAGAGTCAGTATTTCTCCAGACCCACTCAGCCATATAGTCCCAATACAACTCCTCTACAATAATTTTACTAGGAAAAAGTGCGCCTGGCGGGTTATCCCAACGGGTTTGGAGACCCAGCAAACATAACAAGGATCTAAGGTCTTTTAGCCATTTGATCTTGTGGAAAACATCCCCCTTGATTAACGCCAAAAAGCCTTCAGCATAATGCTTAAGTTCTGGAGTAGTCCAGAGTCGTCTCCAATACAATATCGGGCGAAGCATTGCCAAATCAACCACTGCATTTCTGCCCAGCTCATATCTAAGGGGGAGAAGGGGGGTACTTTTGGGAAGACCAGTAATTGTCCTAAAGAAATTATTTTCGGACCTCTGTAATGAAACGAGCTTTCCAAAACCCCACAACTCAGCCCCGTATAGTGCTGAGCCAAGGACTTTTGCCTCATAAACCTGTAGGGCTGGCATGATTGGTTTAGTTTTTGATTTTCTGTGTTCTGCCCCTAGGGCTCCAGCTAATTGTCTATGCCTTAATGTCGCTAGATCAATATGCTGGGACCATTTGAGATCATTGGTTATATAAATACCAAGGTAGGTAAAAGCTTTGACTACCTCCAGGGGGCGCTGGTTCATAGTCAGCCTGGAACGGAAATTACGGTGAGGGTTAAAAACCATTAACTTGGTTTTGGCCACGTTAACTTCAAGACCATGCTACCCACAAAATTCCTCTAAGATGTTGAGGGCACACTGCAGGCCACTCGGAGTCTTTGATAGAATAAGAGTGTCGTCGGCGAACATTAATATTGGGACCTTAATGTCCGCCAACGAGGGGGCGTCTAAATTAGCAGACAGCATTCTAGCTACTACTCCATTGATAAACAAGGAAAAAAGCAGGGGGGCCATTGCACACCCCTGCCGAACTCCCCGGTCAACCGGGAAGTCCGCAGTGACCTCCCCTTGACTGCCCCACTGTATCCTGGCAAAATTCGCCTCATGCAACCTCATAACCAGGGTCAGTAAATCCTCCGGTAAACCCAGTTTCCACAACACTGACCACAGCTTAGTCCTGGGAACCAGGTCGAAGGCAGCCCGCAAGTCCACAAAAGCGGCATACAGGCTGCCCCCTCCCAGCACCACAGTTCGCCACCGTAGCAGAGTAAAGCGGAACACCTGGTCCACCGTACTAGCGGCCTTCCGGAACCCCGCCTGGTAAGGGGATAATGCATTGTTTTCATCCACCCAGGCCATAAGCCTGTTCACCACCATCCTCCCCACCACCTTTTGAATGGTAGCTATCAAGCTTATGGGTCTGTAATTACCCGGCAAACCCCGATCACCTTTCTTATGTACGGGGATAATGACTGCACCCTTCCAGGATGACGGAACAATTGCACCCTGGACAACAGCGTTAATCAAAAGCAAGATATATTTGCCCCAGCGTTCCTTATCATTAATGAAAAGATCCGCCAGGATCCCATCCAAACCCGGAGCTCTTCCTCTTGATATTGCACTTAGGGCCAACAACACCTCACCACGGATAAAAAAGTTATCTTTGGGATATACAGCCATGTAACCTTCCATGTCAGAGCCAGGGTGGCTATCGGCATATTGTGGCTTAAAATAATTGACCCAGTCCTTTTCACCAATGTTATTATCTGGGCAATTAGGTAAGCCGCCACTCCCCCATTTAACAATGCTCCAGAAAAGTCTAGAGTCTTTGGTCCTACTTGCCTCCCTTAGTTCATTCCAATGCCTCTAATCCCATTTTATTTTGCAGAGGCTATACAATCCTTATAAATCCTTCTTGCACCACGGATAGCCACTTGATTTCTACTCTTATTAGCTATTCCCAAGGTTAGCCTGGCTTTCCTACACTGAGCGTTATACCACCTCACAGAACTGGGAAGTGCCTTATTGCTTTTCCTACCCGGTTTCTGGAAATGGGATCTAATAGCACAAAAAAGATTAGCATGTATAGCAGTAATTTCATGAGACCCTGGAACGACTGTTTTTGATTGCTCTAGGGCAATTATCGCCTTGTCTACCTCCATGTCTATACTAACCATAGACTGTTGATTAGCCAAAACATTGGGCCATTTTAGCCGTCGCATGTCATTGGTGGGTACAGGCAGGGGAACACCAACACACTCTTTAGCGGACTTCCCTGTTGAGGGCAACCACCATTTGTGTGTTACACACAGAGAGTCGTGATCACTTTCTAGCCTATGCTTTACTTCCATATCGTCAACTCCCTTCCATAGTTGAAGACTGCACAGAACATAGTCTATCCTACTCCTATTTCTACCGTTATCGAAAGTGCATGCCCCCCCCTTGTCACTCATTGTTCGCCCATTTAGTGCCCTAAGGCCCCTTTCCAGGCAAATGGCATTCAAACATATGATATCCTCAGGCCAACATTTAATTGGGTCTAGATTTAGTTTGGGAACACCCCATAACATATCCTCATCCAGCCCAACTAGATCATCACAAATGTCCAGGGGTTCAAACGTACGGTTGAAATCTCCAGCAATAATGGTGTTATTGTTCATGGAGTATGTCTCAAGGAGGGAGACCAGAGCCGCAAGAACTACTGATTTCCCCCCGTTGGAGCCCCTGGCATATACATTGTATATATCCAGGCTCCCAGATAAGCCCATACCCACTTTTATAAGTTGGATATCATTACTACCAGTTTCAACCACTTTAATAGAAAAGGGCAGACATTCACATACCCATATAATCAGGCCACCCTTAGGACGACCCTTTTGTCCTTTAGTTGCCGGGCCCGAATAGTTCAAGTACCCTTGAAGAAAACAGGGCTCACAGATCCAAGTCTCCTGAAACATACACACATCGAAGCAATTTACAAAATCTACCCATTCCTGATACTCCAGCTTGGGGCGGATACCAGCTATGTTCCAGGAAACCAAGCTTCCTACACCCTCCATATCGTTTATTACCGATTCCCTGTAAGTGCCTAGCGTGGGTACATCAGAGTCAATATTATTATCAGTACACTCTACTGGACTAGAATTCCCCTTAGTTGGAACCACCCCCTTGGGATGATGATCATAATGGGGATTAGCAATGTGCTCCGAGTTGCTGCCGACTTGATTGGGGACAAGTCAGTCGCATTCATTAAGTCCCGAGAGAACGTTGAATCTATTTGTTATTTCTACTCCACCTCTATATCTGGAGTCACCCCCATGCCAACGACCAGATGGTATCAAATGAGGTATAGGTCGCAACCCATGTTTTCCCATAGGGTAAGTTTGATTTGAAAAATTCCTCAGTGAGGGGATCCTATGGGAGGGTTT
The DNA here is from genome assembly GCF_964261635.1 of Lissotriton helveticus. Taxonomy (NCBI): domain Eukaryota; kingdom Metazoa; phylum Chordata; class Amphibia; order Caudata; family Salamandridae; genus Lissotriton; species Lissotriton helveticus. The sequence continues at coordinate 719,639,675 of NC_136073.1, forward strand.
TCCTTGAGTACCTGGTCTATAGAAGAACCTGAGGGGGACGACTTCGATACCCTGCCCCCTCGCTAATGAATGCTGTTCTATCTCCTATAGTATTCTGGCAACTGCATTCGAGTTGTTAAAGTTTATAACTATGCAGTCCCCCTCTCTGGTCTTCCTTAAGCGACCCACCCATCCTACTCTACGGACCATGAGTATGTCACGTCCTAGTTCATGACCCTCTTCTAGATTCTTTGCGAACCAATGAGTGACCTTTGTCTTCAGTTGGTAAAACCCCTCAGTTAAGCCAGCTCGAAGAGGGGGAACGTTAGTCATAACCACCACTAGGGGGGTACTTTGTGGGGGTAAGTTCAATGTAAATTGATTTCCTATAACTGAATCAGAATTATTAGGAGCCAAATACCCAGGAGCAAGTCTAATAGGTTCTAGCCGAGCTTCCTGATGAGATTGCAATGCCCCCTTCAGGGCATTGGGTGACTCAGGACATGAATTTTTATCACCTGACTTGACTGAACTTACATCCCTGGGTACCACTGAATTGTTTCCATTCTGCAGAGGGGATTTACAGATAGAGGGTGCTTGGTCACTTCTAGCTACCACCTGTTCTGGATTAGCAGAAGGAGTTTTGCCCTTGCTTTTTTCAACAGTCAGTGAATGTAACATATGAGAGTTGTCCTTGACTGCAATTTCCAGTTTGTCCAGACTTGCAGTGACTAGTCTCAACCTCTCAATAATAGGGAGTAAAAAAGAACGAAGCAGGTGTTCAACCTGCCCCACCAGTGACCCATCACCATACACAACTGGAGGAAGTAATGGAGAGGGAATAGGATATAGTGTGTTATCAGACTCTATACCGATCCCATCACCCACTGGCTTATTCCCCTTTTTTGTAGGTTTAGACCTTTTAGCTGTTTTACTTTGTGGACTGCCCCCCCTTCTTTTCCTTTTGCCTGTGGCTCTTTTATTTAGGGGCGGTGAGTCGACTACCACACAAACCGGAGAGCCATTGGGAGAAGATATACAAGTGGGAATTTCAACTAGATCAGCATTACCTGGCAGTGTAAGAGAGTTGTTTTCCTCTAGAATGTTTGCAAGGGAATCTAACTCAATGCTGGACTCGGGCAAACCCAAGTCACTTAGCCGTTGGCTTATGCGATTCTCAGGAGTAGTACAATGCTGGATTGCCCCCAAAGAGGTACGTTTCAAAAAGATCTCAGCTGATAATCTTTTCTCAACAGCACTTATCTGATGTTCCAGTGCAACAGAGACCCTTGTAAAATAATTGTCCAAAGTACCCAAAATGCTTCCAGTATTAGATTTCTCACCATCCTTGCCTCCCTTGGTTGGCTGGGCCGCCATTACACCTCAGTCCAGAGTAATCAAGTACACACAGGGAAAGCCTTAGAGCAAAGACGAGTAAAATACACACAAAAAAAAAAATCACCGTTATAGTAAAACCAAGGGGAATGGCCCAGCCCAGCCTCTACCGGCCTCAGGCGGCCCACCCTTTTGCCCGGGCTTCGCCCGGCTCGTCCCGCGCTGCGGGACACTGGTCCAATTATGTAGGCAGTATGACGGTTGGGGGCGGGGCTGACAGGGGGCGCAGTCTAGGTGATGGTAGGCGTGCAGGGACTCCTGGGAGAGCGAGTCCCTGCCGCGTAGCGCCTCTCCCCTGTTGATGGTGTTTCTCCCCTCCGGCTCCCGCAGACCACACTCGGCTTCCCCACCTGCCGGTGTCAACGATGCAGCACCCGCAAAGCGGGTGCGGCGAGAAGTGATGCTGCTGAAGGTGACAGGCGCAAATCCCGGGTAAGCGTCCTGGAGTCAAATCGCCACTTGCTATTAGAGGGTCCCACTGCCCTGAAGGGATCCGGCGGTTTTGTTTAGTTTACCGGCTGGGGGCGGGGCTGACAGGGGGCGCAGTCCAGGTGATGGTAGGCGTGCAGGGACTCCTGGGAGAGCGAGTCCCTGCCACGTAGCGCCTCTCCCCTGTTGATGGTGTTGCTCCCCTCCGGCTCCCGCAGACCACACTCGGCTTCCCCACCTGCCGGTGTCAACAATGCGGCACCCGCAAAGCGGGTGCGGCGAGAAGTGATGCTGGCTGAAGGTGACAGGCGCAAATCCGGGGTAAGCGTCCTGGAGTCAAATCGCCACTTGCTATTAGAGGGTCCCACTGCCCTGAAGGGATCCGGCGGTTTTGTTTAGTTTACCGGCTGGGGGCAGGGCTGACAGGGGGCGCAGTCCAGGTGATGGTAGGCGTGCAGGGACTCCTGGGAGAGCGAGTCCCTGCTGCGTAGCGCCTCTCCCCTGTTGATGGTGTTTCTCCCCTCCGGCTCCCGCAGACCACACTCGGCTTCCCCACCTGCCGGTGTCAACGATGCAGCACCCGCGAAGCGGGTGCGGCGAGAAGTGATGCTGCTGAAGGTGACAGGCGCAAATCCCGGGTAAGCGTCCTGGAGTCAAATCGCCACTTGCTATTAGAGGGTCCCACTGCCCTGAAGGGATCCGGCGGTTTTGTTTAGTTTACCGGCTGGGGGCGGGGCTGACAGGGGGCGCAGTCCAGGTGATGGTAGGCGTGCAGGGACTCCTGGGAGAGCGAGTCCCTGCCACGTAGCGCCTCTCCCCTGTTGATGGTGTTGCTCCCCTCCGGCTCCCGCAGACCACACTCGGCTTCCCCACCTGCCGGTGTCAACAATGCGGCACCCGCAAAGCGGGTGCGGCGAGAAGTGATGCTGGCTGAAGGTGACAGGCGCAAATCCGGGGTAAGCGTCCTGGAGTCAAATCGCCACTTGCTATTAGAGGGTCCCACTGCCCTGAAGGGATCCGGCGGTTTTGTTTAGTTTACCGGCTGGGGGCGGGGCTGACAGGGGGCGCAGTCCAGGTGATGGTAGGCGTGCAGGGACTCCTGGGAGAGCGAGTCCCTGCCACGTAGCGCCTCTCCCCTGTTGATGGTGTTGCTCCCCTCCGGCTCCCGCAGACCACACTCGGCTTCCCCACCTGCCGGTGTCAACGATGCGGCACCCGCGAAGCGGGTGCGGCGAGAAGTGATGCGGGCTGATGGTGACAGGCACAAATCCGGGGTAAGCGTCCTGGAGTCAAATCGCCACTTGCTATTAGAGGGTATATGGCTATACTTTGAAAACATTAGGACTGCCAACACATGTTCTGTTTTAGTGTCCACTCTATAATAATGTCCAAAATAAATATTTAGTGGCCCATTAACAAAAAATCGTAACAAAACTACACATGGATTTTAAAAACCATGTCTGAGTGTAGTTTTACTGCTCTTTAGAATTCATGGATTTTAGCTCTGTGCCATTTACAGCAACTACAACCCGCAACTGGACCCGACAGACTTCACCAAATGCCTCCCGAGTTTATCCACTTGGATTTTGAAATCTACATCTAAAGTGTAATTTTACTACTTTTTGGAATTCATGAACGAGAGGACTGCTATCCATTGGCGCCTTGCTCGCACACATTCTGAATGCCTCTATTACTTTCTCAACTTTCCCAGACCCTCTTCAATGCATGCATGATCCCTCTAGCCAGAATCATCTGCTCTCAACACATTATCATCCTCTCCTATGCCAATGAGACTCACACACTTTCTATCCGTCACAAACAAAACGCCTAGTACCCAGATCATGTTCAATGCCTGCATGACTGATATTGCCCACTGAATGAAGAGCAACTGTCTAAAGCTGAACACTGACAAGACTGAAATCATGATCTTCGGGCAGAGTACTTCATAATGGGACTCCACCTGGTGGCCAACAAAGCTAGGACCGACACCCACTCCCACCACCCACACTAAGAACCTCAGGATTTTCATCAACTGCAAACTCAACATGACTGCCCAAGTCAATGCTGTCACCACCTCATGCTTCTATACCCTGAAAATGCTCAGGAAGATTTTAAAATGGCTCCCACTCAACATCCAGAAAAACATCACGCATGGTTGGTCACAAGCTATCTAGACTACAGGATAAACCGATATGCCGGCTTGAACAAAAACCTCACCAGAAAGCTGCAGACTATTCAGAAATTGGTAGCCAGAATGACTGTCAGCCTCTACACTGCACTCACATCACACCACACATGAAGGAGCTCCACTGGCTTCCCATACACAAACAAGCACAGTTCAAAATTCTCACCCACACTTTCAAGGCACTATATAACACTGGCCCAGCATACCTCAGCAATTGCATCTGCTTTTACAAACCTTCCAGACACCTCTGATCATCTGGACTCCTCCTTGTGCACATCCCACGTATCCAGAAAACTAGATTTGGCAGTCGAACCTTCTCCTGTAGCGCTCCTAAAGCATGGAATTACCTGTCACCTTACAGAAGAGCCTGCTCCTCACTTCTTGAATTCCACCTGAAGCTGAAGACTTGGCTTTTTGAGTAGTTCTACTAGGGTCCTAGGTTTGGCTCATACCTGCTCAGCGCCAGGATCCTCCCCTGGGTGATAGTGTGCTCTACAAATCTGCAGAACATAACATAATTGGAATCTGCTTGGAAAGCTATGCTTGGGGTAGGTTTCCTTACAAATTCTTTGTGGAATCACAGGGTTTCCAAATGTATACTCCAGTCTCACTATTCTCTATGGGGGAAAACTCCTCACGGGGGGACTGGATTCCCAATAATTGCCTATAATATTGGGGGGGGGGGGGGGTCTCAGTAGACCCGCACGAAATTTGGGGATGATCCATTCCCCTTCCCAACCTGGAAAGGTTTTACCCCAGCAGTTTTGTATTGCCCACAAACATATGTTTGTGGCCGTTTATACATTTCTAAGGCTAACTATGCATGAAATCACCCAAGAATGTCCTCACTCCCACCCCTTCATTGGGATTATGGTACAGAGATCACCATATTCGTAGAATAGCCAAGTGCACCTGCAAAAGCACATGCTGTCAGGAATCTATTTTGAATTCTTGACATGCATAAGTAAGATAAAGTTAGTTGTAAGCCGGTTTACAGCCAAGTTTACTTTATGCATAGCCTCAAAAATGCATTATTGAAATGCATTGATCACTTGTATAGAAATTAGTTTTATAGTTTATTTTAAATGATTTTTTATTAATTGTGTAACAGGATAATCAACACAGGTGAAATACATCGACTCGTAGCAATTTACAGGATCCTTAGTACCGCTCAGGTCCCTCATATAGTATAGTATCATGCCTGTCAAACCCACCCAAAAACAGGACATGTCCCATGGTGTATGTAGTCTTCCATAATGAGTCACTTCTACATAACTAGATAACATTAACAACCTGATCAGAAATACTCACCAGTTGTTCACTCAATTTTCCCTCCCTGGTTTCCCTTGCCCTGCTAGGCCTCTCTCCTTAATTGGTCTAACCAATGTTTTTGCTTTATAGACGTTCCCTCCTATCATCCCTTTGCCCACCCCCATTTAACCCTCTCTGCACCCACTCCCTAACTGCATTTGTGTGGTTAGTCATGCAAGACTCTCACTAGTAATCCCTCCAGTGTTATAGATCAATTCAAGGGGGTCTTGTACCCGATGGGTCTAAAATTGCCTGTATCATCTCGCCCCATGTTTCCAAATCATCTATAAGTTCATCATCTTGTCGCACTATCCCCATGTGTGTCTCTTCTGGCGTTTCCCCCTCTACCAAGCTCCTCCCTCCAGGCATCCGCTGTAGGTGCCCTAGGGCTAGCCCAGTGTATGGCTATATAGTCCCCCCTTGTATATATGTACCAATTGCTAGGGATATCTCCTGCCAAAACGTATAGAGCCCTCGGCACTTCCATATCATGTGTAGGACATTTGTGTCAATCTGTCTGCACCTTCCACACACAGCCGAGGCCGACAAGTAGATCTTCTGTATGGTCAACAGGCTAAGATATGTCATGTGGATGTAATTATATTGTATGAGTTTGTCACGTGCATTACTGGCAACCGTTATGGTGCCCTGGCACACTTCTCTCTACTTCTTATCGGTAAATGCGCCCATGGGCGTCCGCAGACATTTTTCCAGGGGGGGGGGGGGGCAAAATGTTAACGTCATCACCATCCTCCAACATGATGTGTGCCAGGTGGGGCACAAGAAACACTGGGGCGCAGAACTGGGATAGACTCAATTAAATGCCAGGAATCCAGGACATGTGACTGACCCTGCCACAGGCCAACAAACACCACCTGTAGGGAAAACGCTAAACTTTCTGACAAGGTGTTTTATCTCTGTCTGCTAGGTGTGCAGACTTCCGGGTCCTCGATCCAACACCATTCAAGGCTGTCTTCAGCACGATTCGATTTTGATCAGAATACTTTAAAACAGCCTATGATTAAAGCACCAGATTAATTATACTGTATGCACAGTGTATCTTAGGGATTATTTGTAGCACTCATATTTACCAATATTGGCTTCTTGGTGCTAGGATTCATGATAACTTTTATCCAAAGTTAAAGCACAACGTCAAAGTTAGTAATAAATAATGCATCAATCACACACGCTAGTGATTCGCCAATGGGTGCTCCCTTTACTAGAATTACCCAGGCATTGCTAAATTTTACACACATTCAATTCATTTATACAAAATACAATTTATAGGTCCAAATGTTAGCTATATTTTTTAAAAGAAACTTAGAGTCCCTCGACGTGTAGTCAATGTCAAACTGACAACGTGCCCACGTTTAGGGATACAATAATGGCCAGCTCCCTTATGCGGAAGCCCGGCACCGTAAATGTGTGACACATGCGGCGCCCGCAGTGGCGGCACATAACAGGTCCAGGGATGCTGAGTCTTACACAGTGGTCGAAGTGGGGGGAAAAAGTAGGGGAACAGTGGGTGGAGAATCAAAGGGCGGGAATAACACAAGGATTGGATCTGTGGGTGGAGCCAGAGGTGTGGCCAGAATGCGCAGACATCGCAATTTTTAGTATTTGTTTGGCATTTCACTGCCCAGTTTAATCAACCAATGGATACACATGAATATTTAAGGTTATAATGAGTTATTGACATTAAAATATATTCACAAAGTGGGATATGCTTCTAATCACAGAATGTACCAAATACGATAAAATGTGGAAACACAAGCCATTTGTCTCCGAGCCATGGAGTTTCTGTCATCAGCACTACTCCCTTTTTGCACAACAGCAGTTCAAGCATGAATGGCAAAATATCCTAGTTTGCAAATGTTTTCTCTAAAATTATGGCGCTGCCATATTTGCTTTGTAATGCAAGATCTGCTGCATGATCTGACCATTTAAACTAATAAATTGTTTGTAGCTCAAACATATCAAAAGTTAATATAAAATGTGACTTGTGTTGCTGCGGAGTGGATGGCCTATTGTAAAGGTTGACGGATCACCTTTCTCACTGCTGCGTTTGTATGTTACACTGGTACTAATAAGGCAAAATCTTTCCAGAGACTGTTAGCATGTGTACACACGTCAAAATAATAAAATATCTGAAAATATACTGCATTACGCTGCAGCCTTTTTTTTAATGCATAATTTAGTCAACACTACGGCATAATGTTGTCATCCTTTGCTGCATAATTAATTCCAGTGGCCCCACAGCAGGCAGCACTTGTTAAAAGTGCTTGTGAATGAAGCCGGGTGACTGTAAGTTTGCGAACTTAGTTTGGTGTGCGTGCAAATCCTGCATTGCCAATCCCTGGTGAGTTGCAGCTACTACTGCTGAAACAAGGCCAATGGAGGTACCTATGGGTGAGGAAGACTGGCCTCAGGGGCAGGGCCAGCCATAGCACTGGTGGTGTCCTGTGCATTAATGTTTGTTAGTGCCCCCCAATGACCACATATGCCATGGATTCCCTCACTACCACCCTTTAACTGTGCCCCCCAAGTTTCCATGACCACTCTCTCTCAGATGCATTTAATTTGATTTACAGCGCCACTCATACCATTGTAGGGTGTCAGAGCACTTTACATCACACACATTGCACAGAGACAATCAATATGTGTGTAAATCACTGTATAGAAAATGTTACATAGGACTAAGGACTACAAGGTGTAGGAGTCACATGACAACCATACTAGTAGCCGTATAGTTTCATAGTGATTGGTCTTGAGAAACACAATTCCCGGAATTTAAAACGTAATACCATGGTTGGGGGTTCTCCTTAATAATCAGAATTAATTTCTGTCCAAAAGAACACTTTTTGGGACATTAGGATAATCATAGACAGGGGGGGGGGACATAACGCTCTAATTTATACATTGCATTTTGTATGCAGCTCTTAGATGACAGTTAATAGCTCACTGTTCTAAGTTAGGATTTTAACTTATAAACTGCAAGTAATAAAAGGATCTCTCTGACAAAAGCAGAAGCCCACTGAACTATTTACATTATGTGCACTTTGTGATCTGCACGGTGCATGTTCTTTGGAGCCGGTACATTAACCCTCTGAGCTACCTTTCCATGAGTCAAAACTTCCACTAGACAAAATTCTGATCTCTCTCTAGGAAGAACATTAATCACCAGAGTCATCATGACATTTTTATTGTTGCCGAAGATTGCTGGAGGCCAGGAAGGAGGCAGCAAGCGTTTTTAAAACCATAATATACTTGCAAACATGATGCCCCCACCTAAAGTCAGCACCCAGTGCGGTCACACTGGTTGCACCACCCTAGAGCTGGCCCTTCTCAAGGGTCCTGTGACCTCAGTGACAGGCTCACTGTTGCTCTAGGGTGTGCTGCTTCATAGGCCTGCCCGCAAGACTGGAGGTGAACTTCAGTATGGATAGTGGTGGACAAGCCTTGAAGGTTAACCTACACTTGTCATGCTAGGGTCCACCTGCTGGTGCGAAGACACCAGGACTTCGAAGGTGTTGCGAAGCCTTCTAAGGTCTAGCATGTGATTGTGCTCTCGCAGAAGAGTGGTCTGGTGAACTGGTTATTAAGGCTAAACCTGGTTCCCAGTTCCAAATTCAGCAGCTCTGACCATAGTGCCACATCCTCTCCCCCACTGAACACCGTACTGCCCCACTGAGAAAAACTCCCACTGTCTTCAACTACAACCCAATTGTTGCCCGCTATAAACACCTGGATACGGCTCAATTTAAATTACGCACTAGACAAGAGCAATATGCGGCCTACAAAAAAAAAAGTAACAACATCCTGGAAAAAGCAAACACTTATAGGGAATGCTAAATTTTGCAAACCATGGGAAATGTAAGCAGGAACAACATGGTTACCTTAATGCTTTTGCACTCACTATTCAGAAATCAGTGAGTGCTTTTTCCTGAAAAGTTAAGGACACGACTACATGGCCCTGAATGGACCCATTTCAATGGCCATTGCTTATATCCTTACAAAATGTAAGCAGAATGGTAAAAAGACCACATCCCTGGACGCAGAGCCGCAGCACACATTTTGTTTTCCAATCCACACATTGTAGTACCTCCAGG